>NC_090450.1:238207356-238869408 GCF_031143425.1 Pleurodeles waltl
CACGGCGGGGCCCTGTTCAGCGGTGCTTCTCACGGCGGGCCCTGTTCAGCGGTGCTTCTCACGGCGGGGCCCTGTTCAGCGGTGCTCCTCACGGCGGAGCCCTGTTCAGCGGTGCTTCTCACGGCGGGGCCCTGTTCAGCGGTGCCTGTCTTGGCGGGGCCCTGTTCAGCGGTGCCTGTCTTGTGTTTCGAGTGAACCACACCTGGCCAATACTTCTGCTCAGTCAGCATCGGACCTTTCCGTTGCGGAGCCCTCCTGTGATGGAGTCCTGGGGCCCTGGGTCTCCTCCGATACCCCCGGAATGGGGCTGGTGGGGCCCTCATGGCCAGGTCGGCTGCTCCCTGCCTTTTGCGCTTTGCTGCCCTTGCCCTCCTTGGCAGACTCTCCGTGGCCCTTGGCTCCCTTACCCAATGTGGCAGGTGACGGTGCAAGGCTACCCTCCTTGGGGGCAGGCGTATCAGGCCTGTTGCGCCTGCCCTTCAGTTTTTTGCTCCTCTTCCCAGGTGGGGGGCTGGCTGTGCCTTTGCTGCTGGCCGATGTCCCTGCACAAGGAAAGGGCGGACTCCAAAAACCAGCCACGACGTTCTTGGGAGTTGCTGGGCTGGTGGTGGCTGAGGTGTTTTTGGAACTCTTACGAGATGGAGGGGGTGGGTCGGGTGAGGAAAAGAGGTCCAGTTTATAGAGGATTAGTTTTTTAGGAGCCATGGGAAGGGTAGCTGGAGTGGTTATGGGAGTGGAGGAAGAGGATGTGGTTGTAGGAGAGTCAAGTCTGGTGTCTTTGGGTGCAGGTGCTTGGGCTGGAGGCTGACGTGAGGTGGATGGCTGTTGGTTGGGTGCCTGCCTGTATTTGTGTGGTTTGGAAGCGGGGGTGACAGACACACTGGGAGAGGACACAGGGGACGTGTACATGGCAGTGGGGGTGGTGACTGCACGTGTGCGGACTGGTGTGGAGGGTGTGCTGGTGATGCATGCAGGTGTGAGTGTAGACGTCACAGGGAGGGAGGAGGGAGACGAGGAGGTGGGGGACACAGAGGAGGTAGTGGCTGTTGGCATGTCTGCATCTGTATGTTGCTTGTGTGAATGCTTGTGTGTTCTGTGGTGCTTATGTCTGGATGAGCTTCCCTTGGGTGTTGAGGTGTGTGCAGGCTGGTCTGTAGGTGTGGATGGGATAGGCAGAGGAACAGGGGAGTGGGACTGGGTGGAGGGAGTTAGAAGAGGGAGGCTGGAGACAGGGACAATCGCTGCTGTCAGTGCTGAGGCCAGAGCGTTGAACAATCGCTGATGGGCAGCCTGACCCGAATGAAGGCCCTCCAGGTATGCATTGCTTTGATGCACCTCCCTCTCCACACCCTGGATGGCATTCAAAAGGGTAGACTGCCCAACAATGATGGTCCTCAGGAGGTCAATGACCTCCTCACTGAGGGCAGCAGGGGTGACTGGGGCAGGGCCTGAGGTGCCTGGGGCGAAGGAGATGGCCGTCTTCCTGGCCGTGCGGGCACGGGTCGAAGGCCGAGGGGCTGCTGGGAGGGCGGAGCTGGTGCGCTGGGTGGCGGCTGTACCTGTAGTATCGGTGGGCACGGATGTTGCCACCACCGCAAGGGAGCTCCCATCCGAGGACGTGTCGGTGTCACTGACGTCTGCACGGGTCCCTGTGGTGGAGCCCCCCTCGCCCTCCGTCTCACTGGTCATGTCGGAGTCCGTTGCATGGCCCTCCGGGGCCATGTGAGATGCAGCTCCCTCTTGCGCCGATGCCACTTCTCCTCCGCCTGATGATGCTAATGCACACATTCACCGAAAAACAAAGAAAATGGGGGGGGGGATGGAGAAATAAAGACAAGTTGAGTGCATGCATTGGGGACACCGTTGGCGGAGAGGACAGACACAGAAGCCCCCTGCACTACGCTGCGCACTTGGGGTACACTACTCATTCCCTGGGACATGCCCTACAAGCCTATGGGCGACAACTGCCCACACAGAATACACAGGTCCATGAATAGCGTTACTAGGCACCCTACAGAGGTGGGGGGCGGGGGCACAGGACCATACCTCACGGAGGGGCCTAGCCTACAGAAATCGCCCTGGCCTAGGGATACCCACAGCCCTCCTCCCCCACCCAGGCACCTCCACTGCGCGCAAAGTTAGCTGAATGTGCTGGTACTCACCCCCTTGTGTCTGCTGTGATGTCCTCAAGCGCCCATCTAAATCGGGGTAGGCCACCGCCAGGATCCGGGACATCAGGGGGGTCAAGGTACGACTGGCACCCCTCCTAGGTTGGGAGGCCATCCCCAGCAGAGCCTCGGCGGTCTTCCTGCTCCCGCGGCGGATGTCCTCCCACCTCTTGCGACAGTGGGTGCCCCGTCTGTTGTGGACCCCCAGGGCCCGGACGTCCTTGGCGATGGCACTCCAAATATCGATCTTTTGATGGGCGCTGACCTATGTGACATGTACAGGGGGGGAAAAGAAACATCATCACTTTTCTGCATGCTCGATGTGAGTGGCCCCCCCTCCCCAAACTTGCCAGGTGGCACAAGCTCTCATCTGTCGTGCCATGCATTCGTAATTCGCTCCCCTCCCCTCCATCGTACATCCACCCCACTCATCACAGGCATTGCCCATTATGCATTGGCCCCCGTGTACTCACCTGTTGGTCTGGAGGACCGTAGAGTAGCGCATACTGGGGGAGGACCCCGTCCACAAGCTTCTCCAACTCTTCGGAACTGAAGGCGGGGGCCCTTTCCCCAGTCGCAGCAGCCATTGTCACTTCCAGACCGAGGTCACAGCAGCACTTGCAGTATAGGTCCTCTCCTGTGGATGGTCAGGTCTCGTGTGATTAAGCAGAGAGAAAATGGCGGTCACGCCCGCGGCGGTGCGTACCGCGGCGGTGCGTACCTCGACCGCCGGCGCACATCGTCATTGGCTCCTGAAACCCATAGGGTTCAATGTTAACCAATGCTGCTTTGCGCCGCGGTCTTCGACCGCCTACCGCCACGGCGTGCCACGCCAGCGCAATGACCTCACTTCACATTGTCACACTTCACAGCTCAGGCAGCCGCCATTTCAAGGGCCCACATGGCTTAATTCCTACTGCGTCACACATGGCTAGGCCTTGCATCGACACTCATACAAGCTATTCAATCCAGAGAGATTTGTGTACTGTGCAGGCTGTGGGAACTTACCTGTGGGTTGATTGACTCTGTGCTCCATGTTGTCCTTCCTAGGCACCGTCCGCTGGGACTTGCGAGGAGACGGAGGAATGTTCCTGTGTACAGACCGCTGGTGGACCTGTCGACAATGGAAGAACGACATGTCATACTCACCTACAGACTCAACAGTGCCACTATACAGGAACTGTGTGCCCAGCTGGAGCCAGACCTGATGTCACCCATCCGCCAACCCACAGGGATTCCGCCTCTAGTGCAGGTGCTGTCAGTACTCCATTTTTTGGCAAGTGGATCATTTCAAACTACAGTGGCCATTTCATCTGGGATGACTCAGCCTATGTTTTCAAGGGTGTTGTCCAGAGTGTTGTCTGCCCTGATTAAATACATGTGGAGCTACATCATTTTCCCTGAGGTGGGTGACTTGCCTACAGTGAAGGGTGATTTCTATGCCCTTGGACACATTCCCAATATCATTGGTGCCATTGATGGTACCCATGTGGCTTTGGTCCCCCCAAAAGACAATGAACAGGTGTACAGGAACCGAAAAAATTATCATTCGATGAATGTCCAGGTGGTCTGTTTGGCTGACCAGTACATCTCCCATGTAAATGCCAAGTTCCCAGGGTCAGTGCATGACGCGTACGTCATGCGAAATAGCAGCATCCCTTATGTGATGGAACAGCTACAGAGACAGCGTGTGTGGCTAATTGGTGACTCCGGTTACCCCAACCTGCCTTGGCTATTGACCCCAGTGAGGAATCCCAGGACAAGGGCAGAGGAACGGTACAATGAGGCCCATGGGCGTACTAGGAGGGTGATCGAGCGGACCTTCGGCCTCCTGAAGGCCAGGTTTAGGTGCCTGCATATGACAGGTGGATCCCTAATGTACTCACCAAAGAAGGTGTGTCATATCATCGTGGCCTGCTGCATGCTTAACAACCTGGCTTTGCGACGCCAGGTGCCTTTCCTGCAGGAGGATGGTCCAGATGGAGGTGTTGTGGCCGCTGTGGAGCCTGCGGCGAGTGAAGAGGAGGAAGACGAAGAGGACGACACAGACAACAGGGACAGAGTGATACTGCAGTATTTCCAGTAACACACAGGTAAGAATCTACTCCTGCATTTTATTATATCTGTAACAGTACTGGCTCTCTACTGTCTGACCTTTCACCCCAATGTATGGTAACTTAGTTGTGAATTTGCCTTCCTATTTCAGTGATGTGGTCCCCACGGAGTGCCCTCTGGTTTATTTCCCCATGGACTACCGCTGTATGACACTGGTATGTTGTCATGACAATGTATTTGGACATTTTTGGTTGATTATATCGAATACATTTGGTTTAGAAAAATAAATAGCAGACTCCTGATGGTTTTTGTGCAATAATTGTGTTTATTGAAGTGCAAAAATTGGTGTATAGTTCAAAAAGGGTGATGGGTGATGGTGGAGGCATGTCCATGGCAGAGTCCAGACTCACGTTCGCACAGGTGCATTGTCCATATGCCTGTGGAAGGTGGAGCAGGGCCAGTTCAAGGTTGGACAGGGTGAACAAGTGGGACAGTGGGATGACATCCGGGGGGATCCGTGCATGGCGGGGGTCTTGACATCCTACTCTGCCTTCTTCCTCGATCTCAGGCCTTTCTTGCGGGGTGGTTCATGTTCTGCAGGGGGTGGGGTCCGGGTGGGCCGTTGCTGTTGTGTCGGGCCTCCTGACCACTAGCGCCGGCGGAGGTGGTGGGCTGTTCTTCCTCCATGCTAGTGGCAGGGGCCCTTTGGGGGGCCACATGGTCCCGCAATGTGGTGACAATCTGGTTGAGTGCCACCACGATTGTACCCATTGCGGAACTGATGCTGCGCAGTTCTTCCCGGAACCCCATGTACTGGCCCTCCTGCATGGCCTGGATCTCCTGGAACCTGGCCAGGACCGTCGCCATCGTCTCTTGGGAGTGGTGGTACGCTCCCATGATGGTGGTGAGGGCCTCTTGGACAGTGGGTTCCCTAGGCCTGTCCTCCCTCTGTCGCACAGCAGCCCTCCCAGTTCCCCTTTGTTCCTGGGCCTCTGTCCCCTGGACGGTGTGCCCACTACCACTGCCCCCAGGTCCCTGTTGTTGTTGGGGTGGTGGGTTGCCCTGGGTGCCCTGTAGTGGTAGACACACCGCTGCATGACCTGTCCTGGAGACAGAGGCATGGGCCCGCTGGGTGGGTGCTGTGCTGGGGTTTCCAGAGGGGGGTAGGTCTGCTGTGGCCTGTGGCTGCCTGAGGGGAACCGACTGTCTAGAGGTCCCCGATGGTCCGGGCTGGTCATCAGGTTCTAGGTCGACAGTGCTGCTGTCATCACTGGGGGCCTGTTCTGTGGGTGGGATGGACATTTCTGGACCCTCCGGGCCGGTGTCTTGGCGTTCGGGCCCTGCAGGGGTAAAAGAGTATGGTTATTGCTTCTGTGTGTGCCATGGCGTGCGAATTGTGGGTGCCCTTGTCCCCCAGTGCTGGCATTCCCTTGTGGGAGGAGTTGTGAGGGTGGTTTGGGGGGGGGGATGGGTATGTGCAGTGGTCATGCTTAGGTGATGGGTGTCCATGGTTTGTGTTGGCATTCAGGGGTTGGTGTTGGTTTGGGTGGGTTGTGCTGGTGAGACATTAGCAGGGAGGATATGTGCTGGGGGGTTGGGGATGAGGGTGGGGGTGGGAGTTGGCATGCTGGTGGTTGGGGGGGGAAGTAGTTGAGATTAGACTTACCAGAGTCCATTCCTCCGCCTACTCCAGCGAGGCCCTCAGGATGCAGGATGTTCAAGACCTCTTGCTCCCATGCTGGGAATTCGGGTGGAGTGGGTGGGGGTCCACCGCCAGTCTTCTGCACAGCGATGTTGTGTCTTGACACCATCGCCCGCACCTTCCCCCGTAGGTCGTTCCAGCGCTTTCGGATGTCTTCCCGATTTCTGGGATGCTGTCCCACAGCCTTGACCCTGTCGACAATCCTTTGCCATAGCTCCGCCATCCTGGCTATTGTGGTGTGCTGCACCTGTGTGCCGAAGAGCTGGGGCTCTACCCTAATTATTTCCTCCACCATGACCCTGAGTTCTTGGTCCGAGAACCTGGGGTGTCTTTGGGGTGCCATGGGGTGGTGTGGATGAGGTGTGGGGTGGTGTTTGTGGTGATGAGTGTAGTGGTGTGTGGTGTTTTGCGCGTAGATGTAGTGTGGGGGATGATGTTGGGTTCCTGTGTGTGTTGTGGTTTGCGTTCCCTGTGCTCTCTCTCTGTGTATTGCGCCTTGTCTCTGAATTTCGATTTGTGGGTGATGTGGGTGTGTGTTTTATATCGTATTGATTGTGTGGGAGTGGTGTTTGTATGTGTATCAGGTGTGTGTATTTTGAATTATCCAATGTGGCTGTGTTTTGTAAAGGTGTGTGTATTTTGACCGCGGCGGTGTGTACCGCCAATGGGATACCGCGGATGAAAGACCGCCGCGTGGATTGGTGGGTCGTAATGGCATGGGCGTATTTCTGTTGGCGTGACGGTGGAGGTTTGGTCATCTCCAGTTTATCGCTGACCGCTGATGTGGCGGCCTTCAGTGGAGGTCGGGTTTTTGGCGGTTTGGCAGTTGTGGGTCAGAATGACCCTGGCGAGTTACCGCGGCCGCGGCGGTGTTATGGCGGTCTTCTGACCGGCGGTAACTGCCTTTTACCGCCAGGGTCAGAATGACCCCCTAAGTCCTTTCACAATACAGTGGCCCTAACCGCAGGTATGTCTCAGCCCATGTTCAGTCTGGTTTTAAACGCTATTCTGTCTGCATTGTTAAAACACCTGGACAGCTACATCAGATTTCTCGAACATGAGTATTTGGCCCATGTGAAGGCAGATTTCTATGCTTTGGGACGCATTCCACATGTGGTTGGAGCCATAGATGGCACCCATGTAACCTTGGTTCCCCCAAGTGCAAACAAACAGGTATAAAGGAACAGGAAAAACTTCCACTCCATAAACGTCCAAGTGGTATGTTTGGCTGACCTCTACATTTCACAAGTTTGTGCAAGGTATCCTGGCTCAGTCCATGATTCGTTCATAATTCGGAACAGCAATATCCCTCTGCTGATGACACAACTAAACATAGAGAGGGGCTGGTTGGTTGGTAAGTCATGTATGTCATGTATGTCTGTACCTTTTTTCCTGTCACCATTTATGTGGATGTCCAAGATTAAAGTTTGGATTGGTATAACTATATCTTACAAGAGGCTCTGCCTACCCAAACCGTCCTTGGTTATTGACACCAGTGGGTACCTAATCATGCTAGGGGAGGTCCGCTTCAATGAGGCCCACAGAAAGACAAGGCATGTTGTGGAGCTGACTTTTGGGCTCCTAAAGGCAAGACTGCGCTACATAGACAAATCTGGAGGAGCCCTCTTCCACTCTCCCTAAAAGGTAAGTCAAATAATTGTAGCCTGCTACATGCTCCACAACCTTGCCCTGAGACGTCAGATACCATTCATACCAGATGAGGGGGAGTCAGCAGACCCTGTGGGTTGAATGCAGATATGCCAAGTAAGGATGAGCATGATGAGGATGAAGCTGGAGACATCAGGGCACATGTCATCAATCAGTACTTCAACTGACTCAATGTATGTGACGTTACCAATGAGATTCCATGGGGTATTGTTAAGGTAAGGCATGCCATGTAATCTTCTTTTTACCACCATTAATGTGGCCTTAAGTGGCCCCAAAGCTCATGAATCAGATATCCATGTTGAATTTTCCTTCGAGTTGTGTACAGAACTGTTATGTACATAGTCTATTGTTCAGAAAATGTACACTTTAAGTCACTTTTATGGTTATGAATAGACAATGTGATGTTTGTGTTCCACCATAGATTATACCTTATCTTTGTCAACCACAGATTTGCTCATCCTCATTAGGCATTGTCAGACTGTGTCACAGGCAGATGGGATTTGCAGACCGACATGAGCAGTGGACATGGATTAGACCAGGTACTGTTTTGCATCAGATTTGTGGTGTGTGAATTCTATGCCCAGACGGTCAGGTCATGATTTGGAAGTGTCATTTTCCTCAAAATCAACCTGTTTGGTATTGGAGGTGGCTCAAATAGTGGTGTGTGTGTGTCCATTTGTGTCTAACCCATATCATGATGTGGTATCCAGACACTCTACCATCATTGCAGACAAATGTGCATGTGTTTGATGACTGACATAGGTGAATGGCAAGCCTATAGATTCCTGACCAAAGTAAGTGGGAGGGTCCATGACTGGGGAGATTAGTACTGCCCTCTGTCTGTTTAATGGGGTATGGTCATTTGGGAGTATGAGGTATGGGTATGTGATAAGTCTTTAGCGGATGATACTATGAAAGGATCTGGCTGCCTCCTGGGATGGTAATAGACTGACACGTTCCTAACATCTGTATTCTGTGGGTTGGTGGTGAATGACACCTAATCTGAAACACTGAGGTCGTCCACAGCATGACTTCACAATGTGCTGATTGCCATGTTCCAAATAAACATGTGGAGATGTACAATACAGGTGACTCGCATCATGTGTATGTATGTTAAAATCCCAGTGCAATATGTATCCTGGATGTCAAGTACATGTGTGATGACCAAAAGAAAGGAATAACATTTGAGAGGAACATCTTGGTACAATAGTCGTCATACATAACATTTGTATATGTTAGAAACATCACATTTACACAGGATCTGTGATTAGGTGGTATTTATTGGTGAGTGAACAATAATATGAGTGACAGAAATTAAATGAAGTCAACAGTAAAGGGTTCAGTCATGGTGGATGACATTCTCAGGGCAGCAGCTACACCATTTGGAAACACAAGTCCAGTGTCTTTGCACCATGTGAAAATGGAGTTGGGTGTCAGAACAGCCAACAGGGTGTATCAGTTACACACAAGAGGAACCAATAAGGAGAGGTTCACTTCCTGGCAGTGGGTTTAGTCTTGGCATCTGCTCCTCCTGGATGTCTGGTTATATTTGCGGGGGTTCTTTTGCTACAAAGGGTGGGGTGTCTAAGGCATTCCCTTCCTCTGGCAGGGCCTCAATTCCACAAGCAGCCACAGATGTCAAGGGGCTTGATGTCTCATGGCTAGTGGAAGAGGCCTGATGTTGGGTGCCAGAGCTACTCAGGGTAGTGTTGATGTCCCCAGTACTCAAGCAATGAAAGCCAGGATGGCATATTGAGTCTGCCACTGCTGCATGGCTTCCTGGTGGTTGTCACTCTGCAGCTGTCTGATCTCTATCCTGGTCAGTACCTGGCTTTTCATGCCTTGGGACATTTGATAGGCTCCCAAAACTTGGGAGATGGTCTTCTGGTCAGTAGTGTCCCTTGGAGCCCCCATCCTCTAGCCTACACCATCCCTCCCAAGCACCCTACCCCCATGTACCTGTGCCCCTGGCACAGTGTGCCCACTCTCACAGGTGGCAGTATTATCATTGTCATAGGTGACATGAAGAGACTCAGTTACCGGTACTGGGGGGACGCGATAGAAGAGACTGTCCTTGGCACATAGGTTTGGAAAGTGAATGGTTGCTTGTGATGTAGTTCCAACTGGGCGGGGACTATTCATTGTGGACAGGGTGAGGCTGACAGTTGTTGACTGACCAGGTGTTCCTGATGGGCCAGCTTCATCCTCAGTGTCCGGACATCCAGGGCTGTTTTCCTCACTGGTGCCTTCACCCAGATGGGTAATGTCTGTCTCTGGTATCCTCTCTATGTTGGGGATGGCACCGTTACCTGTAGGAGAAGTAAAACACACAGTTGGTGTAAGTGATGCAACTAGTGATGTATAAATTAGGCAGCTAAACATGGTATGTGAGATGCACACACTTCCTTTATATGTTCCTCTGACATGACAATGACAGCTGCTTCGTAATCTGGGTTAGTGCAATGAGGGACACAGATTTGCAATTGCATACAGCATGTGCCATGCTCTTGGAGTATGCTGGTGTTTAAATTGCTGCAAATACCCTCATATCTTGCCTGAGTGAAGACATGACAATGTACATTTCTCTCCTAGTAAGGTGTATGGCATCATTGAGCCAACTAGCAGCTGAACAATGCACAATGTTGTTGGAGCTGGCTCACAACAACATTTTCCCTGGCCCTCTGTCTGGATCTACTGCAAGTGCATCCAGTTTGCCATTTATGTGTCCCCCCCTTCCCTCCCAGCTGAGTACAGGATATTATTAGGGACGTTTTCTCTGAGTCCAATTTGGTATTGGACACAGCTGTAGCTGTGATTTGCTTGTACTGGTACTGTTGGTAGTGGTGGGCCATTGCATAGCTGTCATTGCAATGGACTGTTATATATTGGACAATTCAGTTTTGTTTACTTTGATTGTTTGTTTCACATGCAAGACATTTCAAATTGAGTGCACAGTTCTGGTTTTGTTAATGTTTAAAGAGAGCCTTCTGGGAGTTGTAGTGCTGTCAGTTCCCAGGACTTCACATGCCCTTCCTAAACACTGTGACCCAAGGTGAGTTTACCTGACATGTGGCATGGCAGTGAGGGGTATTTGGGGATTTGACAGGGGGTGGTGGGTGGTTTGGTCATTGGGGTGGGGAAAGGTAATGAGTGAGCATGCAAGACATAATTTTTTGGTGACATGAATGTTGTTGTGACTTACCCAGCTCCACTCCCGTAGGTATTCATGTCAGGCCCTCAGGATGTCCAAGACCTTCTCCTCCCATGATGTGAACTGTGGGGGAGGACATGGGGGCCCACCGCAAGTCTTGAGGACTGGCAGCTGGTGCCTGGATGCAATGGAACCTACCTTCTCTCTAAAGTCGTTCCTCCTCTTCCTGATGGTCTCCCTTGTGCGTGGGTAACTGCCTACTGCATTCACCCTGTTGACTATCCTTTGCCACAGCTCCATTTTCCTGGCTATCGATGTTTGCTGGACCTGTGCTCTGAATAGATATTCTACCCTGACAATTTTGTCATCCATGACCCTCAACTCATCAAAAGTGAAACGTGGGTGTTTTTGAGGGGACATAGTAGTGGTGGTAAAGACTGTGAGGTAGTGATTAAAAGGATGAATTATGTTTGTGATGAGGTGTGGGTGCTGTGATGTGAGTGGGTGACGGTTGTTGTGTATTGTGTGGTTTTCTGAATTGAGTGTTGTGTATGTGCATGAGTGTAATGTGTGGGGCTGCCTTACTATTTGTTTTGCTAGTTCTTTAATTTTTGACTAGTGTCTGTTTGTGAGTGGCGTTCTGGTTGCAAAGGATTGTGGGTTGTGTAGGGGTGTGCTTTATAGTGCAGTGTGTAGGGTTGTCAGGTGTGTGAATGTGTGTCAGGTGTGGGGAATTCGAAGTATCCCATGTGGTGTAGTGTTCTGACTGATGTGAGTGCAGATAGCCACGGTTTGCACCACCAATGGTTTTCTGCCGTGGTAGAACCCCTGTCATGATTTGTGGATCGTTATTAGATCTGTTGATTTTTGTTGGGCTGGCGGTGCTGGTGGTCGGACCGCCTTTTTTCCGTCCTCCAGGGTCCTGTTGGTTTCGGCTGTTTTTTGGTGGGCTGAGCTATAAATCTTAAAATGATGATCAGATGACTGCAAACATGGTGGTCTTCTGGCGGCCGCAAAAGAGACAGTCTTACTATCAGACCGCCAAAGTCGTAAGGAGGACCTTTATCTGTGGTTTTGGAAGGTTTTAGAAGTGGTCCTAAATCCAATAGAACAACCAATTTATGGCATATGGATGTTGAGCATTTCAAGGAAACTGCTTATCACCATATGGCAGGTAATACTTTTGACACTGATAGATTAGGGTCTTCTTTAGAGGGTCCTACAGCAATTTTTAGTGGAAAACGAAAGGAAAATAAGGAACCATTTGTTGGCATCTAAACCTAAAAAAATTGTTTTGTCAGAATCTTTTTGACACTTCACAATATTGTTGGACATTCAAACATTGTTTAAGTTTTCTTATTTTTCAGACACATAGGTGTAAAAAGGCAAAAAAAATCTTAACTGTCTTTTTCAAGTAAGAGGAAAATAAAATAAGCAAAATGCAAGAGATGTATAATTTTAAAAATATACTTTGCAACAAAAATTTGATCAGGGTTCGGTTGACATCATTAGCCCTTTCTTAGCCAATGAACCATTAAGCTGTCTCATACAGGTCTTTTGAAATATTCACCCACCCATGTTCTCGGAGTACTAGTAGATTTTAAAATGTCTTTCTCTTGCAAGAGCATGCTGAAGCAGTGGTCAGTCTTCTTCAGGATTTTGCAGTGTACTGGGAGGCAACGGAGATCGCATCAAATCTACAATTTACAATTTTGTGAAGCCCATTTGTCCACAAAAAAGGACCAGGAATCAAATTGAAGTTTAGAATATTGTGAGAAGCTGGCCTGGTTCGTAGTGGGTACCAGAGGTACTTACACCTTATACCAGGTCCAGTGATCCACCTTAGTGAAATGTAGGCAGTGTCTAGCAGCTTAGGCTGTCTAGAGGTAGCTGTAACAGAGCAGCCAAGGCTGAACCAGGAGACGTGCAAAGTTCTTGCAATACCACTATAGTCACACAGTACTTATACACAAGAAAAGACAATACTCAATGTTACGAAAAATAAAGGTAGTGACACAAGGCCAAAAATATCTTAGAGGCTATACCAAAGGTAAGTAAACTACCCCATCACAGAGCCCAGGAAAACAGGAGTAAAGTGCAGCAAGTTTCCTCAGAACGCACTAGAAGACATGGTAAAGGATTATGCAAAAGCGACAGACTGCAAGAAACCAAGGATGGATTCCTGGATCTGAAGGCCTGTGGAGAGAGGAGACCAAGTCCAGAAGTCGATGAAGAGTCCAGGAAGAACAGGAGCCCCTGCTAACCAGAATAAAGGTGCAAAAGTGGATTCTCCGGTTGGATGAAGTAGTCAGAAATGTATCAAAGAAGACATCTGCGGGTTCCTGCTTGGAACAAGAGATGTCCTACGTTAAGTCGTTGGATGCAGGCTGGTTTACGTCGTTGGATTCCGCCAACAAGCCTTGGCTCACGCAAATGTTGCAGTTGTCAGGAAAAGGTCCTACCTGGGCATAGGAGGGACCTGGGTGCCTCAACTCAGACTGAAGAGACAGAGGGGCTCTCAGCACTTTAGAGAGCCCTCAGAAGACCAGGAAGCACCCACAGGAGTCCCAGAACAAATGCCATCATCGCAGCACTAAACAGAGGGATCTCACGCCGCCAGAGAACAACTCAGGGAGCTGGGCATCACAGGATAGAGGGCTGGGAATGTGCGCTACGCTGTGCATGAAGGATTTCTGGAAGAAGCACACAGAAGCCCAAGGAGCTGCAGAACATGCAGTGCACAGGGGTACTGTGCATGGGGCATGGGGGGAAAGCCCTTACCGCCACCAAACTTGGACAGCTGGACCTTTGGACAGTCAGGATCACTTTTCTCTACCACCTGTGTTCCAGGGATCATGCTTGTTGACAGGAGAGGAGTCCCAGAGTACTAGTTGTCATCGCAGAGGGGTGCCTGCTAAAGCAGGGAAGGGTCTCCGTCACTCCACAGGAGATTCCTTCGGTCCTTCTGGTGCAGAATGAAGACAGATAGTCCTCAGAGCATGCACAACCTGGAAACTGTTGCAGTTGCTGGCAGGAGCTGAAGTTGCAGGGTTGCAGTAGCCTTCTTGGATACTTTGTTGCAGTTACAGTGTTCCTGGAGCAGTCTGCAGTTGATCCGATGGTCAGAAACTTAAGCAGAGGATGCAGAGTAGTCCTGGTGGAGTCTTGCAAACCGAATCTGAGGAAACACCCAGAAGAGAGACCCTAAATAGCCCTGAGAGGGGGGATTGGCTACCTAACCAGGTATGCACCTATCAGGAGGGTTCTCTGACATCACCTGCTGGCACTGGCCACTCAGATGCTCCCAGAGGGTCCCTACACCTTTGAATCCAAGATGGCTAATGCCAGGGACCCTCTGGAGGAACTCTGGGCACCACCCGTCGGGTGGGTATGGACAGGGGAGTGGTCACTCCTCTTTCCTTTGTCCAGTTTCATGCCAGAGCAGGGACTGGGGGTCCCTGAACCGGTGTAGACTGGATTATACAAAGAGGTCACTGTTTGTGCCCTTCAAAGCATTACCAGAGGCTCTGGGAGGATAACCCTCCCATGCCTATGACACCTATTTCCAATGGGAGGGGGTGTAACACCCCCTTCCTAAAGGAGAGGCATTGTTCTCACCTGTCTGTGAGGTGGCAGCAGCTGGGGCTGCAGTGGCAACCTCAGAGAGCTGGTTTGGCAGTACTGGGGGTACATAGTGGAGCCCCCGGGGTGCATGGAATTGCCCCCCAATTGCAGAATTGAATTGGGGGTACAATGTCTCAATCTTAGACACCTTACATGGCTAAATTTGGAGTTACCATTGTGAAGCTACATATATGTATTAACATATATGTAGTGCACGCTTATAATGGTGTCCCTGCACTCACGAATTCCGGGAAATTGGTCCTGGACAATGTGGAGGCACCTTTGCTAGTGTAAGGGTGCCATCACACACAGTCACTTTGCACCTAGCCTTTAGTAACTGAAGGTTAGACATATATGTGACTTATAAGTTACCTGGTGCAGTGGAAATGGCTGTGAAATAGTGTTTCCACTATTTCAATCAGGCTGCACTGGCAGTCCTGAAGGAGTGTTTGTATGAGCTCCTTGTGAGTGGCAAAAGGAATGCTGCAACCCATAAGGATCTCCCAGAACCCCAATGCCGTGGGTACCTGGGTATCATATACAGGGGACTTATAAGGGGGGTTCAGGGTGCCAATCTGGATTGGAATATGGAGTCACTAGTCTATTGTGACAAATCAGGAAAACAGAGAGAGCATAAGCACTGGAGTTCTGGTTAGCAGAACTCCAGTGAAACCTTCAAGCATACTGACAACACAGTAAAACACACTGACATATAGACCACACACTATGAGCACTAGGGTCCTGACAAGCAGGATCCCAGTGAGACAGTAAAAACACACTGCCAAACAGGCAGAAATTGGGGATAACATGCCAAGAAAGATGGTACTTTCCCACACAGAGTTTTTACAATTTAGTGGTCAATCCAATATAGGTGCTTTCAGAATCAAATTATAATACAAAACCATAACCAGCAAGCTAAAACGCCAGAATAAGTTTAGTCTCAATAGCATAAGGCATATAAGAATTGCAGTCTTTGCAATACAGAAACTAAGAAAGAAGAATTGGAATGCTTTAGAGGAATTCAGATTGGGTCTCCTCAACAGAAATAGAATTAAGGACATATAGGTAGGTTCTAAGCTAAATAGGATAGCTCCTCAAGTGTCTTGGGGCAGAGCAAGGTTGGGTGTCAGCATTGTAAAGACTCACGTAGAAGCCTTCAGGAATAAAGAAGCCAATGTCAGCATGTAGCTACACATTGTAAGGGCAAAAGGGTCGGAGAGGTCTACATCTAAGTCAAAAGGAATTTGCTCCAACAGGGTGAATAACTTAAAGTGGAAAGTTCCAGGCATGACCATATCTCTTGTGACGTTGTCCAGAGGCTCCAATTATTTCTCGCACTCACATAGCAAACTTGCAACATGTAGGGATTCTCCCATCCTGCAAAACTCTAATGACCAGGTTAACCAAGATTATCTTCACACAAGCTATGATATGAATAGGAGGTTTCTTCTGTTCATTAAATTATCCAGTTCTTGCCAAAAGGTTCCTCCCCAATCCTCTCTATCTCTAATGCACAATATTACTTTCTCTGACCACTAAATAACTAATGGACAAACACGAAAAAAACAAATATCCAGAACATGGGAAAATACACTTCATGTTAAAATAGAAGGCCTATTTATGCTAACTTAGCAAATCATGGTTAATGTGCACGTTTTAATACTCAGTTATAGCTGCGAGCATTATGTCAAAATAAATGCAGAACACGAATATGAGAGTTCATTGTTAAATGTAAAATGCATTTCAATAGACACAACACATCAGAATATAAGTGTAAATGTGAATAAGATCTACAAATTGTCATGTTAAATCAAACAATAAGACACACTTACATTTGGACTTCTAATACCTACAGCGAATGCACCTTCAATAGTAGGGGTTGATGCTTCACTTTACATTAATAATGGTAAGCCACACGGAATATATGATGTTGATTTCATATCGTGTTACCTTGTAATGTGTAGGGGTTATGCCAAAATTATGCTTCTTTATTCTAAACAGGATTAGTCCTGGTTTCTCTTTAATGTGTATGTATCTGAGGTACAAAACACAATGCATTAACTCAGTCTGTAAGTGAATTTATTATTTCTGTAATTAAAAGGAAAAACATAACTTGGGTATTAACTGCTGATGACATGAATGGGAACATTTTGAGAGAAACACTTGAAATATACAGAGCTGTTGAGATGAAAAAAAGCCTGGAATATTTCAGCTACGATATTCTCTAAGAGCTGAAGACCAGACAAATGAGACACAAATATCTTGGAGGAACTACAGGATCTGGTCTGTATTTTTTGTGACTGATCGTTTTGAAGATGATTGTCCTGCTGACACAACTCGTGTAGGTCCGCCATATGCTTAAAAAATAAATTGAATCAATGCCTTTTAGCTTAAATTAAATTATTGCCTTCTAACATGATTTGGAAGCACTTTAATCAAGTTCTAATTTTGTAATTCAGTAGAATGAGCAAAGTTATCATTGTATCTAAGAGTCAGATGCGCTATTTGCTGGTCGCAAAATACAGGTTACAATTTTCAACCATCTATGCAACAACTAAATATTTCTATGAAACGATCTACGTGCCATTAGGACAGTTTGTAGTAACAGAATCAGATTGAGTTGCAATCTAGCCAACCTAATAAATGTTATGTGTATTGCAAAATCTGAGAGAAGTATATATTTGTGAGCAGGCAACAAAGTATGTTTTTGATTTTCAGTTAATTGAAAGGTTTTTTCGTTAAAGTTAGTTTAACTGCTGGCAGTGGTCTTCTGGAACACTGCTGCCTACTCTTCAACAAACTTCTTTCAAATTCACACATGGGAAGTGCTCTGGTCCCTTCCCTTTTCAAATGGATTGCTACCTTCTTTAAGGCAAATGGATTTCGGTCGCCAAGCATTGATACATAAAATAATAATTCAATATTTGAAAGTGATGCCTACACCATGCCACCTCCAGTTACTGACTCGGTATCTATTCAGAAGCCCATTGTAGGAGTTTGAAAACAAATGCTGATCTTGAAATGAAATTAGAAAAAGCATGTCAATGGTAACGCCAAATGGGACTGTGCTACTTAGACTGGGAAATTTCGTTTTATAGGTATGATTGTGTATTTTCTATTGGCCTGTGTGCCATCTCCTTCAAGCTCCTCCTTCGACAAATCGAGGGGCAATGGCAAATGACGCTGGTTCCCATGATTTGCCACACATCTCATTCCCTTTCCAAGCTACCAAATACTGTAGCTGGCAACTGTTCCAAAATGCTTTCTGCCTCGTATTCAGGGCTTCTGCCTAGCAAAGTGGTGCCAGGGAGTAGAGGGTTGCTTAATGGGCTTTCAGGTTACAAACCACGTTGAAAACTGAATGTATTTTCCTGTAGCCAGGAAAGGCTAACCTGACTGCTACTACCTCAACAATCAGGAGTACCCCATCTATTTCCACAATGGTTTCTTAAGCATCCTTGTATCGGTTCGGTTGACAATGTCTTTCATTAATTATCCGGTTCATAGAGCATGCTAAAGCACCAGTCGGCAACAGCTGTACTGGAAAGCTGGATTTGACTGGTGAGACTACATTGGGAGTTGGAAATGATCTCTGCCATGTCCTTTAATGACTGAGCTGAACCTCAGAATATAGCTAAATCTCGGCTGGAGTTCGCCCTTTACAGTCAAGCCCTGGAGTTTCCCCTACGGCTTGGCCATTGTGTATCAAAATGCCATTCTATGCCACAATAAACACATAAACTTCCTTTGTCTTTGATTATTTTCTTCTGCAGTCAAAGTTCTACAATTGTTCCCAATTGCATGGCTTTGACAGTGGAACTTCTGTCTTCTTTAGTTGTTTCAACAGAGACAGGGATGGATATCCTGGATGGAATTCAATGTCTTCCTTACCTGCTCTGTATTTGTTGGGCATCAAGGTGTAGAGTGAGTTCAATAAGTGTGGTAGTGTTTGTTGGCCTATTTACCACTTATGAAATAACCTACTTTAAACCATTAGAGAGAGCTTTCTAGAATTCTGCTGCTGCAGATTCTACTGCCCAGACAACAGCTGCAAATAACTGCTGGAGATGGCTAATATATCATACCAGATCCTGCTTGACTAAGGGAGAGTAAAACAGCGTGTGTACCTTCGTCTGTCTTTAACGAAAAATAGCATTAAAGTGCTGTAAGAATGTTCTAAAATTTTATAAGAAAGAGCTTTGACTGAAAATTCAGGGACTGGTCCAGGCTAAATCCTGTTTGCTAAGGTAAAATAGCATAGCAGTTGCATTAAATAATCAGTTACTGTTGTGACTTCTCTATAAAGTTCAAATTACATTGAGCCATGAAGGTTTGAAAACAATATGAATCTTATGTGAAGTATTCAGGTGCAGCTAAAACTGAGGAAGCCTAGGGTGACTCCTCTGAATCACCCAATAATGAATTACTCTGTATTGTCTCTGAGATGATATTGATATTCCCAGCAGCGGAGGTATTCATTCCTTCTCCCCTTTTTCTGCTGGGAGGGTTGGTCATCTAATTCAATTTCTCTTGAGGGGCGAGTATTATCTCAGAGCGTACTTATCGCGTCTACTATTGCCTGCAGACTCCACTTCATGGGTCTGGGAAAATGTCGCAGCCACAATATTGCGAGCGTGGAATGTCAAGACTGATCAGTTTGTCTCCTCACACAGGTTCACTAAACTCCTTGAATTAGATCAAGGATGCGGAAACCCAAACTAAGGGGTAAAGGGCATTAAGATGGAGAGAACACTCACACTGCTTCCGGCTCGTGTTGGGAAGCTCCTCACTGGATTACTGGGGCACAGTATTTAAAGGTCAAACTACGAACATCAAGGCTTCCACCTAAGGATGAAAGAACACAAATTACAGACAGTTGGATACAATAGGAAGGGAATTAAACATAAAGGTGACAGAGTTTGGGACCTACTCAGTGCAAGCAGATAGTAGGCTGTAACTAGTCCCCTATGCACCGTGAATTCAGCTCAGGAGCTTAAGAATGAAACCTACTGCTGCACCGGGAGGGAGGAGACCTGGACAAGGAGACAAACTGACAAGATGGTGATGAAGCAGAAAATGAAGGTTTTACATTTATTAACGCGTAGACGTAGTGTGAAATAATCATGTGTGACTTTAACCGAACTAATAAAGATTGTACGGGGACAAAATGTGCCCTCAGAGTAGTTTGCCAACATTTATAAGCGTGCTTTATATAACGTGGTGTATTAGAATTGCACTAATCCGACATAATCATAAACGTGTGCTATGATTTGCTTGTTTGAAATGTTTTAGCTTAGCATAACTTTAGTGCAGGCTTCGGCCTAGTGGCCTGGTCTCACGGTTTAGATGCTCGTATTTTTCCACTGTGCTAATAAACGTGTATTTTTGCTTGAAGCTGTACTTTTCCACAGAAACCGTTCACATGCTTATCTTAAGGTTTCGTGCCAGCCTGGCATATTTTCTCTTTACTTCAAGGTCGATTTGCAGGTGCGGACAATGGAGGCTCTGAAAGTGAGCTAATTGGTATACAATGTTGCAACTTGCGTACCCATCTCCAAGGATAATGTATGCTTAAGTAAAAGCTTGAGAACTGTCGTTTTTGATTGGATAATTTGAAGCTAACCTATGAACCCTCCAATGGAAGACCCTACTGGATTTGAACTGTTGTCTATTTAAACCAGGTGCACGAGAAGAAGGTAGCCATTACGGACATTATGGCCATTATTGGACATCCCGCCATTTTGCAGACTTCGTAGCTATTATGGCCCACTTTGCTGCGACGCCATTTTGAAAGAGACTTTGATTCTTTCTCTAATCGAGAGAAAGAGACCTTAAATGATTCTGGCCCTAGAGACTTTAACTTTGATTTGATCCCTTGCATGAAGTAATAGTTTTACCTTGCCGCCGTGAGGCAATTGCCCGTCCACCCCTGCCCCTTTGCCCCGTCCCATGCTGATCGAAACGGTACCCATGCTGACCGAAGAACGGTACCTGTGAGACGAAGACTTCCTTGAATGCTGATCGTAATTGGTAAATATGAAAGGAAATTGTAAAATTGCATTGTGTTTCTTTTAGGTAACCAACTGCTGATTTTGATAAGAGCCCTAGTTAGGAGTTTTCTAAATTAATGTTGCTAAATTGTTTTTGCATGAAGTCCCACATGCCGATGCTAATTTGAGGTTAGACGAGGATTCCTTTGCTGCACGATGCAATTTGAGACCTTGTTATGCTGACTACATGTATGCAATTAGTTCGTTACAGATTATAGTTTTAGTGATTTGCATTGCTATTATCGAATGCCTTGTGATTCAAATGCTACATAGATTGCACTTGTTTCGCCGCTATGGACAGCTACTAATGTTCATATATGTTTATCATTTGGTGCTGAGACACATCTATATTGTGCTAGCTTTGTTAATATAGGGAAATAAAATTCACTAACTTTGCAATAAACTGGTGTGATTATTCCTGACTGAAAGGTCAGGGTTCGCCGAAATGTATTCTGGATTAATTGTTAAGTGTTATGTCGATCAAGGTATTGCTTATGTTCGTTATTGATTATTGATTTGATGAAATTGACCGATTAGGAGTACAGAGAGTCCCACTTAGTCAAAAGATTCATCGGCCTAAAGAGCGTCCGAATACAGGTAAATTATTAGTACGGAACGCTCTATCAGTAGATGGTAGCAGAGGACGGTTACGTCTTTTGGGACCTTGTACTCTTAAAGTACATGGTGTTGAATTAATGGTTACGCATTTTGAGACCCCATTCGAGAAGTTGAATTAGATTTTCTTGGGTAAAATAGATTGACAGAATGATGATGGGCTAGGTCCACCGCGACTTTCCCGGGATCTCGGAGCTTGCGAATGGAGAGAACGGAGGTGTGGATTCGGCGTTGGCGGTACTAGTGATGGTATGAGAGAAGTTAGGGTTTTGCGCTTGCACAGCTTATTGCCGCAGGGTGTGTGAAAAGGTTGCGAGGATTTTTCTTTTTAGAGGATAGCGGAGGTGCGACTCCGAGTGTAGAAGTAGAGAAGTCGTCGAACTTCATAGAGATAGCGGAGGTGCGGCTCTGAGTGTGAGAGTAGGGAAGTCGTCGAACTTCATGTGCGTGTGGCGCTTTGTGCATAAAAAGGTCCACGTGGTTGTTGTTGTTGAGACGGGCCCTGCGAGGTCAAGAGACTCCGGAGTATGTTGATCCATGTTGTGGTCTGGGCGGTTTAGTAGGTTGATCGGGCGTGGTCAACGAGTCGGTACGTGTGTTAGGGAGTGAAAGAAACTTCGACTTCGGACTTTGACAAGATTCTAAGTGCACTAGAACAGATCATTGACAAGTTGAGAGTAGATCTGCGGGTCAGATTTGCTTGCGAACGTGGGGACCGAGAAAGACGGAATAGCGGCCGAGGCTAGTGAAAAGTCCCTAAGGTCCTGAAGCGATTGTGTTACCCTTCCTGTAGTAAACCAACAGATCTGTTTTATTTTTTGGTAGCTCGCGATACATGCAAGAAGTTGTTACGAGAAGAGCTGAGTGAAGGAGGACTAGCCGCGAGGCTTTGTCAGCCGCAGTGTGTGTGAGTGTGACGTCACTAGGAGCCGCGCTGGGATAGGTTGGTTGCAAAGAAGGGTCGCGCACGGATTGGACGCAGTCCGTGGGACTCGATTGGAAGGGGAAAGGCAAGCGAAGAGTATTCCAGGAATTAAAGTCACCTATTGATTACAAACTTTGTGAAATAAAAGACGAGAAAATGAAATTCTTTAAAGCATTTAGGAGTGCGATGAAGGGGGAGTCTTACATTAAAGCGAGCGTAGGAGAGGAGACGCCGCCCGAGGGCACCCCAGCTTACATTGTAATGGAAGAGAAGGGGGTAGCTCTGTGTCTTTGGCTAAAGCAATGGCACAAACTGACAGAGAAACATGGGAGCGTAGCGTTCCCGATACATGGGACATTCAATATAAGGATCCTAGAGAATTTGAGATTCACGATGTACGACATGAAGGTGCCTCCAAGGCCAGCACAGTTTGAGGCTCTAGCGATTTGGGAACTAATGGCCAGACAGCAACAGCAGAAGAAGTTCGAGACCAGGATGAGAAAGGTAGAAAAGACACTAGCGGATGCTAGGTGGGATAATGCACAGAAGGTGTGGAGGTCAGATGTATTGCAGGGGATAAAATTGTTTCCAGCAATTACTAAGGAAGAAGAGGAGACAGATAAGAAAGCTACCTGTAAGACAGACAGGAAGTGTTCCAAGGATAGAGAGGACGAGGAAAAGTTGAGAAGAGAAGAGGAGTTAGAGGACGAGGAGTTAATAATGCAATTGCTGAACGACCGTCCACCACCTTATGCGGAGAATGGACAAGGTCCGAGTACCAGTTCTGTCCCTCCGGCACCGGTACGGAACAGTGAAACTCAGAGTTCAGGAGCATCATCGGGATCTAAGGACCCGAGTTTATTGTTCACCCCGCAGATACCGCAGGTTAGGAGAATATATCCAGATGTGCCCATGTTGAAACCAGCAGAAAATTATCAGCCGCAGATGCCAGGGTACTACAACAGTGATAACAGTGCAGGAATGATTCTAGATCCAACCGTAAGGGGAGTACAGAATGGTCACAACCAAACATTGTCACAAGCCGAATCAACCCAGTTTTTGATGCCTCAAAAGCAGATACAAGGGGGAAACGCACATACTCAGATGACGGGGAGCCAGATGGGCATGCCGGCAATGATGACCCATGGTGTGGGAATGAACATGCCTCAGAACATGGGGAATGGACAGAACCCAGATGCGATATCGCTACCCATTACTGTAGGTCCACCGGTACCTTTGTACAGTCAGCCTAATTTAGGTATGAGCGGTCAGGGAACAATGCTGCAGAATGGGACAGAAAGAAGGTGCATAGAAAACACTCCAGGGATAACTCCGATAGTGGCTCAGCCAAATGGATCTGGGACCTTGATGGAGTTTAGTCCCATATGTGCTCAGTCGACACTGGTGAGGTCGAGTCCCCCACTGATAATACCTCTAACATCGAACACTGAAAAGTTGCCGCAACCATCAATGGCAGTCGATGTGAACGCTACGCTGATGGGGTTGAATGCGCAACAGCTGGCACAATGGTCTAAATTCCACACAAAGTTCAGCCAGTGGGAAAGGAGAAGACTATATGAATAGGGTCAGGTTGAACATGGAAGCACAAGAATTGGTGGAAGGGACTATGGGTGTGAATAGGTTAGAGTCCTACACGGAAGAAGAGCTGAGGTATCTATGTCCCAGGATTACGAAGGAAGTGAACAAGGTACATAAGAGCTTGCAGGAAGCAGCTGACAGAAACGGGGTTGACATAGACAAGATGAAACACTTGAGCAGAAGCTACAGGTTGGATTTTGGGACCACATATTTTGAACACATGAGGTCAGCAGGCATGAAGGCACACCTTAGAGAATTGCTGCAGAGTGCCCAAGTGTGGAGGTGTCTAGACAAGTGGGAAAGCAGGTGGGTAAAGAGGAAGGAAAAGAGGAGGGACAGTGCTACAGAGCACAATGAGAAAAGACCGCGGAGTAGTGATACAGTAACTATGTTACCAATGAGGGAGACGGCAGGGGGAAAGTTAATACATGTACCATGGCACAGAAGCGCCATTCAGTCTTTTACGGATGATTTTCCCAAACTGAGAGAGAAACCGATTGAATGGTATCAGCAGACTGATAGGTTTGTGAAGCTTGCAAAATGTCTCTGGGAAGACCTGAATACTCTCTTTGAGATTGTGGTTGCAGCAGATTTGTGGGAGGATTGCAAAAGAGCGGTAGGTTGGCCGACAAGTGAACCAGAGAGAGACAGGGAGACGGGTGCACCATCACCTATGGTGATGAGCTTGTACTATAAGGTAATTGAGCATTTGAAGACGAAGGTAGCCGCGAAAAATGTGGATTGGCAGAAGATCGATCGAACGGCCCAAGAGGTTAAAGAGTCGATCCATAGTTACTATGAGAGGTTGTTGAAGGCGTTTAAGAATTACAGTGGCACGGAAACAATCGAGGCGAAGGACATGCTTCATTTTGTGTTCAGATTTGGGGAAGGGCTGAGACCAGAGATAAGTCAGATGATAAAGTCGCATTTGATTTGTTGGCAATCGAAACCGATTGATGAGGTGTTGAATTATGCAAAATACTGTAGTGACGAAATTGAAGTGAAACAGAAAAAGCTGAAAGAGAAGGTGATGATGATGCAGCTTAAGGCAGCTCAGACAGGTTTGCAGGGTTTGCAAGGTTTGCAAGGGATGCAAGGGTTCCAACAGCAGGTACCGCAACCGCAGCCGCAGTTACAGGGAAACATGGTGTTTCAGCCACAGGCCAGAGGCAGAGGCAGAGGAGGTTTTGTGAATAATGGTCCGGATTTGAACACTGTTGTGACGGGTGTGCAGGCAATGAAGAAGGTGATGCCGTGTCACGTGTGTGGAATCGTAGGTCATTGGAAACGCGAGTGCCCGATGGTGGTGCAGGAAGGTGCAGGTGCAGGTGCAGGTGTTGGTCAGCAAAACAATGATGTCAATGCATTTCAGACAATGAGGGGGCCGAAAATGAGAGGTCCAAGCCCAAATTTTCAGACCGTAAATCAGTTGCAGGGATTGCAACCTATGCAGCCGCAGCAGATGCAGATGCCTCGTATGCAAATGACGCAAATGCAGCCAATGCAACAGCAGTTACCTATGGTACCTAATCAGCAAATGCAAATACCCTTGGCACCAATGAGTCAGCAGCAAGTGATGGTTCCTCCACAGGTCTCGGGTCAGGTAATGAGTACAAATGGCACCGAACAACAGTTCCCATTACACAGTGAGAGTGGAATAAACAATGTATGGGAGAGTGAAAGTTCAGAAGAAGAAGGAGATTGTGTGCTTGCAGCATCCTTGGAAGTTGATCAAAGGGGTCCGTACGTAGAGGGAAGAGTAATGGGTCATCGTGTCTCATTCTTGGTTGACACGGGAGCCACACGTTCAACTGTTAAGAGCAGTGAAGTACCAAATTTGCCACTCTCAGGGAGGACAGTTCAAGTGGTGGGAGTAGCAAACAGACATCTGACGAACCCAATTACAGATCCGGTACCAGTCAGCATCGGTAACTATCAAGGGGTACATCAGTTTGTGGTATGTGACTCAAGCCCGATAGCACTATTAGGGAGAGACCTATTGTGCAAATTGGGTTGTTCGATCATGTGTTCGAACGAAGGAATAACAATACAGACGAGCAGTGATGGGGAAGAAGAGGACAGTGTAGAGGGGGACGAGATGGAAACTGTAGATGAAGAGTATCCTCTGATTTGTCTTTTCCCGATGATAACTGAAGAAGATATTCCAGCCGAATTACGGGAGACAGTCGGAAAGGAAGTGTGGGACATGACAGGGAAAGAGGTGGGATTGATGAAAGGAGTGGAACCAGTGAAAGTGACTGTAAAGCCCAATGCAATCTTTCCCCAGACCCCACAATACCACATGCCACAAGATACCCTCATGAAAGTTGCTCAACTTATTGACGAATTTGTAAAACAGGGGGTACTGAAAGAAGTGTTAAGCAGTCCATGTAATTCGCAAATAATGGGACTAATAAAGCCGAGTGGAAAGGTCCGACTCGTGCAGGACTTGAGGAAAATAAATGACATTATAGTCAAAGGCTGCCCAGTAGTACCGAATCCAGCTGTGATAATGTTCCAGGTCCCTTGCGATGCCGAATGGTTCTCTGCATCGATTTGTCACAAGCGTTCTTCTCGGTGCCTCTTCATGAGGACAGCCAATTTCTCTTTTGTTTCAAATTCTTAGACAGAGTGTACGGTTGGTGCTGAATTCCTCAAGGGTTTTCTGAGTCACCGTCAATCTTCAATCAGATTCTAAAGAAAGATTTGGAAGCATTAGAATTGCCATTCGAGTCAACCCTAGTACAGTACATTGATGACTTACTGGTTGCATCAAAGACAGAAAGTGGCTGCACAGCCGATACCATTGCTCTGTTGAACCATTTGGGAAGGAATGGACATAAAGTGTCTCCTTCCAAATTGCAGTTCTGTCAGAAGAAGGTGAAATACTTGGGTCACCAGATAGAGAAAGGGTCACGGAGAATAATGAAGGAAAGAATAACGAGTATACTTCAAATGAGTCCACCAAAGACAAGGAGGGAGGTGAGGAAGTTTTTGGGAATGGTGGGCTACTGTCGCCAGTGGATTCCCAACTTCTCGACTCTAGCAAAGCCTTTACTGAAACTGACCCAGAAGGATGCCTTGGATCAAATTGAACTGAAAGGAGATGAGATGGATGCTTTTGTTGAATTGAAAGAATGCATGTGTAGGGCTCCAGCTCTAGGTATGCCTGACTACACAAAGCCTTTCACATTGTTTTGTCATGAACGTGATGCATGTTCTCTGTCTGTCTTGACTCAAGCCCATGGTGGCGTAAACAGACCAGTAGCGTATTTTTCAGCTACTCTGGATCCGGTTGCAGCAGCACTCCCAGGGTGTTTGCGCGCCGTAGCAGCAGTTGGTATCAGCCTCACTCAGAGTGAAGGAATAGTGATGGGACACCCAGTAACAGTCATGGTCCCTCACTCAGTTGAGATACTTTTGACCCGCTCCCGAACGCAGCACATGACTGGAGCAAGACTCACAAGGTATGAAACGATAATTTTGGGCTCACCGAATGTGCAGCTGAAAAGGTGCACTACGTTGAATCCAGCAACCTTGCTCCCTGGAGAAAATGCTGAAATTGAGAACGCTGAAGACGTCGAGCATGACTGTCTTCAGGTGACTGAATTTTGCACAAAACCCCGACCGGACATTAAGGATACTAAGCTTGATGAAAATGATCAAATCCTTTTTGTTGATGGTTCATGTCTAAGAGACGGGATGGGGATTTTGAAAGCAGGATACGCTGTATGTACTGTAACAGGGGTCTTGGAAGCGGGATGGCTTCAAGGAGTCTATTCTGCACAAGTAGCAGAACTTGTAGCCCTTACCAGAGCATGTCAACTGTCTGCATTGATGAAAGTAACCATTTACACTGATAGTCAATACGGGTTTGGGATTGTGCATGACTTTGGACAACTATGGTCACAGAGAGGTTTCCTGACTTCTTCAGGATCCCCAGTGAAGAACGGGGAGAGGATAAGGGAATTGTTACACGCCATTCAAGCGCCAGCCGAAGTTGCAGTGGTAAAGTGTAGTGCTCATACGAAAGGGCAGGACTATGTTTCTCTGGGAAATGCATATGCGGATCAAGTCGCAAGATTTTGTGCCTTGAACTGTATATTACTCAGAGATGAATGGAATTCAATAAGTGAGCCGGAACTCGAACCAGCTGAAGCATGTGCCTTGAAGGTCGTAGATACAATAGATGAACTAAAAGCACTACAGAATAATGTCAGGGAGGATGAAAGAGATTCCTGGATTAAACCACAATGTATAAAGAGACCAGACGAGTTATGGGTTTCACATGAGGGAAAATTTGTTTTGCCAAATAGTCTCTTATCACAGCTTGCGCGGTTCTATCATGGGCAGGCTCACATAGGGAGAGATGCCATGATAAGATTGTTCAAAACTGATTGGTTTAAGATTTCGTCAAGCTGCAGAAGCAGTTTGCCATCGATGTGTCACTTGCCAGCAGATGAACCCAGGAAAGGGAACAGTTGTGAACGCCAGCCACATTGGTAGGGCCAGTGGGCCATTTAGTAGGATGCAGATAGACTTCATTGAGATGCCTGTGCATGGAGGTCTGAAGTATGTGTTGGTGATTGTGTGCATTTTTAGTCACTGGATTGAGGCATACCCCACACGTAGAAATGACAGCCTTACAGTTGCGAAGCTATTGTTGAGGGAGTTGATACCACGTTTCGGATTCCCGATCTCTTTAGAATCAGATAGGGGAAGTCACTTCAATAACGAGGTGATAAAGTTACTTTGCGAAGCGCTGAACATTGAGCAAAAGCTGCACTGTAGCTATCGCCCTGAAGTCTCAGGACTGGTGGAGCAGATGAATGGTACACTGAAATCGAGAATGGCGAAAATATGTGCATCAACAAATTTGAAATGGCCTGACGCATTGCCCTTAGTGCTAATGTCAATGAGAAACACCCCTGATAGAAAGACTGGATTGTCTCCGCATGAAATTCTCATGGGCAGGGCTATGAGACTTCCTGCAGTTCCCGCAAACGCGCTTTTGAATATTACAGATGATATGGTGTTAGACTACTGCAAGGGTCTGGCTGACGTGGTTCGCTCTTTCTCTCACCAGGTGGAAGCGACCACCTTGCCACCGATCCAAGGTCCATGACACGCACTGAAAGCAGGTGACTGGGTCGTGATAAAGAAGCACGTGAGAAAGTCGTGTCTGGAACCCCGTTGGAAAGGCCCTTTCCAAGTGATCCTGACGACAACTACCGCTGTGAAGTGTGCGGGGGTTCCCAACTGGATTCACGCCAGTCACACAAAGAAGGTGTTGTGTCCCACAGATGAGGAAGTTGAAGCGCTGAAACTGCCAGTGTCTGACAAAACAGTGCTGAGTGCTGAGACAGAGCAAAACCGAACTGAAAGCGAACGGGCAGAAACGGGAGAGAAAGAGATATTCTCTGAGGACGAAGAGACCAACTTGCTTGGGGGAGACCAAGGAGAAAGTTCAGACAGCGACGAAGCAGCTGAAGGTGACAGAGAACCTGAAGCAGCTGAGGGTAGCAAAGAGCCTGAAGCAGCTGAAGGTGACAAAGAACCTGAAGCAGCTGAAAGTGATAAAGAGCCTGACGAAAGTAACGGTGACGAAGGGCTCGAAAAAGGTGAAAAAGCAGGAGAGCCTGATCAGAGGAGGGCTTTCCCAGAAGCAGACGATACAGAAAAAAGAAAAAGAGAACGTGATTGATTCCCCAGAAGGAGGGGACAAGTCAGAACTGAACGAAAAGGTTCAAGATTCCTCAGAAAAGATCGCAGGTCCATCAAATGGACATGGTGCAAAGAGAAGACTAAGCATATCACCAATAAAACAAAGGACTGAAGAAAGTTTGAACGAGGGAGGAAGGCCAAAAGTGAAAGAGAAAAGAAAAGAAGTAATTGTCGGGGCGTCATCCCCGAGTGAAGAAAAAGACTCGACAAAAGAGGAAAGTACCAGCGAGGCAGAATAGAAAAGGGAAGCAAAATTGAAAAGGAAAAGGATACCAAACAGGAGATATTCCGGTCCTGAATGGGCATATGCAGTCAATGACGATTGGACTGATGAGTTTGTATCTCTAAGCATCGAGAACGAAGAAGAAGAAGAGATACCAATAGAAAAGAAAAGTTTTATGGACTCTGTCGATTGAAAGAGTAATAAATGATATTGCTTGCTACAATCTAACGTGAAACAAACAACCATCTGAGACATTGCTAAACCGGATGAGACTTGCTGAACTGATAAAGACTGAGTTATTGCCGAATTGAGACAAATGCTGCTAACCGATAAGTGACTGGCCTCTTGAAGAAGACTGTGTGAACATTGCGCTCGTTCAGCTTTGTAACTGAATTGCTAAATAGTTTTATTTTATAGGTGCTTCCAGCTCTCTGATTCTATATAGATCATGACGCAAAACAATAGAAAGAAATATTGTAAATATGTGTGTATAGGCTTGGTAATTACATGTGTACTAATAATAATGGCAATTGTGCTTGGAATGCATGGAAAGGGTGAGAATGAGAATATTGAGGCTTCTACTTTTGCTCCTGTTACTGTCACTGAACTAACCACATTGAAAAGACTAGCATTGGATGAGAGGCTCTTGCACGATAAGAAAGAGCTTTCGTATAACGTTTTCTATCGCTTGCTAACAGAATATGTTGAGACTATGGATGCGAAGGATTGTTACGTGTGTACACAGATACCGACATCAGTAAAGGAAGGGGTGACTTATCACCACATGCCACTTACATACGGGATTACGTGTAGTATAGTAATGTCTAGGTTTTATGGTCAAACTAACATACAGTATTTTTATTCGAATTATGATGTTACCTTTGCATATGTTCCTATAATAGCGCAGCTAAGCCAGATAGCTAAAGATTGGGATGCTAAAATAATGAGAGAATTTTTCGAGCCAATGCAACCTTTTGAAACGGCTCACGCTCATAGGGAAAACCTTACCTGCTCGCTCTCTGCAGTAGAAATAAGCTTTTTAGATCGCACAGATGATAGAAGGGCACAAATGAAGGCGAAATTAGAAAAAGAGCTAGATAAGAGGACTTCAGTAGATAATTATGATTTTGCTGCAATAAAGACACAAGGGAAAATAGCTTTAGATGCTTGGCATGTAGGGAAATTTTGTATATATCGAGGAGAATCCTATTATGACAATATTTTTGTAGGAGCAAGTGAGTGTAAACATACGTTTATCTTTAAGGCCAAATGGACATTCATGATGGACGGACTTGACCCTGTCATTCCAGGTGTATATTACATTTGTGGGTATAATGCCTATTATCGTCTTCCAAAGGGGTGGTGGGGGAGATGTTATTTGGGTATAGTGTTCCCAAAGGTTTATCAACTGGATGACCTATCGATGATTCAAAAGACATCTGGATCCCATCGTATCCAGAAAAGAGATACCGCAGCTGCTGTGGTAGGAGATATATTTGGAGCCATGATTCCTTCATTGGGAGTTGTGCTGAATTCCATCAAATTAAGAAAGTTGTCTACTATAGTGGATAACATGTTGACGAAGTTTTCAGGTGCTATAATCCTGATAGATGCTGAACTTGCAGCGGAAAGAGCTATGACTCTTCAAAATAGGCTTGCTTTAGACATTCTTTTAGCAAAGGATGGTGGTGTTTGCAAAATGCTTGGTGCACGACACTGTTGTACATATATTCCTGACAATAGTGTGAAAATTAAAACTATGCTTGCTAATCTAACAAAAGAAAGTGCAGATTTGAAGGAACTGAAAGAACCAGGAGTGTGGGAGAAGGTTGGAAAAGGACTTGCTTCAGTGGGACATTGGATTGGGGGAATTTGGAATGGAATATTGTTAAAAATAATAGAGGGAATTTTAATAGTTATAATTTGCATATTAGGAATTTGGGGAATAAAAAGGGGAATAATAATGATTATGGAAAGAATTAAAAGAAGAAAAGAAGAGAAAATTATGAAAAGAATGGCAGAGGAATACAAAGCGCAAACTAGGGGAATTAAAAGGAAAAGAGAACTGACAGAATTTTAATGGAATAAAATTTGTGGGAATGGTTTGGTGTGATGACAAGTAGTCATCAGAGGAGGGATTGATGAAGCAGAAAATGAAGGTTTTACATTTATTAACGCGTAGACGTAGTGTGAAATAATCATGTGTGACTTTAACCGAACTAATAAAGATTGTACGGGGACAAAATGGGCCCTCAGAGTAGTTTGCCAACATTTATAAGCGTGCTTTATATAACGTGGTGTATTAGAATTGCACTAATCTGACATAATCATAAACGTGTGCTATGATTTGCTTGTTTGAAATGTTTTAGCTTAGCATAACTTTAGTGCAGGCTTCGGCCTAGTGGCCTGGTCTCACGGTTTAGATGCTCGTATTTTTCCACTGTGCTAATAAACGTGTATTTTTGCTTGAAGCTGTACTTTTCCACAGAAACCGTTCACATGCTTATCTTAAGGTTTCGTGCCAGCCTGGCATATTTTCTCTTTACTTCAAGGTCGATTTGCAGGTGCGGACAATGGAGGCTCTGAAAGTGAGCTAATTGGTATACAATGTTGCAACTTGCGTACCCATCTCCAAGGATAATGTATGCTTAAGTAAAAGCTTGAGAACTGTTGTTTTTGATTGGATAATTTGAAGCTAACCTATGAACCCTCCAATGGAAGACCCTACTGGATTTGAACTGTTGTCTATTTAAACCAGGTGCACGAGAAGAAGGTAGCCATTACGGACATTACGGCCATTATTGGACATCCCGCCATTTTGCAGACTTCGTAGCTATTATGGCCCACTTTGCTGCGACGCCATTTTGAAAGAGACTTTGATTCTTTCTCTAATCGAGAGAAAGAGACCTTAAATGATTCTGGCCCTAGAGACTTTAACTTTGATTTGATCCCTTGCATGAAGTAATAGTTTTACCTTGCCGCCGTGAGGCAATTGCCCGTCCACCCCTGCCCCTTTGCCCCGTCCCATGCTGATCGAAACGGTACCCATGCTGACCGAAGAACGGTACCTGTGAGACGAAGACTTCCTTGAATGCTGATCGTAATTGGTAAATATGAAAGGAAATTGTAAAATTGCATTGTGTTTCTTTTAGGTAACCAACTGCTGATTTTGATAAGAGCCCTAGTTAGGAGTTTTCTAAATTAATGTTGCTAAATTGTTTTTGCATGAAGTCCCACATGCCGATGCTAATTTGAGGTTAGACGAGGATTCCTTTGCTGCACGATGCAATTTGAGATCTTGTTATGCTGACTAAATGTATGCAATTAGTTTGTTACAGATTATAGTTTTAGTGATTTGCATTGCTATTATCGAATGCCTTGTGATTCAAATGCTACATAGATTGCACTTGTTTCGCCGCTATGGACAGCTATTAATGTTCATATATGTTTATCATTTGGTGCTGAGACACATCTATATTGTGCTAGCTTTGTTAATATAGGGAAATAAAATTCACTAACTTTGCAATAAACTGGTGTGATTATTCCTGACTGAAAGGTCAGGGTTCGCCGAAATGTATTCTGGATTAATTGTTAAGTGTTATGTCGATCAAGGTATTGCTTATGTTCGTTATTGATTATTGATTTGATGAAATTGACCGATTAGGAGTACAGAGAGTCCCACTTAGTCAAAAGATTAATCGGCCTAAAGAGCGTCCGAATACAGGTAAATTATTAGTACGGAACGCTCTATCAATGGTAAGAAGAAGGGTAGCAACTAGTAACAGATAAAGGCACTAGAGAATGAAAGGGCACCAGAAACAGGGAAAACAACAAAGATGAAGAGAGGAAACAAGCCGAGTGACAACTAAAATAATTAACCAAGGGTCGCAATAACTACTGGCGCCAGACAAGAGAGCTCTATATAGGCTGGGCCTGAATACAAGGGAACACAATTACTATTTTTTCATGCAACGTGGTGAAGCAAGGGCATTTGATGCGTTGACTGGGGCTGTGCAACCAAGTCTGAGAAGTGTAGTTTTACAGGTACATTTGTGTATTTTACATTGAGCTGTCTGCCATCTCCTTCAAGGTCTCAGTCTCCTCTGTCCCAGCGTGTCCTGTGGCCTGACATCTCCCTCTATAGTAATCTCAATCATTAAATCTGACTATTAGCTATCAGTGGAGTGAGGCATAAGGGGAATATGGCGATCGACTAGATTCTGGTGTCACTTATTTATAGGATGTCTTACTTTGGTCAACAGTTTTGGTTCTCTCGTTTACAAACTGCATCAAAATTTACCATATTTAAAGCTTTTGGACTGGTGGTACATTTCTTTATATATACACATAGGTTACCCCATAGCCACTGAAGCCTGATTCAAGCCTGATTCAAAAAAGGAAAACTTAGACTTTTGTGTGCGTTTACAAATGTTTGGTGTTCACAAAGGAATTTACGAGTTGTATCTTTCTTTCGAGTGTGGAGTCTTGCACATAAAAAGATAGTACAGTTACACCTTTTTATGTGCGGTTACTCCACACTCCAAAAAATAATACACGTAAATCTATTTGTGAATATCAAACAATTGTAAACTTACTCAAAAGTCTAATTTTACCGTCTTTGAATCTGTCCGTAAGTGGTTCCAGACAAATATCTCTCAACTCAACTGGTTTATTTTGCAAAAAGCATTGTTGAGTATCTCCAAACCTGGATCTTAAAGAACAGAATAATCCCACTTGAGCAATTGATTTTTGAAGCCAACTGCTTGACGCTCGATAACAAACCAATGGGACATAACATTATAGTTTGAGACAGAATGTAACTGTGGAGTTAAATTGCCTTTAGTGGGTTATTTTGAAGTGTGAATTGAGTAAAAAGGATGGAGAGTGACTGGTACAATATATATAGTGGAGAAATGCAGAGCCTTATTGGTTTGGAGGGAACAACGGGCCCTAGGTATGATATTTGATCAAGATGTTGTTTTGTATTGTATTGTATTGGATTATTTGTAGAGCGCGTTCCGGCGGAAGCATCGAAGCGCTATGCAGACCATAAATGCAGAAAAACGATTCCAGAATGTCACTACTAATTAGTTTGCGAAGAGCCAGGTTTTAAGGCACTTCCTAAAGACCAAATGGTTCCGTATTTGTCGCATCGGGAGCGGCAAACCATTCCAAAGTCTGGATGCTTGCACCGAAAAAGCGCGATCTCCCCATCTCGCTTTTTTGCAGCGTGGGACCTTGATCATAAATCTAGAAGCAGATCTCAAATGTCTCGGGGGTTGATAAAACGAAAAAGTGGATTTTAGATAATCACATCCCAACGACTGGAGTGCTTTATGCGTAAGGCAGAGTGTCTTAAACATAATTCTCTTCCTAATTGGGAGCCAATGAAGAGATGTCACACACCTAGTAGCAGAAGAAAAGTGGGGGCTTATTTAAAGTTAAGCGGGCCGCCGCATTCTGAATAGACTGCAATTTATCCAGAGAGGATTTATTAGCATTAAGCAGCAAAGAATTACAGTAGTCTAGTCTAGAGGTGACCAACGCCAGTATGACCGGGCGTCTAAGGTCTTCCTCCAAAAGGTGAAGAATTTTCTTGAGAATTTTTAGTGTCCAGAAGCAAACCTTGACCAGATGATTAATCTGTAATTTAAAAGACAATAAATCATCAAACACGCTGCCCAAAGTTTTGGCAGTTGGTACCAGTGAAGGGCAGCCCCCACATACGTGCGGCCACCAGTTATTATCCCAAGGGGAATCTTTACCCCCAAAGTACATGATCACTGTTTTGTCCCCATTGAGTTTCAACCAGTTACAAGTCATCCATTTATTAATTGCTAGCATACAGCATTGAAAATTTTCCTTTGTGTCCTTACCATTATGTGAAATGGGCATAATCAGCTGAGTATCATCTGCGTAAGAGACGATCTGAGCCCCAAATGAGCACACCAGATTAGCCAATGAAGACATATAAAGATTAAAGAGTGTCGGACTAAGAGAGGAACCCTGCGGGACGCCACAAGGGAGTTGGAATGGAGAGGCCTTATAATCCCCGCACGCTACCGTCGTGGTTCTGTCCAACACAAAAGAGCTGAGGAGCTGCAAGGCCTTCCCTCTTACTCCAACTTGGACCAGCCGGTTGCATAAAGTAGAGTGAGAGATGGTGTCAAATGCTGCTGAAAGATCTAGTAGAACCAAAATCGACCCCTCACCCCCGTCGCCTCTTCTCCGAATCATATCTGAGGTGGAGATAAGTGCCGTTTTCGTACTATGATCATGCTGCGAGGGATCTAATCCACCATTCTCCTGTAGGAAAGCAGACAGCTCCTGATTAAGATGTTTTTCTTATATTTTAGACAGCCCTGGGAGTAACGAAATTGGGCGGAGATTGGACAGATCTGCCACATCTTTCCCTGATTTTTTAATGAGTGGAATGACGATGGCCTGCTTCCAGATATCAGGAAAGATTCCTTCCTGAAGAATCTCTGCATACACCGGTTCCAATGCCTCGGCCATCATCTGAGGAGCTAGCTTAAGTACCCAAGGTGGGCAAAGATCTGTAGGTGCACCTGATTTAAGGGCCAAAAGAAAGTCTCTAATTGTGTTTACGGAGAGGGCTGAAAATTATCCAAAGTGTTCAGAGGTTTAGCCGTACATACGGAACCTATGTTCACATCCTCTGTCCAGACAGGGAGTGGGGGACTAAAATTATTTAACAGATTGATGATTTTATTGTGGAAAAAGTCTGCCACTGACTGACAGAATTGCAGTGAGTTCTTCAAAGGGGTGGCTGCTACAGAAGGAGAGGTTAAGGCGCGCACTGTCTTAAATAGGTCCCTCCGGGCATTCAAGCCCCTCTTATCTTTTTGGAAAATTATGTTGTTTTAGCTAACTTAATGGCTATTTTATACTTCCTCAGGGATTCCCTAAGAGATCCTCTTTCAAGAGGGGATTTATTCAAGAGCCATTTTCTCTCTTGCTTACGATAATTTCTTTGAAGAATTTTCAGTTCCTCAGAAAACCAGGGGGCAGAATATGCCCGATGGCCATTAAAATTAGATATAGCCAGAGGAGCAAGCTCATCAATAGCCCTTTCAAGGCCGCATTCAAAACTCTCCAGTTTAGAGCCCCCTAATGACTCAGCCATATCCCAGCCTATTTTCAAGGCCTGAGTGAAATTGTTCTTATTAATATTAAACCATGGTCTTTTTAAGGTCATGTTAAATAAGGGTCTAGCTGGAGGGAGAGGCCAAGCCAGCGTAAATGACAATAAGAAATGGTCAGACCAATCTACTTCCCGAATTTCCCTCCTGGAGATCATGCCAGGCCTAGAAAAAATGGCATCTAGCCTATGGCCTGCTTTATGGGAAGGTATGCTATCTCCAGAGAGCCAATCCAGGCTCTGCATGAAGTTAATAAAATCTGCCATGCTAGGGTCCTCAAAATCTTCTAACTGGAGATTAAAATCACCTAAAACCAAGGCATTCTTAACTAGCAGCAATGGTTCCACCATAGATGGCCACGCTGCCAGAAAGCTATTTTTGGGGCCTGGAGGTCTATACAACAACAAACCTTCAAAGTCCTGGCTGTTCTGGGTTTTAATTTTAAAATAAATGTTTTCACAGGTCTGGGTATGGCCCAGGCTAGGTGCTGCCCCCAGGAGGGGGATATGTTGAGAAGTGGAAGTCTAGGTTTCCCAATTTATTGGGTGACAAATTGGGCTGTTTAAACATACAAGAATCTTACATTGTGTTAACAATAAATGCTGTGCCAATGGTACACATGGTTCATAGTATTTCTTTTGCCTTGCGGGATCAGTTGGAAAAAGAATTAAACAGGTTCTGCCAAAGCAAGCCAATTGAGCCCATATATACATGAATGGCTTAGTCCTGTGGTTCTGGCCACGAAGCCCAAAGGCATGTTGAACATGTGTGTTGATTTAAAGGATCTCAATGACAGCATATGGGCAGATTATCAGCGCTTTCCCGCATTAATAATATTCTGATGTGTGGGAGGGGCATAAAGTAATTTGTGTCACTCGATTTGGCTAGTACATATTACCAGATGTACATATACCCCAAATACAAGCCTTTGGCATCTTCTATGTCAAGAGAAGGCGAATTCCAGTTTATGGGAGTGCCCTTTGGACTGGCTTCAGCTTTTGCAGTGTTCCAACAAGTAATGCAAAGTGTTTTGTTTGGTGTGACTAATGTATTATTCTTTGAAGATGACATCCGAGTCTGGGGGTTATCATTTATTAGACAATGATGCAAAAATGGAAAATGAACCATGATGATTGGAACAAGCGGGTTTGCCAGTGGGCATTGAAAGTGCAAATTTGTTTTAACCAAGTAGATTATTTAGGTCATATAGGGTATAGTCAATGTGTAAAACCTAAAATGAAATTTGTGGAAGCAGTAGAAAGGGCATCATCTCTGTAAAAATGAACAGTCGTGTTATTTTCTTGGTTTGGCTGAGTATTGCACCAAGTTTTGGATCATTTTTCTGACAAAGTTGATTTTATAAAACAAATGATGAAGAAAGGTGTGAAGTTTGAGTGATCTGCTGAATGTCAAAGCATGTTTGTCAATATCAAGAGGGGTATTGTGTAGGTAGTTAGTTTGATAACATTTGATCTACAAGATAAAATTAGTGTGATGACTGATGCCAGTACAAATGGTCTTGGGTCAGTTTTGATGCAAGTGAGACAGAGGTGTGAGAGGGTGGTAGCTTTGGTATCTTGCACATCGAAAGGTGCAGAAAATATTTACTACACAAATAGAGAAAGAGGTATTAGCGGGGTGGTTGGGCAAACATTTTCAAACATTTATTTTGGCTAAGTCTTTTGATTTAGGTACAGATCACAAACTATTAGTGAACGAATTTTCAACAAAGGCGGCAATAAGGCTGCTCCACTTATAGCTAAGTGGTTTGAGTGGTTATACTGATTACATGAGTATGTGTTTAATATAAAATATGTACAAGGTACAAAAAATGTAATGCAGATTGTATGTCATAGTTATCTTTGAAGAATGTTGTACATGTAGACGAAGAAGAATGGGTATATTCTGAAAGTGACCAGTAAAGCAAGCATGTCAATTTGAAGGAAGATTGGAAAAAGGCAATAAATAATGATGAAAAGATGAATACATTGACTCAGTTATTGCCTAGGTGAAATTCATCATGCTGAATTGAATGACTTTAAACCAGTGCGGGCAGAGTTGTCGGTTTTGGGTAGTATTTTGAAGAGGTGTGAGATTGGTAGTACCCAGGAGTTTGCATCAAAATGTGTTGGTTTTGTTGCATGTGGGGCATGGAGGGGTGCTGGCCATGAAAAGGCGAGCCCAGGTTGATTGTTGGTGGCCTGTGTTGATTGTGTGTGTATTGATAAATCTTACCAATTTATATATACGCCTACTGCTTTGTTTAAATTTTACATGACAGCTTGGAAGAAACTTAGAGTTTATGTTTGTGATCCATTTAGTAGTCCTGGCATAGAACAAAAATATGTCATAGTAATGGTGGATTATGATTCCAAATGGCCTGAGGTGTCTTTTCTGCAGAAAATGAAGGCTTCTAATGTAATGTAATAGGTTTTTGTGAGGAGTGTTACAGAAGAGAGGGTTGTCCTGCAGTAGTGATTATTCACAATAGTCCACAAGTTGCGGCAGATAAAGTTCAGTCTTTCTTGTTAAAGGAGCTATCATGCATATAAAAGCAGTAGTCTCTCACCCCCAGGGGAAAGGTTTAGTTGAACCTTTAATCCTGTTTTCGGTGAATGTGTGCATTTGGCTGTTTACCTAAACCTGGACTGGGTGTGTGACGTTTGCAATATGTTGTGGAGCCACAGAACTACTCCACATACTGTAACTGGAGAAGCAGCCTTTTTTTCTTGAAAGGGATAGTACCTTGCACCACAGTCACACCTGCAAGGATGGAAAGAGTGAATTGTGCGGTGGCTGATAAGGCTATTATAAGCAAAAGAAAAAAAGGGGTCATTAGAACGTTGGTGGTCCCATTGTGGTACCACCAAAGCCGTGGGAGGACGCTGCCATCATGCAGGTGGTACCCCCCCATCCCTGCCAGGCTAACAGTTGAGAACATTGTATTATGACATTCCCACCAGGCTGACTGGTGGGAACAGTGCTACGGTATTGGTCTCAGCTCTCCTAAGGGAGCTAAGGCCAATACCATAGCACAGCAGCACCCTTGGAATGGGCACTGTTTGCACAGCAGACAGTGCGTATTCTGAGGGTGCTGGCCAGGGAGGCCCCTGCACTGCCCGTGCCTTCGGCAGTGCAGGCCCCCCCTGTGGCCACCTGCACTGTGTTTCCATCAGCCTTTCCATAGCTGGGTCCCTGCCATAGAAAGGTTGGCAGAAACAGGAATTGCAATCAGCACGGCGGAGCTGAGTTCAGTGCTGGTATGACTGACCATGAGTCCGACTGCTATCAGCTCGTCGGGAACCTTGTTCCTGGTGGTGTCGGCGGTACCCTGGTGGTCCAACTTCGAGGGTCATAATATGACAGTAGGACCGTCTGGAGTGTGGCAGTCCAACTGCCACTGCGAGTCTGGTGGTCTTTGGGCCGCCAGACTCGTAATGAGGCCCCAAGTCTTCCCCAATATGCATTTGCTTAAAGTCATACTAATAAACAGTATGAGATAATCCTAAACTTAATAAGGATGACGTGGTGAGAGTATGTCTTGTGTCTGGTTACAGGAAGGGATTCTCCAAATGGTCAAATTTAAGTGAAGCGAGTGATGTATAGACACAAAGACGCAGAATTTAAGAGCATCATGAAGTGCAGTGATGTGGAAAGGCAAGCTTGGTTTTGGGGGCGTAGTCAATGATCTACTATTAACAAGACCACATAAACACCCGGAAACGTCAGATTCAGCTATAGGGTGACCTAAGTAGTTGAATGAGTACATATGTGATTGATTGCAAGTTGTGTGGTTCTAAAAATTCTGGACCCATGTAATTTACTTTGCCACAGCAGTACGATTTTAGTATCAAAAGACCGATAATGACTAGTACACTAAGCATGAGCATTTTCGCTCAATTCCAGCAGCGTTTTCACCTCGAAATCGCCATTTTCATCCAGCACTCGTGGCTCCCATTTTAAACACGGCAGCCATTTTAAAAGTTGCCCTCACATAGGCTTATAATACAGTCAGATTTGATTCCAAGGACACGTACACCTTGATTGACTTTTCTCTGACCTGGGCAAGCTGGAACCATTGCCTCAGGCCAAACCTGTTTGGTCAGTCCCTCTCCCAGTGGCCGAATCAGATAGCATCAAGGCACACCATGCCATAAAACCCTTATTATCGCTCACACACCCTGCCTAATCTTGCTCACACCTGCACCTGCTCTTTTCTTCTTCTTACTTTACGAGGGGGAGGTGCCCGTTTTTATTGGGGGTCCACACTTATCTGATGTAAAATACTAGGCCTTGCCGGGTAATTTATTATGGGTTGGATGACATGAAATATGAGGTTTCATCATGACACTGTTTTTTCCTTTGTAGTGAAAACATGTGAATGACCAACCAAATGTCAAGAATGTTTGCCTGAAGCTTAAAAAACTGTATATAAGGAAACCTGACTTTGCATTGAAACACAGTCTCCTGAGAACATACAAACCGTGCTGTTGTACTTCTAGGACACTTGTCACTTGGTTGCAGCCAATAAATTCGATCTTTGACTTCACCTAGAAGACTCTGAGTTTCTGTGATCTGAATCAGGAAAGTACCCGAGGTCTTTGGGTGTACCCTGGCACCGCTGGGTTACCGGATCAGTACTGGTTCTGAAAAACCCAGTACCTCAGTTGGCGCCCAACGTGGGGCGATACCAGCGGTACCGGTCCAAGCCTGAGGTCCGTGGGGAGCTTCGTGTGAAAATTCTGGAGGAAGGCCGCCACTTCATCGACCCATGCATGTCGACGTGGTCCGAAAGTCTTTGCTGCGAGGTTCCCCGCTTCCCGACGGCTATGAAGGACTGCTGCCCTGGCTATCGCCCTGATTTGGACCCTTGATGTTTGGTAGAGCGAAACGATAAGACGAGTCTTCTGGTGACGTCATCGATATTTTCAGTTAAGTATAAGTGGAGCGTCTCCCAGTCCTTAGTTGGACACTTGGTTTGGTCCTTAGTTGGACACTTGGTTTGGTCCTTAGTTGGACATTTGGTTTGGTATCCCTTTGGGATCACTTTGATTTGGAACTTGCAAGTACCAAAGCCGAAGGACTCGTGTATTCACGAGACTATCGTAAACGATAATCCTTTGAAGTATGAAGCTAGACTAGTGAGTGAAGATGCCTGGTCTTAGCAGACTTGGAAATTTGTTTTGTCTTGGTTGTAAAAGGGACTCCCGGTTGGAGGACTCATGTCCGGTTCCTCCGATTGGAACTCCAACCTATGAACTATATGTGAAGCACGGAGTAGGCCCCATCACGTTTAATAAAGTATGGGTCCGCTATTCTTGGAAATAATTGAGAAAAGTTATTTTTTTTTCCTTGTAAATATGACTTACAACTAGGATCTGCAAACGGTTCTGTAAGTAAATTGCGACGGCGCTATTTATGAAAAATGGCTAAAGCGCGCTGTATTGTGTGTACTGAGTGTTTTCTGTTTATATCTGAAATGAGCTCAATGTGTGTTTGTGGGTCTTCTTGATGTTTACAGTTTGTTAATAAGTAAAATGTTGGTTAATTAATATTAAGTAGAAACTTAGAAAAAATCCAGAAATGAACCATGTGATGTGCTAACATAGCTATATGTTGCTCTTTAATTTATAGAATGAGCAATTGTGCACATATACAAAACTGCCGTTAAATGCTTAATAAATTAGAAAACACATTCAATAGATATAAATAGGGCCCCCCCCCAAAAAAAAAACGATATTATCTATTCTCAATTCAGCCAGCACTTTCCCAGTTAAACATGGGTGGAATTTTGCATAACCTTCCTTTTAAATGAAAGTGGCGCAAAAATGTGACGCATTTCAAGTTAGGCTTATGCGCTTAGGCTTGTGAGTTAATGTATCCCAAATAATAGGCAAGGTATGCAGCTTGCTTTTATATGTGGAATTATCACAAAAAAAAGAATAATTGGGTTTTTTATTTTTTTTTAAAGAAAATTATTAATTATGGAAAAATTATTTAAAAAAATAAGTGCCTTTCAAAATCGTTTTTTAATATTTATAAAGCTTAATACCTATACTATGACCTCCTAACATTAAAATTTAATTTAAGTTATGTTGCACCGCTAAAATGACATTGTATGTGCAATTTTCCCTTGGCGCAGGAGCAAACAAGCTCATTTCTATAAAGTATAAGTTAATATTTTCAATGGCTGACTCATGGATTGTGTAATAGACATTCTGGTAATGCATATTATGCAAGAAAATTGTAGGATATTGATTTTTTAATGCCTAAAATATCAAAGTCGATTTTGGGCAAAAGCACTGTTTAAACTGCATTTTCTTTCATTCAGTGTACTTTTTAAAGTGTCTCAGGCTTCAGTAAATGCATACATTTAGGTTTGATATATATTTGCAGGTTGTGCCTTCTTATGATTCAATGAGTCAATGTGCCAGTACAAAGGCTTGTTTTAATATCAAGGTTGAAGGTTCTAACTTCAGCTGGGCCTACTGAGACGTTCATTCATTCGAGGTTGATGAAATATGTACCATTGCATGGGATTGCAACAAGCATTTATTCTAACAACTGGTATGTGTGTTATTAAGGTTTGTGAATTATTCACAGTAAATGTAGTTTAATAATCTGGAAATAGAGATAATTTTTTTTAGCGCCTAAAAAGGACAAATTTTTTTTTTTAAATAGAGTGAATTATTGCAGGTTAGAAGGAAAATAGAAAGGCCTACTGTCTTTGACAGATTCAGAGTGGCAGAAGCTAGGAGAGCTACAGAGGCTGGCTCAAGTCATGCTGCTGAGATGCTATCTTTAGTTTTCCCATAAACAATGGAGGAGGCTGTCGTGTTGACACTTGTGACCTTTTAAATTAGGGCCTTGTCTCTGTAAAATGCAGAATTACCCTATGGGCCTCTAAAAGTGGGATTTCTGGTTTCTCCAGAAGAACATCAATACAATTAAAGAACTTAATTCCAAAGGGAAAATATAAAAAAAAGGTGTTTCTTCGAAAGTCCCAACATCATGTTAAATGCTCTGCAGAACTGATACATTTGTGTCTCCGCTCTAAAAAAATAAAATGATGCCTGCTAGTTGCTTTTATTTGACAGAAAACGAAGTGTTGCATTAAGTCTTAGACAGAAAATAAGATGCAGCCCTTTTCTCAAATTTTGAAGGCTACATGCCTTAATGAGAACGATTTGCTAATTAAGACTTATTTTTCACAGTGGAAATTGTAGGTGCCCAATTAATTTGGAGTGTCAGTGTAACAATTTTTACTTTTAGAAAGGTAAAACTAAGGTGGCTTGATGTTGCGAAGTAACTGACAAGAGGGTAACAGTTAAGTAATGGAAATTTATTTTCATGTATTTGGTCCTATCATGAATTGTTCTTGCTGGTTCTGTATGTTAGAAGAGAAACAGTAAAATTATATTTGACAGCAGATTTCCATTGCCTGGTGATCTACTGTCAAAAGGAGGGTAAGGATTTTAAACCTGACAAATTAAACAGGCCCAAATATTGGGTTTTGGGCTGCAGGTTTACAGTGCATAAAGTACATGACATGGTGTTGTGTGTCACCGCTTATTCACACATGCTATTGTTTTGTCTATGCTTTTTGTGCTTGATACACAGCAAGTATATCTGATGGCTTGACGTTTTGTGCGTTTTTATTATTTTTTATTTGTTTTTTGCATGTTTGTTGCTGCTTTTGATACTATTACAAGCTCCCCTGTGTTGTGAGGGGATGGTCATGACGATGCCCATCGCTACGCAACAGTTGGTTGAACTTGTTCTGGTTACTAAATTCCACAGATAATGATATTTCATGCTGTGAACATAAAATACAACACTTCACCAGTGAATGTCTATTTGGCTATAATGGTATTGAAGGAAAATAAAAAGAGATATACAGGATCAAAGTGTGTCACCTGCAGTTAGTCACGTTACTGCCCCTTCCCTTAAAGGAACAGGCAGCCCTACATTTATGTATCCTTGATTGGACCTAAGGATGAAATTATAGATCTGTGACTCAAGGTGGCCTAATTTCTATATTACATTAGTTAATGATGTTCTGTTTCCTAAGTAGCATATGGCTTTCGTTCCTTAAAAGAAAACCAGGTTTTCATTTTTTCCTGAAGAAGGAACTGAAACATTAGCTAGGAGTACCGTATATGTTGTAGTCGCCAACGGTAGAGTTAAAATTTGTGTAACTTTGGCCTTTGTGTATCACCCGTACTCTCGGTGTTGTGTCACATGCCTGACTATCACCCAAATAATTTTTTTGTTCTTCCTATAGATTTTTTCTTTTGTTACTTCCCCTGACCAATGTCGCATCATACTTAGTTATTGAGATTTTAGCTATGTCCTAGTCCCATTTCTCTTTTTCGAATTCCTTTCACCAGTCAGCCCTTTTATTATTATTGATGTATTGTTCAGGTTCACATTTCCAGACTGCAGTGATGTACCAGGGACCCCCATGTTATGTATAATTCCCTTTGGTATGACCAGACTGGTTTTCAAGAATTTGCCTTAGGCCTGCTTCAATGTTTTCCAGCCTGACTGTCAGGGTAGCGATAGACTGGTTAACTGACTCAATATTGTAGTAAGACAAGTTTTGCATCTCAATAGGAGATATCTTATGTTTACCTTTTTGAACATGACGAATTTTCAATGTCTATTTTAATTTGGTTTTCGGTTCCCTTCTGTTCCTGCTACTTTAATTTTTGGTGGGATCAGATGTGTCCTAATCATGCAAATATCAGGACCCTCTAGTTCTTGTCTTTTTGTTTGCACATTTGACTATTAGCCTGTGTATTGCATAGTGCACCTGATGCACAGTTTTTAAAGGAAGGTTTCTACATGTCCCTGATAATCGGTATCATGTGATTTCTCTATTGAGATGTTCTAAGGTAAGGAGGAACACCTAGACTTAATCATTGAGGCAAATATGTGTTTACCCCATTAGACAATGCCACTGTGTGAAGAAATCCATTCAGATAGAATTCTCATGTAGCTATAGATGGCAGAGAATAATGGAGAGAACCCAATTAAAGATGCTAGAGACCCTGTTTTGCCCTTCTGCCTTTGTCTTTGTATTTTATGCCCATGGTGTATGGCTACTCCTTTGAAGAGTGCAGACCACCTGCTTGCAGTCCCCTTGTTAAAAACCATGAACTGTTTTTTTTACTAAATTGAAGGAAACTAACAACTGTGGCACATTTCCTACGTCACTAGATTCTGCGGGTATCAAGTCATAATAACCTGCAGGACATTGATTTAAGCCTAATTCCCATCAGTGACAGCTACAGATGAAAGACGGACGTCTTGGCCCTACAGTCTCAGCACCCAGAAAGTAGCAAAGCTGGACAGCGATCGCCAGCGCATGGTATTGTACTTGCTCCATCAGACGGCGTTGGACATCACAAAACCAAAGTTTCAGTGTAAAAGAGCTAAAGAGAAGGATTCCTGTTGTTGATGGCAGAGCTGTTTTGAGGTTTCATTTCTCTACCTGTCATGTGCTGGTAACCTCTGACAGTGTGCAATCCCTTGAGCCCCTTGGCCTGAGTTTTGGCCACACACCCCCTTTTCTTTGCTCCAACGGAAGAAGGGCAGTGCATTGGAGATTTCAAGTTTGGAAAAAGGCACTATATTGTGGTGCCCATGAAAGAGCAGCTTGAGCGTCCTCTGACACTAAATAATGAGTGTTGGAGTCTGAAAGTGCTGCTGAGCTTGAGCTATTTCCCAATTAATGGTGCTTGCGTCTGCACGAGATGATTTGTGCCCTTGATCAATGAAGAGCACATTGTTTGTAGTATCTGCCACAGAGGAGAGACACTGGTGCATTGCTTTAAGACATTGAGACTTTCGAGTGAGCTGTGGGTGTTTGCCAGGAGGGCACTCCAACTAAGCAGTACTTTTCTCACGAAGAGGCCTGAATTGAGAGGCCCATGCGAAAGAAAACAACAAAAGAAAATTTGATGGACAATAGAAGCCTGCCAGAGAGGCTTTTTGAACGGACTCTGGGCATAGTTGGTTTCACAAGAGGTTTCCGTGTGATTGTATAGACTAGGTGTTAGGAGACTGATTGTTTTGCTGGCATTGTTTTAAAGTACTATTCTGTTTAGTAAAAGCAGAATAAAGTCCATTTTCTGTGGAAAGAGTACCCCCTTTTCACCTTAGAGCATTGATGAGAGTCACCACTGTTCCACCTGAACATACAAAAATTACTGAAATGCAGAGGAGCCCTAAAAATGTTACTAGATAATTTTAGGATTTGCTTTTTGGTTAGGGTTGTGAAAAATTATTATTTCATTTGTAAATAGTGGTCACTACTTTCTCCCGTTGTCTATATGTTCTTAATAACGTGTTTTCTAGTGTCTTTTAAACATGACGTTGTCATTTATGGGTGGGATTGTTTTTCTCTACTCAATTGACTTCTGCACCCACTTCCCAACCTATGTCTTTTCCTACTATTGTTTCTTTGCACTCTTTTCACCCTTTTCCTGAACATGAGCAGGTTAGAAGATCAGAATTTGTAAGCAATTCTTTTGTACAGCTTCTGCATCAACACTAGTTAGTAGTGAACATCACTAATTGTTGGGTGTGTGATCTTATGCCACCTACTGCAGATAGAGGTATTCCTTATTTTGTCCTGCCATATGTGGCCTTTTGTGCTACTTCATGTTCGAGGAGACCTGTCCAGAGAGAGTTACCAAGTACTAGAATTTTGCTCCAGCAACATCTCCATGGCCTTATAAACATAGACCTGGACTCAGATTAGCATGAGAATAGGTTTATTGCCTATGTAAGGGCAAAAGGAGGGTTTGTGGTTCTAAAAATTCTGGACCCATGTAATTTACTTTGCCACAGCAGTACGATTTTAGTATCAAAAGACCGATAATGACTAGTACACTAAGCATGAGCATTTTCGCTCAATTCCAGCAGCGTTTTCACCTCGAAATCGCCATTTTCGTCCTGCACTCGTGGCTCCCATTTTATACACGGCAGCCATTTTAAAAGTTGCCCTCACATAGGCTTATAATACAGTCAGATTTGATTCCAAGGACACGTACACCTTGATTGACTTTTCTCTGACCTGGGCAAGCTGGAACCATTGCCTCAGGCCAAACCTGTTTGGTCAGTCCCTCTCCCAGTGGCCGAATCAGATAGCATCAAGGCACACCATGCCATAAAACCCTTATTATCGCTCACACACCCTGCCTAATCTTGCGCACACCTGCACCTGCTCTTTTCTTCTTCTTACTTTACGAGGGGGAGTTGCCCGTTTTTATTGGGGGTCCACACTTATCTGATGTAAAATACTAGGCCTTGCCGGGTAATTTATTATGGGTTGGATGACATGAAATATGAGGTTTCATCATGACACTGTTTTTTCCTTTGTAGTGAAAACATGTGAATGACCAACCAAAATGTCAAGAATGTTTGCCTGAAGCTTAAAAAACTGTATATAAGGAAACCTGACTTTGCATTGAAACACAGTCTCCTGAGAACATACAAACCGTGCTGTTGTACTTCTAGGACGCTAGTCACTTGGTTGCAGCCAATAAATTCGATCTTTGACTTCACCTAGAAGACTCTGAGTTTCTGTGATCTGAATCAGGAAAGTACCCGAGGTCTTTGGGTGTACCCTGGCACCGCTGGGTTACCGGATCAGTACCGGTTCTGAAAACCCAGTACCTCAGTTGCTTTTGTTTTAGTATGCATCCTCTTTAGTATTTGCATGTTTTTGTCCTACTTAGGTATTTTATAAATAGGTGTGAAATAATACTTATTGTATTTTTCCTATACAGTGAAGACACATTATGTATTGCCAATTTTGTGCAATGATGTCATGTTCTAAAGTAGAATGTTGGGGGCTGGGAGTTGGAGGAGAACAGCAGTGGTAATGTAAGAAGCTGGTGTTGTGGAGGGATTGTTGCCATTGTGAAGACACCTGTCACCACGCCAGTGCTTCTTCAAAGTCTTCTCAAATTTTGAATTCTCTGCAGATTTTGGAGTACCATGACCAGGGCTCTCATGTAGAGTCTGTTTGCATAGTCAAGACGAGCCTGGTGCTAGAGTGGGAAGCCTAAAGAGAGGAATTTATTTTGAGAGCTTGCTTGGTGAGAAAAATGGATAACTTGGTTCAGCTAGGGGTTCAGGAATTGGTTTAAATCTATCATCATTCTTAGGTATGAAGCTTCTATTGTTTTCACTTGGGATGCACCAAGTTAGAGGGGCATTGAAGCACTGGCTATAACTATGCAAATAACACACAAATACTTCTTAAACTGGAAAGCCTCAAAGACATTGGAAACTCATAAATCTCCAGATGCCTCAGAACCATTGATCAGTTAATGACATGGAGCCACCTCAAACTGAATGCTTCCAAAAGAGACATATTCACATGTGGCGATTGGAAAAAGTATGACCCAATCTGCATCTGGCCTGAGGAACTGAGCCCAGCTCCAAAAGGTTCTTAGGTCATCGTGTGCTGTGATGCCTGGGACCTTTGTATTTTCCAGATTTAGGATGATAAGAGTTCTGTTGGCATAGCTGTAGTTTGTTAGGTTGATTGACTTGAGAAGGTCCATTAGAGGGCTGAAGTAAGCATTGTAGTTCAGCAGTAGGATTGCCAAGCTTTGAGGTATTCTGAAGGAAGTGATAAAGTAATGGGATGGAGAGAGGATATTTGAAAGGTACCAGCTAATTATATAATAATATACTCTCAAACTGGAAGAAAAGTGTTTCTGTATAAGTATAAATGGTTATATTGTAATTATAATTGTATTTATATAGCGCTTACAACCTCTGATGAGGCGTTGAAGCCCTTCTCAGTGAGTAGTGCGCTCCTCCAGAACCCAAGAGATTAGTGGTGAATTAGTGTAGGGAAAAATAATTTGCTAATTTGAGCAGTGGACATGTGAGTCTGTTAGTTTGGTTGAATAGGATAAAGTATTGATAGAGGAGGGAAGATTCTAGATAGTATGATTTGATAGTTCATATTAGTTAGATAAGATCTGGGATGAGTTAAAGAAGGGACTGTAGTGGATCCTATTTGGTTTTATTGGGAATCAGGAGATAGCTTAGCCTTCTGGCTTGCAGGCCTGTGTCCCCGTCACCTAGTGACTTTTAACCTACTTAGCCTGCTCTGTTTTAGCATATTTATTTAATTATTTCTTCTACGATGGCTGCTTTGTTTATAGTTAGGAAGAAGTTTTGATTTCACGTTATCAGTGCCACTCTGTAAAGGCATCACTATCAGCATCAAAGGCAAGTGATATACGTAGGTATTCACATCACGTTCTTTCCCACTTACGTTTGACAGGAACATAATGTACTTTTTGGAGAGAATTGTTTATGTGATTGCCGGCCCAAACATGCCTTCTTATCTATTGTTTGGGAACATACCTGCATCAGGGGTCTTACAAGATCTGTATAAATACACTCACGCAGACAAGATTATCAGAGGGATTCCTACCAGATGCCATCAGTGCTGCACATGCTACAAGTCACCTTGATGAAGACCCAGCCTTTGTGTCCCCAGTGAGTCTGATCTAGAGAAGTCATTCCAAGGCAACAAGGGTTGGGGGGCTCTTCTTATGGTCATAGTACTGGCAGATTAGGTTTAACAGAGCCTAGCTCTCTTTAGGTTAGAGATGAGGTTTATCATGGTAGGGTATTAGGGCCTATTTCATATCTCAAGTTGTTGCAAGATAGTGGGGGTCTTTATATTCATAACTCTCATTTCTACAATTCTGTTTCTTGCATTGTTCATAAACCTAATCATTGCAGCTCATGCATTTTAGAGTGGATTGCAGTCTTGTTAATACAACCTATTGAAAACTTTACTGCATCTCCTTCATTGCCTGTGTGTAACTGAGACTTATTGCTCATGTGAGAAAAGGGTAACCTCTGTTTACCCACGACTCCCCTGAGATGTTGCATTCTTGAGTCCATGCGTAAAGGCTGCCAAGAAATCACCTTTTACTGTTTGGGTTTTTGGTGAGGTACTGCTTGTGAGCCGGGAGGGTTGGTCCGACAGTTGCGGCTTGTTGTAGGATTGGCCTAGTCGCCTACAAACAAAAGTACTGTCATCCCTAAACCAGTAGTCTTGCCTAGAGCAAGAGTCCAAATACAAAATGATAGAGTAGGGAACATTTTAGAAATGATTATTATGGGGATCATTGCAGTAAAATGAGGTTTGGGATGAGTCAAAGGAGGAACAGAGGATGGAAGAGTCCAGGAAGTGGTATTTTGGAAATCATGGTAGTAAAATGAGTCAAGGAGGGAAAGTGGAAGGAAAATCTAGAAAGGGTTACATGGGGGATCATAGTGGTAGAATGAGGTTTGAGGTGCGGGAAGGCGGGATAGAGAAGAGAAGAATCAAGAAAGGATCTTGGGGAGATCATAGTAATAGAATGAGGTTTGGGATGAATCAGAGAGTGGATGTAGAGAATCTACTGACAAAGGTATAGGATAAGACATAGGACCTCATTGTGAGTCTGGTGGTCTGCAAATCGAAACACCAGACCCATGAAGAGGAGACCACTGCGCCCTTCTAAAAAGTTTCCACTGGGATGACTGGCGGACACCTCAGAAATCGGAGGTTTCTGCCAGTCAGGCCGGTGGAAACCATGAGGCGGCATTGACCTCGTAATGCCATTGCACAGAGGGTGCTCCTCCAGCACCCCCGGAAGGCACACTGACTGTCATAGCAGACCATGTGCCTTCTGAGGGTGCTGGGCTGGAGGGCCCTTGCTTTGGCCACAACATGTTCCCGGTGATCGTGGCGGTGGTCCCTTGGCGGTCTGACCTCCAGGGATGTAATTTGGCAGTCGGACTGCTTGGAGTGAGGCGGTCTGACCGACACTGCAAGGCTGGTGGTCTGAAGACCATCAGGCTCTTAATGCGGCCCACAGAGTCGTTCATTGGAGGGAGTTGAAGGATTTTTTTTCCTTCTTTTTTGTTACAGTAGGAGTATAGTAATAAATATATAAATATAGAACTACATAGACAGGGTATACATTTACTAGAATTTAAAAAAAAAGTATATAAAGTTGTATTGCATACAATTCCATATGTGCAAGTATGGCTAGATAGTTAGAAATTCAGACTTTCAGTTTGTTTTAAATAAAAGCTAATTGATTTGTGTATTTTTATATATTTTTTTCTTTCTATATATTTTATTTTTATGTTTTCCTCTGTGTTTAAATAGTGAAGCACCTATAGACTCAATTGTTATGATCATATTTGCATTTGTGATCAATAAAATAAACAGACTCATAAGCATCTCATCAAGTAACATATGAAAAATATGCAGAGACCTATATACATGTTAAGTATAAAATACTGTGCATATATATCTATAAATCTATATCTATATGTATATATATATATATATATATATAGTATATATGTATATATATATATATGTGTGTGTGATTTAAAAACTTTGAGGCACACAAATATAAATATCATGATACATAAACATTGTGATGCAGGAATATCATTAGCAAAAATATCACTTTTCTAAGGTGAGTAACACTGATGTTAAAAATATCTATGTAGTTAATATTGTTTACAAAAATATTGTTGTACAGAAGATTGTTTGTTAGTTATTTTTAAGTATTTCAGTATATGTTTTATTGTATATGTTATACATTGTTTTGAAATGTTTTGCTAAGGTTTTGTAATACAGTTTGTACATTTTTAGTTGTTTTTAAATTTAATTTAATTATTAATTAAAATTTTGAGTTTGTAGCATGTTGGGGGGCTCAGACAGTACAGGGTGGGACAAAAATTAATTATAATGAAGTAATGATAATTTTAATTATTATTAATTATTTAATTGATAATTAATTAAATTGTGTAAAAACAAATTAAGTTTTGTTTTAGGTGTGGGTTGTGGGGTTTCTAGGGGTAAAGGGTGGGAACTTAATTAAATACAAATAATTTATAATTAATTTGTAATTATTATAAATTATGTAATTGAATATTTTTGCAAATTGTGTACTTCATTTATTTATTAGTTATATTTTAGGTACGGGTTGTGGGGTTTGTACAGGTAAAGGGTGGGAAGTTAATCAATTACAATGCATTATAATGAATTTTTTATTAATATTTAGCATTTAATTGACAATTATTTATGTAAATTGTGTATTTAATATACTTTTTAAGTTATATTTCAGATGCGGGTCATTGGGTTTGTAGGGGTAAAGAGTGGGATGTTAATTAAGAAATAAATTACTGATAATTAATTATTAATTTATTATTAATTATTTAATTTATAATTATGTTCATTGTGAAATCATCATATAAGTTAAGTTATGTTTTAGGTATGTTGTTTAGTTTGTAGAGGAATAGGGTGGGATGTTAGTTAAGTAATCATAAATTAAAAAATATTTATTAATTTATTATTTTTTTCCATTACTTAATCTGTTAATTGTGTTATACTTTTATTTAATTACAATATATTAATGATAATTTTAATAGCTAATTATTGAAATAATTATGTACTTGTTTTATTTTTATCAAAATGTATACATTTAATTCAGAAATGTATTTTTGCATATATAATAGAGTTGCTAAAATATATTATTTGTTTGAAGTGAATTACTCTCTCTCTACTGTTGCACTGAACGGAGAGGGGATAGTAAATGTTACCCCTCCTGAGTCCAATGCTTTCCCTACTGTTGCGCCAACTGGAGTGTAAATAGTAAATTTTAACCCTCCAGTGTCCAACAATTTCCCTCCTGTTGCACAGACTGGGGTGGAATTAGCACATTTTACCCCTCCTGTGCCCAGTGCTTTTCCTACTGTTGTATCAACTTGAGTGTGGATAATAAATTTTACCCCTCTTGAGTCCAAAGCTTTCCCGAATGTTGCACAGAAAGGAGTGGAAATAGTTCATTTTAACCATCCGGTGTCCAACACTGTCCGTACTGTTGCACAGGCTGGATTGGCAATAGTAACTTGTACCCTGCCTTAGTCCAACACTTTCCCCACGTTTGCCCAACTGGAGTGGGAATAGTAAATTTCAGCCCTCCTGAGTCTAATGCTTTCCCTACTGTTGCACTGAATGGAGTTGGAATAGTCAATTTTACCCCTCCTGAGTCTAACACTTTCCCTACTGTTCCACACACTGGAGTGGGAATAGTAAATTTTACCTCTCTATTGTCCAACGCTTTCCCTACTTTTGCACAGACTGGAGTGTGAATAGTAAATTTTACTCCTCTGGTGTCTAACGCTTTCCCTACTGTTGCACTGACTGGAGTGGGAATAGTAAATTTGTCCCTCCTGAGTCAAACGCTTTCTCTGCTGTTGCACACACTGGAGTGGGAATAGCAAATTTTAACCCTTTGGTGTCTAATGTTTTGCCTACTGTTGCACACACTGGAGTGGGAATAGTAAATTTTACCCCTCCGGAGTCCAACGCTTTCCCTTTGGTTGCACCGACTGGAGTGAGAATAGTAGATTTTATCTCTCCTGAGTCGAACACTTTCCTTACTGTTGCACATACTGGAGTGGGAATAGTAAATTTTACCACTCCAGTGTACAACACCTTCCCTACTGTTGTACTGACTGGAGTGGGGACAGTAAATTTTACTCCTCTTGAGCCCAATGCTTTCCGTACTGTTGCATACACTGGAGTGTGAATAGTAAATGTTACCCCTCCGTAGTCCATTGCTTTCCCTTCTGTTGCACGGACTGGAGTGAAAATAGTACATTTTAACTCTCCTGTGTCCATCGCTTTCCCTACTGTTGCCCTCGACTGGAGCGGGAATAGTAAATTTGACCCCTACTGAGTCCAATGCTTTCCCTACTCTTGCACAGACTGAAGTGCGAATAGTAAATTTGACCCCTCCTGGTTCCAACGCTTTCCCTACAGTTGCACATACTGAAGCAGGAATAGTATATTTATCATTTCTAGAGTTAATATTTTTGTTAGTATTGTTTAAATATTTATTATTATTCTATGTTTGTGTATTTACATTTGTAATATGTATAAATGTGTAAATTTTTAACATATTTTCATCTATTGTTAATATTGTAAATATTATTACATTAGAAATATGTTACTTTTTTGCAGTTTATTTTTTATGTTTGTTATTCTTTTTGTGTGTATGTAAATATATATAAATGTACATAACTATGTACTTATGTTAGTATATTTAATACAATTTGTAAATTATAATATAAATTAAATTTAATGTTTTATAATAGTTTTACATTATATATATGTATATATAAACATACACACATACATATATGTGTGTGTTTATTTAAATAAGTACATATTAACACATATTTTTACATACTTATGAAGCATATTTATTTTATAATATGTCAATGTCATATGTTAAAATATTTAAGATTGTTAACTATATATATTAAAAAAACAATATTTTTGAATATTGTTAGAAATGGGCTCTTTAGTTAGCAGTCAGGTTACCCCTGTCCAAGCAAAGACCCTCAGTCTAGTCAGGGTAAAGGAGAGTCATCCTTAGATAACCCCCTGCTCACCCTCATGGTAGCTTGGCTCGAGCAGGCAGACTTAACTTCAGAAGCAAGGTGTAAAGTATTTGTACCAACACACACAGTAACTCAGTGAAAGCATGACAAAATGACACAACCCAGGTTTAGAAAAATAGGTAGCATTTTATCTAAACAAAAAAAAGACCAAAAGAACAAAAATCCAATATACACAAGTCAAGATATGAATTTTAAAAATAATAAGAGTCTGAAATCCTTAGAAAACAGTGAGAACACTTTTATTACACAAAAGTACCTGGGCAGCGTAAAAATAAAGCCACACGGGCGAGTGTGCGTCGAAAAAGGCCAGCGGTGCGTCGATTTATCAGTCACACAAAAGTTAATCTTTGTCCTCTCTCAGGTAGAAGCAGCAACTGCAGGCCAACCCAGCAAAGCACAGACACAGGCAAACGGGCAGTACTCCTCCTCCAGCTTCTCCAGCTCTTCGCCTTGGTAGATGTTCCTCTTGATTCCAGAAGTAATCTGATTTTCAGGGGTTTTGGGTGCTCTTCTTATACCCCTTCCTGCCGTTGAAGTAGGCCTACTTCAACGAGAAGTCTCTGTTGCTTTCAAGATCCTGCCATGCCCAGGCCAGGCCCCAGACACACAACAGGGGGTTGGAGACAGCATTCGGTGAGGGCAGGCACAGCCCTTTCAGGTTTAAGTGACCCCTCCTCCCCTCCCATCAGCCCAGATGGCCCATCAGGATATGCAGGCTACACCCCAGCTGCCTTTGTGTCACTGTCTAGAGAAGAGGTGCAAACAGGCCAACTGTCAAACTGACCCAGACAGGGAATCCACAAACAAGCAGAGTCACAGAATGGTCTAAGAAAGAAAATGCCTACTTTCTAAAAGAGGCATTTTCAAACACACTATCTAAAAGCCAACTTCACTAAAAGATGTATTTTTAAATTGTGAGTTCATGGACTCGAAACTCCATATGTCTATCTGGTCCCACGAGGAATCTGCGCTTAAATAATATTTAAAGGCAACCCCATGTTAACCTACGAGAGAGATAGGCCTTGCAACAGTGAAAAACGAATTTGGCAGTATTTCATTGTCAGGACAAGTAAAACACATAAGTACATGTCCCACCTTTAACATACACTGCACCCTGCCCTTGGGGCTACCTATGGCCTACCTTAGGGGTGCCTTACATGTATAAAAAGGGAAGGTTTAGGCGTGGCAAGTGGGTGCACTTTCCAAGTCGAATTGGCAGTTTAAACTGCACACAGAGACACTACAGTAGCAGGTCTGAGAAATGTTTACAGGGCTACTAATGTGGGTGGATCACCCGGTGCTGCAGGCCCACAAATAGCATTGGATTTACAGGCCCTGGGCACTTCTAGTGCACTTTACGAGGGACTTACTAGTAAATCTGATTTGCCAGGGTAAAGCCAATCAACAATACAATACACATTACACAGAGAGCATATGCACTTTAGCAGTTGTAATGTGCCCAGAGGCCTAAAGCCAACAAAAATAAGTCAGAAAAATTAGGACGAACGAGGCAAAAAGATTGGGGATGACTCTGCAAAAAGAGACAAGTCCAATAAATATATATTTTGATATTAGTGTAAAATGATATTTTTTATCGATAATTATGTACTTACCTTCATTTGTATAGGAAAAAATATTTTTTTGATCGATATTTTTGACACAATATTTTTGGTTTTGATAATATGTCAGTGAACCATATAAATATATTCATACATATATATATGTATATATATATAGTTCACTGACATAAGATATATGTAAACAGACCTAAAGAATATCTATATTTTAAACCATAAGTATTATATATATTTATGCAAAGAAATGCACATATCTTAATGCCTACATATAATCAAAATATACATATTTACATGCACAGGCATATGTTGTACATTTATGTTTGAGTGCGGTGATCATGTAGGAAAGAGCCAACTCCTGAGTAGTATTCTAATAAGAACATAGTTATCCATGGCTCTTATTTTTTGGGGATAATGAATTCCATAATTTGTCTGCTTGAAAAGAGAAAGATGTACCATTCATGCTTTTTTCTTGTATGCTAGAGATTTGAGGCGAATTACTAATCGTGAGCGGAGGTTCCTTTGCTGTATGTATCTGGTGATTTTATTAATGATGAAACGTGATCCTGTCCCACTTATTGGATTGTGGGTCATACAAAGCAGCTTGGATACAAGGGTGGATCTTCTGGCAATCAGTAACCAATGTAGGGACCTCAGGGCAAGGAGGATCAGGGCTTGTGACTGTACATGTAGGAGTAGTCTGGCAGCAGAGTTCTGAATTATTTGTATTTTTTGTAGTTAATAAAGATGATCCGTTGTAGACACAGTCCAAGACCTTGAACCTTGTGCGGAAATCCTAGGTGTAGAAAGATGCACTGCAGAGTTTTCATAGTAATGACGCTTGATCTTGCTAACTTGTTCACTTAGGCATTCATTGATAATTTGGAGTCCATGGTAATTTCAAGGTTTCTTACTTCCTAAGAACCTTTAGGAGCTGGGCTCAGTTCCTCAGGCCAGATGCAGAGTGGGTCATACTTTTTCCAATCGCCACATGTGAATATGTCTCTTTTGGAAGCATTCAGTTTGAGGTGGCTCCATGTCATTAACTGATCAATGGTTCTGAGGCATCTGGAGATTTATGAGTTTCCAATGTCTTTGAGGCTTTCCAGTTTAAGAAGTATTTGTGTGTTATTTGCATAGTTATAGCATATGAGATTAAATTAATTGATCATTGCTAGTGATTACTTCATGCATATGTTGAAAAGTAGGGTTGAGATGATAGAGCCTTGAGGGCCCCCTGTTTTTGTGAAGTACGGTTTGGAAGGGGAAGTGTGGATATAAAGATGTTAAGCCTGACACATGAATTTAAATAAAACATAAGTCCACACATTCACTGTTAAGTGCAGCCAAGAGGCAAAGAACACAATGAAAGACTATATTGAGGATGTTAGTGTCCTCCACCCCAATAAGCAGCACAGTAGAGTTGGCTTCAGTGCTTGTGGCGCCCAGCACAACAATATTTTGGGGACCCCCACCCACAATTACCTCCTTCTCCACAGATTCCCGCACTATCACTCTCCAACAGTGCCCCTCATCTCTCCATAGCCCTCTCTCACCTGCATTTCATTTGTTTTATAGCACCTCTCATACCAGTGTAGAGTGTCAGGGCACTTAAAATCACGGTGGCCATCTTTTTGCACAGCAGTCTGGAAGCCCCTCAGCCACAATCAAATAACTAATCTCAATCTCAAACATGCAATAAAGAAGCTAGAATAGAATTGATTAAAAACAAACACAGACTATGATCAAAGTAGAGACACTGTAGACAAAAGGAAAAAATTTCACCAGAAAAAAATCAATGGCCCAGCATCAAAATCTTTCTGATTATATGGCAAAATATAATTTGAATAAACATAGCCTAATATAAATATTTTTCCTAAATATAATTTCCAAAAAAGTCTCCCCCATAGGGTGTTTATTCTATAACAATATGAAATGTGGCAACATTATCTTAAACAATATTTAAGACACAATATTGTTTACAATATTGTTTTCAAGCAATATTTAGTTCACAATACTCTGGGACCATACTGTGTGTGTGCCTTCTTTTAAATGGTATCCTTACAGGTTTAAGTCAACCTTGGTGAAATGTCACATAGATTCACAGATCATCTGAAACCGTTTAAGCTCTCTTAAAATTAATCCGGTGAGATGTCTTAATGCATGTATTTCTTCGTCATCACCGTTTTTTTAAATCTGGCTTGACTTTGATGTGATCTCTTGGTAATTGTTATGAACCGTGAATATTTGAGAATCGTTTCAGCTGAACAAATGATGGGTAATTCTTAGAGCTTTAGCGTATTTCACAATGCACTGTTATTGAACATGTTGCTATGCTGTGTACTGTTCTCTCTCTGGGTCGAATATTCAAAATATAAAGAGGAAATGTATACGTAGTTTGAGATATAAATGATGACTGTGCTGAAAAAATAGGAAAAGAATGCAAATTCTAATGAAATAGTCTCTGAAAGAATTCATTTTATGGGTACTGACAAGCAATAATTGATTTTCACAGACCATAAAACCCGCCTTGCATTTATCCATGTTGTTCTACTGCTGACTTTATCTTGGTGGATTGGTAACAGATGAAGAGGACCTGTATATTTATTTATTTATTCTTTAAGAGACAAATAAGAAGTGTGCTAAAAGAAATATAAAAATAAAGTAATTATATATTCTTCCAACTAATTCTAACTAACTAATTCATTTTATATGTCATTGCAGGAAGAAAAGTATTTGATACTGACGGCTGAAACCAATGGCTTACCTGCTGTGGCTAAAAATAGTTACAAAATGCATACATTGGCTGGATAGCAATTTTCGATATCTGATACTTCTGCACACATGTTATTCGTGTCTCTTCATTCGAACTTTACCATGAAAGAAGGTGGGTCTCAGCACTGAAACTTGGACATAAATTCTGGATGAATGTTTCCCAGTCAGTTTTTTCACGTCAGTAATAACTATTGAATCCCCAAACATGTGTTGCTTTTCACTAATATGTTATTAATTAAATTTCAATTTTCTTGCAAGACTGTATTTACCAAAAAGAATAATTGAAAGACGAGTAGATCAAAGACGTTAGAGAACATCCGAGTCCTTTTTATCTTGTTTAAAGAAGTTTGGGCGTGAATACATGACCGAAGAGGCAGAGTACAGAGTGGAATCATTTTTTAACTGTTCTACGTTATTACACACAGGAGAACAATAATAATATTGATTGGTGCACAAGTAAATTGAAAAGTACTTGAATTGATCAATTTTAAAGAATTGATTGATTACCTTGTCTTTAGAACGCTATTATTTTCTGCTGTCACTGGTTTGCTGGGGGGACCGTATTCCTCTTAGACCTGCCAACTTTAGCTAGGATGGTACCCAATGTGTATTGATGATTTCATAAGAGACATGCAGAGCAACTCAAGACAATGGGTAATGTAAATTCTGTGGTCTCTATCGCTCACTCTTCTTCCCAGTGGCAAGTATTGAAGTACTGCAAATGAAGACCGGGCGCAAGCCCCATCACTCCTGACAACACCAAAACATTCCCCACGTAGATCTCAATGCAAATATTACACTATTGTTTTCCAAGTACTCATCCACGTTGTAGCCATACAGCCAGTGCTTAATTTGTAAATAAAAACGTGCTGGTTCCAAGAGCTCTCCTCTTAAACACGTGGCTGCTGCATTTGTTGGAGTATAGTTTTTACAATCAAAATTAACATGAAATGTTTTCGAATTAATGTATAATGATGCCGCATAGAAAATGTATTAATGTGCTTTATTAAACGCGTGTGTGAAATGTGCCCACGGGGAGTGGCCACCAATGTATACGATGATTAATGAAATTGACTAATAATTAATATGAATGTACTAATGTATGATTTTGTATTAGCCTTAAGAGTTATGTGTTGAGGTTTTAATAATTAATCACTAGGCCTTAGTTAGCATGAGTCGGGGTCTACCTGCCCGGTTTCATATTAATGTGTTTTTCTAACGTTCAATGTGCTGACTTGCTGAAGGACATGTAGCCGTATTTTTCCAGAAGACAAGAAGATGTGTGTAACCGTAGTAAATTCTTTCTCATGAGACTCGACTTGCTCAAGGAGACATTCTTGCTGAATGCAACAGTGTAAACTTGCAACAGGTACAAGGTCGCCTGAACTGGTTAAGACAATGGAGCTACTGACTGAGCCTGAGAAACTAAAAGTTTGTACCTGACATTCTATCCGTTGGAGACGTCAATTAAAGGAGCCAATAAATTACGTGAGAACTGTTCTAAGGTGACAATCTTAATGAGGCGACAAGTAAACCATTGGATGGAGATAGTGATGCACCAAAACTTGCCCAATTGGAAATTAGGGGACTGTACAACAAGATCGCTATAATTCTTGGACACAAGGAGAAATCAGCCATTATTAGCTACTATTCTTGCCATTCTGAGCCACCTTATGCCGTTGCCGTTACATGCCTTTTTGCAATTACCTAGCCACTTTGTCACTCTGACTTTGCAGATTGACTTCGTAAACCATCCTCACCCTACTTTGCCTTGCCCGATTCATACTTTTCCTCCTTATGAGGGAAGTGTCCTTTATTATTCTGTCTTGCTGAAATTTGCTGTTTTCCCTGGCTGATGGCGAATCAACTGATGTCCTGAGGACGAAGACTGACTCTGCATGCTGTCTCATTACGGAGGGTAACTATGTGACGATGCAATTGTAATTGTCTGTTTGCCTTTTCTTCTAGGTACCAACTGCTCTTTTGATAGAGACCATAGATAGATGTTTCCTAAATTTGTGTTGCTAAATTGTTTTGCATGAAGCCCAACATGCTAATGCTAATTCGAGGTTAGTTAAGGGGATCACTAGACGGACGCAAATAGACAAATGACTGAATCTATGCTATGTTGAATAATGCGCTAATGACACTCTGCTAAAGTTAACCCATGTTGACGTTGTGCTTTGTTCTAATGTTTATGATTTTTGCTTTGATGAAATCCTATTCGAGTTGCCATATCATAACCTTGTTGATGTGTTTTATGGTTTTGAGACTAATAAACTTACTCGTAGAAGTGTAACCAATAGGGAATAAATATCACAAATCGTACTAAATTCTGTGTGGTTATTCATGACTGAAATGTCATGGTGTGTTCAAATTCTTATTAATGTCATCGATTAATGTGATTGATCGGTCATTATGAATATTGATGAGGTTATTGATCTTTGATTGACATGTTGATTAGCTATCTCGTCCTAAGGTGTCTTCAATCAGGGTCAAAAGATTCATCTGCCTAAAACGAGTCTCAGAGTGCATAAATTATCTAGATTGGGACGCGTTATCAGTTCTGGTAGCAGAGGATGAATAAGGCCCTTAGGTTTAGAAGTGTTTTTGAAATAATGCAAATTGGAGGTATGATGTGCCACTAAGTCCCAAATGACTTTCCCGGAATCTCGGAGCCTTCCTAAGTGAGTTGGGTATGTTCTCGGCGTTCTAGTGATAGTATGTGTGTAACAGAATTTGCGCTTTCTCAGCTTATGCATATCGCAGATGAATTGTGAGGTTTGTGAGACTTTAGGCCAGGTAATGTTTTAGTAGAAGTGGGCGTACTCCACAGTATGAGAGTAGGGAAGTCAGTGAACTTCATGTGAGTGTGGCGCTTGGTGCTCAAAATTATCCACGTGGTTGGTTGGTGATGTACGGACCCGGCGTGGTCTAAGACTCCGGAGTATATCGATAAGTGTATGAGACACTTGGTTTATGTTGTAATTTGCGCGGTTTAGTAGGTCAATCAAGCGTGGTTGACGAGTCGAGTTGAGTCAAGGTGTGTGAGTGAAACCTTTGATGGAGATTTGGTAAGTTCTAAAGTGCACTAGAACGAACCATTGACGAGTCGAGAGTAGGATTTGCGGGTCGAATTCTGCTTGCGAGTGTGGGATCTAAGAAGGAGAGAGTAGTGGCCGAGGCTTCAAGTGAAATCTCTGTAAAGTTCTGAAGCGATTGTGATTACCCTTCCTGTATTAAACTGGCAAATTTGGGTTTTGTTGTTGAAGTGCTCGCGATATATTGCATTAGTTTTGTGTGGATCCTGAGTAAAGGAGGACAAGCCGCAAGACTTTGTCAGCCGCAGTGTGTGTGAGTGTGACGTCATTGGAGCCACGCTGGTATAGGTCAGTTGCCGAGAGGGGTCGCGCACGGATTGGCAGCCGTCCGTGAGAGGCAATTGGTTGAGAAGGTAGGCGAAGAGTGTTCTGGGAATTAGTCACTTCCTGATTCAGTTATAAACAAAATAAAAGACGCAAAAAAATGAAGTTTTTCAAGGCTTTGAAGAGTGCTTTGAGGGTAGATACATATATTACCGTGAGTGTGGGGGAGCCTACACCGCCAGAGGATACTCCAGCTTATGCCGTAATGGAGGAGAAGGGAGTCGCGCCTTGTCTTTGGCTAATGCAATGGTGCAAAATACAGAAAAGGAAGGATGCTTGGCGTTTCCCGAGCACGGAACTTTCAATACAAGAATTTTTGAACATTTGCGGAGGGTGTTAAATGAGCAGAAGCCTCCGAGACCAGCTCAGTTTGAGGCGTTAGCAATTTGGGAACTGGTGGCAATTGAGAAACAGCAACAGAAATTTGAGAGGAGAATGAGGAGAGCAGAAAAGACTCTAATGGAGGCTAGATGGGATAGTGAGACCAGGATGTGGAGAAGGGAAATAATAGATGGAGTTAGGATGTTTCCGGCAATAACTCAAGAGGCTGAAACACAGGGGAGAAAGGCCACTTGTAAAACAGACAAGGGCTCTAGTAAGCAAAAGCAGACTCAGAAGTCTTGGGCAGATGCAGATGATTTAGATGACGATGAGTTTCTTAATCAGTTGTTACATGATCGACCGCCACCATATGCCACAAATGACAATAGACTGAGTACTAGTGTAGGTCCTGTAAATTCGACACAAAATCAGGGGACCACGAGTGCAGTACAGGGAAATAATGTTACCACAACAGCTCCGATACAGAATGGTTCTAGTGTATCCACTGCACCAGAGACGCAGATACAGTTGCAGCCACCACCAATTCAGAGGCTCTACCCTGATGTCCCAGTATTAGAGACGACTACGAATTTGATGGTGCCGCCTGATCCGGCATACACTAATCAAAGTTATTGCAGATTGAGCCAATTCCACATTTGCTGCCCCAGCCGCAGCAACAGATGGTTCCGAATTACACTTCATTTGCAGGACCGCAGTCAGTTACACCACTGTTACTGAATCAAGCTATGCGAGTTAATGCTCCACCGGGATCAGGAAACGGGCAAACACCAGCTGCTATATCATTGCTGATTACTGTTGGTCCGCCAGTACCGCTATATGCACAGGCGAAGCCTAGTGTATGAGATCAAGGAATAAAGACTCAAGAGGTGATAAGAGGAGGGTTCACAGGAAGCTCCCAAGGGATGACACTGGGAGAACAGATAGCAGAGAGATCTAGATCCTTGTTGGACTTCAGTCCGATTGGGGTTCCTCTAGAAACAATGAGACAAGCAGGTTTGGGTCTATTGACCCCACAGGTATTGGGTGCGAATATGTCGCAAACACAGATGATGCTGGCTGGGAATATCTTGTTGCAAGGTTTAACTGCGCAACAACTGAATGAATGGTTAGACAAGCTCAATACTCCACAGACTACTCCTGTGACAGCAGAGCGGTCGGAATACCTGAATTTTGTGAGATTGGGTGTGGAAGCAGCTGAGCTAGTTGAAAGAACTATGTGAGTGAACAGATTAGAATTATAAACTGGGGCAGAATTGAGGTATTTGTGCCTGAAAATAACCAAAGAAGTGAGTAAGGTGCACCAAAGGTTAGCGAACTTGGCAGACAAATACGGCATAGACTTAGATAATACTAAGCATCTGAGAAGGAGTTACAGGTTAGACTTCGAACCCAAAGATTTTGATCACATGAAGGCACATCGTAAAGAAATACTGCAGAGTGCTCGAGTTTGGGGAGTATTAGAGAAGTGGAAGGCAGATGGGCGAAGAAGAGAGATAAAAGGAAGAGTGACTGCCTGGAACCGCAGCAGGCGAAAGCTGTGCCAGACACAGGGACAATAAAGATGTAGCCAATGAGAGAGACAGCCGGAGGGGTCCTAGTTCATGTACCCTGGTCTAGGGGAGACATATTGTCATTCACAAATGATTATCCCAGGTTGAGAGAAAAGCCGATAGAATGGTATCCGCAAACAGATAGGTTTGTGAAGCTTGCAATGTGTCTTTGGGAAGACTTGAATACGCTGTTTGAGATTATAGCTCCAGCTGATTTGTGGCTTGAGTGCAAGAGGAGTGTGGATTGGCCAACAGCGGAACCGGCAAGAGACAGAGCTACAGGAGCACCGTCTCCTGAGGTGATGAAATACTACTATAAGGTGATAGAGTTCTTGAAGCAGAAGGTGTCGCTGCAGAATATTGATTGGCAGGAAATTGATCGAACAGCACAAGAAGGCAAAGAGTCGATACATGCTCATTATGAGAGGCTGTTAAAAGCGTTCAAACACTACAGTGGCACAGAGGTCATAGAACCGAAGGACATGAATCACCTTGTGTTCAGGTTTGTTGAGGGATTGAAGCCAGAAATTAGCCAGATGATTAAGAATCATTTGATCTGTTGGCAAGCGAAGACAATTGATGAAGTGTTGCAGTATGTAAAATACTGTAGTGATGAGATTGAATTGAAGCAGAGAAAACTGAAAGAGAAGGTGATGGTAATGCAAATTAAGGCAGCTCAGGCAGGGATGCAGGATAATGGAGTGCAACAGATGGTACAGCAACCGCAAGGGAACAGAATGTTTCAGACGCAACTGAGAGGTCAGGGATGTTTTGTGAACCACGGTCCCGATTTGAATACGGTTGTGGTTCAAAATGACGTACAAGGGATGAAAAAGATGTCACCATGCCATGCGTGTGGGGGCGTGGGACACTGGAAGCGGGAATGTCTGAAGATGGTGCAGGATGGTGTTGTTCAACAAAGCAATGATGTCGGTGCATTTCAAAATGTAAGGGGTCCAAGAATTAGGTGTTCAAATCCGAACTTCCAGAATAACATGGTTCAGATGCGGGGTCTCCAGCCCATGCAACAGATGCAAATGCCACGTGTACAACCAGCACAGGTACAGCAAGTGCAACAGCAGATTCCCTTGGTACCTAGACAGCAAATGCAGTTGCCTTTAGCTCCGATGGGACAGCAACAGGTGATGCTTCCTCAACAGGTCACAGGCCAAGCAATGAGTCAAAACAATGCAGTACAACAGTTCCCCTTGCGTGGTGAGAATGGAATAAACGATGAATGGTCGGATGACTGCTCAGATAGTGAGGAGTGCAGGCTTGCAGCGTCCCTAGAAGTAAATCAGAGGGGACCTTATGTGAAAGGGAAAGTGATGGGTCACAAAGTTTCATTCCTGGTTGATACAGGAGCTACACGCTCTACGGTCAGAAGTGCAGAGGTTCCAAAGTTGCCACTTTCAGGAGGTACTATAAAGGTGGTAGGAGTAGCAAATCTGCTCCTGACAAATCTGATCACAGATCCAGTCCAAGTTGAGATTGGTACCTTCCAGGGATTGCACAGATTTGTAGTCTGTGATTCAAGTCCTGTGTCCCTACTGGGAAGAGACTTGCTGTGTAAGACGAGGTGTTCAATCACCTGTTCCAATGAAGGAATTGAGGTGCAGACAAACAGTGAAGATGAAGGGGATGATGGTCAGATCTCAGAGACGGAAACTACAGATGAGGAGTACCCTTTGATAAGCTTCTTCCCGATGTTCACAGTGACCGATTTGCCAGCAGAATTGCAGGGAACAGTCACAGAAAAGGCGTGGGACTTGACAGGAAAAGAAGTGGGACTGATAAAAGGAGTAGAACCAGTCAAAGTGGACGTGAAGCCAAATGCCATGTTTCCACAGGTACCGCAGTACCACATGGCACAAGATGTTCTCATACAGGTGACGCAGATAATTGCAGACTTTGTGAAACAAGGGGTCCTAAAGGAAGTGATAAGCAGTCCATGTAATTCACCAATAATGGGATTGAGGAAGCCTTGTGGGAAAGTTCGAATTGTCCAGGATCTGAGAAAAATTAATGAGATAGTGGTGAAGTGTTGCCCTATAGTGCCGAATCCAGCCGTGATCATGTTTCAGGTTCCATGTGATGCAGAGTGGTTCACAGTTGTGGACTTGTCCCAAGCGTTCTTTTCGGCGCCTCTTCTTGAGGACAGCCAATTTCTCTTCAGTTTCAAATTCCTGGACAAGGTTTACAGTTGGTGTCGAATTCCTCAAGGGTTCTCAGAATCACCTTCCATCTTCAATCAGATATTGAAGAAGGATTTGTAATCATTGGAACTGCCTTTTATTTCGACTCTAGTACAGTACATTGATGACTTATTGATTGCATTCAAAACGAAAGATGACTGCAGGCATGATACTATTGCCTTACTGAATCATTTGGGAAAGAACGGACATAAGGTGTCCCCAAAGAAGCTACAATACTGTCAGAAAAAGGTGAAGTACTTAGGTCATCTAATTGAGAGAGGGTCAAGGAGAATCTCAAAGGAGAGAGTGACAGCCATATTGCAAATGAATTCTCCGACATCCAAGAGAGATGTTAGGATGTTCTTGGGAATGGAAGGCTACTGTCGCCAGTGGATTCCGAACTTCTCAGTTATCTCTAAGCCTTTGTTGAGGTTGACTGTTAAGGAAGTTAAAAATGTCCCGGATACCCTAACCATGTCCGAGAAAGAGTTGAGGGCATTCATTGAGCTAAGGGAGTGTAGGTGTAGGGCTCCAGCTTTAGGTATGCCTGACTACACAAAGCCTTTTGTCCTGTTTTGTCATGAACATGATGCTTGTTCTTTGTCTGTCCTGACACAGGTCCATGGAGGTGCAAATCGCCCAGTAGCATATTTTTCAGCTACTGTGGACCCAGTTGCAGCGGCCTTACCGGGTTGTCTGAGTGCAGTTGCAGCAGTTGGTCAAAGCCTTACTCAATGCGAAGGCATAGTGATGGAACATCCCTTAACAGTAATGGTCCCACACTCAATTGAAATACTACTCACCCGAACAAAGACGCAGCACATGACAAATGCCCGTCTGACCAAATACGAGAAAATTATATTGGGTTCACCTAATGCGTCACTCAAACGCTGTACTGTATTGAACCCGGCAACTTTGCTTCCTAATGAGAATACAGATGTTGATGATGCTGAGGAAGTAGAACACGATTGTCTTGAGGTAACAGAACCATGCACCAAACCGAGACCTGACATTAAAGACACTCAATAGGAGGAAAATTATTACATTATCTTTGTTGATGGTTCATGCCTGAGAGACTCAGTAGGAGTACTGAGAGCCGGATATGCTGTATGTACAATCACTGGTATCCTAGAAGCATCTTGGCTCGTAAGAGTGTACTCTGCTCAAGTGGCTGAATTCGTTGCTCTTACTAGGGCATGCCATGCCGCTGGCAAATTGAAGGTCACTATCTATACTGACAGCAGATACAGATTTTGAATTGTCTATGATTTTGGCCAGCTATGGTCACAGAGGGGTTTCATGACCTCTTCTGGTTCTCCAGTGAAAAATGGTGAAAGAATTAAGGAGTTGTTGCACGCGATTCAGTTACGTCTTCAAATTGCCGTGGTGAAATGCAATGCTCATGTGAAATCACAAGACTTTGTGTCAATGGGGAACGGCTATGCAGATCAATTCGCAAGGTTTTGCGCATTGAACTGTATATCGTTCAAGGATCAATGGGAATTGTTACCTGAAACTGAAAATGAGACATGCACAGGTTACGCACTGAGGGTGGTTGACACGATGGAGGAATTAAAATTGTTGCATGGACATGCCAGCAGAGAAGAGAAACGTTCTTGGCTTAAGATGCAATGTGTCCAAAGACCTGATGATTTATGGGTTTCAGATGAAGGGAAAATGGTTTTGCCTAACAGTCTCTTGTCACAGTTTGCAAGGTTTTACAATGGGCAAGCACATATTGGGAGAGACGCCATGATCAGGTTGTTCAAAATCGATTGGTTCAATCCAAAATTCAGACAAGCCGTAGAAGTAATCTGTCACAGGATTTTATTGAGATGCCAGTGTGTGGAGGTTTGCGGTACGTGTTGGTGATTGTGTGCATTTTTAGTCACTGGATTGAAGCTTACCCTACACGTAGGAATGACAGTCTCACAGTGGCAAAGTTGCTGCTTAGGGAATTGATACCATGTTTCGGGTTTCCGATCTCTTTAGAATCAGATAGAGGAAGTCACTTCAACAATGAGGTGGTTAAGCTCTTGTGTGCTGCACTGAACATTGAACAGAAGTTGCATTGTAGCTACTGTCCTGAAGCCTCAGGACTAGTGGAGCAGATGAATGGTACCTTGAAGTCGAGAATGGCAAAACTGTGTGCAGCTACAAATTTGAAATGGCCTGATGCATTGCCCTTAGTGCTGATGTCAATGAGAAATACACCTAACAAGAAAACAAGGCTGTCTCCACATGAGATTCTTATGGGTCGAGCTATGAGACTGCCCGCAGTGCCTGCAAATGCTCTTGTGAATATTACGGATTATATGGTGTTGGACTACTGCAAGGGTCTGGCTGACCTGGTCCGCTCTTTCTCTCACCAGGTGGAAGCAACCACATTGCCACCGATTAATGATCCAGGTCACAATCTGAAAGCTGGTGACTGGGTTGTTGTCAAGAAACACGTGCGGAAGTCATTTTTGGAGCCACATTGGAAGGGGCCGTATCAAGTGATACTGACAACTACTACTGCCGTGAAATGTGCGGGAATTCCAAACTGGATCCATGCCAGTAACACAAAGAAAGTGACGTGTCCAAGTGATGAGGAACTTGAATTGTCGAAACTAACAGCTACAGACAAGGAAGTCTCGGGCCAGAGAGTAATCAAAGGGGACCTGAGACTGGAGGAGAGCCCGTTGAGGACGGCTTGGTCACTCAAACAGCAAACGAGACTCAGAAGGGTGACGGTGAGCCTATCTCAACTGAGGCACCAGGAGGACGGACACAAAGAGAGGTTCTCCCAGAAACAGACGGGTACGGGTTTGAAGTTGAACCCCTGACAGACCCAGAAGGCGAAGGAGTTGAGGCCGAAGGAAGTGAAAGTGTTCAGACTCCTCCTGAGCCACTTGCAGGTCCGGCAAGAGAAAATACCATAGCACAAGAGGAGGGCAGTGAACAACTATCTGAAAAACAGAACAGTAAAAAGATACTGAAGGGAGATCAGTGGCCAGAGTCGCAAACTGAAAAAGGGAAAGTGGTCATCAAAGAAACAATAGAGGAAGAGGTCGATACCACAAGGAAAGAAGATCTGAGTGAAGGAGAATTGCAGGGTGACCGCAAGTTGAAAAGAAGCGAATAGCAAATAGAAGATACGCAGGTCCTGAATTAACTTATGCAACGTCAGCTGAATGGCAACAAGAGTTCTTGGCATTCTGTTTTGATCGCGAAGTTCCAGGTCAATATTATGGTACTTGAAGTTGCCCACAAATAAAAAGACTATGTTAAGCTGATATTGAATAAAGAGAAACCTGAGAAAAGAGACTAATAAAAATTGACGGATGTGACACTGTTAACCTGAATTGTCTTTGAAAACCGATTGTGACAAGCTGCTAACCTGATTTGAAAAAGACCCGAGAGTGAATGAGAATGCTGTAAATACTTGCTAAAGAAAGACTTTGCTTAGCTTTGCGGAGAAAAAGGAGAATTATTAACCATCCTCTAATTAGTTGTTCTCTTGTAGTACTTTACTTTCTGATTCTTTACAGATCATGCCTAGGTCAGGAGATGACGTTGAGGGAAATAAGCGTTGTAAATATTTGGGAGTTGCTTTAGCTGTTGTATGTGTGATATTCATTATAGCTATATTTGTGGAAATGCGTTTGGTGGATGAGAGTGAAGCTAACAATGCTACCGTTTTTGAGACTGCTACCCTAACACCGTGGGATAGGTTTGAGCAGGATGCGAAGTATTTGCATGGCGAAACAAATGCAAAAGGGGAGCTGTCTACTAATGTTTTCTATCGCTTGCTGAGTGAGTATGTTGACACTATGGATGCAAAGGCTTGTTATGTGTGTACACAAATTCCTCTTTCAGTCCAAGAGGGAGTTACTTATCACAGCTTGCCATTAACTTACGGGATTAGTTGTAGGTTGCTACTAACGCGTTTTTATAATCAGGAAGAAGTGCAATATTTTTATTCGAATTACGATTTAGTGTTCTCGTATGTGCCTATCATAGAAGATTTGAATAGTGTAGCTAAGTATTATGCTATAAAACTGATTAAGGGTTTCTTCGAGCCTAGAATGATGATTAGTACATCATATGCGCACCGCAATAATTTGACATGCTTGCTCACACCTGTAGAAAAGAGCTTTTTAGATCATACTGAAGATAGAAGGAGGATTTTAAAGGGGAAATTAGAAAAGGGCTTGCAGCAACGAACATTCCTTAGTAGTAGCAATAATGGGGTTAGGGAACAAGGGAAATTAGCTTTAGATGCGAAACATTTAGGAAAGCTTTGCATTACGGGACCAAAGTCATATTATGACAATGTGTTTGTGGGAATGAGTGAGTGTAAGCATGTGTTTTTGTTTCAGAATAAGTGGACGTTCATGCTACATGGAATGGATCATGCGATCCCAGGGGTCTATTATATTTGTGCACTTAGTGCTTATTACTGTCTTCCAAAGGGATGGAATGGGACATGTTATTTGGGAATAGTTTTTCCAAAGATTTATCAACTGGATGATTTAAAGAAATTCCCGAAAGTGACAGAATTGCTTTGTGCTAGGCAAAAGAGAGAAACTGCTGCTGGTGCAGTTGGAGACATATTTGGAGCAAAAATCCCTTCAGTGGGAGTTGTTTTGAACTCCATAAAGATTCGAAAGTTGTCTACTATTGTGGATAACATGCTGACAAACTTCACAGGAGCTATACTCCTGATGGATACTGAACTTGCTGCGGAGAGGGCTATGACTCTTCAAAATATTCTTGCTTTAGACATTCTCTTAGCGAAAAGTGGCGGAGTCTGTAAGATGCTTAATGAGCACCACTGTTGCGCTTATATTCCAGATAATAGTAATGAGATTAGAAGTATGCTTCGAAACCTAACAAGAGATAGTGCAGATTTGAAAGAACTGAAGGAACCAGGAGTTTGGGAAAAGGTTGGAGAGGGATTTGCACATGTGGGAAGTTGGTTTAGTGGTCTTTGGCATGGGTTCTTGGGAAAATTAATACAGGGAATAGTAATTGTATTGGCTTACTTATTCAGACTATGGTTATTGAGTAAATGCAGTAGAAGGGTTAAAACAAAGTGCGCAAAATATAAAGAAAGGAGGGAAGACAAGAAAAGGGAAAAAATGTTCAGAGTAAGATACAAAAAGGCAAAACAAAAGGAGGAAATTGAAATGAGGGAAATGAACAAATGAAAGAAATGTTAAAGAGTGGATTTGTGTGATGACAAGTGTCATCAGAGGAGGGACTGTTGAAGTGTAGTTTTTATAATCAAAATTAACATGAAATGTTTGCAAATTAATGTATAATGATGCCGCATAGAAAATGTACTATTGTGCTTTATTAAACATGTGTGTGAAATGTGCCCAAGGGAGTGGCCACCAATGTATACGATGATTAATGAAATTGACTAATAATGAATATTAATGTACTAATGTATGATTTTGTATTAGCCTTAAGGGTTATGTGTTGAGGTTTTGCTAATTAATCACTAGGCCTTAGTTAGCATGAGTCGGGGCCTAGCTGCCCGGTTTCATATTAATGTGTTTTTCTAACGTGCAATGTGCTGACTTGCTGAAGGACATGTAGCCGTATTTTTCCAGAAGACGAGAAGATGTGTGTAACCGTAGTAAATTCTTTCTCATGAGACTCGACTTGCTCAAGGAGACATTCTTGCTGAATGCAACAGTGTAAACTTGCAACAGGTACAAGGTCGCTTAAACTGGTTAAGACAATGGAGCTACTGACTAAGCCTGAGAAACAAAATGCTTGTACCTGACATTCTACCCGTTGGAGACGTCAATTACAGGAGCCAATAAATTACGTGAGAACTGTTCTAAGGTGACAATCTTAATGAGGCGACAAGTAAACCATTGGATGGAGATAGTGATGCACCAAAACTTGGCCAATTGGAAATTAGGGGACTGTACAACAAGATCGCTATAATTCTTGGACACAAGGAGAAATCAGCCATTATTAGCCACTATTCTTGCCATTCCGAGCCACCTTTTGCTGTTGCCGTTACGTGCCTTTTTGCTATTACTTATCCACTTTGTCACTCTGACTTTGCAGATTGACTTCTTAAACCATCCTCACCTTACTTTGCCTTGCGTGATTCATACTTTTCCTCCTTATGAGGGAAGTGTCCTTTATTATTCTGTCTTGCTGAAATTTGCTGTTTTCCCTCGCTGGTGGCGAATCAACTGATGTCCTGAGGATGAACACTGACTCTGTATGCTGACTCATTACGGAGGATAACAATGCGACGAAGCAATTGTAATTGTCTGTTTGCCTTTTCTTCTAGGTACCAATTGCTCTTTTGATAGAGACCATAGTTAGATGTTTCCTAAATTTGTGTTGCTAAATTGTTTTGCATGAAGCCCAACATGCTAATGCTAATTCGAGGTTAGTTAAGGGGATCACTAAACGTACGCAAATAGACAAATGACTGAATCTATGCTTTGTTGAATAATGCGCTAATGATGCTCTGCTAAAGTTAACCCATGTTAACGTCGTGCTTTGTTTTAATGTTTATGATTTTTGCTTCGATGAAATCCTATTCGAGTTGCCATATCATAACCTTGTTGATGTGTTTTATGGTTTTGAGACTAATAAACTTACTCGTAGAAGTGTAACCAATAGGGAATAAATATCTTAAATCGTACTAAATTCTGTGTGGTTATTCATGACTGAAAGGTCATGGTGTGTTCAAATTCTTATTAATGTCATCGATTAATGTGATTGATCGGTCATTGTGAATATTGATGAGGTTATTGATCTTTGATTGACATGTTGATTACCTATCTCGTCCTAAGGTGTCTTCAATCAGGGTCAAAAGATTCATCGGCCTAAAACGAGTATCAGAGTGAATAAATTATCTAGATTGGGACGCGTTATCACATTTAAATGTGAGAGCACGGAATACCGGGGCAGCGTAATCCTGAAGCCATTTCAGGCCCCTTTAATTCATTAAATGCCTCTACCTGCCCCTTCATCTCACTCTTGCAGCTTTCTGCTTTTTCACATTGTGACGCTTTTTTGTTTATGTCTTTCCCATATGTATCTTTTGCTCGTATTAAATGCTTGAGGCAGAAGAATAAGCGCCGGCCCTGAAAAATAAGTCCTGGTGCTCAGCCCCAGAAACAACAAGCACAAATTAAGCACTGAATACAGCAGTACTACACATACTTAATTATATTTACAAATACAATATACAGTTTCACGTTTGAGGCTGTGTCTAACATGAAAATAATGTTTGATGAAATTAAGCCTGCTACATTTTTTATCACACTGGAAAGTAAGTTAGCCAATATGATTTATGTTGCATTGCCTTGCATGTATGTATTTGTTGGTATTTGTAGAACACAAACCTAGATTTAAGAAATAGAGCACTCCACAAGGGCATAGCTCCAGGGAAGGTGGAATTGTGGAGGAAGATCAAAGGTAAACTCTAAATTCATGGGTTATAATTCCTAAAGGAATGTGTACAGTTTTCTTTCTGAATCGAAAGTTGGTGCTGATCTGATATTGGTAGGGATACCTTTCCATAGTGTGGGAGCATGAACAGAGAATGCTTGCCTTCTGATTTTCTCCTTCTTGCAGTGTTTTGTGCTCAGTTTGGTGAGATCTAGGTAACTGGTTTTTGTGTTGTCTTTCAAACACACTTAGTATATTTGCAAGATTAGCTAGGGTCTAGTTGTTAAGGGCTTTGTAAGTGATGCAACTGGTCTTGAACGTGATCCATGTTTGAAAATGGAACTAACCCTGGGTGAAACTTTCTTTGAGTTAGACCTGACAACCTTAAGGTGGGTGTCTTCCTAACTTTTTGCCTATCTCCTCCATTTTTCTGATATATTTTTTGCTGGAATTAGGACTCCGCACTTTACCACTTCTAATCAGTGCTCTTTCCCCTGAATACAGTAATATTGGCTTATCTCCAATTAGTATATTTCATTTACTTTTAAGTCCATAGAAAAGTACACTACGTATGCCCAGGGCCTGCAAATTAAATGCTTCTTGTGAGCCTGCAGCACTGATTGGGCCACCCACTTATGTAGCCCTTTATCCGCATCTCAGGACTTCCATTGCAGAGCCTCTGTGTACAATTCTACACTGTCATTTTGACATGCCAAAATAACCCTTTTTCCAGGCACAAACTTTCCCTTTTTGTACATATAAGCCATCCCTAAGGTAGGCCCTTGACAACCCAGAGAGAAGGGTGCAATGTATTTAAAAGACACCACATGTAATTTTAAGTTTTGCATGTCCTGTTAGTGAAAACTCCCAAAGTCGTTTTTCACTACAGCAAGACCTATCTCTCCCATAGGATAACATTGGGATTATTTTATTACATTTTATAAGTGTAATTTGCAGTCTGGAAGTGATTGATAAACCTTTCGAGTTTGGTGTCTCTGGAATCACAATTTAAAATCTCAACTTATGGTGAAGTCGGATTTTAAATTGTAATTCTGAAAATGACGCTTTTAGGAAATTGCCTTTTTCTTACTTTAACCATTTGGTGCCTGCTGCCTGTCTCTGAACACTTCCCTGGGGTGGGTGAAAGCTGGACTTTGTGTATTCACTCTAGACAGCCACAAGCAATGGGAGCCTAGGTGTGACTTGCTGGCCCATCTTGGGAAGATGGAAGAGAGGAGCTGGGCACTGGGCACTGCCTCACTTACATTTGATTAGGTTGTGTCCTGTCCCCACACAAAGGGCTGCATAAACCCCTGCAGTGAGTCCAGAGCCAGGGCAGGTAGGGGATGACCTCTGTACACTTCAAAGGCCTGTCTTTGAAGTCTGCCACCCCTTTAAAGGCCAAACTTGGCATAGGTATTGGAGCACTGACACCACCAACTCAGTACACTTCTGGACTTGTGAATATCAGAAAGAAGGACTGTTGTGCTGCTGAACGGCTGCCTCTGCTGGACAGCCTTGATGTGCTGCCCTGCTGCCTGCTGTTCCCCTGCCTGGGTGGGAAGCTCTGCCCTGAATCACTTGAACCAATAAACTCCAAATGCTAGCTGGCTTGTCTCCTGATCCAAAGTCTCAGAGATATAAAAGACTTGCAACCACCCTGCTCCTGCACCTGGATTCTGTCAACTGTGAGTCTGCCCGCCAAGTGGTGCCACCCCAGCCCTGGACCCTTGGAAGTGGGCCTAAGGTGTTTTGTCCAGGGCAAATGATATATCCTCTGCTGCGGTAGTAGAATTGATGCATAACCGCTGTTGCAAGGAACAGAACCAGCGCATTGTGTCTACTGCGTGGGTCGGAACCTAGGCAATCAGACTGGCATCGCCACTGCATCTCGCATCTTGGGACCTGCTCATCGCCTTCAGAACCACCACTCCGACACTTTTCTGGGGCTAAGGCCCTCGTGTCCCCATCAACAGCACATGAACCCTGACAAAAAAACTCCACATTGCAGTCCCTGCGCTCATCGGAACTGACGCATCGCCTCCACTGCACAATGCATCCTCAACACTTGTCTTTGCATCGCGAGTTCTGGCGACTGGATCCTCAACGTTGATGCAGCAGGAACTCGCACCACAGCCTCACTGCATCTCGAAACCGTTGCATTGCCTATGCTGTGTGGAGCAGAACTGGCACATTGCCTCCACTACATGGTTTGGGAATAACGCAACACTCCGCCACCAGGATGTAAGGTACTTTGGTTCATCTGGCCTAACTGGGTCTCTGTAATCAGCCACAGCTCCATCACTTTTGGCCTGAACTTTTGCCTTTGTCCCGGACCAGCATGACCAGACATCTCCATTGGCACTTCTTGCTTCCAAGTGCTATTTTACCATTTATTCTTTAAAAATGTTAAACTCTTCTACTTATTGGATTTTTGTCCTTTTGTTCTGGTTTTATTTACTAAATCTTACTCTATTTTCTAAGCTGGTGTGGATTCATTTTGTGTAGGTGTTTTCACTGTTTTACTGTTTGAAGTGTTGCACAAATACTTCATACACTGCCTCTAAGTTTAGCCTGACTGCTGTGTGCCAAGCACCAAAAGGGTGAGCAAAGGTTAATTTAGCGTCTGCCTGACACTTACCCTGACTTGATTGCTGCTTGACTTCTGTTTACACCCCAATCATTCAACAATTCAATTTCTAACACTTTGCTTGCAAATGATGAGACACTGAGCATTGTTACACAAAATTCCAGGTCAGCATTTTGCACTACATTTTGGAACAAAATGAGTTGGCCTATCCAATTGTGTATGTGAGCAGCATTGTGGGCTAAATAATCGCAAAATCATGTGTAATGCAAACAGTAGTCGTTCATGTTGGGTTCTTTTGCGTTTTACGCAATCTGCCATGATGGTGTAATCTTGACTATTCATGTAACAATCATACAAGACATGAAGGAAATGATGCAAGATTATGCTAGTGTAAATGTAATTTAATTAAGGCCTAGGGAGAACCTGTGTACATCTTTTAACATAGTGATAAAGAAAGAATGAACAAGGGTTGAATTTGGTCAAAAGTGGCATATGCAAGCAAGGACAATAGTTAGAAAACCTTTTGGAAAATAGTCTAAACTTTAGAAAGTGTAACCAACTTTAGTAAAGTTCTGAGTATATCAGTGTAGGGAATGACTTAATGAACTCTAACCAAGTCGTATCACTTGTTAAAACGTGTTTGCAATGCAGTTCTATGGACAGCTCAGGTCAACTGATGATGCCTGATAATACCAAGATCACTCTGAAAGGCACAGTGTGTCAAATTTCTGTGCAAATTAAGAAAGGGCACTGTGATGAGGTACCAGGCCTGATTGGCATTTCCCAGGCATTATATAAAAACTCCTACAGAAGTTCAATTATCACCCTGAACTAAAAGGAGGAGAATCACAGCATTACTTGATAATGAAGCTAAATAATTCGTGGAACTTTTATTGCATCTGTTCTAAACAACTGATCAAAAGGCAGAGAAATGATTCCATTCAACCAAACAGCCCCCTGTACCTTGCCTTTGTCATTGATAATACACTGAGGGCTCGCTCCACATTACATCTCTGTTTTGTAGACTTTAATTCTGCATTTGACTGTATCTTGAGAAAACATATCTGGCTGACACAATGGGGGATTCTATCAGCCTTGCTCAGGGCTACTTAACTGATCTACTTTTACACATAGGCAAGAATGGTGATTTTCAGATTAACGTGAACAGAGAATCAGGATTTCATTAGAGACCCAGAGTTTAACATTATTCATCCTTTTAATTGCTATTCCTGCAGCACCTTTAAAGAACTTTTCCTACAATAATAAAACATCCTAGAACTGGAATCTTAGCAAACCACAAATAATGCAGTAATAGAATGTTCTTTCTCTGCAAAACTTCTTGAAACTGAGTCATCCATCTTCTTTCCACATGAAGACAGTCTCTTTTTTTTTTTTAATACTGTTTTTCTGTTCATGTTAATCTGAAAATTGCCATTTCATTACAAGACTAAAGGTTACCATTATGCATGTTGGAAGCCCTTCAGCACCCCTTCTGACATATGTTCAATTGATCTAATGTAGTGTGTGAACATAGTTACATTAGACCAATCTGCTGCATTAATAATGCTTTCCAGTAATCCACCAGACCAACATGCTTTACATGCTATTGCTCCCCTTAAAGAATGTGCTTTAAACCTTTGTACATTTACACCTGCATATTCCATAACATCTTTGATCCACCTTGCAATAGTTGTTGTACTTACTGCCTTAAAAGGCTTCACATATGAAATCAATAACTGTAGCTCCCCAACACGCCAATTCTTTTGAACTCTACATTTGTATTCTTTCAAACAATTCACAGCGCACAATTTTTTGCATTTATCAAAATTTGGATGAAATGGTGAAGTAGACATTGTTTTTCTTATTTTTCATATTCCAATATACACACCATCCGAACCAAATGTTCTACTACTTGCCTCCAAACACTTAAAATCTGAAACTCTTCTACAGGACACTAAGCATAACAAAGTCACAAGATTAAGTGTTACCTTTTTCAAATTCAAATATATATTTGTTGGACAATTTTGAAATGGAGTCAACACTAAATTCACATCCCATAAAATCTCATATTTTGCTTTAGGTGATACCCTAAGTCCAATGTTCCTAATAAATCTACATACCAGAATATTACTTCCTATAGACCTTCCATCAACATGTATATGACCTGCTGAGATTGCTGATCTATAGCAATTCAGTGTACATTAACGTAGTCCTCTGTCGAACTGTTCTACCTAGAAATTAACCACCTCTACCACAGGTGCCTCCACAGGATCCAAATTATTGTTCATGCACCAACGTAACCAAATGTTCCAAATAACCTTTTTACCATTGTCTTGTACAAGGGGCCCAGGGCTCCTCGAGCAACTCAGCAGCTCCCTGCAAAAGCTTTTGGTAAGCCCCAGATCTTCTGATACTTCTAAACAAGAAGGTTCAATATCTTGCTCATAACTAAAGGATGCTGTTCCCTGTCTCCATTTCTCAGCAAACCTTCTGCCTGTATCAACAATGGAATTTTTGCTTGCAAACAGATCCACTTCCAAAGGCCCCCATAGCCAATCTACTCACTTGAAACGGTCTCAATTCCGCTTCCAATCACTGTAATCTATCAAGTGCCTAGAATTCCAGTTGACAATTTAATTAATGTCCCCTGAAAAATATTCTGCCCTCAAGCCTATTTGGTGTTCCAGGCAGAAAAACCATAACTGGTTTGCTATGTCTGATAGATTTGGTCCCCCCTAAATGATGTATGTAAGTCATTGCTGACACATTGTCCATTCTCTTCAATATTGTCTGTCCCTGTAAGATCCTTTTGACGCTCTTCAATGCAAACAATCCTGCTGTCACCTCCAGACAATTTATGAATTGATTTCTTTCCAGGTTTGACCAAGCTCCTCCTGTCTCTTGCTCTCCCAGCCGACCTCCCCATCTATTCAAACTGGCATCTGTTTCTAGAACAAAATCTGGTACACAACCAAAATTGCTCGACTGTTCCAAGCTTCCAGATTGTGTAGCCACCAACATAGCTCTTCCTTCGCCTCCTCCTGACTCAACACAACTTTGTTGCCAGACCATAAACCCTTTCATAATACATCTGCTTTCACTCTCTGCAGAGAATGATAGTGTAATGGACTTGGAAAAATTGAATGGATTGACGATGAAAACAATTCTATCACTCCTGCCAAGTCTCTCAAAGTTATAGTTTCCTTCCTCAACACAGGTAATATTTCCTGCTTTATCCTCTTTCCTTTCTTGTCTGGTAACATCAACTTTCACTCAACTGAGTCTTCTGAAACCCCAGAAACTCCAATTTCTGAGACGGTTGCATCATAGACCTTTCTTCAATTATCAGAAATCCCAAACTCTCCAACAGATTCCTTTCCCATCACACTTGAGCCACTAACTCCTCTGCATCCTGTAATATTATCAGTATGTCACCCAAATAAACAATCATATAAAATCCTCTTACTCACAGGTGTGCTACCACAGATTGCATCACTTTAGTAAAGCATCATTGTGCCGAGGATAGTATAAAGGGAAGGCATAAAAATGTATACAATTTACCTCTCCAACGAAATTGTAACAACTTTGACTTTTTTTCTCCATAGGTATTATAAAATATGCATCCTTGAGAGCCAATTTTACTAACCAATCTTTCGTCAACAGCATGTCCTGTAAAAGATGGAGCCCCTCCATCTTGAAATGCCTGTAGTCTAAAAATTGATTCAGAATCCTTAATTTCACCACAGGTCTCCATCACTTTTCGTTTTTCTCCACCAACATAAGTGCTCAAAAAACCTTTACATTGCTCTTCTCCCAGGTGAGTAGCACCCTTCTTTAACATTCCTTATATTTCCTCATCCCCTACCAGTTTCTGATCTTGTGTTTTGCTCAATTTTATGTTTCTTTTTCCTGAACTAGGATTTCCACAAACTCAATTTCGAATCTCTGATCTGAGTTTAATAACCAAGCAACTTGTGTTATTTCTTTCCATTTGACTGCAAAAGGCCCAATACTCACCCTGGAACTTTGTAGATGGCTGTCCTCTTCCACAAACACCCTGTTTCTTCCCGACCTTCCTCTTGGTGGGAAAAATCCAGCTGATCCTTAAAAGCCTCTTCCAACTCCTGTGAAGGCATAATTGTAATAGGACTTCAGCAGTCTTCAGTCAGCATAAGGTCCACATCTGCTGGTCCTAACAAAAACACCACTGAAAGACTTCCTCATGTTATACTGAGCCTTATCTAGTGCTGTGAAGGTTGCCCCATACTTGTCTAGACTCTTCACAAATCCCTAACCAAAAAGAAGCCCTTTTGGATCCTCACTAGCTTCTTTATTTACCTTTTGACTTAACTTTAGGTTTAATCTCATTAGTATGCTCAACCCAAAGGCCTGCATAGGCTTTTCCTAAAAAGACCTTGGCCCTCTGGCTCCACCCTCTCAGAAAATCCACATTCATTGGTTCCTCATTCAAATGTGCCTTGCCTGCCATATCCATTATTTTAGCTAGAGGGCCTAGACCATCTAATAATCGATCTTGACATTGGATTAATGATCTTCCAAGACCCTTCCTAGTGTCTCTCTCCCCATCTTAAAAATAAATGTAATCATGTTTGGATCAAGAATTGCCGTATTACAAACCTTATCCTGATTTGTAGGTCTTGAGCATTCTGCACTAAGCACATTATGCACTTCTTTTTCTAAGGGTTTTCTAGGGGCTTTCTTACCATTCCTTTATAAATTTCCCCACATGGTCCATAGGCTATCAATCAGCACTTCTTGCATGACGAATTTCATAATGACTAAGGGGCATATTTATGAGCCCCTGGCTCCACCGGAGCGTCACTTTACGTGACTCTCCGGTGGCGCTATGCCCTGCACTGTATTTACAAGGTGGCTTAGCCCCACCTTGTAAATATGGCACTTCAAATGCAGCACTTTGCGTGGAAGGGGCCTCAATGGGTGTTGCTGTGGGCGTACCACAGCAACACCAATTTCATTTTGACGCTGTCCCAGATTTACGTGTTTTCGTAAACCTGAGGCAGCGCCAAAATCTAACTCCACCCCAGGGGTTGCGTTAGAGTGGCACAACTAGGGGGAATACTTTTATGCCTCCTCGTTTTTTTGCTTTTTCTATGTGTGCTGCATTCTGCAGCACGCTTAGAAAGAGCAAAATTGCAGAAATTATTGTTTATGTGCAGGAAGGTGTCCCTTCCAGCACATAAACAATCATTCAAAATGATGCTTCAGCACTGAAGTGCCAAATCGACATTAGTGATTGTTTATGTGCAGGAAGGGACACCTTCCTGCACATAAGCAATCAAACCCCTTAAAGCAGACATCCTCGCACAATGGTGAAAGGATGCCTGCATTGGAAATAGGCAGCTCAATTTAGCAGCCAGAGCAGGGGGCAAATGCAGGGGTGCGCCGTATTCTAACAAATACGGAGCATCCCTGCGTTTCTAAAGTGTCACAACGCGTCGCTGCCAATTTTGGTGCAGCACCATGCTGCGCCACTTTCTGTTAAACATGGGCCTAAACATCTCACTCAAAGTATTTTTAATAACTACCTTAGAAGTAGTACTAATGTCATCTTGAAATTCTTCCTTAAAATCATCACCTTGGTTTATGTAAAAAATGTATTCATCATACATTTCATCTTCTCCTTGTAGAATATTTCCATCTACAATCATAAATTAATCATCTGAGGACACCTTTGCTATGCATGCTGCTATGGACACCGATCTTTTTTGTGGAGTTTAATCCATCTTTCTTATTTTTAGTTATTTTTGTATCCAAATGTTTGTTTTTTCTCTTCTTTTGTCCCTGTTTTTCACTGCTCGAGGTCTACTTGTCTGAAATAATCCAAAACTCCTCCCCTTATCCTATTTCTTTCCCTTTACTCTCCATTACTGATTCTACTACCTCCTTAACTGAAGCCTTAACTGCCTTCATAATTAGCTTTTTAAAGCTGTCCTCATTCATCCTGCCTTCTCCTAAATCTTGCCTTTCGCTGCCTTCCTCGGAATCCATTTATATATCTACTTAATTTAAATCCTCCTTATACTTTCACCAACCTCCATGTCCTCTGCTCTACAATCACGGGGTGACCATTGCTAATAAACAGTTTAACGCTTTACCAGCGCTACCTTGCGTCACCAGTTAACAATATAAAAACTGCCCATGGCAAAATGGACTGGAAAACACTGTTGATACACAATGTACCTGTACAAGCTCATAAGGATGCCGCATCTAATGACGCCTATCTACATCGAACTCACCTCCCTGTGACTACGAGATGTGCTACACTGTGCGCCCTCATGATTATCTATAATTAGGTGTGAGGGACACCCGATGTGACTTTATGATGCCACCCAATTTTAAATAGTACATAGAAAGGCGTATTATTTTCTAAACACATTTAGTTAACAACACTACCTCCTGATACAGTCACTTTCATTAGTTAGTGATATAAGATTAAAAACAAGGTAGGTTAAAACAGACGTAGGGCCTGATTTCAAGTTTGGTGGAGGGGGTTACTCCACCACAAACATGGCGGATATCCAGTCTGCTGTATTAGGATCCCATAATAGCCTATGCAGATCGTATCACAGCGGATGGGATATCCATTGCATGGAGTAACCCATCTGCCAGAATCTAAATCAGTGTTACCAAACAATCCCTGTCACTCACGCTAGTTCCATAATTAAAAGCTTATAAAATTCCACCATGCAACACAAGATATAGTAAAGGTACTTATCTGAGGTACAGCGGCTTATAAAAGAGGAAGAGTATTCTATTACTGCGCTATTTATGGGTCACTAAGATTCCAGTTCTGCAGGAGTAGCAATTAAAAGAGTTGATGCATAATGGTAGCCTCTGGTCTTGAAATGATTTTAAGGGTGAGGACTGTTCCCATATTTCAAGGAAAAATTATACACCATCCAACTAGAGGCAAGGTTGCATATTTGTGCTTCAATTGTTCAATGGTTATCTAACCAACCTAATTTCTGAGCTACAGGCTGTTAACTCACATCCATCTAGGCTGGGTGGCCACCCTTCATCGAATATGATGTATGCAGATGATGTGATCTTGACTAGTTTTACTAAAATTGGATTTCAAAGACCTCTGGATGTCTTTGCAAGACACTCGATCAAGAATAGATTGGAGTTACGTTTAACAAAAAAACTCATGGTGATTGACAATAAAATAAAGAAAAAACAAAAATTGTATTTTCAAACAATTTGGGAAACTGAATAAGTACAAATGCCTGGAAGGGTTAATGGCTGGAGTGAGACATTAATTGCCCACAAAAGGCAGTTAAGATCTCAGGCGAATTCGACAGCTCTGGTGTTTGTTTCTCTATTTAAACTGCTAAATGTCCATCTGAAAAATGCGTGCCTGACGAAAATATAGTTAGAATTTGTTATAACAAAGCAAACCCTAGCAATGAAGGGGGCCTTCCATAAATGCTGTTATGAACTCAAAAGCAAAATATTATTTTCCATCAACACGCTGTTATAGGTAGAAATAGAATAAGTCACAGGACAATTCTCCGCAAGATCCTGTTTAGAAAACTCCTTGCACTCCCTCCAGATAAAAGATCTTTGGAATATGTCAGTCAACTTTACCACTTTTTTCAAAGATGTACAACAAGAGAAAGAGGAGTCTTTCCACACTACAAGACAAGGCGCCCCTTTCTAAGCAACCTCATGCGTGGATGGTATTCTAGTTCTCTTGATCTGTATTTGTAATTTTTACTGCCTGACACGAGAGAATTACTGCATGCTGCTTTGAAAGGGCGGGACATACAGACCTGCAGGAGTGCTATAATGGCCTGTTTAACCTGCCTATTCCAATACTGAACATTAGTTTTATAAAATATTTGCTTTGTGGGTAAAAATATCAATGGACTGTTAAAAGTTGGCCGACAAAATTTCTATATTTAGATGTGTTTAGAACTGTGTGACCGTAAGCTATTCATTTATTCCAAGTCTTTTTAAATTATTTTACTGATTTCTTTCAAACGCAGCGATTTTATTTAATTGTGTATGAATACATGAATCAGCGAACATAGTGCTGACGTTTTTTTAATAATTCCAAACCCTTATTGAACCCTACCTCTTCTTATTGGACACCTTTTAGGGGTGCTACAGAGGTATTGAAGAGACAAATGAGCAGGGTAGTTTGGGAAAAACAGTGTCTCTTTCTTTAGGAGGAAGTGTTGGAATCAGGCTGTCTTGGTTTTTCTTGTGACGTGTTGCTTAAAAAATACACTTGTGTTGTGGGTGAGTTCTAGACATTTTGCATGGTCTGTCAGCTGGGTGATGAAGCCTGGAAGGTTTAAGTTTGAGAACCAGGCTTGAGTCTGGGTTTCTTTGTTGTTCTTGTTGTCAAAAAGGAGGAGTTGAGCCTTTGGTGGTGTATGTAGCTGGGTGAACATTATTTTAAAGTATATTTTGCATCTTCTGCATATTGATGAATTTTGATGCTGTTGTCTGCAAGAATTGTTACTAAGGGAGTTAAATGTATAGGATAAAGATGATGGGAGTGAGGATGGAGACCTGAGGTTCTCGCTCAGAGACTGAAATTGTACATAATCTTGTAGAACCTATTTCATGAGCTAAAACTGGTTGGTGAGTCAGGACTGAGACATTTCAAGATAGTGCCTTAAATCCTGTGTATGTTTTCAAAGTGCTTTTCAGAACTAAATGGGCTGTGTAAAATGCTGCAGAGAGGCAAAACGGGACCATAGGCAGGGTTTGAAACTTGTTGATGTGCTCCTGGAGGTAAGAGGCAACTGTTTTCTCCATGATGTATTGATTTTCCCTATGAATGAATGGCCATTACAACGTGGTCATTACCACGCATGACCACTACAACGGACCATTACCATGCATATACCTTTACCACGCATGCCTTTACCATGCATGGCTTTACCAGAAATATACCTTTACCACTCATGCACTTACAACGAATTTCATTCTAAAGGCATATGTCTGGTAAAGGTTTTAAAGATAAGTATTATTCTTTTAATTTTGGAAAGGCATGAAAGATGTTTGCGTGGTAAAGATTTAACAGGTAAGTACAGGTAAGTATTAAGTGGGTAATTATGACCCTGGCGGAAGGCGGAAAAGCGGCGGTAAGACTGCCAACAGGCTGGCGGTCTTTTTTTTTGTATTATGACCATGGCGGTTACCGCCATGGTCATCCGCTGGTTCTCCGTTTCGCCCGCCAGGGCGGAGACGACCGCCGGGCTGGAGACCAGGGTCTCCAGCCTGGCGGCCGTCACTATACCGCCGGCGGTATTTGGACCCGGCTGACCGCCATGGATTTCATGGGGTTTGAAACCGCCATGAAATCCATGGCGGTAAGCACTATCAGTGCCAGGGAATTCCTTCCCTGGCACTGATAGGGGTCTCCCCCACCCCCCACTCCCACCCGACTCCCTCACCTACCCCCCCACCACCCCTGCCACTCCCAAAAGGTGGCAGGACCCCCCTCCCCACCCCGACCCCCAACATAACATCACACATACACACACAACACGCATGCAGGCACCACCAACACACATACACACACACACACCGACATACCTGCAAACATCCACACACACAGTCAGACACGCACACCCACATTCAAACATACACGCACACATCCATACAGACATACCTACAGACATACACGCACTCATTCCCAAACACACAACACCCCGCAAGCATACACGCACTCACACACCCCCTCTACATACACACACGCACACCCCCATGCACGCACACAACACACAACACCCACCACCCCCCTCCCCTCACGGACGATCGACTTACCTGGTCTGACGATCCTCCGGGAGGGGACGGGAGCCGTGGGGGCTGCTCCGCCGACACCACACCGCCAACAGAACACCGCCACGCCGAATCACATGATGTGATTCGCTGGGCGGGGTTCTGTTGGCGTGGCGGTGGAGCAACCTCCCCTTCCCTGCCGCTCGCCAGTATGGCTGTTGGCGGCTCTCCGTCTGTAAAAGGACAGAGAGCTGCCAACGGTCATAATAGGCCGAGAGGCGAACCGCCACTACTGGCTGTCTTCCGCACGGCGGTCCCTCGGCGGTCTTGTTAAAAAACCGCAGAGGTTGTAATGACCACCTAAGTGTTTTAAGTGTTTTCTATATAAATATATATGTGTGTAGGGTTCTTTAGGGTTCAGGGTGGATACTGGGGTGGGAAAGGCACTTTCAGGCTTTAGGGTTGGTATGTACTTTGAGGTGGTAAGGGTTTTTAGGTTTTTGGGTGGGCATGGGTTTTTTGGGTGGTAAGGACATTTTTAGGTTCTAGGGTAGGTATGGGTTTTTGGGTGGTAAGGGCATTTTTAGCTTTTAGTGTGAGTATGGATTTTAGGGTGATAAGGGCATTTTTAGGTTTTTGGGTGTGTATGGGGTTTTGGGTGGCAAGGGAATTTTTAGGTTTTTGGGTGGGTATGTTTTTTTGGGTGGTAAGGGCATTTTTAGGTTTTAGGGTGGGTATGGGTTTTTGGGTGGTAAGGGCATTTTTACGTTTTAGTGTTGGTATGGGTTTTTGGCTGGTAAGGGCACTTTTGAGTTTTAGGATGGTTATGGGTTTTTGGGTGGTAAAGGGTTTTTGGGTTTAGGGTTGGTATGGATATTTGGGTGGTAAGGGCATTTTTAGGTTTTAGAGTGGGTATGGGTTTTTGGGTGGTAAGGGCATTTTTAAGTTTTAGTGCTGGTATGGGTTTTTGGATGGTAAGGGCACTTTTAGGTTTTAGGGTGGGCATGGGGTTTTGGGTGGAAGGGCGTTTTTAGGTTGCGTCTGAGTTTTTGGGTTGTAAGTTTTTTTTTTTTGGTTTTAGGGTGGGTATGTGTTTTGGGTGGCAAGGGAATGATTGGGTTTTAGGGTGGATGTGGGGTTTTGGGTGGTAAGGGCATTATTGGATTTTAGGGTGGGTATGGGTTTTTGGATGGTAAGCTGTTTTTAGGTTTTAGGGTGGGTATGGGTTCTTGGGAAGGTGGCATTTTTAGGGTTTAGGGAGGGTATGGGTTATTTTCTCTCTCTCTCTATATATATATATATATATGTACATATATATTTATATATATGTATATATGTACATATATATATATATATATATATATATATGTGTATATATATATATATATTAAAATATGAATTATACTTACCGCTTCAGTTTTTACCATGCATATGCCTTTATCAGCCATGCCTTCACAACTAAATTTTCATGGTAAAATCATGCATGGTAAAGGCATACGTGAGATAAAAAAATTGTTGTAAATGCACACGTGGTGATGACGCATGCTTTGTAGTGCCCGCATTGTAAAGGCATGCATGGTAATGCATGTGTGGTTCCAACATACATCCTGCTTCTGGAGCTCAGCGGTAACTGTTTTCTCCAAGATTTATTGGTTTTCCCTATGAATGAACGGTGGGCAATAGGGTGGGAGCTGATGAAGTAGGCTCAGTCCAGAAACTGATTCTTTGGCAGGTAAAGGATATGACTTGTCTTAATTCACCTGGTAAAGTTCTTTGGCTTAAAGAGACATTTACAATGTGAAGACAGGGCTTCTCCAGGAGCGATTTGATGATGGAAGAAGGAAGAGTATTGCCTTCATAGGAGGTGGCTTTGAGAGAGTTCAGGATGGGGAGATCCATGTGCTAGTTTGAATTGAATGAGATCAATTTGGTGATGAGTCAAATAAGGTGGCTGGAAATGAAGGAGCAATGGAAGGGGTAATAATGCTGGATCTGAATTTGTCGATCCAGGTGAAGAAGAAGTTAATAATGTTGCATCGACCAAATGAGATAGGGCCTGTAGGTTCTGGGATAAGATTAGTGCAGTGTTTAACAGCATTGAAAAGAGTTTTGTTTCCGTAGGTTGCCTCACTGATGGTGGTCTTGTATGTGGGCTTTAGCTTTCATGTTGAAGGATCATCAACTAAGCAGAGTGTTTTTAGCAGGATGTGGTCAACCGATAGTTTTGATCTTTTCCAATTCTTTTCCTTTTTTCCTAGATTACATTTGTTTTGCTGAGCTCTTGAGTCTACCAGAGAGTTGAGACCTTTAGCATGGTCAATTAACTTTTCACTACAACATAGCAATTAACATAAGTTTTCAAAGTGGGGTTGTAAGTGATAAATAGAAAATTGACATCTGTTGAAGACTTGGGCGGTCATTCTGACCGTGGCGGGCGGCGGTCGCCGCCCGCCATGCGGTTACCGCCGAATGACCGCACCGCGGTCAAAAGACTGCAGCGGTCATTCCAACTTTCCCGCTGGGCCGGCGGGCGACCGCCAAAAGGCCGCCCGCCGGCCCAGCGGGGAAAGCCCCTGCAACGAGGAAGCCGGCTCCGAATGGAGCCGGCGGAGTTGCAGGGGTGCGACGGGTGCAGTGGCACCCGTCGCGATTTTCACTGTCTGCAAAGCAGACAGTGAAAATCTTTGTGGGGCCCTGTTAGGGGGCCCCTGCACTCCCCATGCCAGTGGCATGGGCAGTGCAGGGGCCCCACGGCACCCGTTCCCGCCATCCTGGTTCTGGCGGTGGACACCGCCAGAAACAGGCTGGCGGGAAGGGGGTCGGAATCCCCATGGCGGTGCTGCAAGCAGCGCCGCCATGGCGGATTCTCTGGGCCAGGGGAAAACCGGCGGGAAACCTCTGGTTCCCCTTTTCTGACCGCGGCGGTAGAATAGCCCAGGAAGCACCGCCAGCTGTTGGCGGTGCTTCCGCCGCTCTCCGCCATGGCGGTCATGGACCGCCAGGCTCAGAATGACCCCCTTGGTGTTCTGGCAAGTTCTTTCTTCTTCTTGGATTTTTTTATCCAAGTGGAAGTCTTTGATGGTGCAGAAGGTTATTTTTCCTCTTTTTAGTTCTTCTTGATGCTGAGGTAATGTATATCTAATGGTGAAGAGGATTGCAAAGTGGTTGGTCCAGACACCTACGTGTCTGGCAGTGGAGATTAGGAGAAATTGATAGGATGAGGTCCAGTGTGTTGTTTTTGGAGTGGGTTGGGCTGCTGATAAATTGTTTTATTTATTGAGACATATGTAGAAGGTTTCCTTCATGTTTTTCATGTTGAAGTTCCCTACAAGGAATTTGGGGTGTATTTGGCGTGTATCTGTTAGATGAAGGCAGAGTGATGAGGTCTGTAGTTCCTCCTAGGAAGTGCTTGTTTGCTCTAGGTTGTCTGTTGATTAGATGAAAGGAGATTTTTTTAGACGATTAGAGAGGGAACCGCTGAGTCATGCAACCCAGAGACAGGCTGCAAGCACTAAGGGGGTGATTCCGAGACTGGCGGGCGGCGGAGGCCGCCCGCCAGTCTACCCCCGACAAAATACCGCTCCGCGGTCGCAAGACCGCGGAGGGTATTTTGAGATTTGCCCTGGGCTGGCGGGTGGCCGCCAAAAGGCCGCCCGCCAGCCCAGGGCAAATCTACCTTCCCACGAGGACGCCGGCTCCGCAGCCATGGAGGATTCTCCCGAGCAGCGGAAAGTCGGCGGGAGACCGCCGACTTTCCGTTTCTGACCGCGGCTGAACCGCCGCGGTCAGAATGCTCGACGGGGCACCGCCAGCCTGTTGACGGTGCTCCCGTGGTCGGTGACCCTGGTGGTCACCGGCCGCCAGGGTCAGAATGACCCCCTAAGTGACTAAGGAAAATGGCAACTTTCTAAAAGTGTAATTTCCAAAGTTGTAATTCAAAATCGACTTTACCATAAGATTAGGATTATTATATGTAATACTGATTACAAATATAATATCCTATGGGAGAGGTAGGCATTGCAATAGTGAAAAATTAATGTAAGGTTTTTTTCACTACTACGACATGTAAAACTTGTACATGTCCTACTTTTTAAATACATATCACTCTTCCCTGTGGACTGTTTGGGGGCTTACCCTTGAGGTGGCATATGCATTAACAAACATTCGCAATGTAGTAGGTCTTGCATTTGTAAGAGTTAGAGCTATTGGCGTTGTAAATGCCTAATTGGACTTTTCGTGCCACACAAATTGGTCAATCCTGCTTCACAATTTGGTCCTTAGTTGCAAGCGGGTGCCAGCTTTCCAAGAGATGACAACAGACCTAAGCTTTCAATCAATTTAGGAAAACAAGTACTGAAAGACTTGTCATTAGGCATGCTGGGAACAGAAAGTCAGCGCCACTTCCAACAGAGTGGAGAACACTCTGCGAGGCACACAGTATTTGTAAGCAACAAAAGAAAAGTATATTATGAAAGCCATTAAGACAGGCATTTCAGGTCTGACACACAACATAGCGCCTATACCAGCAGTTTTTAGTTTGTTTTGTAGCGCTGAAAATACCAGAGTACAGATTGCATAAACTGCCGATAGGATGATAGTTTATAGTGAGGCACTCTTTAGCATATTATATATAATATGTAAGCTTGCATGACAGTTAAAACATCAAGAGTCGGTGTTTTGTCCACTACACACAAACGAAGAGTGCTCTCATACAGCTGTGACCATTGCGTAAAGAAAAAGAGCCAGGGGGCGTGGTATCCCTCTGAAAACCTTATGAATGGGGCAAAACTAACAACATACCTTTCTCTCTGATCATCTTATGTTGATATATGACTGAGGCATGTGACTGTTTCAAATATTATTTCAGATCATGTGAAACAGTTAACATGAGTAAACGTAGTAGGAATCATCCCAGAAGGAGACAAAATTAAAGATTAAAATGTGTTAAAGGAACATATGTGTAACACTGTCATGTTGCCGTCACCAGGAGTCGCTGTCCTGTCAGATTTAAACAAGGAAGACTTGTGTCAAATATTCCGACTGGAAACCATGACTGGAAGCCACCAACAAGAGTTTATTCCGCTGCATAAGAACCACATATCCCCAGGTTGTTGCATTATTTATTCAGGATCCTTGGGCTGACACTGAAGGTGTATAGCCTTTTAAGCAGATCTTTAAGATGACACTGCCTGCTCTCTTGAATGTAACAAAACTTTAATTTGAACAATATATTATATGCTGTGGGTCTGTTTTTCACTGTGAGAAGGCTGGTTCCTCCAGTTCCCACAGTTCCCACTGATCAAGTTCATGCTGTATGATATTTCAAAGAGACATAGAGTGTGAAGTGGAGAGACAAAAGAAAAAAGAAGTTAGCTCACACTAAATTATATTGGCAATCATGCAATTGTGCATGTAGCAGGGTAAGTCTGCAAAGCGTAACAAAACAGCCTTAAGGCAAGAGAAAGTAAAGCATTTCCCAATGACTTCAAGGGATTTTTGCAAGGCAAGCCCAAGAACGAAAGAAAGTGATGGGCATGAGATGGGTGTGGTTAAACCCCACAAATAGATTACAGCAGGTCGAAAAGCAGTTCTTGTGCGCTGCTATGCTCGACTTAAAAAGGAAGGTTTGGGTATGGAAAAAGGTTTCTTTTGCCATGACGAAATGACAGTTTAAACTGCACTGACACGCTCCAATGGCAGGCCTGTGACAGGTTTATAAGGTTACTTGAGAGGGTGACACAATCAGTGCTTTAAGCCCACTAGTAGAATTTAATTTAAAGGCCCTGTGTACTTGTACTACAACTTTACTGGGGAATTATAAATAGCTGACAAAGGCCAAATGGGGATAAGCCAGTGTTACCAAGGCTTAAGGAGTGAGCACACACACTTTAGCACTGTTTAGCAGTGGTAAGGTGATGAAGTCCAAGGCCAACAAAAACAAAATCAGAAAAATATGGAGGGGTAAGGCACATAGGCCCTCATTACGACCCTGCCGGTCGGCGGTAATTTGGGGAAAGGTATTGCCAACAGGCTGGCGGTACCTTTTTCCAAATTATGACAGTACCACTCCGGCTGCCAGGGTGGTAACTGCCGCTGGGCTGGAGACTTCGGTCTCCAGCCTGGCAGCTGCCACAATCCCACCCTCGGGTTTATGAGCCCGCCTGCTGCCATGGTTTTCGTAGCAAGCGTAACACCACAAAAACCACAGCGGTAGGCACTGTCAGTGCCAGGAAATTCCTTCCCTGGCACTGATAGGGGTCTCACCCACCTTACCACCGTCCGCCGCCATGACCGTCGACGGTATTCCGCCAGCCTTCTACCAATGTACCACTCAGGCTGCCAGGGTGGTAACGGCCGCTGGGCTGGAGACTTCGGTCTCCAGCCTGGCGGCCGTCACAATCCCCCCCTCTGGATTATGACCCCGCCTGCTGCCATGGTTTTTTTAGCAAGCGTAACGCCACGAAAACCATGGCAGTAGGAACTGTCAGTGCCAGGGAATTCCTTCCCTGGCACTGATAGGGGTCTCACCCACCTTACCACTGTCCACCGCCATGACCGTCAACGGTATTCCACCAGCCTTCTGGCAGAATTCCGTCAAGGGTCATAATGCAGGTGGGCGGCTGGTAGCCACAGCAACCGTATGTTGGCGGCCATCGCCGTGGCGGTAGGTGGTAGTTACCGCCAAAGTTGGAATGAGGTCCATAGTTTGGCGGATGACCACACTAAAGCTGAGAGGTCTAACACTAGGTTTCCTTATGAACTCATTAGCTGATCAATGTGGCCACTGTACTACTGACAAACTTTGACCACAGAACCTCCAATGGATTTGCCACATACTCTAACCAATACTTAACCAATCTCTTTGGAAACTGCATTTTGTTCCCTCATTGACAATCAAGTGACCCAACAGTTAATGGTCTTCATTGACTTTGATTGCTCTTGATTAACAAAGGTCCACACACACAAGCAATTTCAGTGCCAATTTAACAGTTTAATCTGAAATAAAAACATTAAAATGCACCAGTTAAAGTTATCTGTAAAAACTATAACTGTCGTAGTTTGGACTCTTGCTCTGAGCAAGACTGCTGGTCTCAGGATGACAGTACTTTCGTTTGTAGGTGACTAAGGGGGTTATTCTAACTTTGGAGGAGTGTTAATCCGTCCCAAAAGTGACGGTAAAGTGACGGATATACCACCAGCCGTATTACGAGTTCCATAGGATATAATGGACTCGTAATACGGCTGGTGGTAAATCCGTCACTTTTCCGTCACTTTTGGGACGGATTAACACCTCCTCCAAAGTTAGAATAACCCCCTAAGTCTCTTCCTACAACTATTTGTAACTGTTGTCCAAACCTTACCGGCTTACTAGCAGTACCTCACCAAAAACACAATAGTAAAAGGTGATTTGTAGCAGTCGCTTCCGCATGGACTCAAAATACAATATCTCAGGGTTGTTGTGGTTAAACGGAAATTACCCTATTCTCACAGATTTATAATGTCTCATACAAACAAAGGCAATAACACAGATGCAGTAAAGTTATAATAGTTTTTATTCAACATAACTGCAATTTGTGATAAGTTGCATGAACTGCAATGATTAGGATAATGAATATACCAAGCAACAGTATTGTAAAGAGGAGAGTCATTGTTATAAAGACCCCCACCATTATGCAATATATGAAAGAAATATATGTATATGTAAAAGATGGAATAAGCCCTAATACCCTAAGGAGAGTAGGTCTAACCTCCTACCTAAAAAGGAAGAGCTGGGTTCGTTAAACCTAATCTGCCAAAACCGTGTCCATGAGAGGAGCCCCCAACCCTCGTTACCTTGGAATGAGGTCTCTATCTCAGACTCCGCAGGGACATGAAGACTGGATCAGTGTCAAGATGACTGCAGCATCGGTATCAGCGATGGTGGCGATGCCCTCTGGTCGGAATCCCTCTGATTATCTGTCTAAAAGTGAGTTGTATTTATACAGATCTACAAGGTCCCCTGACATAAGTGTTATTCATAACAATAGATAACAGGCATGCTTGGGACGGCAATTAATATCAACAATCCCTCGAAAGTATAGAGAGGGAAAATCCCTAAGTGTGAATGCCTACTGTATGTTTGTCTTTCGTGCTTGATCTTGACGCCTTGGCGCAATGACACTGATAATAGAACCCATAACAAGTGGCCTAACTATAAACAAGGCCGCCATTTTAAAGGAAATAAATAATTAAATGGACTATGACAGAGCAAGCTAAGTAGGTTAAAAGTCACTGGGTGACGGGGGCACGAGTTTACAAGCCTACGGCTAAGCTAACTCCTGTTATCCCGCTAAAACAAGCTAGGATTCACTACACCCTCCCCATTGCTGTAACAGGTATGATGAAGGTAAGGAAACCCAAGCGCTACAAAAGCTGCTACTGAACCAAAAAGCCAAAAAACAAAAATGAAAACTCAAGCTAAAAAAATGTACGTAATGACAAAAATAAATGCTGTGTGTTAAAATACGTTTTTTTTTTTTTTTTGGTAAACATTCAGAGATGTTAATATCAACCATGACAAGTATCGCAAACTTTCAGTTAAATTGAAATTTTTTAGAACCGGGAACTGGCAAGCGAATTCACCAAATTATGTGCTATATGCAGGATCGTGAAGAATGTCATCGAAGTCACCATTCAAGGATCTTAAAAATAAGTCAACATCGTTTGAAGTGAAATTGAGAGCTGGGCGGACAAACGGATCCACAGAGCAGAAATGAGCCATATTCATCGGTGTATCGACACTCGCTGCAGCGTCCTCATCCATGTTAGTTTGTATAACAGAAGGCTCATAGGTGGCCTCGCGGAGCAACCTCAGTCTCAAGGGGCATGACCGTGTATGAACCCTCATCGGGGACATCAGCAGTTCGTGCTCCACAGGAGATGTTGGTGCAACAGCAAGACAGACCATAGGCAGATGTTCAAAGAGACACCCTATGCAGCGGAACACCGGTTGTACACACCAGAGTAGAGGCCGGAATGACAATGACCAGTCAAACTCTAGTTCCACCAGCAAAGGTGTAAAGAAGATCCGAACCATGTGTTCACGGCAGCGGGACGGGAGCGGCTCCATTGCTCTGTGTCGCTGGAAAAAAACAACCACCGCGAATCAGAAAAAATAGCAGTAGTAATCCGCCAATTAAAGCCAAAATCATTGGAAAGCCACCAAACACACTGGAAAAGAGAGAATGGATGGCTGATGGGATGACTCCGAAGACAGTCTGGAAGATGGACACGAAACCAGACCCCACAGCCTTAAAGAAACGAACAATCCCAGTGGTGCTTGAAGCATTGAATATTCTCGATACCAACTCTCCAAAGTGTATGGGGAAATCGGTATTTAAAAGGGATTGTATCTCGGCTGATAATCTCGCAACCTGGAGAGCATACGTCTCTTTTGCGGATGTCAAGGCGACCTGTTTTTGAAACAATAGCGCCTTCAGTCTACTCAACTTGTCATAGTTCACATTAATAGTATCAATGTGGGGCCACATTTCAGATACTTGTATCTCTCGTGTGGGGGGAAACAAAACATGGCCACAACACGTAACGACCTTCGTGACTGAGATTGCGTAGGCAATTCCAGGTCGCAAGCCGCAACAGCTGTCATCGCTCAGAAGAACATAACTCCCATTAGAAAGAACATGAAACACTGAACGAATCAAGGGGACGGGAGTACCCTTCAGAAAACAGGCCAAATTTGCGACCCCTGCATTGCAAAGACCGTGAAGAGACACCTGTTTGCATATCATGGAATGACGAACAGTAGTCTCACATTCACTTCCGCTAAGAAAGACCTCTTGTTCGCCGTTCAGACATCGATACTCAAAGGGCAACTCCCACTCTTCCTTAATAAAGCTATCTCCTAGCCGTTCATATCGTCCCACTGCAAGATGTTTCAGGCAGCTTGAGAAACGAAACGTTGAAAACGGTAAATTAATAATGCTGTGTAAGAGCCAGATAGTTGAAGGACTCTCTGCTACCGTGAAGGGCAATTTATCTAATTTTTCTACTTGAAGCAAGGTGAAACGAGCCTCTCTTTTAGCCATTGTCACTTGTTCCCTGGAAAAATTAAAAGCAGCGAATAGTTCACTCCCATTAAGGTATTTCCATGGAATGTGGCCACTTTTCAGCGTCTGTAATGCCCAACTCAGCTGCATGATGGAACGCAGCTGTGTTTGCCCATGATATAACCGAGACAAATCAGTCTGAGTGATATCAATAGCAGATGACACTATATTCGACAGGGAATAAATCCTGTTGGATAGCGTGTTCATGCCATTGTTGACAACAGCCAATGTGTTTTCCAAATTCTCTTTATCAAGTTGCCGTAAACGTGCAGCAGCCTCAATTTGAGAAAGTTTTCAAATTTCATTATACATGGCATATAAAAAACTTTTCGAGCGTTGTTTTCTAGGACCTAATAGGAAATCTTGTAGGTCTATACTGTCAGAAAGAGTATTCAGGTGTTGTTTCACCGCTGTTAAGGTGTTCGTTTGTACCCATTGTTGGCACAGCTTGCCCACACTGTATGTTGTAATTATACCAGCATGCTGACCTGACAAAAAGCGAGGGTCCGGTCTATGAATGGAAAAAAACCCTGAAGAGTTCAAAAAACGCCTTTGACACTCATCAGTATTGGTGGGCCATACCAACCATCCCCCGGGACTGGAAAGTGAAGAATTATAGTCACCAGCCTTAACCAATGCATCTAGCCTTTCCTCAGAAACATTTAGAAAGTGTTGCCAATCTTTAAATTTAGTCGGTGTAGGGATACTGGGCATGTTTAGATCCTTTATTTTAGCTAATCCCAGACATGATGTCTGCTCAACAGTGTCATTTAAAAAAATAATTTGCACAGGAATTAAGCAAGCTCGAAACAAAGCCTCCCTACCCTGTATCTGCCAATCTTGCGTCCCCCATACACTCTTCAAATCGATAGTGTTCTTCCAATATTCATAACCCCCAATCGAAAGTCGGGAAACAAAAGGATCTGAATAAATCAGTTTTGTATCTGTTAGCAACAGTTTTCTAATGTGTGTCTTAGGTAATTTTAAATAATAAGATTCAGCTTTCGTTGTATCATGCCCAGAAAAGTATGTGAATTTGTCACTGTAATACTTTGGACTCCCCACCCATGGTGTTGAACAATGTTCCCATTGTGTGTAGTTAAAAAGATGCCTATATCTAGTTGCACGGTGCAGGTAGTGATGTCCCCAATTATTATAGCAGAACATTTCACCATAATTCATTGTAAAATCATATACATCATCACTTCCAAAAGCGGAGTAGTCCTTCATTTCAGTTAGCATGGAATCCACTGTTTGGACATCCCAATCATCAGAGACAACATTAGGTGTAATAACATCAGACATAGAATTTTTGAACACGTATGGTATTTGAATTATCTCTGTAGGCCCGTATATATCGAACAGAACTTTGTCCCAAACAATCCCATCAGAAATTGGAATAGCTGTAATATTGACAGGGGACAAATCACGTCGGACCTTATGTGATGAAAGATGCGGTGTTAAAATCACATCAACAGGCTCCACTGAGGAGCGATCAGCAATATAGTGACCATTAATTAGTAAAAAGAAAACAGTCACAAAACCAATCCATAAAAACAATGCAATAATTGTCAAACAGAACCAGAGATAGTTCCATGGATATATCAAATAGTTATTTTTAAGCCATTGATAGAACTTGCTACCTCTGGAAAGTTTGTCAGTCTCAGTTGAGGATGAATCTGAAGAAAAATCATCAATGTCCACAAAATGGCCAGAGGACGTCTCCGCAAACACAGGACTCATCGAATTCCCATCCACTGTTCGTGGAGGTTCATGATAGATGACGTTACCAGTCGTGGAAGTGTTTGTGTAAAATACAGCCAAATCCTGTAGCGGTGTGTTCTCCGAAGTTGTTACAGGATCCAACAAAAGTTCATTTTCCGCCCTCCCCATGGTCGAGGAAGTGTCTGGAACAGCAGCTGACATAGTTGCATAGTCAGTAGTAGCGATGGTCATCCTACTATGTAGAGGGATGTCCTGTTGGGTAGTGAGAGGGGATCGGGAACCACCCAAGGGACCTCCTGGTCTACTGTGAAGAATCGGCCACATGGTGTAATTTGATGTCATCAATGGAGATGAATCTGTTTGATTTGGAACCAGACAATGGCGGAAGGATGACAGTCCTGGTGCCTTTTATCGCCAAGACCGGTACAGGTGCTCTGTATGCTGGACCAAACTCTTTTCTCACAGCGATCTTCTCACGAACCAGATCCCCAACGTTAGGAATCCAGCCAGTCGAAGTTTTCGCCAAATCCCTTATTCCCAAGGTGGCAGCGCTTGCAGATGATTTATCATCACGGAATTGTTGAAGCTCCTGTAAAACAGCGAGACGTTCTTTTATGTCAAATGGTGTTTCTGCTGCCATCATACCAGAGGCATCAAGATCGGGAACATACATAGTTGTCCCAAAGAGAACCTCATATGGAAACTTTCCCCTCAAGGACCGTCTTGGCAGATTATTCAGTGCTCTCTGGACCCCATATAGGTGATGTAACCAACTGCGGCCTGAACCTAATACTCGAGCTGTTAAGGACTGCTTTAGATCACGATTCTGCCTCTCCACGACCGAATTTCCCTCGGGATGGTATGGTGAGGAGTAATGGAGTTCAACACCCATCGTCCTCATGGTGTCCCTGAAAGCCTTAGAGGCAAATGCAGGGCCCTGGTCCGAATGGAATGCTGCAACCGCATATGTACCGATAAAGATCAGCAAATCTTTTATAACAGTCCGGGCGTCAGCCGACCGCTGTGGCCATACCCACAGGAATCTAGAATAGGAATCTACAGCCACTAAAATGTATTTGTATGCACCATCAGGTTGCAAAGGACCACAATGGTCCAAGTACACACAATGGAGTGGTTTGTCTGACACTAAGAGAGATGTCTGCGGAGGGCGTCTGATATTCAAGCCCTTTATCTGCTGACAAATGTCACAGCAAAGGACATACTGTTTAGTCCATCTGCATAGACCAGGCCACCAGTACCGTTGTTGTAGAATGGTGATAGTGGCCTGTATACCAGCATGTGCAGAAGCGACACCCTCATGTGCAGCTGTAATCAGTTCCAATCTTTGATCTTCATTTGGGATCACTCGATCACCAACATCTGGAATTGTTGCAAAAGCAACATTCTGTGCACTGATATGATATGTATAGTTCGTAGGGTATCCCTTCGGAAGGGGCTTGCCTGCAGCCGAGGCTTTAACGGCAATCAGTATTTCATTATCCAACCTCGTTCGAGAACGAGTCACTGCAGCCACAGAAGCCGTAGCTACTGAAGCTTTGGCTGCTTCGTCAGCCAATGTATTACCGGCAACATGTGTAAGGGAGCGGGGTACTCCTGTTCATACTGGAGAAATTCTTGTGTCTGAAGTCTTGGGTCAAACACATAATCAACATCAGTGGCGGTCAGAGATGTTGCCCATTGAATCCAGCGTGGATGCAATGCCTTAGCGTTAGGAACGCTCGCTTTAGTGACAGCCTCTAAGGCCGGGACCGGGGAGACAACAACAATGCGTTTCCCCTGGGCAAGCGGTCTCTCCTTTATGACGGCAATCTGAACTGCCGTCAGAATTTTTTCAGTAGGAGCAAAACGTTTTTCTTCATTGGAGTACAAATGTGATTTGTATGCTATTGGCACCGTGTCACCCTCATTAAAGGTGACATAGGTAAATCCTAGGGCACCAGCTATTATTCTGATGACCAAATTCGTTTTATTGTCCCGTGTGTACAAGTGTCTAGCTTCTAGCATGTCTCGTTGTATGTCCCTTAGGATGTGTGTGTGTTCAATTGTCCATCGCCTGCCAGAATAATTGGGCTGAATTAAGTCATATAGTGGCTTTACGCGTTCAGCATAATCTGGAATATATGTTCTGCCAAAATTAAAGAAACCCAGTAATGACTGCAATTTCTTAAGCGTGTTCGGAGGCTGTAGCTGAGCACACTTCTCCCGGAAGTGCGGGGCCAGGCTCTTCCCCTCGTTTGATAGTTCATATCCTAGGAACAATACACTAAGAAAGGCTATCTTGCTTTAATTAAAATTAAATTTATATCCGAAGGCGGCAAATCCCAAAATTATCCGATCGACCCTGGCAAGATGAATGTCAAGGGTGTCATCAGTGAGATAGGTATCATCCACATATGATAATGCCTCGGAATCAAGCTCCTGTAATATTGATGTGACACGGGCCGAAAACAGTCCTGGGCTGTTTTTATAGCCTTGTGGTAAACGACAAAAGCGTTCCTGAGAACCATAGGAAAATGCACTTAGGTCTCTACTTTCATGTGCTAAATTCTGTCAGAAAAAACCCATTAGATATATCCAATGTAGTTTTGTATTTTTTACGCACTATATTATTAATTAGCGCTGTGCTGTGTGAATTTTGTATAGCATAAGTGCGTGCATGACTATTCAAGTGCCTATAATCAACCACTATTCTATATGAATGATCAGGTTTCGCAACGGGAAATAGCGGATTATTCATCGCCGATGTACAGGGCTCAATTACTCCCTGGTATTCAAGTTGTGACAATATCTCCGTCACTGGAGCTTTTGCTTCATGTTTAACAGGGTATTGTGGTTGGGGGTGTGGTGTAGACCGAACGGGAATAACATGACAAGGAGAGTCCTTGTCCCATCCTACATGATTACGATATAATGCAGGTGCCTGTGCTAAAGCCCATTCAGCAGCATAGGCTTGTTTGTCTGTCTCCGGAACAAGATCGGAGAAAGAAGGCAAAATGACATCTTCCCCATGTGGGAGCATGCGGACATGTTCAGGTGGCCAGTCTCTCTCGGCCAACAGGATATCACTAGTAAGTTCATCCCAAAATATTACACTAATAATGCATTCCACGTCTCCCTCTATCTGAATTGTTAAATCAAAAACCCGATCGGGTGGAAGTCCATGGCCATCCGCCATTTCAACTGCGATGTAATCGCTAGTTGCTGTCGCATCCAGATGATCTTTCAGATCCTGGCGACATATCGTGACCTCTGCCGCGCTGTCCAACAGAGTCACTGCCCACTTCTTGTTCCTCAACAGTGTTCTCAATACTACTGGCATTTTTAACTGTCAGTGCTGCCACTTTTTTCTTTTTAAACTGTGGCTTTTGTTGAGGAGTCTTTTCTTCTTTTTTAACAGTAGACTGTGGCGAGTCTTTCTTTTCTTTCACGTATTCCGGACGTCGATCTTGACGGCCCCCTCTCTCGCTACGTCTATCCGGTGCGTCCTGAAAGGAACGAGAAGGACGTGAATCAGTATATCTGTCTGGAGTTCTAATGTTATCCCTATTTCTGAGATTATGGGGGTCATTCTAACCCTGGCGGTAAAAACCGCCAGGGCGAATGACCGCGGTAGCACCGCCAACAGGCTGGCGGTGCACCGCTGGGCATTCTGACCGCGGCGGTTCTGCCGCGGTCAGTAGCGGGAAACCGGCGGTCTCCCGCCGGTTTTCCGCTGCCCTGCAGAATCCCCCATGGCGGCGGAGCGCGCTCCACCGCCATGGGGATTCTGACACCCCCTACCGCCATCCTGTTCCTGGCGGGTCTCCCGCCAGGAACAGGATGGCGGTAGGGGGTGCCGCGGGGCCCATGGGGGCCCCTGCAGTGCCCATGCCAATGGCATGGGCACCGCAGGGGCCCCCGTAGGCGGGCCCCAAAAGGAATTTCAGTGTCTGCTTTGCAGACACTGAAATTCGCGACGGGTGCTACTGCACCTGTCGCACTCCAGCAACTCCGCCGGCTCCATTCGGAGCCGGCTTCATTGTTGCTGGGTCTTTCCCGCTGTGCTGGCGGGCGGCCTTTTGGCGGTCGCCCGCCAGCACAGCGGGAAAGCCAGAATGGCCGCCGCGGTCTTGTGACCGCGGTGCGGTCATTTGGCGGTAACCGCATGGCGGGCGGCGACCGCCGCCCGCCGCGTTTAGAATCACCGCCTATATCTCCTTTCGGAGTACTCCGGATGAGGAGAATCAGCTCTTTTGTTTCTCCTATCCTTGAAATCCTTTTGTTTGTCCCAGCGCTTTTTAGATCCCTCTAGTGCTTGCCTTGTACCTTCCTTATGGGTGGTACTTGGTATATCCAATTCTTTAGGTTTGGCTCCCAGCCCATCCCGTCCTATACTAGTATAGATATCAGAGATTATTTTCGGTAGCTGTCTCTCTTGTTCCTGGTGTGGAGTTTCCCGGAGACGCTGGCGTATCGCCAGTGCTACTGCTTCCCCTTTAATATTACTCAATATTATCGAGGAGACGGCGTCAAAGTTACGCATCAATTTCATCCCCAGATCTAGGGCCGGTGCAGCCCCATGCTCATTTTGTATTTGTTTCAACACTTCCGGCAAATTGGCCCGAGTAGGGGTACCATGCGTGGTAGTATAAACGGCAGCGAAGACTGTACCCCAAGTGGCACATTCATCAACAGAGGGAACCATCCCGAATGGCAAGCACATAGTGAGCAATCTATGTTTCTCCTGTGGCCCCGTATGGGGGAACACAGCTTCCAGCTGATTTGTTTTCTGAGCAATCCAGAACGTATTTTTTCTCGATCCGAGGGCACTTTACCCATAATGGTATGCACCATTTGTGGATTAATCCCAGTAGCCAATTGATATCCACCAGCTACTGGCGGTGCTGGACGCGCTGGTGTAGTGTTCAATGTTCGCATTACGAACTGGACCAATCGTCTATATAATGCCACTAATTCATTATATAATATCCTTAAATCTACAAGCGGCATAGTCTGTATGCCTGGGTGAGGTGTATATGTGGCAAACATGGGCCACGTAGGCCCTTCATTACTTAAAGGACCTAGCCTCACCCGCCGCAGTATATGTGGTAGGGCGCCTTCAAACCAGTTTTGATGCTCCTGATATGTGAGCGATATTTCATGATACTGGTATGCTTCGTACCTTACGGGTACGTCCGCAATGTCATAAGTGAGAAATGTGTGCGTTCGTTGGTCAGCCTCAGGAAAGGCAACCCAACAATAAAATGTTTCCGTTTGGTATGCTTCAGTTGCTTCTATAATCAAAGTAACTTCCCCACCCTCTTCTGTAAGGCCATGTGCTAATAAATGTTGTGTAAGTGCATGTCTAGCATTCGCAGGAATGTCTATGGTATTAGCCATAGTTGTTTAGAGAAACGGAACACCAAAATAGGGGAAGTTTTTCCTTTTGTGAGTTCGAGCTCGAACGACCTACAGCCTATTTAGGAGTTACCTGTTTGGCTGAGGAGGATTCTCCCAAAGACCACGGACGTCTCCGTATAATGGTACTGAGGGTACCTGTTGTCTGTGAGACAGCGATAGTCAGGGTATCCGTAAATTAGTGCCTAAACACCATCGTTGGTGGCGCCATGTCGTAGTTTGGACTCTTGCTCTGAGCAAGACTGCTGGTCTCAGGATGACAGTACTTTCGTTTGTAGGTGGCTAAGTCTCTTCCTACAACTATTTGTAACTGTTGTCCAAACCTTACCGGCTTACTAGCAGTACCTCACCAAAAACACAATAGTAAAAGGTGATTTGTAGCAGTCGCTTCCGCATGGACTCAAAATACAATATTTTAGGGTTGTCGTGGTTAAACGGAAATTACCCTTTTCTCACAGATTTATAATGTCTCATACAAACAAAGGCAATAACACAGATGCAGTAAAGTTATAATAGTTTTTATTCAACATAACTGCAATTTGTGATAAGTTGCATGAACTGCAATGATTAGGATAATGAATATACCAAGCAACAGTATTGTAAAGAGGAGAGTCATTGTTATAAAGACCCCCACCATTATGCAATATATGAAAGAAATATATGTATTCCATGTAAAAGATGGAATAAGCCCTAATACCCTAAGGAGAGTAGGTCTAACCTCCTACCTAAAAAGGAAGAGCTGGGTTCGTTAAACCTAATCTGCCAAAACCGTGTCCATGAGAGGAGCCCCCAACCCTCGTTACCTTGGAATGAGGTCTCTATCTCAGACTCCGCAGGGACACGAAGACTGGATCAGTGTCAAGATGACTGCAGCATCGGTATCAGCGATGGTGGCGATGCCCTCTGGTCGGAATCCCTCTGATTATCTGTCTAAAAGTGTGTTGTATTTGTACAGATCTACAAGGTCCCCTGACATAAGTGTTATTCATAACAATAGATAACAGGCATGCTTGGGACGGCAATTAATATCAACAATCCCTCGAAAGTATAGAGAGGGAAAATCCCTAAGTGTGAATGCCTATTGTATGTTTGTCTTTCGTGCTTGATCTTGACGCCTTGGCGCAATGACACTGATAATAGAACCCATAACAAGTGGCCTAACTATAAACAAGGCCGCCATTTTAAAGGAAATAAATAATTAAATGGACTATGACAGAGCAAGCTAAGTAGGTTAAAAGTCACTGGGTGACGGGGGCACGAGTTTACAAGCCTACGGCTAAGCTAACTCCTGTTATCCCGCTAAAACAAACTAGGATTCACTACATAACTAGCCCTTACTAAGTACAGTCTTGTCATGAAAGATGTAATTTTAGATGTTGCAGTGATGTTATCAATGATGTCATAGAACATGTCAAAAGTGATGTAATAATGTGAGGTAATTAGCAGTGCTTTGTGAGGGCACACATTACAGTTACCTTAAGCCATGATTTATAGCCACTAGAGATAACCATAACTGATGAATTTCAGCATTTTGAGCTTAAAACTTTCTTTGGTGCTGACATTTTCACCTATCTATAACATCACGTCAACCTTTTTTTCTCAGTGAATTCCTAGGGTTCTTCATGTAAAGTAATGTTTTATTACCATTTGCAAAGAAGTTCCCCCACTATACACGGCTGCCTGGCCTGTGGATAGGTCCTACGGCCAACCCCTCACAAGCAAGCAACACCACACTGTGCATGGCCAAAGGCAGCCTCCCTCTCCGAGCCTCTACATGCCCTGTGGACCCCATCTCCCGGGACCAAAAACATTTTTATTAAGGGAGGGGGGCTCACCCCCCTCAGAGCCCAAAGAGGTACCAAAGACCCCATTCCCCAAAGCCACATAATAATAATAAGGGAGAGGGCTGTGTGACCCCGTTCCCAGCCCTTAAGAGGCCCCAGGGGTCCCATCCGAGAACCACACATATTTAAATTAGGGGAGAGGGGCACATGGCCCGAGCCTATCCCTCAAGGCCATTAACTAACTAAAGGGGAAGGTGGCCTGATAGTGGTGCTCCTGTTACACTATTGCGACCAAGACTTTAGCCTGCAACAGGCACACAATGCTGGCCCTTTTACTGTGGATAATGCACGAGTCTCCATATTCACGGATTTTACCTCAATTGTGCAGAGGCAAGGGGCCTTCTTCCTGGTGTCTAAAAAGATGCTATGAGACTTGGTTGTACCCTATGTCCTGCTATTTATTGCCAGACTGTGTATTCAGCCTGATAAGGATCCCACACCCTTCCCTAGTTTGCAGGAGGCCTGGCAGTGGACTGATGCTTATGGCTGTTGGGGTTGCCCTCTAGATGTCATTAGCACAGAAGGTCTTGACTGTGATGCTGAAATAGTAAACGCCCCACTCAGCAGAATGCCTGAGCAAGCAGAGATGAAGCAAAAAACAAGCACTGTTCTGGATGCCCGGGTGGGATCCCCCAGCTCAGATTGAGAGTCTGACTCAGTCCCCCAGATCTGACCCAACTGTCCTACAACTCAAGGTCACCCCTGGCACAGCTGACAGGATGGTCAAGCCATAGACACTTAACTCTCACATTGTTATTAAATTATTTGCTCCCTTTTATCCTCTTATCCAGGCTTCTCTCTACCCAAAAATCCTGATTTATCTCCTTCATGTAGGCTGGGCTTGTGACTAGAGAGCATTGCAGTCCTTTGCCACCATGTGGTGCCATGGTGGTGTAGCCAAGCATTGCACCCTCGTTTAGTCCGTGGACGGAACTTTGTTCAAACAGTTATGACAACATGTGTTGGCCTGATAGTCCTGGTTGGAGACTGTTGGGATTCATCATTGAGGGGTTTTGTTATTTCCTGCTGAAGGTATGCTTGGTGGAGAGGGACTTCCTTCCATTGGCTGAATGGATCGAGAGGTCATGTATGGTGTCTGTTCCTGTAACAACTAATTATGGCTAGCTCTTTCTCAACGTTAGACTATTTACATGAAATGTGAGAGGCCTTAACTCTCTGAACAAGAGGTACAGGGACCATACCTTCATAAGGCGGCAGAGGGTGCAGGTCTCTTTTCACAAGAGACTCACCTTACCAAGCTGGAACAGCTTGCACTTCCGAAACGCTGGTGGCGCAAGATTTATCTTACATCCTTGTCTGCCTTGTGCACATTTGGATATTGCCTGATGTATCATCCCTCCCACAGATCAAAATAGTTGATCCTTATGAAAGGGTTATATGTTGGAACCACGGGTACCTAAACCACCCGTGGCTCAACAACGAGGTCGGAACAACGACCTTGTTCTAAACACTAATGCCTTTACCACGAATGCGTTTACAACGATTTACGCATTGTAAACGCATTCCTGGTAAAGGCATTACCAATCAGCATGCACAACCCAGCATGCTTCCACCCCAGCCCCCATCCCACCCCACCCCTTAAACCTAAACCCTGACCTCCCCTAAACTCTAATCACCCCCAGCCCCCCACCCCACCCCAAAAACTAAAAATACCCTGAGTCACCACCCCGCCCCTTAAACCTAAACCCTGCACCCCCAAACCCTAATCACCCCCAGTCCCCCCACCTTCACACCCCCAAAACAGCCCCAGTCCCAGCCCAACTTACTTCCTCCTTCAACGCGTCTACTCCAACTCCCTTCTGTACCTTAACCACACATGTACGTTGTTCAGACATGTGTGGCTAAGGTACCGAAACCAGGGAATCATGGAAAATGAAAGCGTTGTTTCGCTTTCGTTTTTCACAACCTCGTGGTTCCGGACTCGTTCTTCCGGGTGTTTCCCTTATGAAAGATTTATTGCTCTATTGGGTAACCTGGTGGGGAAAGACATTGCATTGCTCAATTTATATGCCTGAACACAGATTAACAATCCTTCTTGACATCACGATCCCCACACTTCTCTACACTACGACACTTCTGACGATTGTGGGCCAGATTTTAATTGTATAGCTAATGGGGCATTGGCAGATCACATCCATCAATGCTTTCTACTGCTTTTTCTGACATTGAATGTGTGAATGGGAATTGGTGGATGCCTAGAGGGAAAACAGTCTGACCCTCAGGGAATAATCCTATGAGTCTGAATGCAAGGTCCCTATGTACGCTTGGATAAATTGCTTTGCAATTGGCTATTATATGGCATCAAGGTACATGCTCAGCAAGACATGCTGGCCAATTGCCTGCATGGCTCACTAAACCCAACAGTCACCAATCCTAGATAGTATCCATCCACGAACATGCATATCACAAATTGTTCATACAAGACAAATTTAACACCATGTTCTGTGGCTATTACATTGGTCTCTGTGCTGACCTATCAGGTATGAGTGCCCAGGAACTGCACACCTGCATTACTGATGCCAAGGGCAGAAGACTGAGGATCTATGTGACCGTCACATTAGGAGGAAATATACTGGTGCAGGAGGTGAGAGAGGCCATCAAGTCCCCAGCCAAGGGATAGGTGCCAGGTTCAGATGGGCTGCCTGTCGAATTGTATTCATTATATGCAGATGTCCTTACTCTGATGCTGATCAAACTGTATAAGGCTGCCAGGCCCCTGGGCGCCCTCCCTCCCACCATGCGCGAGGCCCTTATCATCCCTGTCCCTAAGCAAGGTAAGATGGAGGAACTCGTCGCCTCCTACATGCTGCTTTCAATTTTAAAAGTCAACTAAAAAATACTTACAAAAATATTGGCCAATCGAGTGCTGCCTCAGATCCAGAATTCAATACACCCGACTCAATCTGGATTTATCTTGGCTCGCAGCCCGGTCCCTTATATTAAATGTCTGGCTGGTCCACATCTTCCATTCACCCTCCCTTGTGCCTACCCCTCAGATTTGGTGCTGGCAGTTGACCTTGAGAAGGCTTTCAATACCTTGTGTGGGGATTTCTTGTATACAATCATGACTGGTATAGGCCCGGGAAACAGGTTCCTCAATTGGACCAAGCTAATGTACATGGACACAATGACAGCTGTCAAAACTGCTTCTACACTGTTAAAAGAGGGACCAGACAGTCATGTCTGTTATCCCCAGTACTGTTTGCAATTGCATTGGAGCCCTTGGTTTCGATTCTTAGACAGGGAAATGTGTTTCATGGCTTGGAACTAGGGGCTCTCAGTTCTATGCATCTTTGTACACAGATGACATTCTACTCTATCTTTTGAGGGAAGCGATCAGACATGGAGGGTGTCTGTACAGTTCGGGCCCACTTTGGGGTTGTCAGGTCTTCAAGTGACATGGAGCAAGTCTAATGCCTTCCCTTTGCGTGCTCCATGTGTCCAGAGGTAGGTCACCCAGACATAGAAGGTGTTTGTCCAGCACTTGCCCACTTTGGTGCGGTATCAGGTCTTCAAGTGACCTGGAGCAAGTCTAATGCCTTACCTTTATGTGCTTCATGCCTGGGTGACCTACCTCAGCAACTTAGGTCCGCAATCTAAGGGAAATCGCATACCTTTTAGTATTTGGGAATGTAAATGTATCGTTCTGAAACCCAGTTAATAGAACGTAATATACAAGCGACCCTTGCATCCCGCAAACCATCTATTTCCTTCTGACACATGATGTCCCTGTCTGTCATAAGCCGCAAAGCCCTGGTGAAAATGGTGTTCCTACATTGGTGACTGTACTTGTTTACTACCCTCCCTGTCATGGTTCCCTGGCCATTTCCATGATAAATAGATGGGCTACTCTTGACCTTACTTTGGGATATGAATCAGGGTAGAATTTCCCTGGCTAAATTGTGGCTTTCTACTGCAGAGGGCAGACTAGGGGTCCCAGATTACGAGAACACTACTTGGCCACACAACTACTAAGGGTGTGTTGGTTGAGGAAGGTGTAAATGGGGGATACCAGGTCTGAAAATATGGCTGTTCAATCTCAGCCCAATTGGGGGCATTGTTTTTCCATTTTTACTGCTGGTGCAGGAGTGAGGAATGCGGTTACTACGTGATCACTGATGACCCAACGCAAGGTCAATCAATCAATCAATCAAAAGAATTTATAGAGCATGCTACTCACCCGTGAAGGTCTCAAGGTGCTTGGGAAAAAAGGGTGGTTGGGGGGCAGGGTTACTGTTCGAACAGCCAGGTCTTGAGGCCCTTTCTAAAGAGCAGGAGGTCTTTGGTTTTGCGGAGGTTTGTGGGTAGGGAGTTCCAGGTTTTGGGGGCGAGGTAAGAGAATGCCCTGCCTCCAGTGGTGGTTCGTTGGATGCGGGGAACTGTAGCTAGTGCGAGGTCGGCTGAACGGAGGTTGTGGGTGGGAGTATGGAAGTTCACTCTTTCGTTGAGGTAGGTCGGGCCGGTGCTGTGGAGGGATTTGTGTGCGTGGATGAGGATCTTGAAAGTGATTCGCTTGTCTATGGAGAGCCAGTGAAGGGTTTTGAGGAGTGGGGAGATATGTTTGTGGCGGGGGAGGTCCAGGACAAGGCGTGTGGCCCTGTTTTGGATTCTCTGGAGTTTGTGTCTGAGTTTAAGTGTGGTGCCGGCGTAGAGGGCGTTACCATAGTCTAACCTGCTGCTGATGAGTGCATGGGTGACTGTCTTCCTGGTCTCGGAGGGAATCCATTTAAAGGATTTTTTCAGTATGCGGAGTGTGTGGAAGCAGGAGGAGGTGACTGCATTGACTTTCTGAGTCATGGAGAGGGAGGGGTCCAGGATGATGCTGAGGTTGTGTGCGTGGTTTGCGGGGGTGGGTGTGGGGCCTAGGGTGGTGGGCCACCAGGATTCATCCCACATGGTTTTGTTGGGGCCGAAGATGATGATTTTGGTTTTGTCGGAGTTAAGCTTGAGGTGGTTTGCTGTCATCCAGTTGGCGGTGTCAAGGAGAGCGGCGTGTAGGTTGGTTTTGGCAGTGGTGGGGTTGCGGGTGAGGGAGAGGATGAGTTGGGTGACGTCTGCGTAGGAGAGGATGGTGATTCCGTGTGGTCGGAGAATGTTGGCGAGGGGGATCATGTAAATGTTGAAGAGTGTGGGGCTGAGGGAGGACTCTTGGGGGACTCCGCAGATGATTTTGGTAGCAGTGGAATGGAAGGGTGGGAGGTGGACTTTTTGGGTCCGGTGAGGCAGTCTAAGGCTTTGTGGCGAATTCCTGTGTTGTGGAGGCATGTGCGGAGTGTGTGGTGAAAAACAGTGCAAAGGCTGCGGAGAGGTCTAGGAGGATGAGTGCAACGGTCTCGCCTTTGTCGACTCTGGTCCTGATGTCGTCAGTGCATGCGATGAGGGCGGTTTCCATGCTGTTGTTCTTGTGGAATCTGGATTGTGAGGGGTCGAGAGTGTCGTTTACCTCGAGAAAGTGGGATAGGCTGGCGTTGACTAGTTTCTCTGCGACTCTGTTGGGGAAAGGGAGGAGAGAGATGGGGCATAGTTGGAGAGGACTTCCGGGTCGGCTTTATTTTTTTTTCAGAGATGGGTGATTTCTGGGAGCTGCCAGGGGTCTGGGTTGGTGGCGGAGTCAAAGGAGGAGTTGATTATGTCGCGGAGTATGGGGGCGTTGGTTGGGCTGGCTTTGTTGTAGATGCGATGTGGACATGGGTCGGAGGGGGATCTGGAGTGGATGGAATTCATGGCTTTTTCCGTTTCTTCATGTGTGTTAGGGGCCCAGGTGGTAAGGGTGGTGGGGGGGTCGGGAGTGGGGGTGGAGTTGGGCGAGTGAGGGGTGTGTGTGGTGGGTGTGAGTGGTAGGAAGCTGTTGTGAATGTCCAGGATTTTGTGGTGGAAGTGGTTGGAGAGGGCATCACATAGTGGTTGTGTGTGTGTGGGGTCTATGTTGCTGGCTTTGGGTTTGGATAGCTCTTTAATGATGGTGAAGAGTTCTTTGCTGTTTTGAGAGTTGTTGTCCAGGCGTGTCTTGTAGTGAGCTCTTTTGGTGATGCGTATGAGTTGGTGGTGGGTGCGGATGGAGGTTTTGAGGGTGGAGAAGTTGGTTGTAGAGGGTTCTTGTCGCCAGATTTTCTCCGCTTGGTGGCATTTGCGCTTGGAGTCTTGGAGTTCGGGGTGAACCAGGGAGTGTTGTTAATGTTGCGGGTGGCGGTGTGTTTTCTGAGGGGGGCTAGTGTGTCTGCGCAGGTAGTGATCCATTTAGAGAGGTTGTGCGCTCTTATGTTGGGGTCGTTGGTGTGGAGGGGGGGGGGGTTTGAGCCAGTTTGGAGTTGAGGCGTTCTGTGGGGATCTTGTCCCACATGCTGTAGGGTGTGGTGTGTTGTTGGTGGTGTGTGGGGGGTTTGGTGAAGGAGAAGTAGACGCAGTGGTGGTCGGTCCAGTGGAGTTTGGTGGTGTGTGTGTGTAGGTTATGTGTTGGCTTGAGGTGAAAATTGCATCGAGCGTGTGTCCTGCTGAGTGGGTGGGTGCAGTGACCAGTTGTTTGAGTCCAAGGTTGGTGAGGTTGTCTATGAGGGAGGTGGAGTTGTGGTCTTGAGGGTTCTCCAAGTGAAAGTTGAAATCACCGAGGAGGATGTAATCTGTGGAGGTGAGGGCATGCGAGCTGATGGTGTCGGCTATGGTGTCGCAGAAGGCGGGGCGTGTTCCAGGTGGTCTGTAGATTAGTGTGCCTCTGAGGGTGGAGTTGTTGTTAATGTGGATTAGGAAGTGCATGTGTTCTGTGCTGTTGATAGTGTCTTGGGAGTTGGTGGTGACTTTAATAGTGTCTTTGTGTAGGATGGTGATGCCCCCTCCTGGCTTGTTAAGGCAGTCTTTGCGTTGGAGTTTGTATTCCATGGGGGTGGCAGTGGCTATGTCGGGTTCTGAGGAGGGGTTGGTCCAGGGTCTGTGAGGAAGACGATGTCAGGTGAGTGTGATGTGATGAGATCCCAGAGTTCTATGGCATGTTTGTGAAGGGAGCCGGTGATGAGGAGCAAGCAGTTGAGGTGGTTGTGGTGGGTGGCGTTGGTGTGTGGTGTGGTGGTTTTGTTGCGGGTGTGTTCTGGTTGTGGGGTGGTGTGCGGTCGGGCTGGTTGGTGGGTCTGGGGGTAGAGCAGGTGTATGTTGCGTTGGGGGTGTTTTGTTTATTAGGCGGGTCGCTATGGTTGGTGTGTGGTGTGGGGGGTGTGGAGCAGGAGAAATGACAGGTGTAGCAAGTGAATGGGCCGTGTGTGTGTGTGGGGCTGGAAAGGGGGCATGTGGGGTGGGGGCCTGGGTTGAGTGAGTGGAGGGTGAGAGGGGAGTAGATTTGTCTGGGGGGACGAGGGGGACTGGCGCTGGGCGCGGTCCAGACGCGGACAGGCTTGCCTCTGGCGTGGCCGCCATTAAGAGGGTGGGGTGGGGGGGTGGCAGCTGGGAGGAGGGAGGGGGCCAATGGGAGTGTGCGGGGGTGGGGCCTCAGGGGAGACAGCGAGAGGGAGCTGGAGGGCTTAGAGAAACGGGCAGGGAGGGAGAGTGAGGAAGGTGAAAGCGCGGGGCAGGGGGTCAAAAGAGCACGGGCACAGAGAAAAACAAAGAAGGCTGAAACAACGGCACGGAATACAATTCAAACACAGATACCAAAATACAAAGCCATAAAAACGCAGACCCAAGGAAAAAAGAAAAGTCACAAGAAAGCACTTACACGATATTGGAGAAGCCTACCACTAGGCACCAGGGATGAGGCGCAGGGTCCTGCGGGTGGAGGAGGGCCTCGAACGGCTGAACAGGCAGCAGTTGGCGGGTCAGGAGCACGGGGCAGGCTGGTGTAGCCGAGTGGACTCCTGGCCAAAACTAGGTCAGGGAGCCACACGAGACTCCGCGCAGCAGCTGCCATTAAGATGGTGAGATGGGAGGGTGTGGCAGCTGGGAGGAGGGAGGGGGCCAATGGGTGTGTGCGGGGGCAGGCCGCAGGGGAGGCAGCGGCAGGGAGCTGGAGGGCTTAGAGAAACAGGTGGGGAGGGAGAGCGAGGCGAGTGAAAGCGCGGGGGCAGAGGGTCAAAAGAGCACGGGCACAGAGAAAAACAAAGAAGGCTGAAACAACGGCACGGAATACAATTCAAACACAGATACCAAAATACAAAGCCATAAAAACGCAGACGCAAGGAAAAAAGAAAAGTCACAAGAAAGCACTTACACGATATTGGAGATTGGAGAAGCCTACCACTAGGCACCAGGGATGAGGCGCAGGCGCAGGGTCCTGCAGGGTGGAGGAGGGCCTCGAACTGCTGTCCAGGCGGTAGTTGGGGGGTCAGGAGCACGGGGCAGGCTGGGGGAGCCGAGTGGACTCCTGGCCAAAACTACATCAGGGAGTCACACCCTGGTGGTGATGTGCAATACACTGGATGGTCGGTTCGCATCATGAATATGTATGCTTTCCTCATATTGAACTCAAGGGTACGTCTGAGCCCTGATGAAGTTCGTTTGTGGACAAAACGAGTTGGCTGTGGCTATGCTTTTGTGTGATGTCTGGGCTATTATAAAGAAAAATAAGAAGAATAAAGAGAAGATATAAAATGGACTTATATTGGACTCTATGAATTTTGTTGAGGGTGGTGCACTGTCAATAATTGATTTGTACATTTTCCCTCATTGGGCTGCACCTAGGCAGCAGTTGTTTGAACATGTGCACACTGTTTTCTAAATTGAATGTTGCAATACAAAAGAGGTGATAGTGGGTAGGTGCATGGAGTTATAGCCCGCTGCCTTCTTTCAGAAAAAAATAGACCTACACCATAACTCTATGCTCTCAGGGTTACCACTCTGGGCCTTGTCCACTCTACACCATCACCAAGACTTGATTGATCTGAGCGTGTGGGAGATGGCTGACCCAAGCTCTCCTTAGGGGGAGGGTGGGTTTGAAAATGATACAAGCAGAGATTTCTAGGGACTTGTGGATGAGTTTGTACGGTCAAACCACCGACCCATGAGGTCCTCTGGGACATCTGCATGATCTCAGTGTTATAAACTACATTGCTATTAAAGGCTAAGATTGACCTACAGGAACTGCTTGACTATTGGGCTGGGTTTATCGAAATCCCATCACTACTACACAACTACTATAGATGTCTTGGTGGAGGAAGGTGCAAATGGGATTCCATTTTGAAGTGCACCCCTCAAATGTCGAGAAACATCAGATTTAAACTCATATAATATTACTACCTGCATGCTCATGTGAGTTTCAATCTATCTGGGACCAAGACAAGGCCTTTTTGTACAAGGAAAAAATGTCTATAGAGAATTGACTGAAATGATCACTTTTAGTAAGTTTTGCCACCAGGGATGTTTATAGGGTCTGAAATAATTGTATTCTTACATGCAAAATCTAGATGTCCTTTTGGTACACAGGAAAGGACGATGGCCCTATATTTGTTGGTTTCACCATTCCAAGACAACTACATGTTTAGCAGACCTTTTTATAGCTTTTGACATGTTTTGGGGTGTTAGGGCCTACTGATTAACGTGGGCAACTGTAAGGTTTTAATTTTGTGTTGACAAAAGGATTAATACTGGTGGTTAGGGCTGAAAAATATTGCTTTGTCCAGGTTACAGAAATGTATGTATCTGAATGTAAGGTTTAATGATAACATATTAAGATTCTGATGTTATTTCTGCCAGAGAAACAGTTCTCATACTACACCTGTTAAAGATTAGTGGCAGTTTTTATAGTATTACTAGAGTAATTGACAGTTTTCGTATTCCCATTACATGGGAACTCAAGGCCAGATTCACTAGAAGATGACAGTGTGTGGCGCTGCGGCAACTTGGCAGCGCCATGCACCGTCATTTTCAAAACGCAGGGATGCACCGTATTTACTAGAATACTGCACACACCTGTGTTTACCTCGGTGCCGCCGGTAAATTTGCTGCGTGAGCCAATGCAGCCACCCTTGTGCCATGGTGCAAGGATGGCTGCATTGAGGGGGAGATTTTGTTTGTGCAGGAAGGAAGACCTTTGTGCGCAAAAACCATCTTAAATGGATATTTGCTCTTTCTGTGTGTGCTGCAGAATGCAGCACACACAGAAAGAGCAAAAACTGCAGAGAAATGAAGGCATTTCTTCTCGATGCACCACTGTAACACCACCCCTGGGATAGCGTTAGATTTGGGGGTTGCCTCAAGTTTACGAAAACTCGTAATTCTGAGGCAGCGTCAAAATGCATTGGGCGTGAATGTGCCACACCCACAGCAACACCCATTTTCTGCCCCTTCCACGCAAAGTACTGCGTGTTCAGGGGCTGTATTTATGAGGTGGCGTTAAGCTTTATAAAGTATCTTAATGCCACCTTGTAAATATGGCACAGGGCACTGTGCCACTGGAGCATCACAAAAAGTGACACTCCGTTGGAGATAGGGCCTTGTAAATCTGGCCCTCTGTTTCCTTATTGCATTAATGCAAAGGTTGCACAATGACATTCTGCTGTAAATACTACTTTGTTTAACCCTGCAATTCCAGTTATTAATGAGTGTATGGATAGAATGTAGTTTACATGTATGTAGTATTTGTATAGCGCAAACCTAGCATAAAAAGGAAATGGAGCGCTGAGCAGGGTAAAAAGCAAAAGTACACCCTGTGATTGATTGTAGAGGTAACTCTTTTCTGAGAACGGACATGGGCTGTTTTCAGGCTGTGATGTAGTGTTTTTTAAAGAGACCAGTATTCCACTCTTTTCTAAATGCGGAGTGCTTGTGGAGTAGTTCTGTAAGTGTTTTTTTGCAGGTAAACTGTGTCCCCAAGTCTAAGCTTGTGATTTCCAGGTCCTTCTAATTCAGGACAAGTCAGTTTTATGTTATGTTATGTTACATTACAATACATTACGTTACGTCACGCCATGTAATGTCATTGCATGTCATGTTATGTTATGTTTGCGCTATCACCTGCGAGGGTATCTTGGAGCTGAACAAATGTGTGTGTCTAGCCCTGCCTAGGGTAGGTTGGTTAATTGAAAAGCCAAGTCTTCAGCTTCTTGTGGAATTCAAGAAGAGAGGGAGGGGCTTCCTATGTGGACTGTGAGGCCGTTCAATGCTTTAAGAGCACAGTAATAGGAGAGAATGACTCAAAATAGCAGTGGCATCTATGCAAAATGTTATCATATGGAGGAAAACTATTAAAGCTATTTGTACGTCAGACTCAGATGTGCACCTTCATTAACAAGTCCAAATCCACTTTTTTATTTTTGAAAGTTGGTTTCGCACTCATAAATTAACTTGTTTGCACTGAGGTTTCCATGTCAGTAATCACACTACTGTAGATTGGAAGTAAGCAGTCGCGGCTCGAGACAGTCAAAAGGGGCAGTGTGGCGCATGGCGGGCAGGAGGGGGAACTACTAACAATAAATAAATACATAAATAAAAAACCTTACCTGACGAGCTGCCGCCACTGCCTCTGCGGCTCCTTGATCCTCGTCACAGCAGGCACAGTCTCTTAGCCTGCCCTGCTGCCAATCCTTATGCTGTTTTCATGCTGCTGGCAACATGAAAGCAGTGTCAGGATTGGCTGGAGTGCCTTGGCGTGGTGCTCCGAGGGAGAGTGGGAGCCTCTGACTGCTGTCTCCAACCCGGCAACACAGTGGCGGGATGGAGACAGGTCAGTGCACATGTGTGTTCGACTGGCTCAAGACGGCCGGCCAAACACACATGCGCACTGAGGGGAGTGCTGTGCAATTCCCCCCGTCCCTGTCATCACTTAAGGCCCTGCCCCCTCAAAACGAAAAATGCTAATGAACATAGTTTATTATTGTTTTTATTTTTTGGTTTGCAGCTACTGCTGCTGGTTGGGGGGTGTCGTTCCTCCGCCATAGCAGAGGAGCTGACGCTGGAAGTACGCTTTCCTTTGTGGGATTGCACTTCAAATTTGTGACTACCGCACAAGTCTACACTTTTGCAAAAATTCATACACACCTTTGTGGCCCCTTCCCATAAGGTTAATGGTGTGATATTATCTACTGTCAAGGACAAGGGTAAATCCCTTCACATAGGACAAATAAAAGAAAGGTTAGCTAGCGCATATGAACATGCTATTTTTTTAAGACAATACCATAATCGTGACAATGGAATTCACTGGTGCAGGCTTCCAGACGTAACCTGAAAAACGTTTGTGTGAATTTGAAAAAAATTGTAGATCTGCAGCCATATAAGGAAGTAAAGATGGTGCAGATTTATATTTTTCCAATAAGGACCCATGAGTTTTCACCTCTTGTTACAAGCCTTTTGTGCCTCAGTCTTCTAACAACTGTGCGACGTATCAGAGTCAATTAAACTAGTGTCCCACAATAGGATGGCTACAAGGGGTGCATTGTCTGCCTTTTAAACATTAGTTACATTTTATTGTGCCATAAGAACACATCGTAATACATACCTAGCCGATTAATTCAAAAACAAGACTGTGAGGTCCCTCTACCTCGAAGGAGGAAGACCAAGTAAAAGGAAACACAACATATTTCCATGGATTACACATTTACTAATTTACGTTTTAAATTTACTCACCACTCAGGTAAGGGTATTAAGAGAGAGAAGAAAAAATCAAGTAGTAAAGCTATGAAAGAGAAGATACAGAAAAAATATTAAACAGACACACCACATATTCTCATTCAAGTCGTACTATAAGGAGTCCACACAATGACAAGTAAAGACCTGGAGTTCGGCAATCTCCTAAGGGATGTTCCACCATGGTGGATGGTGTATATGGCCTGGTACCTCTCACCTCTTCACTCTTTAATGCTCTAGGAAGGGCAATGGTGGCTCCTCCAGGCTAAATATTTATGTTATCTCTTTCTGTAGCACCTTTAGCAAGTTGGGGGGTGGAAAGCTATGCTACTACTCCAATATTCCCTATTTTTTGGATCAAGTAAAGAATGTTTTTCTGCTTAATGTCACTAGAGATCACGGAAGCAATATTTTTCCAACATATGCCACATCTTTGCATTGCTATACCTCGTTAAGAGAGAGGACAATAAATAATGTGGGAGGAAGCGAAGAAAGCAATCCTTTTACATAGCAATCCACCAAGGGTGACTTAAACAGATATTGTTGAGTCCGAAGGCACATGACGTTAAATATTTTTTACTGTGACAGGTGGCAATCCCAGTTGAGCCAAGGATAGTGGAAAAAGTAGAACATCTGAGAAGGATTTTGAAAAGGGGCCAAGTTTTCTGAATGGTACCAACAAACAAACGTAGACCGGCAACCCACATAAACACAGGTTTTATGGTAGGTTTCTTGGCCACTAAAATAATACCAGCCACTTTTCAGGATAATCAGTGAGTCTGTGGTTGGCACCACTCAATCTCTACTCATGCATCTGCAGTGTCAAAGTATTGGGGTAGGGGAAGCAGGGACCATATGTTAAATCTCAACAGAGTAGTGTACCAACTCTCCCTCACACAATTTCAGGTGGGTTTGGGTATGAAGTGGAAACAGCTAGAATGGGTAAAGCAGGCCTGCAACCAATTGAAAGTTAAGGTGGTTAGACAGAATACCAAAACAAAAATATTGTGGGACAAAATAACGTAACAAGAATATCAAGGACAAAAATATTGTGAAGGTAAGTTTCTATAGGTAAGGAACGTGTTACTATATATAACTCAACATATAAGTACACTGACAATACACATATCTTCAAGGTACATAGATGTAGAGTTAAGAATACTAAATCTATACTTACCTATTTGGACTTGGCTTCTGGATATTTTGGTCCTCGATATTTTTGACAGAATATTCTGTCCACACAATATTTTTGTTTCCAATATTCTGTAAGTGATCCAAATATGACGGCATCCCCTAGGGAACCATTTGGAGGGTAATGTAATGTACAAAACTGGGGGCACTTCCTGTTCTGGGATGTGGCAAACAGATCCAAATAAGGGCATTCGATTTACAATCTACAGCAGATCAGGTCTGTCACTTCAGGCTGGAGATCCCCCTTGTGGTCCTCTTGTGAGAGGTAACTCAGCGCATCAGCTCTCATTTTCAGGTATCCCACAATACTCAATAGAGTCAATTGTCACAAACATAAGAACTCCCAACACAGGCTCAGTCAATTGTCACAAATATAAGACCTCCTAACACAGGCTCAAATACCCCTTTTCCATTTTGGTTGTGTGGTTCATAGCAGCCTGAACTGTGCTTTCTGAGATGGAAGGGCGGAAATCCTTCAGGGCCAGGTAAACTGACTGCAGCACTACCTCGTTTATGTGTAACTACTGCTCTGACACCTCAACCATGGGCTCTATGCTGTCATGTCACTTGGATGGTTGTGCCAGACAAATAAGGAGGCATCCATGGCTATGGCCATGGTAGCCTCTGGTAGAGAGGGACTGAATGTTTGACCTACAATGAGCTTGGAGGCACATCTCCCACTACAGATCCAGAAGAAGAGTTTTCAGAAAATCCAAACCCAAGCATAAAGCCTCCCTCAGCTACCTCTGAAGAGTCATCATATGGTATCAGGCACATGGAAATAACAGTAGGAAAAAGGCTATCAGACTCAGCAGTTAAAGAACTAGAAGAATCGGGATGGGAACCTGATTTAGAAAGATCTGAACCATATCCTGAATTTGTCAAACCTCTGAGGAACGGAGGCAGAATGACCTTCATGCTGGAATCGTTGGGCACCACACCTATTAGTGGGGATGAGATGTGACTTCTTCTAGATGTTGATTGTACAGCACAAGTCATGCAGGATGTCATGTTGTGTTGAAACTGTTTCAGCTCCTGCTCTCCTAATTAAAAAACGGCCACCACAGCCAACACCTTGGTGAACATTTACGGTGTGGTTGTAAGACCCACAGGTAAAAGTATGAACTGTAAGACCATTAGACCACATAGTGAATCAGAGTTAAAGCCTGTGAGTTGAAAAGATTGGCAAATTAAATTTAGGCCCATGTTTAATCTTTTTTAGCACCCTACTTGCGCCGCTTTTTTATGCAAAAGCGGCACAAACTTACAAAATACAATATGTGACGCTTTTGCGTCAAAAAGCAGTGCAAATGCGGCGCTAAAAAAGTATAAATATGGGCCTTAGTGTCCAGAAGTTACAGGGACACAAACTATTCCCCTATATTGTGAGCCAGCCGAATGCAGCTCAGGGGCACTACTATTAACTAATCATACTGAATGAAGAGATTCACAAGATAGAAATTAAGGATGGGTTTGAGGTTTTTATTGTTTTTAGGGCCCAAGAACCTAGAGGAGAAAAAACCCACAACCCTCTAACAGTATCACTTCTATTTCTCCTTTGTTTTGTAGGCAAGAAAATCTTCCTTCAAGATTGAGGCGCATTCCAGAGAGCACCTCCTCACTGAAGCATTGTAGCATAGCAGAGGATTGTAACCAAAAAGGATAGGCATTACAGATAAGTGCCAGTGCCCATTGTGTTACTAAGAAAGGAGTTATGTCCAGTGGAGTTGTGCATCAGAAAAAAGATGCTTAGTCATGTTAGAGTCATTTTTTGACTCTAACCTGACTAGCGCCATTCTTTGATGTACAATCTCCTGTTTCCCCTTCGCCTCCCTGACCCGGTTAGCGTCATTTATTTTAACGCTAACCAGGCCTTACCACCGGCTAGCGTAATTCCTTGAATATGACGCCCCGCTGGTGTCCAGGAATGGTGCTAGCTGTATACTTTTTGACGTAAACCTGCGCTAACGCAGGTTTGCATCACAAAGTATAAATATGGGCCTTAGTTATTATTAAGCTAACAAATTCAGGCCCTCATTACGAGGCTGGCGGTCATCAAACCACCAGCCTCGCTGTGGCAGTCTTACCACCGCGGACCCGGCAGTAAAGGCTGCCACATCACAAGTTGTGGGGTTTGGCAGAAGCAAAACCTCCACAATGCCACCTGGCCCACTGGTGCTGTCGCACCGACGTGGCCGGATGTGAGCACCTCCAACCCAGAGGCTCCAACAAGGCTGCAGACCACCAGGCTTTCCACGAAAACCCTGGCAGAAACTGACCTGGCGACAGGAATCCCCATTCCTGTCGCCGGCACACGCACCTCCACACTTCCACACACTTGCACACATGCACCACACATGTCCACACTCTTACAAACATGTATCCCACCCATCCACGCACTCGCTACATGCACCCCTATTCACTCGGAGACACACACTTAAACATGCACACTGAAACACGCATTCACAAACTGACGCACTCGGGCACACTCATGCAAATGTGCACATGAACACTCACAATCATGCGCACACACGCACAAAAAATATTCACATTCAATCACATACACGCATGCATTCACAACTCCCCTCCCCTGTCCGCATACTCCCACTCATACTACTCCCACCCTTGGCATACTCCCACTCATACTACACCCCCTCCCCCTCTGCATACTCACAATCATACTACACCCCCTCTGCATACTTGCACACACACACGCAGACATGCATACACAGACACCCGCGCAGCACTGCATACACGCACCCCCAAACACCCCCCAACTGTACACATACATTCACACACCTGCACTCACACATACGCACACCCCTCATCTGCACACTTGCATACAGACATCCTCACTCACTCGCTCAGAAACACGCACTCATACACCCTCATCCGCACACATACACGCATTTATACACCTTCTTTCACACACACACCACACACATGCACCCAACACTCACCTTTCAGACGATCACCTTACCTTTTCTGGTGAGCTGGTCACCCAGGAGGGGATGGGTCCTGGTGGCTTTGCACCGCCAGCACCACCGCGCCAGAAAGACTCTGCCAAGCTGTGTTACGGGTCATAATACGGCGGGCGGAGTCTTGCTGCCATGGCGGTGCTGGTGATTCAACCGTTTCTTTGGAGTCGGACTTCAGCCCATAAATGGGCGGAAGTCCTCCAATGACTCAAAATATGGCGGCCAGCAGACCACCAGCACTGGTGGTTTGCTGGCTGCAGCGGCTTCGGCAGTCTTTGATAAAGCCCGCCGAAGTCATATTGAGGGCCTCAATACGTATGCATGTTCTAGAAACACATTTGTACTTCAACAAGATCATGGACGAAATGTTCACACATGTGCAGTTCATTATTTCAATAATTTTTAAGCTAGATCAAATAAAATGTGACTATTGTTGTGTAATGTTAATGGAGTTCTTTATGATCAAATCTAAATATGGTTCTAATAGTGACTTTCTAAATTAATGCTTGCAAGTTCCACCTCATAATGTTAATGGTAATATTTCTGTTTATAATTAATTTCATATATGTCTCTTTCATCCACTTCATGCCCAGCTTTTCACAAACCACTTTTTTCATTTAGTGCAGTCAACTGGAAACCTTTTCAAGCATTCCAAATTCTGACATAGGTATGGATTGTATTATTTGTACAAGAAGGACAGGGTTATTGCATGCGCCTTAATTTGATTTTTCTTCTAATTAGATTGAGCACAAATGAGATTTCTAGATTTAAGATAGGAAATGCACTAATGGGTCACAAATTCAATTCTTTGAGGGTCTATGCAGCATCTCATCCTTCCGAAATCAATAGAATATGTACCACTGAGTTGTGTAATCGATACTGCTGTTGCTGGGGATGCAAAACGTTCATGATTAAGTGTTATATAATAAGTTATGTATTATATCACTAGTATTATTACTGTTAAAACAATGACATTCTATACTATGATTAACCCTCTGGCATTTGCAGAAAATTATCTAATATGTTACAGTGCTTTGTCCTAACCTGTCAATACATGTAATAAAACTGCCTTTTAGTATGTTCATAATATGTAAACAATTGAAGGTGGGGTCCAAAACAAATTGGAACATTAAACAATTTGAAGACACTTAAAAAGATATAGATTTAAATGCATGTCAGCATTTAATGGGAGACACGGCCTAGACCTTGCAAAAGAGTTACACTAAAGGGAAGCTCTTTTAATTTGAGGAGAAAGTGCTACACCTGCTGGAGAATTAGTAATGTGATTACATTAACTTAAATCCCTTCAACTAAGAATGTTGTGCTGGTCTGTTATGCACCAGATTTAGGGCCTCATTATGAGTCTGGTGGTACAAGAACCGCCAGACTCATGGTGACGGTCAAACTGTGGCACTCCAGGTGGTCCGACCACCAAAGTACAACCCTTCTGGTCGGACTGCCAGGGGACTTCCTTCACCACCAGGAACAATGTTTCTGATAGGCAGACGGAGGTCAGACTCATGGTCAGCAACGATGGCGCTGAACTCAGTGCCACCATGCTTATCAATGCTCCTGTTTCTGCCAGCCTTTCCATGGTAGGGACCCCGCCATGGAAAGGCTGGCAGAAACACAGTGCTGGGGGCCACCGGAGGGCTCCGGCATTGCCCACGCCAATGTCATGGGTCATGCAGGTGCACCCTGTCCAGCACCTTCGGAATACACCTTTGCAGATAGTGCGCATTCTGAAGGTCCTATAGTGCTATGCTATTGGCCTCTTAAGGGAGCTGAGACCAATACTGTAGCATTCTTCCAGCCGGTCTGACTGGCGTAAATGTCGTAATATTATGTCCGGCCGGTGAGCTCAGGGGGAACATCATATTATGGCTGGGGGAGAGGCAGCCGGTTTGCTGTCTGCCTCCTCCCTGTGGAGTTTTTCTATTGCCAAACTCGTAATGAGGGCATTAGTGCTTTCTCCATGAATATGAGGACCTGTTACCACCCAACTTTACACCAGGCCCCTAGATAACTTCTAAAAGTGGCAGGACCTTTATGTGGTTGTTCCCATTTTGATATGTACCACAAAGAAATAAAGTCTATATTTCGCAAATATTATTTATTAAGGAACAATAAGACTCAATCGAAAGACACAGCATATATAAATCAATATATCATTATTATACATACATATAATAATGCACATGTATGTATTCTTCATTACCTCACAAAACGGTACACATTATAACAAAATAATTTAATTAATTTAAAAAACTCTGAGAAATTTCTTGAACATGCACATTTTGGTTATTTTTTATTGTTTTTTTTTGCCAAAAACGTAATGGAAATTGTACATTTTAACATAATATTACTTAATTTCAATAAACTAGATTCGTAAAGAAATTGAAATTGTTTGCTACATTACTAATAATTGATAACATATACATACATATTCATAAACAACATAACAGCTATAAAAAGGTAAATTAAACTGCCTACTGGTAAACAGTAGTTCATGTGTTTAATCAAACTCACAAATCAAGTTTGGTACAGTGAATACCAGAGTCGTATTCCATAATAAAATTAACCAAAGCTCAACTTAATATAACATAAATATGTTTGGCAAATAAAAAATCCCACCATTAAACTACAATTAGACTATCATTTTTATGTTAAGGACTATAGGATAAGCAATGGACAAACTTGTAATATGGTTCAATATTGGTGTCAAGCAGTTACGGTGGCAGGGCACATCACTAGGACGTTACCAGAACTCTGCGATGGTAATGAAGGACACACATTATCTACTATGTATTTTTTTAAATTACATATAGTGTTTGGTTCTGTTAAAATGATAAAGGTACATTTTGAAATAGTTATCTGAAACTGAAATACTGGACTATGCTGTTTGGCTCTCTGTAGTAAAAAGAAGACAAATATTTAAATTTGTAGTTGAGAAGACGGGATTTTAGGAGAAAAGCTTTATTTTTTAACAACAACAAAAGTTGTCACAAGAGGTGAGAGATTTTTAAGCTGATTCCTGCAAAATTTAGATCCCAGTGCATACTGTTTGCAATTTGAATGTCATGGTTTTGTTTACTTTCCATTAAAATTAGATATTAGTTAGTGGCTGTCAATATCTGAAGGCACTGTCCTGCATAAAAAGGCTAGTTAGTTGAAGGAAAGAAAATAAGCTGACACTAAGCTTCCTATTGGTTGAAATCCATATTTCATAGGAAAAGGAGTTATTTCTGTCTGTTTTTGATAACAGATTTGTTTTGCAAAAAAGTAGCTAGTAGCTAACGAGTATGATGTCTGGAGAGAGATATATGAGAGAGAGCAAGTGAGAGAGAGACGAGAGAAAGAGAGAGGCTGAATTCCTTATGGTTCCAATATTGCACCAAGGGTTCTGGTGACATCATAAACCACCTGGGCGAGTGGGTTTGTAAATATTACCAAAGCCATGAGTTGGCATATTATATACTTATTCCAAAGCATCTGTCTGCTGATTTATAATTCATTATTTTTTACTCTTTAAGAAATACTTCAGAACCTTTATTTGAATATGTTCTCTCCCTACCGTGAAGAAGTGGGTATATGCATCTGCTATTGATCACAAGCAGAATCGTAATCGTATTTTTTGCAGAAAGCTTAATGAAATGATCCATTTCTAAGGTTTAATTGAAAAATGCCCGATGCCCAAAATTTTAGAACTATTCCAAACATACATTTTTGTAGGCAAATGAATCTGAATGTGAGACTGAAATTTCATCAAAAACTGTATTTTTCCAACATGGTAAAACTTCACAACAAATACAATAATTCCAAGGAAAAACTTTCTAAATGTTCACAATTTGCTGAAATTAGGCACTTCTATCACTTCATGTTAAGAAAGCAATGTCAATTTATTGTTGTTTTATGTTCATTATTTGAAGCGATTGGTTTGTGTAAAATGCATTCTATGCGGGACATGGGTGCATTTAATCAATTACAGAATAGCACACTGCCTTTTGAAACCACACAGGTCCACAATACAGACAATCAGCTTTCAGACACAGTAAAAACAGTGTAGCATAACATAACATCAACTAAAATGACTAAATATCACATAACATAACACAACATAGCATTGCATAGCATAGCATAATGCAATGTAATGTCACATAACATAATAACATAAAATAAATCTCAGAAAGTAAGCTTAGCTGTTTTGAAAATGATTATGCTATTGCATCTACTTAGGTTGTGAGAGTCAAATAAAAGGTGTAATTGTCTACAAGCTATGGATATAATGTAAAACACCCAAACTAAGAAAAAGCTATTGTTTCCTTTTTTTCTTACACATTGTTATCTTTTTATCAAACAATCTGTGGCTAAGAAAAAATGAACAACTAATTCTGTAACTTTCTTTTTTGATGTATTACCTGCAATAGATGGATGGTCTTTCGTCTCTTTCCATCATCTGTGTATTCTGTTCAGATACATTTTACAAACATAAATGTATGTGGCCCTAGCATCTACTTAACAAATAAGCACATGGAAACCACAGTTATAGAATCCCAATTTGCTACTTTGGTATGCCAAGTAAAACTATATAAATCTTAGCTACAAGACTCCCACATCTCCAACAAAATACAAATGGCCATTTACTCTTGAAACACTGAAATGTACGCCAACTAAAGCAAACATTAACATTGATCACAGAATCACATGTATTGATATTTGCAACAGGCAGAAGGAAAGTATGAAATGAAACAAACACCTACTATTAATGGTACATTGCAAATTAGGTTGTTTCATCTACATTCTAAATCTTCTCCAGCACAGAATTGTATCTTCACCAAGTATTACATTGTACAAAATAATTGTGCATTTGACCCACAGAAAACAAAGAAGAACCTGACTCTGACATCCACTTTAAAAGGAAACACTGTAGAGAACATCTGTAGTACAAACAAGCACTTTACATATTTTCAACTGCCCGTTTGACATTGTGATCCCGGCCCTGGTCCATTTTTTCTTGGTTCAGGTATTCTAGAACCTTCATTAACATGTCTTCATCCAGGTATTGTCTATTGTGTGTATCATCATTCTCTCTGAGCTTTGAGAGCCTTTTGTTCAATGGGACAATCTCTTGGGAGCCTCCAGGATTGAAATATTCTTTCATGGCCTGCTCATACTGATCCTCTTCCTCCTGGTCATCATCAGTTGGAACTCTTTTTATTTGGTTTGTGTTCATAACCTCTGGATATTTTGTGAGCACCTTTGCCATGTAGTCTGTTAGTTCATCATCTTTATCATTCAGTTGCTCATAATCCAGATTCCGTCTTTCCAAATCATTCATCCATGTTGATTTATGCCCCTTTTGCCTCCTAGGTAGGTAGGATGACCTTGACAAACCATTGTCTTGGTTATTTGGATTTAAAAAGTATCTAGGTTTCTGGTTTGGTACATTGCTTGCTGCCCCTAGCAAATTTGCAATGTCTCCAAAGGTGAGCTCTTCAGCCAGAGTTGCTGGTTGTTTAATGTAAGTATTCTTTGAGTTAATTTTATTTCTAAAGCCATCCATTTGATCCACGGTCGGATCAGAAACCTCATCAAGATCTTCTGGGACTTCTGGTTCCCGATCATGTTCCTCTTTTTCCAATTGTTTCTTATCTCCAGATTTCAGCATGTCAAGTAAGTCCTCAGGTGGGATTTGTAACTTTCTTGACATCTCTATCAACTGCAAAATTGCTTGTGGATCCAAGTCCTTTTCAGAATACTTTCCACCTCTTTTCTCTTCATTCTTTGCTGCAGTTTGTGCTTCGCCATTATCAATCCTATTCATTAACATTAACATCTTCATGTAGTAATTTGTCAACCTTGAAAGGTTTTCTGAAGCTTGATCTTTGTTAATATTTTTTGGGTCTTCTTCTGAAAAGCCAAACTGCCTAGACCGTTTTATTGCATCATCGATTTCTTCATTTTTTTCAATTTCTTCCTTGCTGTCTTTGATCTCTTCTTGAGTTTGGCTTTCTACTTTCTCTTCAACTGGGTTCCAGTCTTCCCCTCCAACAACATCTTCATAAGCAATATTGTTAGCTTTGTAAAGATCATCTTCATCATCTTTATATAATTTCTGGTCATCTTCCAGACGGTCTCGTTTATTGTTATTTGGCCCAGATAACTTTCCCAGTTCCTTAAAGACAGACTCTAGTGTTGCAAGACTTTGGGGTGTATACTGCTCCTCCACTATTTCATTGGTACGTTTGAAGGGGTTGTCCTTAGAGGTGTCTTCAAAATATCTATATGGCATTTTTTGTGTTTTGTGCCTCCTCTCAGGCCACATGTTTGTTTCATAATCATCATTCAATTCCACAGGAAAGTTCTTATCAGAAATTATGGAATATGGTTTACTGTTTACCTTTGACCCTGTCTTTCCTTCTTTTTCAGCTTGCATCAAAGCCTCCAGCATTATTTTGACCCATTGTGGGTCTTCTTCATTTGTAGAATCCCTTCCATTATCTGCTAACTGGACCTGATCATTATTTTCTTTCTGCTGCTGAAGAAATGGGGCCCCTTGGTAAAGGCTATAGTCTGGGTTACCATCTCCTTGATTTGCTTGTTGTCGAAGGTTCTCTAAATACTCCAATGCTTTGATCATCTCTGGATTGGGCATCTTCTGTATATTTTTCAGTCTATGGTCAGAGTCTTTCGGGGGAAGCTGGTAGTATTGAAATGATGCAGCATCAGCACAACAGATTAGAAGAAAAATAGGCGTCATCAATAGAATAGTTCCAAACCAGTATGGTTTAATGGACCCCATAACTCCAATATTTTCTGTGAGAAAAAGAAGAAGATGTTTACATCAAAGGACACTTTACAGTTAGTAACAATTCACTTATTTACTAGACATTGTCTACCGGTGTTCAAAAGAATTTGATAAAAAAGATAATGTTAAAAACATTTTAATGAATATCATTGTTAGGAAAGTGCAAACTCAAAAATGAACCTAGGGCAATGGAATTTTCTGTAAATTACCTGGCCTGTTTCACAGAGAAGAGACAATGCATGTTTATAAATCTAGTAATCTATATAACCTGAAATTGTAGATGCTAAACATTACAGGCCTAATTTTGACTTTGCGAGTCCCACCACAGGACCTCCAAAGCTGCAGGTAGGATGCAATGCAGCGTTCCTGCCGGTCAGACCGGCAAGAGCATTGCTACAAGATAGCACTTGGCTCCCTTAAAGCAGACATTTCACACTCTGAGGGTGCTGGACAGGTGGGCCCCTGCACTGCCCATGCCATGGGTGTGGGCTGTGTAGGTGCCCCTGCAACCCCCAGCATACCCTCACTGCCAGCCTTTCCATGTCGGTGAATCAGCCAGGGGCAGCTGAGTTCAGCGCAGCCCTGACAGAGTACATCTCTGACTGCCATCATGCCATGGGAAACCATGTTACCGGTGGGGATGGCGGTTTCCTGGTAGGTCCGCCCACAAGGTTTATAATTGGGCGGTCGGACAGCCCGGAGCGCGGCGGTCCGACCGTCAACACGAATGTGGCAGTCTTCGGACCGTCACACTCGTAATGAGGCCCTAATTTGCATTTGTATTTATTGAAGAGCAGTATAATTTCTGGATGAAATAGTGTGGAGTGGTCCAACCATACAAAAGGTAATAATCCTGGCTGTGTACATATGGCTGTGTAGGTAATGGCCTTTCTTGAATCCATGGTTTGGCACATCACATAAAAAACAAAATTGTAGTTCTTGTTTAACCATGATTAGATAATAGTATAGTAATACTGTGCCTGTGGTTGAAAAATATATTATTTGGTTGTATACCAGACCATTGAGTACACAAATATCATAAAGTAAGACTATGGAGATAAGTATAGATTTATCATTCTTAGCTCCACCTTTGGATATTATATCATGATATGTTATGATAATATGGTACTTCATGTTCTGGATACAATAATTTTGTAGTGCAAATATTTAAGGGCCATATGTACGAACACATTTTCCCATTGACACAGAATGGGAAAAACCCTTTGATACATCTGGCCCTAAATGCTGATGTTCTGATAATACACTATCTATGTATCAGCAGTTTTATGAAGAACAGACTAGATCCAAAGAGTAACAGAGTGCTTCAAAGAAGACCACATTACAAATTGAGGAGTCGAGAAAGACTGCATAGAAGAACATTTAAGATAAAATACATGCACATATTTGAAAATGAAATAATATACTATAGGCAATTAATTACAAAATATAAAAAGCGTATTTATTTATTTATTTAACACTTTTAAATAACATAGCAAGACCCAAGGATGGCAGCCCCCTTTGCACAGAACACAGGGTATACTAAAACAAATTAACTGTAACTCCAAGAGACAAAAGATTACATACTAAAATACATACAGGACTGAGGAGAGATCACAGTGTATTTAATAGATGGAGGAAACTACAAGTATCCACACACAACAAATCCATGTCAGAAGAAAAGTGCATTATCATAGAGACATATAATATTAAACTAAAATAGATAGTGGTTGCAATCATCTCAGCTATGAATATATTTCGCTACTGAGGAAGCTAAACATAGCCTATTCCCATTTGTAGAGGTCAGAAACAGGGCATATAATTCAACATTTTGAATCAAAAACTGTCCAGAACCGTAAAGGCTTCATGTTCATTGGGATGTGATGTGGCATTAACATAATTTTATTTCTTTGTATTTCTTTTTAAAAGTAACATAGGAAGCTATTGTTCTGATAGAGATTCAATCTCTCAAGTGACATGCAAAGAAAGTCTGCTTTATTGCCTTTTACGTTTAGAATGGGATTTTAATAAGGGGGGAGTATGAACTCCAGAGCTGGCACTAGACATCTGAAAAGTATTGATTCTGCACTAGAAATGTTAGGAAGCCTTCTTCGACAGCACTCAAAAGTTTGACCAGCACTTGCGCATGGCTGGAAGGAGCACACCAGGGGACGTTGAGAACTGTCAACGTAAAATGACCCCTTTGTGAGGGTGTAGCAGTAGCTAAAACCTGTGAAATAAACATTCTGATTGGCTTGCCAGCTCCCAACATTCCAGCCAGGGCTCTAAGTGCTATGAAAGAGAAGAGTGAAAGAGGTCACTTGAGAGTTATTGGAGGCAATGGTTTTGTCTTTATCCCATAGCTGTAAAATTAGTACCCGGTAGTTGTATGTTTCCTTCCTGTCACAGATCCAATAACAACTGATGTGATTGGTCATTCTTTGATAGATTTCTCAGATAAATACTTATATATTTTTGTATTTGTTGTTATAATTTGCTTATTGACACCATAAATACTTACTGTTATGCTGAACATTTAAGGTAAGTATATCAGTATTTAAGAATGTGCAGTGGTGTACCACCCTATTGCTGTTTACATTTCTTTTCAGGAGTTAAATGAATCATCTTTTGCATCAATTTTCCAAACACGTAGGCTAATATTTTATGGTCATCGTGTAATTCCAGCTTTTTCGTCAAAAACATCCTGTCTTTTATGTGGAATATTACTTGCAGTTTAGCAAATCACTCTTCAGCCTGGGCATTTCCGTTTTTTCACAAATGAAAAGATTATAGTGGAAGGATGGCCACCCTTCACCTTATTTCATATAGTGTTTATGTCTTCCTGCTTTTCCTATTACATTCACAGCATTCTTTGACATGGCAGAAAATTAGGCAGTCTTCATCATTCTGTCTATGAGCATGGCGTTAGGTCGGTTTCATTGGAATGGTCAGCATACCTTGTAGCAGGAAAGGATCCCTGTCTTCTGAGAACTGTGCAGCTATCGGTTACTCTGCAGTATTCTTGGTTGGTACCCTTATTTATCAGTGGTATCACACAGCTTCACATATTAATAAAAGCTAATAAGACAATCATTATTCTCTTTATATAGTCAATTCTCCTGGAACACATTTTTTTAAATGCAGTGCAGGAAACTGTAGGAGGTATGGAAATCAGAATGCATTTAACACAGAATGTACACAAAATTAAATCAATGTTCATAAAAAGCGACATCCTTTAAAGATGAATATAGAATAACGAAGATGCAAGAATTCAAAATCATTAGCAACAAAATAGTCTGTAAAGTTCTGAAAACACTTGCGGCTGAAGCATGACCCAAAAATCTATAACTAAAAAGGTACAGCGCAACATTGCAAATAAAATGGGAGCCCATTAACACTGTTATTCAAAGAAGTCTGGTTTGTGACTTCTCAACTATGTTCAGGAGTGTCTGGAATCCAGATTGCTTAGTGTGGTTTTGTTTACAGCCCCTACATAATAGAAGGCAGGTACCAGAAATGCTCAGATAGGTCTGCCTTTTATCCTATTTTCTTTGTAGATTTGAAGAATTGGTAGACATGGTTGTAAGGGAGGAAGCTATATTTGTCATGAAAGTCTGTCTGCATGTGACCGGTAGTTACTTCACACATATTTGCATAGCCCCCCCATCCCCCTCAGGATTTGTTACATTCCTGAGCAGACAACTTTGTGAGTTTGAACCCAAGCGCTAAGGATCTTCTAAAGTATCACAAAGCTAAACAATATTTGAAAGATTCCATTGGGACACTGGGAGTTCACACTGAGCAATGGGTAACTGGGTGAATGGGGTCTAGTCTGCAGCCATGCCTTTATAAATATCTTCACACTGATAAGGGGTAGAAATATGATTAAAATATTCTCTATTCAGGATTCTGAGTCTCCGCCAATTTGATACTCCTGTAAAGCCCTTGGTAATTTTCACAATTTCTTCTTAGAGTAAAATAGATGTGATATAGCCACACACAGAGTCAATGATGGAGTGTGACATGTCCTGAAAAAGCACGCTCACCTCACTTCAGTTCTGGGATGTATCTATTCATTTTTTAATAAGCCTGAACAACCAGGCTACTTGCACAAAAATCAGGAGTGGTGGGTAACCCATTCCTTTTTGTCAGTGCCCTCAGTCTGCAGCACACGTGCTCACTCAGATCGTGCAATTTTACTGTTTAGGTGGTGCCTAGTGCTGTTCAGCAACAGAGTTGCTGTGCGGTATATGACTATACACACTAGTTAATTTTTGAAAGAACACGCACGGGGGCGTGGCCGGGCCACGAAACAAGATGGCCGCTTAGAGCGAGAGCTCCGCGCCGAGGCGGTCCCGGAGGGGCGACGGGGGCGAGAAGACAGCCGGACAACACACCGGGTTTGGTGCCCCTCCACCCCTACAACAGCGGCGACACAGAACCATGTCCGGGGGCCCCGTAGGAGCGGGACGCAAGGCAGGAAACTCGCGATTCGCCCCAGGCCGATAAGGCCTGGAGAAAGGGGGCGGAGTCGCGTCTTCGGAAGACCGCGGACGGCGTGCCCGTAGCAGCAAGGAGCAAGCTGAACAGGCCGCAGGGACTGCGGGAGTCGTGACGACCCGCATCCATCTCCCTACAACGCCAACAAACACCCGTGGACCTTCCCCCCCCCCCCCACAGGGAGACGGGAAGACACAGCAAAGGGGTGCGGCTCCTTCGACAGCCGGGAGAGAAACCCAAAGAGAGGTAGGATCGAATCTCTTCAAAATAAGAACGGCATCGCCGGAGGCAGAGGCACGACTTTTCCCCTCTTTTCCATCACAGAGGGACAACAAAACCCTCCCGCTGAGATAATAACCTTTCTCCCTCCCCCTCCAGACAACTAATACTGAGGAGGGCGGAGGGGCACGACGGGAGGCACGTGGAGGCGAGGGGACGAGAGGGGTGAGCGACTGGGGGGGCACCGGGGACGAGGAGAGCCAGAGGGAGCCAAGAGAACAGAGATACAGGAGAAGGGAGTGGACTGACACCAGTGTAAGCCACCGAACATCTATATTTTTATCGGAATCTACGGAGGGAATCTCGGGCCCCACGTGGTCAGACTCTGTAGACAATTGAGGCGATGCCCGGCAACAAACCGAACCATAAACCTGTCAGCAAGCCTGCACGACAACTATTATTCTCAGAAGCGCTACAACACAAACGCCTAACCCCCACGAAGATAAACCCTCAAACATCGCCACCTTTAAACAAATTCACCACGATGCCTGATAAAGATCAATCCACGACTATGGACAGGATACTACAAGAGATCACCACCGTCAGCCGCCGCATAGAGGGGATGGACGCCTCTATAACTTCATTGACACTAGAAACCAAATCCATGCGATCTGACATTGCCGGCTTCCAATCTAGAGTGACAGGGCTAGAACAACGCATGGGATCACTAGAGACGCAGATCAACACGTCTCAGGTGCGAGAACAAGACTTCATCTACCTCAGGAGCAAACTAACGGACATGGAGGACAGGAGCCGGAGAGACAATATCCGCATACTTGGGATCCCGGAAAACGAAGAAGGCTCGGATATGCAGACTTTTCTGACCTCCACTCTTCCAAAAATGATTTCATTGGACTTTGACCCGCCGCTAGAATTCCAACGGGCACACAGGATAGGCCCAAAACGTTCTGACAACTCCTCAAGGCCCCGCCCAATCATCGCATGCTTGCTGCGGCATAATCAAACCCGACAAATACTCCAAGTAGCACGCAACCACGGCCCTTTCCGAATAGACCAGCACGAGATCCGAATAACCGCCGATTACTCCAAGGAAACCAACGAACGTAGAAAGGCTTTCCTAGCCCTACGACCCCGGCTTCGCAAACTAGAGATGAAATACGGTCTCTTTGACCCTGCAAGAATGTGGGTTACAAAAAATGGAGTATCCAAGGACTTTTATAACCCCGACGAATTGAGACTCTTCCTTGACTCTTTCCAATCCCAGCCTATGGACTCTTACAACACAGACAGTGAGCATGACATTGTAGGAGGCAGTGATAGGGCCGAAACCCCCCACTCGGGAATAGAAAAGGTGAAGACGGCTCTACACGACACCGGAGCCAGTCATAGAGGTAGAGACATGGAGAGACTAACTAGATCATATGATGACAGGGGTCAGATTTTACACGCAGTAGTAACCCACACCCAATTATCGGAAAGAGACAAATCCCGCTCCCCTTTAAAGCCTACAACTGGGTCTTCTTGAGAAGGTAACGCGACAAGACGACTTATGGGACTATCGTCAGAGAGTCGAAAATAACAACTATAGACTCCGCGGAAGGATGAGTACCTTTCCAGATCATATGTGTATTACTATTGTAATTGTCTAAGACTGCTAGTATCAATGTTAAAACCAGACACATGAAAAATATATGCTCTTTATGACTAGAGCCGAGGCCCTATAATGGAAACTACCAGTAAATCGTTATTTGCCCTCAGTATACAACAGATGATGATTACTAGAACAGGGATCAGACCCCACCAACTCACTGTAGGTTTAATAAGGGCCCGGTCCCGACCCTATAACCCTATAACAAGGTAACAAGGTAACAGGGGCATTAAACAGATAACAAAAATAAACACTAATTAACTATCATGGAACTTACCTTACATTCCACACACTACAAAGTATCTCATGGTAGTAAACAACAAAGTATGTGAAACTTTCCTAATACACACCACACTCGACCAGCGCCGACATTAGAACCGTTTAGCCCCCATTATCACCCCAAGGGATGGGACTAGACAACGTAAAGATAAATTAATCCCAATTCAGGGACACACAATACGATATAACCTGAAACATATCAAAGCTCCCACTACTTGACTTTACCTTATTCTACAATAAGAAACTGGGGAAAAAAAAAAAAAAAAAAAAAAAAATAGAACACGAGGACATAATACAACATAATAACGCATAACAAAGCGAAATATTATGACATTCTATACTGCCACTCCACACCACATTATAACATCACAATGTAAATTATAAACTATTAGCTATTCTTTTCCCCAGATGTTCGTAGCTACCCCCATCCTAATCATTATTACTATCTTAAACTATCACCAACAACAGAACGACTATGATGGTGGCACACACCAAGTAAGACCTTAGTAGGTCAGTATTATGATGTAATAATACACGGCAAGGAGTTAGTAATAGGATGAGATACGCACTATCCTCGCGTAACCCGGGGCTCAGCTACACTCATTACCTATCCTACGATTAATAGAGAGACGTTTGGCATAATGGCTCCTAACATGATAATGTGATAAGATGCCAGGATATGTTATGTTGATCAACCTAATATGTCATTGAACAGTTGTAAGGCGAGATGAGACGAGGCAGTGTTATAGTTGAAAAGAAATGCTCAGGAAGTATTATATTATATTGTATATTGGTATCTTTATGTACCCATGCATACGCGAGAACTATAATACTCTGTTTGAGCTCTCTCCCCCCCCTCCTCTGCCCTGCCCCCCCCCTCCCCTCGCCAGCCGGTCTCGGTCTTTCTGTCTGCCCAGTCCCTACTTTAATTTACGACCCTATCTTATGAACTCTTAAACACCCTACGATACCATACAACATCAAATACTAGGCACAACATCCTAAACACCATACCCCATCAACACCCGGCACCCCCTCCCTCCTCTCCAGCGCCGCTCAGGTACTATAGTTATTAACCGATCATTACTTCTGCCAATATACACTTTAGTTATATAACTAATACACTAGCCACTAACCACCGATGAACAGACCCACTTCCCGATACATAAACATAAGCACTGCTGTGTGCCCCCCCCCGACCCCTCCTTATCACCGACATATCGATAACTGGCTGTCTGCTGTTTCCCTCCTTCGCCCCCCCCCGATCGAGACCGCCCGACGGCACGAGAGCTCCGAGAGAAATCGGTCCCGCCGTTTACAGACCTAACGAACGAAGGAGGTTGGACTCCTAACCTCCCTCATCCCTACCCTTCTCCACTTCTTCCCCCAAATTGCACGCTCTCTTGCTATACTCTCAATCTCAACTTCAGCACACGCATCCATCCCTTCCCCCCCTTCTCCCTCTTTTCTTCTCCCTCTCATTTCTCCTTGCCTTCTTTTTCCCTCATATTTCCCCTCCATCTGGCTCTCGTCCTACTTATATTACCTCTCTTCCTTCACCCTCTCCTCTCTCTTCTCTTTCTTCTCCAGAGGATTCCCTTGGCCTCCACCAGCTACTAACCCCCGTATAATATAAAATAAAATAAAATAAAACACCGTATCATATCGAAACACAACTCCCACTCTAACTACTAAGTCAATATCTCCCACAGGGTGCTTACCTACTCACAGTTATCCAATATGTCGAAGCCCCACCCTCAAGCGACGCGACCATTACGCATACTCTCTTGGAATGTACACGGCATGACGAGCTATGTTAAGCGGAAAAAGATACTGTCCTATTTTCAATCCAAAAAAACAGATATAGCTCTGATTCAAGAGACACACCTTGACACTCTGGAATCCAGTAAACTTAAACGGGATTGGGTAGGGAGGGTTGCCTTCAGCTGCCGTCCAACGAGTCAGGAATCTGGAAGTAACGGACCCCGCAAATGTGGAGTGGCGATACTAGTGCGTAAATCCCTCCCGGTCACTATCATTAAAACCTGGAATGATACGGAAGGAAGGTATATATTTGCTAAATTAAAACTAGGGGACACTGTTTTATGCGTGGGATCCGTTTACGCACCAACCGGCCCAAAACGCCCATTCCTTCTACAGCTAAATCGCCTCCTGACAGAAATCGGAACTACTCGATACATAATCGGGGGAGATTGGAATCTCGTCCAAGACGCCATAATGGATAGGACAGGCCCTGTCGATGTATGTAACAATCACGACAGAGCGCTTCTGACAGACCTGACCACTGACGTCGGTCTGGTGGACTGCTGGAGAATACAACACCCGAAAGATAAGGAATATACTTTCTTATCCACCGTCCATGGCACCCAATCGCGTCTGGATTATTTCTTAGTATCACACACTGTAATCCCTCATATACAAGACACCTGTATCCTAGACAGTGGGCTCTCAGATCACTCCCCAATACTAATCCGGATCCAGGTGGGACTCTCCTTCTCTGGTCGTAAACCATGGCGATTGGCTGTACACAGATATCGCTCTCCACAAGGGAAGGAACAATTAAAAGCTCATGTAACCACATACATGGCCGAGAATTCAGGCACTGTATCCTCAAAAAGGATCCTATGGGCGGCAGCAAAAGCAACCCTAAGAGGGAATATGATGCGAGATGCAGCACTGGCCAACAAAGACAGAATAGCCCGCCAAACCACCTTAGAGACCACGATACGGGACCTCACTAAACAATATACCGCCCAACCATCCCCTAGGCTGCGACACGCCTTAGAACAGGCCCGCATGGCACACAATGAACTCTATACATCTCAGGCGGAATACGCACTGCAAAAATTGCGAGGCCGCCATTACGAACAAGGGGAAAAAGCAGGTCGCCTCCTAGCGGCGCAGCTCCGACAAAGAGAGGCAGCCTCTGCCATTGCGGCCATAACATCTTCTTCAGGAGCAGTGCTAACTCGCCCACAAGAAATTGTAAACGAGTTTGCCAAGTACTACCGACATTTGTACACTCCTGAAACAACGACAGATCAAACACAAATGGAGACATTCCTTGCCGCGGCCAATCTGCCCCGTCTGTCTGAGGCAGGCAGGGCCCTCTTGGACGGTAACATAAGCAAAGAAGAGATAACCCAAGTTATAACAAGCCTCCCCTACCATAAATCACCAGGAGAGGACGGATTCCCTGCGGAATTCTATAAATGGGCTGGGGAGGAGGCAATAACCGCAGTACATGAAGCACTGACGGAAGCATGTCAAGAAGGCTCCCTGGGCGCTCTATCCAATAAAGCCACGATTGTCATCTTGCCTAAGCCAGGGAGAGACCCCCTTCTTTGCGGCAGTTACCGTCCTATCTCCCTTTTGAATGGGGATGTCAAACTCCTAGCCAGTGTTCTAGCAGCGCGGCTCCGCAAGGTGATACCATCGTTGATTCACAATACCCAAGTAGGATTTGTACCAGGCCGTACCTCCAGAAATCATATGCGAACTCTTTGCCATACACTGTTAGAATCCATACAATTACCTGACGAAGCCCTAGCCCTGTCCCTAGACGCGGAGAAAGCATTCGACCGAATTGAGTGGCCCTACCTATTCACAACCATGAAGCATTTTGGCCTGGGGGAACAATTTATCTCTAAAGTACGTTTATTATATGACCACCCCACAGCACAGGTTAACTGTGGGGGCATCATGTCAGACCCATTCCCTATCGGAAGGGGCACACGCCAGGGATGCCCCTTGTCGCCACTTCTATTTTTATTGGCCATGGAACCCCTAGCTGCCACTATACGAAATTCTCACCAAATAAAAGGGATCCATATCACCGGGGGCATATCCAAAATATATCTCTACGCAGACGACATTCTGTTAACAATGTCCGATCTAGAAACCTCGCTCCCAGCACTACTTTCCACTATAGAAGACTTTGCATCCCTATCCGGATATCGGGTAAACTGGGATAAAACTGAGGCACTACCATTATCCCGCATAACGACGAGGGCAACGATACATGGCCTTCAATTCAAATGGACCCCGACCCGCCTTAAATATTTAGGAACGTTTATTAACAGAGGTCTAGAACATATGGTCAGGGACAACATAGACCCCCTTATATTTAAAATGAAACAAGACTTTGCCAAATGGTCCCTACTAGGCCTGTCCATGTGGGGCAGGACACAGGCGGTCAGAATGGTCACCTTACCACGCTTCATATACGTGTTAGGCATGCTTCCCCTACAGATACCTCTTTCCTCACTCCGATTAATAGACGCATCCATAAGGGCCTTCGTCTGGGGCTCCTCACGCCCAAGACTGAAACCTGCAATAATACTGGCACGACGGCTCTACGGAGGATTAGGACTACCCTCGGTAGAACAATACTCTCTGGCCCTACAACTCTCACAGCTAATATATACGCTTCCGGATACAGCCGATCCACCGCAATGGGTGATTACAGAGAAACTCCTATATGGACAGTATACGGAGATGGGAGGAACATACGCCGACCACGTTCCCTTAACTAACCCCATCCTCAAGGCTACAAACACAGCGTGGTGCAGAGCCCATCGACTACTAGGAGTACACCCCTCCCTGCATACTCAGGCTCCCATAGCAGGGAATAAAAGCATTAAAATAGGAGGGACTATTCTCAGATGGCCCCAATGGTCCGACGCAGGTATCCACAATATATCTCACATAATAGATGGAGATAGCTTCCGCACATTCGCCTCCCTCCAGGAAGAATTCGGTATCCAAAGTAACCAGGAGTGGCGATATCTACAGCTCAAACACTGTATGCGGAGAACATTAGGAACCCCCCCGTGGCTCCTCAAAACCTCACCCATCGTCACCTATCTTCAGAAATGGGGCCGACAAAAAGGCGTCTTGGCTGGCCTCTATGCCAAATTAACTAACCACCTTTACTCTCAGCCTTTACTTGAACGACTACGCTTAAAGTGGCAGGACATACTAGAGATAACCTACACGGACGAAGAATGGACAGACATACTAGAAGCCCTCGACAGGGGCGTACGTGAAGCACGCCTGAAATTTTGCCTATTTAAAATCCTTCAGGGATGGTACTGGACCCCTGTTAAACTCTTCAGGGCAGGGTTGTTACCTCACGCGAACTGTTGGAGATGCACAGAGCCATATTGCGACCAACTTCATATTTTATGCCACTGCCCCACGGTACAGTCACTATGGGACGCGGTACGCCTCGCCTTATCGGACTTCATACAGATACCAAAACCGACTCCACCAGCATTTATCATTCTACATGACATTCGCCCGTATCCCTCCCTATCGCGGGCACATAAACGATTAATCCACACGGCGCTAGCCACGGCCAAAATATGCATACTCCGGCACTGGAGATCTAGCATTGCCCCCACACCCATGGAATGGATGACGGCCATGTATCAAACGGCTACCCATGAACGAGTGATTTATAACCTACAGGACCAAGCAGAACAGTTTGAGGAGGTCTGGCGCCCATTCTTGAAGAGACCATGAAGCGGCTGGTGGATGACCAACGGATGATCAATGTTCAATGATCATTGATTAGGGAATATTAATTACCAATCACCCTCTGAGAATCCTAGACTCCGGAAACACATTTAATCCCCTATTGCCCCCTCTCTCTCTCCCTAGCTACGCTATCCTCTCTTCTCTCTCTCTCTTTTTTCTCTCTCTATCAATCCACAGGCCTCTAATTTTGTCACACCCCCGAGACCCTGAACTACCCAACATAGTAATACAAGTCGCTTCCCAACACAAACAAGGACTGAGAAATCAACTCATATAAGACGTAGACACTCTCTAACCGACCTTACCATACCTATCATACATATTATCTACTCCTTGCTACAGACGGAGAAGTACAGAACGATCTACTCTTAGGCTTGAACAAGCTAGTCTCAGGATACAAAGACCCCCTGCCTACCTCGAGTCTCTTCATTCTACATTCCCCTGCGATTACCCTTCCTCTTTCTCCCTCTTTCTTTCCCTTCTCTCCCCCTCCCCATTTCATATGACTATTTTGTTTCTCCCCTATATCAAGACCAACCCCTCCTACACAACCCTATCCTCGCTCCCCCTCCCCCTACCACCCCCCCCACCTGTTTTCCACTCTTCTTCAAAATAAGGGTACACAACTCAACTATGCAACTGGGAATTTTTACTTACCTGACAGTACATGTATATATGCCTACAATGGAAATAATTGTGGTAAACGAACAAAAATAATGTTTTTAAAGCTAAACAGTTTGTTTATATGCTGTATGTACCGCCTTATATATTCTTAATAAAACTTTTGAAACTTAAAAAAAAAAAAAAAAAAAAAAAAGAAAGAACACGCACGCTCGTGCTCGAAGGTCCACTCCAAGCCTACGGCAAATGCAATTAAACATTGGTGCACCAAATATCAAGGCTGTTAATCTTTAATCCACTGTCAGACACTCCCTGCTCCTTTTTCTTGCACTTGCAGGTTCCCGCTGTCTGTTTGGGATTTTTTTTTCATCATTTGGGTTGTGTTTTTCCCTCTCTTGCACTCGGTAAATATCTGATAGGGGAAAAATATGTGTTGGTTCCTAAAGCTAAGTGCTGGTGCCCCCCACCGGGGAAAATAAGTGTTGGTCCCCAGAGTTAAGCACCAGCCCCCCACCGGCAGTCACCAGCTCAATTTAAGCAATGACTGTACATCTTCATGATACAGGTCCAGATTTCACTTTCAAAAGGCCTTGCAAGGTCCAGAAGTGCTAAATAGAATTGTGAATTTCTTACTTCTACTGGCTATCGAGTCGGCATTTATAGACTAATGTGCAAAGATGTAGTGTTGAAAGGCCTTGTCTAAATCCTGTTCTTACCTGTTGTCAGTTTGTACCTATTTGTAATTACTGTAGCAAAATTAGCTACCCTCTGTATTTAAAATACCAATACATTAAGGTTCCTGTAACTGCAGAAATTTGTATTTTTCTTCCTACTTTTTTAAAGAACTGATTGCAGACCATGGCTGCTTATTTCCTCCGCCTTCCTTGATATCCTATGCTCTGCTTTTAACCATTATCAGTACCCTTCTTATATCCCTTATTCCCACTGCATGCATAAGTAATATAACATGTACTCATTTGTTATGAATGGGAAATAGTGATATATTTATATAAAAATGTCAACTACATACATTAAGAAAATGTCTACATTTCTATTTTCAAAGGTAATTTACTTCCTGTGTTTTATTCAAAGTTTTTCCAGCCATTCCAGCTTTGGAGTGGGGAATGGAAAGTGATCCCAAAAAGTAATACTTTACATAAAAAGTATTTGCCCGACAAAACATACACGCTTTCTTATTGCATATAAATACATGTAAGCTATTATTTTCACATCCACTCTGTGGGATGGTAATAAAGTTAAACAATAGTTTGTGCACAATATGCACTGAGACAGTTTTTTCTAGTTAAGTCCTCATTTTGAGTTTATGGATACATTTGTGGTAGTATATATGCCTGTGTAGTTCAGTGAACTGGCAATTGTGTTACCATAGTTGGTACCCACAGCATTACGTTCAATCGAAAAAAGTGACAAATTAGATTACTGCACATTGAGCCTGACATTTGCACCCTTTTGGCCATCTCTATATGATACCTTTAGTATATTTCCAACTGCTTTGTTTGCCATCTCTTTGAGAGTTTCACAGCGTGCCTCTTCTCCAAATTAAACAAGCTTTTATTTTCCCAGTGTGATAATCAACACGCGCATGGTATTTAGATGATCTTTCGCCCTGCTCCACAACCATGCTATGACCATGTTCAATTCATACCCAAAATATCCAGATAGTGGATCCTATAAGTGAGCTGACGAAGTCCTATATTAAGGGACAGTCTGTGATATGTTCTTAAACTCACTGGCAGTATTTTAGCATTTTTTACTACAGTTGCTATTTTGAATTGGGACTGTAAAAGAATTGGCTGCATTAGCCTGGGGACATAGAAGGATCTCTCGACATTTGTAAAGTAACAGAACACAACATCAACACAACAACACAATCCACAAAACATTAATACAACATTTGCATTATTAATATTATTATTATTATCTATTACACTCTGGCCAGGCCAAAAAGGGACCATGTTGAGATACCTTATTCATTAGCATGCGACGTGCTATCAAACCTTTTTCCTAATGAGACTGTGAATGTGCAAACAGAAGAACTTTTGGCTTTTCAACTGGGCCTGAATTGATACAGCAAGAGATCATTTCATCTATTTACTGAAAAGAGTATTCTGCTTGGTAACATAATATGTCGTATTGTGTTCTTTTCAGCCACCAGGAAATTTACAGACAGATGTGTATGTAGGTGAAAGCATAGTTTGCATACCTTTCTCATTTTAACCACCATGATCCTTAATCTCTACTACATCACTACGAAAATAACTGTACCTTGGTATCAGGGAGGATTGGGGCAAAGATGTGAATACAGGAAAGGTAGAATTATTACCTTACAAAATGCAAAACAGGAATTCATCAGTAAAAAGTAAACAACATGAATGCAAAATGCAGGTGTCAGTTACAATATTACCCTTTGCAACAAATACACCATTTCCGGAACTCAAATAGTTTTCCATAGATCACATCTAGTATCTCTGGGGGATTCATGGTTTGGAAAAGAAATACAAAATGCATTATGGTATTGGTATGATGTACATTTAGTTGGAGTTTATTTTACTGTAAACAGATGCTTTGTATCTCCTACACAATCCCACCCCCACCTAAAACAATCCTATTCCCCATCCACTTGCTTTTATCAGTGGCATCACACTGGCATTCAATATACTGCACTCAAGTTGTAGATTAAGTGTTGTCGACATTGATTACTGAGAATCATTGGTATTAATATACGTTTAATAGAGCGGTGTATAAGTGTCACAGTTCATACAACATTTTCCTTCACTGATCAATGTTGGCTCAGAGCTGAGTGGACGCCACCTGAGCATTGTCAGAGCCTACAAAAAAATTTTTTCAAGCATGCTCTTAAATTGACTTTCTAGAAACGTTCACATCAGCATCGGAGACACTATGCATATTGCTCAAAACGTAACAGAGGGGTTACATGAATGGAAAGAAGGGCTCATCTGGCAGTGACTGGTACCAGGACAGTTCCCAATTTGTTGCAGATGCCCTGTCCACCCATGATTCACACAAATTTAGCCTAAAGGGAAGCTCATATTTCTGATAGCGAAGCCACCACTAACTCTGCTGGCGAGAAAGTTAATCTCAGTGGACTCAAAATCATCAAGAATTAGTTTGGATTGGCAATATTTCCAATGCCATTCCTTCCTGCTGGTATTTTTCATATCTGGGTCTGACATGCAAACCACACAGTCCTGTATAGTAAATTCCGTTAGTGTGTCATGCACCTTTGTGTACACACTTTAGTTTGCCAGTTCTCTTTGAACGTAAAAAACGAAAGAAATAGAAAAGTACTAGAAAGATGTAGAAAAGTGAATACATTTTTTTACTGGTTGAACACCCACTTAATCTGTATTGCAGTGTCTCCTCAAAACATACAATTGACTATGGCCATTTTTAGGCTTAATTACTACAGAAAATAAGCAAATATCTAACTGATTGGGCTAATAATTGGCTGGTGGTTCTACTCACACCATCGTTTCAGGTCCATCAGTTATAAACACAGGACACTGATCAAATATGCCATCTGGTCAAGTCTGGTACCAACAGAGAAGAACTGTTGGACACTGACACCCGGATTACAAGTGAAAGGCTAAATTCCGATCTGTGTGCAAACAGGATTTTGCACAGGTGTTGGAATTATGAGTGATATGATAATTATTAAAACAACACTTTTTCTTCTGATAGATTTTGGCAGGTCAAACCTTTCGTAATTGGGGCTGTAGGAGGACTATTTAAGTTACTGAAATACTACTTAAAATTAGTCTTAGGGTCTGAGCATCAAGTAAGGAGTACATGAACATTGGTGCACGCTATGGTTAACGAAATGTAGGGCAGAGGAGGTGCAGGAACAACAAAGAATATCAGGAACATAGCAGGTATGCAATAACAATGATGCCTGAATTGAACTTGAATATAGGTTTGCAACTTTGAATGGGAAATATGAAAACAGATCTAACGGTTGCAACAACTCATTGGAGCTCCAAGACTCTCGTTATAGTCAACACCTCAAATTGTACTATTTAGGTTTCTGTTAAAATGTAAACATTTCAAGATTATGCTAAAGCGAATAGGGTAAAGTCAACCAATGCAACAATATTGAGATTCACTGCAAAAACCAAGCAAACTAGCCAAGGTAATGGAAAACAAGGAACACATCCCATGAAGTTGAGCAATGTGCTGATGTTGCCTTTCAGTTCCACAGGAGATGGTTACAAGAAAGAACATTTTTATAAATAGAAGGCAATCTCAACCGAGAAAACATGATTTACATATAGAAATTTATAGTGAAATTAACCACACAATGTTAAGAAATGCTCAGAGCAGGAAATATTTATCATTGAAAAAGTATGGTATATTACTGGTGATGATGCCTTATTGAGTATAAAGGCTCATGGCTTGTGTTTATAAGTGGTTTTAAATAGTATGCATGGGTGCATAAGCAAATTCCCCACAGGGACAGCTGCCACTTGGTGAATGTGTTACAAACCCCTTTTGGGTCTTGGAAACTGATCAATGGGTTGCCAGCGCAATAACGGTCACCAACAATTGATGATTTTCAACCCTATAATCTGAATATATTGCCCCAGAAGCATGACCTTTCTGTCATATATTCAATCTGTGATGTACAGTGGATAGTGTTGGAGGAAGTACCAGAGGGCAGCTTTTGAGGCAAATCAGTATCCTCTTTTAATTATTCAGCCATGTCTTTCATATTTAGATACTGAGGGGAATATTTATCAAGGTTTTGAGAAGCCCTTGCACAATGCTGGGGGGGTTACAAGGGTGACGCACAGCCTAAGTTAAATTTACCAAGCCACGCAAGGCCCTCTTTGGTGGCGCTGCTTGCCTTGATAAATCTAGAGTAATGCAAGGCAGTGCAAATATGTTCCTTGCATTACCCCCTGGTCCTCGTCCTCTTCGTCACGGTATGGAGATAGCTATCTCCTCAACAGAAAAAAAGAACACGAGGAATGCTGGGTCCTCCAATCCAACCCCCCAGTAGTGCATAAACCATACTTACCCAGCATTCTTTGCCTGCTCTTTTTTTCTGCCTTCCAACAAATGGGTACCGAGAACTTGATGGAGTCGTCTCTGCTGGGCTTGAGCAGCTGGTCGTGTGGTTTTCACACTTCCCCAGTCTTCCGGGCTTACTGGAGGTGCACAGTTGTGTGCCCAGTTGTGACTGCTGGTAGGGCCTTTCATTCTGGAGTGCCGTGTCGGTCAGGAACATTGTGCACACGAGTGTGTCTCTCGACCGCCTGGGCTGCTGGGAGACGTGCGGAGGATAAGGAAGACTGGGACTTGCCTGACTTTCTCTTCGGATGGATGGTGTTCTGGGCATGTGAGGGAGGCGTGATTTTTCTGCCCGAGTTATGGTGAGCCTCCCCTTGGTGTCTACATGTATACTAAGGTGGCGGGGACCCCTGGGGTGAGTACCCATCAGCGGAATTGGTGTTCTCTTCTGCTGCAGTAGTACGTGTCTGCAATGAGGAAACATGCAGATAAATGGAAGCACTTGGAGGTGTCTTCCTTGTCCCCCACTTCCATTTCTCTGCCCCGGTCTCTTACCCCTTCCAGACTGGGCAATGTGGGGAGGAGGAGGCCCGCATTAAGCGCATCATTAGGGAGACACTGCTTGAAATGAGGGAAGGAGGCTGTATCTTCTTCAGGTTCAGAGGAGGAGTACCTTGGCCCTGAGGACCTTATGAGGAAGTACATTTCTAAAGACCTCTTACCAGCGTTGGTGCGCCATCTTAAGTGTAATATCGGCGTCCTTGAGGAGGAGACTCGTGAATCTTTTTCTTCAGCCATGTTACACCGATTTCAGAGTTCAACCCCTGTTGATGTGCCGGTCCATTCCTGTGTTAATGATGTGCTCCATAGAGAATGACTCGATCCTGATCTTGATGCCTCGGTTTATGTCCAAACTGTATCCTTTATAATATGCAGACATTCCTGATTCGATCCCGGTGGATTATTTTGTGGCTAGTCTGGTTAGGAATACTTCTTTGGCTGAGGAAGCGGTTTTCCAGGATCCCATAGACAGGAATGTGGATGGTTCTTTAAAAAGGTGTACGCAGGTGCTCATCTACCCCTTCGGGCGGGGATATATCGGACTTATGTGGCCCAGTCCCTTTTCTTGGAACTCAAGACTCACTATAGGGCTTTAGATGAATCTTCTGATTGCTCTGGGGTTCTGGACACCAAGTACCAAGCGGAGTTTCTGTCAGACATCTCATTTGAGTGATACACGAGTCTGCTCTAGCTGAGGGCGCATGTGTTGCAACTCATCATAATCTGGTACTGAGGGACTGGAGAACAGATGCTGCCCAGAAGTCTTCCGCATTACATTTGCCTTTTCAGGGTTCCATTTCATTTGGTGCTGAGCTAGAGATTAGACTTCACAAAACTCTTCAGAGAGAACAAACAATCTTCATCCCTTAAATCATATGGGGGGTGACAGGCAATTTTTCAGATGCAAGTCTTCCCAACGTCAGCCTGGAGGAGACACTTTGTGAGAGCTCATGGTCGGTTTCCTGCCTGCACAGGGAGGGAGCAGAAGTCCAAGTTTCCACCGCCGAAGCTGTGTTCCTGACTATATGATAGCATAGGATCAAGTGGTAGGGGGCCGTCTTCTGCTGTTTTCCCAGGCCTGACTGGAGTCTACTTCAGATGCCTGGATGTCGGATGTGGCTCAACACGGATACAGGATAGAGTCTGGGGAACCTTCTCCTTTCTCGGGGTGCGTCCCACTCTGTGGCCATCCTTGCAGGACAAACAGGTGGCCCTTCAGGAAGAACTTCTTTCCCTTGTACAGAAAAAGGCTGTTCGGGTGGTGCCTTCTCTAGAACAGGGTTTGGGGTTCTACTCGATTATTTTTCTGGTGGCAAAGACAACAGGAGATTTTCGCCTAGTGCTGGATTTGAAGGCTCTGAACAAATTTGTTTGTCATGTGTCTTTCAATATGGAGACTTTGCAGAAAATAATTCCTCTGGTGGGCCATTACATGTGCACTCTGGATTTGCAGGATGCTTACTATCATGCACCAGTCCATCTATCATCTCAACAGTTTCTGTTATTCTGTATCAAGGGCATAAATTATCAGTTTCAAATGCTGTCATTCGGTCTCTGCTCTGCACCACATGTGTTCACCAAGGTGGTAGCACTGCTAGAGGCCTTCTTTCATCTTCAAGGGTGTTTCCTGGATCCTTATCTGGACAATTGGCTCCTGCATGCCCCGTTACAGATGGATCTTATGCAAGACCTTAAGACTGTGTGTTCTGCACTTCAGGATTATGGTTTTCTGAGCAACTGGCCAAAGTGCCAGTTAGTGCCATCTCAGGATCTGACTTTTATAGGGGCCCAGTTTCACATGAATATCAACAGAGTGTTATTACCTCCTCACTGGGCTCTGGGGTGCCTGGCCAAGGCTCTGATGGCCAGTCTTGCTGCCTCAGTTCGAACATTGCTTAGTCTCTTGGGCTTCATGGCAGCAGCAGTGTTTATGGTGCCGTGGGCCTGATTTCATATTTGCCCTTTCTGGTTTCATACGCTGTCTCTCTGGTATCCTTACTTGGGGGATTTTAACTTACAAATTTCAGTGTCTCAGGCAATATGGAAGGACTTGAGGAGGTGATCAAGTCAAGACAATCTGTTGCGGGGGGTTTCCTTACAGCCGGATGCACCCTTGGTTATCACCACGGATGCCAGCTCCCTGGGTGGGGGGCTACCTTGGGGATCAGTCAATTCAGGTCCGATGGTCTTTTTAGGAGGGCTGCAGGTCCTCCAATTGGAGGAAATTTATGGCTGTGGTAAAGGCAGTCATGAGGTTAGGTCACTCTTTCAAGGGTTGCCATCTAGTTGTGCGGTCCAACAACAAGGTGATGGTGGCTTATGTGAACAATCAAGGGGGTATTCGTTCCAGGTTTCTCAATGCTGTGTTGCTGCCTTTGTTTTACTGGGGGGAGTTTCACCTCCTTTCTCTCAGGGCAGTGCATTTTCGGAGAGTGGACAATGGGGTGGTGGATGCCCTCAGCTGTATTTTTCCTTCTACCCAGGAGCTTTCTTTCTCAGTGGCCGTGTTTCAGCAGGTGTGCAGGAGGTTTGCTGTTGCCTTCCTGCTTCTATGTGCTTCCTGGCTAAATGCAAAGATTCCTCAATTGTGTGCCCGGTTTCCACAGGAGGGAGAATGGGGGGTGGATGCCATGTCAAAACCATGGGCCAATTGCTTGTTGTATGTTTCCACCAGGGTCACTGATTGCCAGGTTTCTGGCTCGATTTAGGAGGTAAGACCGAGTGATGATTTTGGTGGTTCCTTTTTGGACCAGGAGATCGTGGTTTCCCACTCTCAAGCGGTTGGCTGTCAAGGGACTGTGGTTACTTCCATCCGCTCTGTTTCCTCTCTAGTTGCCTCCCTCTCTGGGCCTCCGGAGGTTGTGGTTGTCGTTGTGGAAGTTGAGAGGTAGGGTCTCCAGACTGGGAGCTTGCCCCGGCATCTAGCTGTGACTGTTCAGCGCTCCAGAAAACCTGCTACTCTTCAGTCTTATAATAGCCACTGGTGCAATTTTCAGAATTGGTGTGAACCAGTGGGAGTCTCTTCTTTGGATTGGTCCCTGCACATAGTCCTTCAGTTTTTGTGGGACGGATTTGAGGAAATGTTGTTAGTATCCACTTTGCATGCACAGTGAGCTGCTGGTAGAAATGGGGTCTTTGGTTGACACTCAGGTTACCCACTTTTCAAGCAAGGACCCTCACTCTAGTCAGGGTAATAGAGAATCAACCCCAGCTAACCCCTGCTTACCCCCTTGGTAGCTTGGCAGAGCAGTAGGCTTAACTTCAGAATGCTAGGTGTAAATTATTTCTACCAACACACACAGTAACTTAATTAAAACACTACAAAATGACACAACACAAGTTTAGAAAAATAGGAAATATTTATCTAAACAAAACAAGACCAAAACAGCAAAAATCCACAATACAGAAGTCCAGTTATCAATTAAAAATCAAAGAGTCTTTAAGTAGTTTCAAACACACACTAACACTGTTAGCGGGAAAATGTACCTTGGGTGCGTCAAAAATAACCCAGCATGGGCGAGTGCGCATCAAAAAGGGCTTACGATGCGTTGATTCCACTCACGAGCGGGACCTTGCCTCATTTCTCCTTTCACCGGGTCAGGCGCGTTGTTTCTTCTCTCTGCAGGACATCGATCCGGTCAGCACTCTCTGGTCCGGGCAGGCCTTGCGTTGTTTTTACACACCCAGCAGTACTTGCATCAGAAATCCAGACACACAATGATCCGAAAACCACGTAGCGCGGATTGCGATCTCCCAGCCTCCGTCACCGATGCTGTGCATTGTTTCTCCTGCTCCGTGCCTCAATTATTCGGCCGCATTTCTGGTGAGCGTCGATTCTTAGACTCGGAGCTGGCGGCAGGTCGTTTCTTCAGCCGCAGATCAGCGTTGCGTCGATCTTTTCCCCGCACAGCGCTCCGTGCGTGGATTTCCTTTATATTAGGCTGCCAGCTTCTCCTTTCAGGGTCCCAGGAACTGGATGGGCACCACAGGGCAGAGTAGGAGTCTCTCCAGAGACTCCAGGTGCTGGCAGAGAGAAGTCTTTGCTATCCCTGAGACTTCAAAAAACAGGAGGCAAGCTCTAAATCAAGCCCTTGGAGATTTCTTCTCAAGACGGAAGGCACACAAAGTCCAGTCTTTGCCCTCTTACTCTGGCAGAAGCAACAACTGCAGGATAGCTCCATAATGCACAGTCACAGGCAGGGCAGCTCCTCTTCCTCAGCTCTTCAGGTCTTCTCGAGGCAGAGGTTCCTCTTGTTTCCAGAAGGGTTTCTAAAGTCTGTGGTTTTGGGTGCCCTTCTTATACCCAATTTCTCCTTTGAAGTAGGCCTATTTCAAAGTAAAGTCTATTTTGAATGTGAAATCCTGCCTTGCCCAGGCCAGGCCCAAGACACTCACCAGGGGGTTGGAGACTGCATTGTGTGAGGGCAGGCACAGCCCTTTCAGGTGTGAGTGACCACTCCTCCCCTCCCTCTTAGCACAGATGGCTCATCAGGATATGCAGGCTACACCTCAGCTCCCTTTGTGTCACTGTCTAGTGTGAGGTGCAACCAGCCCAACTGTCAACTTGACCCAGACAGAGAATCCACAAACAAGCAAAGTCACAAAAATGGCATAAGCAAGAAAATGCTCACTTTCTAAAAGTGACATTTTCAAACACACAATGTTAAAATCAACTTTACTAAAATATGTATTTTTAAATTGTGAGCTCAGAGACCCCAAACTCCTCATGTCCATCCGCTCCCAAAGGTAATCTACACTTTAATCATATTTAAAGGTAGCCCCCATGTTAACCTATGAGAGGGACAGGCCTTGCAACAGTGAAAAACAAATTTAGCAATATTTCACTGTCAGGACATATAAAACACATTATTATATTTATATGTCCTACCTTAACCATACACTGCACCCTGCCCTTGGGGCTACCCAGGGCCTACCTTAGGAGTGTCTGACATGTAAGAAAAGGGAAGGTTTAGGCCTGGCAAGTGGGTACACTTGCGAAGTCGAATTTACAGTTAAAAACTGCACACAAACAGACACTGCCGTGGCAGGTCTGAGACATGATTACAGAGCTACTTATGTGGGTGGCACTACCAGTGCTGCAGGCCACTAGTAGCATTTAATTTACAGGCCCTGGCACCTCTAGTGCACTTTACTAGGGACTTACCATTAAACCAAATATGCCAATCATGGATAAACCAATTACATACACATTTTGTAAAGGAACACTTGCACTTTAGCACTGGTTATGAGTGGTAAAGTGCCCAGGGTAACAAAAACAGCAAATTCAGAGTCCAGCACACATCAACAACCTGGGGAACAGAGGCAAAAAGTTAAGGGAGACCACGCCAAGGATGAAAAGTCTAACAGCTGCAATCAAAGCTTTCCAGTCTCCTTTGGAAATCTGCAGGGTGTGGAAGATTTGGTGGTTCACTTGCTTAGGAGTTTTTCTCTGGAGCATCCTGTGATGAAGCCTTCTTTCCCCTTTAGGGATTTGCCTTTGTTTCTTAGGGCTTTGGTTTCAGCTCCTTTTGAGCCCCTGAAGGAGGCTGATATAAAATTATTCACATTTAAGGTTGTTTTTTGGTGGCTGTGACTTCGACCCAGCATCTTGGGGAGGTGATTGCTCTCATGGTCAGGGAACCTTTCTTGTCCTTCACAGAGGATGGGGTGGTTTTGTGTCTGGACTCTTCCTTTATTCCGAAAGTTTCTTCCCAGTTTTATTGTTCACAGGAAGTTGTTTTACCTGCTTAGGGGGTCTGCGGTTGGTGATGCCTCTGAACTGGACTGGTCTTTGCTGGACATGAAGAGGGTTTTACAATTGTATTTGGATCACACCAAGGTTTCTCAAAGATCAGAATCTCTCCTTGTTTCTTTTGGGACTGGCCCTAGGGGTGAGAAGGCCTCTTCTGTTTCTACTGGCAAGTGGATCAAGCAGACTATTGAGCTGGCCTATTCTTTGTCAGGGGTTCCTCCTCCTGCTGGGGTTCAGGGCAGGTCTACATGGGGTGTGGCAGCCTCCTGGGCTGAACTGCGGGGTGCCTATCCGTGAGATTTGTCGGGCTCCTGAGCTTCTTCCAATACTTTTGTCAAGCACTATTGGTTACAGAATATTTTGGGTGCTGACACTAACTTTGGCCTAGGAGTTCTGAGAAAGGTTTGTTCTTGACTTTATGTGTGTGTTTTCTCTCCTTAATAAAGCACTGTTTTAGGTTACTGAATTTGTTGTATGGTTTCCCTTCTTGTGGTTCTTCTCAGTGGTGTCCGGTTCTCAGAAGGCCAGTTCTGACTGCTTGGGTAGTCTCCATACCGTGATGAAGGGGACGAGGACTAGGGGGATCGGGAGTAATGTCCTATTACTTACCGGTAATCTTCATTACTCCTGGGCCTGTTGTCCTCGTCCCATTCATCAAACCCCACCCTCCCGCCCATGCTGCCGGCCATCTGTTCTGGGGCTTGGTAGTCCAAGTTGAATGATGGGTAAGTACGGATTATGTACTACTGGGGGGAAGTAGGGGGTTGGAGGATCCAGCATTCCTTGAGCTCTTTATTTTTGTCGTAGAGATAGTTATCTCCATACCATGATGAATGGGACGAAGACAACACGACTAACGAGTAATGAAGACTACCGGTAAGTAGTAGAACATTCCTCTGCAGCAGGGAAGGATTTTCCGTGGGTGGAGTGTGGGTGTTCCCATGCATCCACTCATGGATTTTGGCGCATGCCCAGATTTACCATGAATGGAATGCCTCTCCAGGTTGGGCACAATGAGAAGAAATATTTTTATTTCTCCTCATTTTTTCCTCTTTCTGTGTGTTGCATTCTGCAGCCCACATAGAACGAGGTGAATGCATCTCAGGAAGGGTCCTTTCTGTGCAAAAACCACCCTTCCTACAACTCATGCACCATGACACAAGGTTGCTTGCGTTGGTGCCTAGGCAGCCAAAAGTGCACCAGTGCCAGAAAAGGACAGGAATTAGCTGTATGATGTTAAACACGGTCATTCATACCCTTTCCCTTTCATGCAGCACAGCAAGGTGGCCTGCTGCGTTGCGCTGTCTAAAGATTAATAAATATGGTCCTGAATATCTGTTTTTTTTTATTGATTCATGTTGCTTCTTTAGGCACACATCCCTTAAAAGATTTAAGTATCTGGAAAAAAAAACATATCTTCAAATGAATTGACAATAGTATGTTAAAAAACGAAGTAAACAAATGCAGAGACTTATATAAACTTATTGCATTCCCACAGTACAGCTAATTTGTTAGATGGTTAAAGTGTCCTGGTGCTGGTATTCCACTTTTTTGTGCGATTAATAAAGGGCAGTTTCTTAACATTTTTCCATTTGACGTTTCTGTTGCATTGATTGCAGCGACTACATATCAATTAAAAAGAGTAATCTTGCGTGTACTTCCAAAACTGATTGAACAATTTCCCAGGAGGCACTTCATAGCCAGTTGTGTAATTACCAAGTACCTTTGAGGGTTGAGGGGGATCAAAACCTGAAATTAGCTGAATTGCTTTATTGTGTTCTCTTACCGGTACAAATTATAGTATTGATTTAAAAATCGCATACTTCTAATAAAGTTACCTTAAAATCAGCAGAATCCGAGCTAAGGTGTAAGAGTAGCCAATGAGTATTTTTGGAAAGAAGCAACGCTGCGATTTTGAGCCAGTTTCAGTAAATCCTCCCTGATCGAAAACTTTACATACTCTGTACTTGTATTTTTGGATAATTTCCTTAGGTTATAAGATCTGACCCCCATTATCACCCACGAAAGGTAAACCAAGGGATGTGATAAACATCTTAATGCCCCAATCACTTAGAAGGAAAAAAACAAATGTCAGCAGGTTTTAAAATGTATGCTGTGCCAAATAGCATAAACGAAAGAGGAGTTATGAAAGTAAGAAAACTAGCTGTAAGCTAGCTTTGATCAAAACATGCAATTACGATACACAACAAAGGCAGTAAACACCTAAGAAGTAGACAAACGTCCCGAAGAAGGGTCATGCTTCAGTCGTAAATTCATGGATAAACAAATCGAGAGAAGGAGGAAGGCAGGAGATCTAAAATATAAATCATGGCAAAAACACCAATGCAAAGTATATGGAAGTACCATTCAGTCAAGATAATAAATAATAATATAAGCAAAAAAAAAAACTATGCATTTGTTTAAGAGGCAAAATTGGCTTTGTTTATTTTTTGATGTATGTTAATCAAAGTCCATGTCAATAAAATTATAGGTATCACAGGAAACCTTCAAAACGCTATGCACAAGGAGACACGTACATGAAAATGGTTAGTGCAGGGGTATTGCATAGACAGGAGCTCCATAACCAGAAAAGTCTAACCGATGCTGAACGAGAAGACTTATAAGGAAGAAGTGATCTATTATAAATATTCAGAAGTGAGTCACATTTAGAAAAGTCTCATTTTATATGATTCTACATAGAATGAATCATAGCTAGTGAACGCCACAACCAGAAAAAGTGCTGAGGGAGAATTCTTACTGGCTAGCATCTGATAAATGTTGCTCAGCTAAACAATGGATCCATTTTCACATCCAAAATAACGCTCTAGACTTTCCTGCACAAAAAGCACGGTAGGGGACAGATCAGGTGGATACGCTGGGTTTCCTACCTAAAATGAGTCAACATAAACGTCCAAATGGTTGACTTTACAGTGCGAATCTGATGAAGATTGTAAAGTGGACAACATCACTCCCTTAACAGATAGAGAATGGTGTTTGCTCTGCGGGGGCCCAAGTGACAGACTGCAATACCTATGGGGAACTACCCCTTGCAAGTAAAAAGCACATTGGCCCACTGTCTGAGGTTTTGCTATGTTCTAGGATTAAAGAGACAATGCAGTTGCTGATGGCTCCCAAGGGAGCAGCTGGAACTATTCTTGGAAGGGAGCTAGCCCTCTCCTACTCACTGGATCAATGAAGAGTGGGAACGCACTGAAAGAGGAACAGATCCTACCTATTCTATAAAAGGCACACACAGGATCGCCATGACACTATTCTCACCATGGAAAGGGGTGGTTTACCTTAACTGGGAGAAAGAGTTGGCAAGCACCCAACAGAAAATATGGCCCCCCTCTGAAACATATTTGTTTCAGTCTAGAAAAGAACACCCACTCACTTGCCCTATATAATTCCTCCCCTCTGTTCAGCTGGGGGCAGAGATCCAGGGAGCAGGATGGATTCATCATTGCTGGCCTTTCTCTCACTCCAGGCAGGTTCTGGCTTTTCTGGGTTTTGGAGGAGTCTATTAAGGGTGGTGAGGTAGAAGAAGGGAACAGTATGGATTTGTGACTGCTGGCTTATCTCGCTTCCTCCAGGAGTCGTAGGAATACCAGGATCCTGACTAGGCTTTGTAAGGCAAAAGCTTTGATTGAATTATTGAAAATACGACAAGGAAAAAGCATTCTGTAGAATGCCTGACTAAAGCAGTATAGCGTAATACTACCTCAAAAAGGGGGAAAGGCTATGAAAAGAGACCTCCTTAAGTAATTGTTGAAAACCAATATATTTCTGTAAAGCCTATGTCAACCTGTGCAAGACAGACAGTTTCTAGGTAGAATACATTTATTAAATGACCTCTCCAGTCAGAACCTGTGAATGTTGCATGTTTATCATAACTTTGATACCAATGTTTCCTGGGGCAATTTGTGTGGAATAAAAATACAGTTTATTGCTATTGTCAATCTATTCATGTGCCATACTGTCCCTGGATGGGCGGTGTCTGTTCCCGGTCCTTTCATCACTTCGAATAAACTTGCTTTTATGAATAATCTTATGCAAAAAATATTTTTTGAAAATAAATTAATTTTCAAACTTATCCATTTTAAAGGCATTCGTAAAACACTTAGGGTCCAGGTCATGTTCTGCTATTACCATTTCTTGAGCCCAAAACACAGTGTTCCTAGCTGGAGAAACTTTAATTTAGGGCACTGTGATACTGGCATGAAATTATCTGTCTACGGTTAATGTAGTACCGGGATATAGAAACTGCCCAGCCACCATGTTAAGCACAGCATTGCTGTACTTGGGAAGCACTCTAAGCTGAATGGCACATTGAGCATCATACAATAGCTGAACCCTCAAATGCTATAGAACATTAATACACAATTGAGCTTTATCAGAGTGCTCGGGGTGGAGGAGAGGAATGGTAGGTTGGGTTATCTTATGGAGATTTGTAGAGCGTGCTATCACCCAGGAGGGTATCCCTGTGCTGAGCAGGTGTGAGGCAAAGCACACCAAGGGCCTAATGGGACTACTCAAAAAAGCCAGGTCTTCAGCTTTTTGCAGAGTTCAAGAAGTGAGGAGGATGCTCTAAAGTGCACCTGTAGCTGTTCCGTGCTTTAAGAGCGATGGAAGAGAAGGGTTAATGACTTGCTTGCTTATCTGTAATTGAGCCTCACCGAGATATATCAGAGTGGCAGGTGGGTGGTAATGAACCTGACAGGCAGTATGCTCTAACAGAAAAAAAATCAAATGAATTTATCAATCATTGTTCGTTGTACCTGTTGGTGGTCTGGTACTGAATGCTGATCTTTCAGTAGTCAGAATTCAACTCTAGCCAAGCCCTGCAATTGTGAAGAAATTGAAGAAGGAAGGTGACTAGTTGGCAGGAAGACCTCACCATCAAAACAGCTTGCGGTCTGTGAAGTAATCTCATTACACAGGTCACATTGGACTAAGGGCCTCGTTTAAAAGTTGGAGGACCTGTGACTCCGTCACAATATACATCCCATAATATCCTATCCTGTGGGATTTATATTTCGGCAGACAGGATTTCCATCACCGGAGTAATCCGTCCCCTGAGATCTAAATCAGGCCCTAATTGAACAAAGGTTGATTTAAGGTTACCTCTATTTATCATTGTGGACATTAAGGAGAAAAAAGGGACTGAAACATTGACAAGTGTAACACTTGTTTTTCACAAGTGAAACAGAGGAAGCACTACTGAAAGAATAAATAAATATTATAATTATTAGGATTTGAAAACATATCAGATGTAGAACTTCTTCCAGTGACTGATTGAGTGGGGTTTGGAGCCAATCCAACATGGCAGGCTACAACAGATCTAGTGGACTAGGAACAGGAGAGTATTCAATAGTAGAGATCCTGTCTATAAGATCAATGGTGTAGTAATGATGATGGTGACAATGAATACCACCAATCCCAGAACCTTCTTCAGTGATTATTAAGTGATGGATTCCTTGCCTGAGATTACAAAAGGCATACAGCAATCATTGATTAAGACCCCCAGAAGAAATATCAGCAGACTACTGTACTGCTGTAAACAACACATTGCCATTAAAAGGAAGGAATATGACCTCTTGCTAGGAAAAGTGCCTTCAAGTAATACCATGGAGAAGTGTTGGGCTACTGTACTGCTGTAAACAACAGATTGCCATTAAAAGGAAGGACTATGACCTCTTGCTAGGAAAAGTGCCTTCAAGTAATACCATGGAGAAGTATTGGGCCTTGATGCCTGGATTCAGCCAAGACTTGGTAACTATAATAATGTTAACATCAGTAATAATATTAATAATAATAACAATCATCATCATCATCATCACCATCATCATAATCACCATCATCATCATAAACAAGAGCAGGGAGAATTGTCATCATTTCAAATCCTTTCCAGCACATGTTTGGAGATCGATAGAGCAACATCAGAGAATCTGATATGGAAACAGCTTATTGCTTGCACCTCCTGAACCTGCCAACACTGAAACTCAAGGAATTAAACAAGACAATTAACTAAGGGTGACTAAAACCCCATTTAACGGCCTTGCACTGAGCTTATGCTGCCAAAAGGTAGGAGTTTTTCGAGTAAAGTTCATTTCATTTCAAACCAGCCGACTGAACACAGTCTCTTGCTGAAATAATCCCGACTCAAAAGCTAATACCCTTAAACAGCGTATTCCCCAATTCAAAGCAGACAATGAGTACTCTTAAATCACCCGTGAACAGTCAATAAGCTCCAAAAGGGATATGTTCACATGATTTTATCATTTGAATTGAATTCCCCATAGTTCTTTGCAAAATTAACAGGTATTTTTGAATAATATTTGAAACCTTTATCCAGTTTTATCTATGTCTGCATCATTTTAGTTCTTTTGGTTTCATCTTTTTATTAGAACTTGGGCTAGATCTTTCCAGTCTTCAGTTCATTAAATATATTGATGTTTAGATACATTTGTTTCACAACCTATCACACACAGATATCTCTGGGGATCTGCCTTGTTTCTCCAGCCAAGCTACTGAAGATGAACCATGAGTAGAAAGCAGGTTCTACTGAGGAGCATCAGATGAATGTGTGTAGCCAGAGGCTATTTTCATGCTGGGTTGCAACCAAGAAGTGTATTTCTGGTTGCAAATTCAGTGTGAAAATAAGAAATTAACATTTACTTACATGCATGGCAAAGACTGAGTATCTTCCCTCCTAAGTGGCAAAATAATTGGTTTTCTTGTTGCAAAGTAAAGTATTTAAGTAAAGGCCCAAAATATTATTATTGACAAATTCTATAATAAATACAAAATTAAAAATGTAAATATCATAACAATAAAAAATGAGTAGCTCACCTGTCCACATTGCATTGCAGTGCTGGGGTTCTTTAGGATCAGTTGTACTATTCCCATAGGCAAATCAGGTTTGTGCAATTTGAACACTTTCAGGTTTGCGAATGGGAAAGTAATTTGCAGGGGATTACAAAACAACATGCCTAATAAATATTAATTAGACGGGTGTCTATTTGTGACCCCCCCCGAAAGTGGTTGCAAACGCATGAATGGAGGCCTGCAAGATCACTGACCCTGCATTTATAACTTTCTATACCCTTTAAATGTACAGGTGATGCTATTAAAAAACGTTTCTCATTTCCCATAGGGACAGTGACCCCTTTTGAGAATCATTTACCATTCCAACTTGAAGGTTGGTAACTTATTAATAGTTTGGGAGTGCAACTGTGGATAGAAAGCACTAGCTCATCCCTTTCCTAGTCAGAAATACCAGGAGACTTAATCTCTTCAAGTCCCTTCCTAGTTGCAATTCGGAAAAGGGTCACAAGCCACCTAATGTGTTGAAAAGAATATGCTGGCTGATAAAGGGGTGTTTCTATCTTGTGAAACAGCTTTAGTAACTGCAAACCCTGCGATTTTTCCAATCTCAGGGTTTGCAATTGCAAAAGGACTTTGGAACTAAGGCGGGCTGAAGACAGATCTCCAAATTAATGAAAATGTCCCCTCTTTGATGGCAGTTGCCTAACATGGTCAGAAGATTACGAGAGGAGGTTGTCATATTTCTCTGCTCACTTCTGGACTGAAAACTGAACATCAGCCTTAAGATAAAAGTAGTGCAGAATTATCTAGCAATGTTCCCTCAATTCAATTGGCCCTGGACCTCTTCCTTTCTTTCCACAGATCATTACTAGACTGATCATCTTCCTTAAAGTAATGACAACGGAAAAAAAGATTCAATTGCAATGGAATTCCACACTACATACTTCCCAAAGATGAATCACTTAGCTCCATAAAATGCCATTAGATATCTACCCCTCATGACTGTTATTTGATTAGCAGCATCATGGATTGCCCAGGAAACCATAGGTTATGTTTACCTAGACAAAATAGCAGTGACAAATCTGCAAAACATTTTTCTTGCTCCCAGAATATCTCCATTCCAAATGCTTCCATCAAGCATCAAAAGTCTCAAAAATATCACCATTGCTGCCTCCAAAAGAGCATCAATAGTCTTTAGAACATTAAAAGTCAACATATCCTGTCTTTCTGCGGCAGCGTGTGCCAGCTTTGGAGCCACCTAGTCTGCAAGGCCTGTGCTATTTGGATAGAGTACTTGTGAAGTTGGTGGGAACGAGGCGCTGCCAGTATATGTACCGCACCTATCTGGCACCTAGCCATATTGCCTCACTAAATCCCGAAAAAGTATGTATTATGTAAGAATTCCACTTCAGATATCAAAAACGAATGGCTATTCTAAATGCTATCAAATAGCTTGAAGAGGCAACCATTATGCCATGAATATTGCAATCAAACAGCCCTTAAAAACAGACATTCTCTCAAAATACGACCATGAACTATAAGAATGAGGAGGAGCAACTGTCTTCCCTTAACATCTGGAACATATTGCCTGGCAATGCCACCAGGCCATACAGACTCAATTTGAGCTGCTCAAACACTTCATGTCCTATACTTAAATTGTTGGCACTCAATCAGTGATGCAAGCATGAGCCAACTAAGCATATGCAGCATCAGCCCTGCATGTTCTCCATTTCTGAACCACCATCAGGCCTCTCATCAGTAATTTCAGGAACACCTGAAAGTTGGGGCTTGGTCCTTCATTGAAATGAAAATGCCAGGTCAAGGTTTATTTACATATTCCTTTACTGGGAACGAGATGAACAAACATGCATCCTGCAGGCCGGCATCATCAATTGGATTGCCGCCAACAGGTTCTCAATATACTAACTATTAACATTATTAACTCCAGCAGGTAGAATGAGAGCCCACGTGTAGAGCTAAGGGTAAAAAGAAGACCAGGAAAATACAGTAAGGGAGAAGATATGGAAAAAAGAGAAAGGGACTAAAAATAGAGAAGGCGAAAGGCAAAATACAGATAGAGAAAGGAAGAAAGGTATCCTAGAACCATTGTTTGCAACATACACCTAGAATGTGACTTGGTAGTTCAGACTCAATGTGGCTGCCACTAGTCCTATTTCCTGCTTCTTTCTCAGTCAGTGTGCTTGCAATGCCTGGAGTGGTCTTTCTTTGGCATATCAACCATTATATTCATGTTTGGCGCGTAAATCATAACACTGCATCAATGGTCAATGTGGAGCATTTGAAGCTAAGAATGAAGGCTTTAGAAGGGAACATCCAGCAAAATAAAAAAGCTTTCTAAAGCAGACACATTTTTAGTAGTCATTTTTCTGAGTTTTAGATAAGACCATTTATTTGCTTTGTAAAGTGGATTGTATCATAAATTAATTAATAATGGACAAAGGCACAGTGTGTCAACAGGCTTCAAACGTTGCTGCAATGAACGGGAAAATGTAATGGCTGTAAGGCTCATTTACAGATTGGTGGTGCTGGAGAATTGCTGTAAAATTGTTCATGTCCCTACCCCACCAAAATTGGTGGTACATATGGTTGTTTTTAAAGTGGAGGAAGCACTGAATTTCTGACAGTGGAACCTCCTCTGGGTCCACCATCAGAAACTTCTCACCTCATAGGTTCATAGTGACATTAATCCTACTCTATTTAGGGCATGATGATTTTGACTTGACTTCCATAAGCAGAAGGCACCATGCACATTAAGAAACCTCCCTGCATGTTTGGGTGATCTAGGTTCTTTTTAGAGAATAATCTCTCACTTTGGGAGTTTGGTCTGAAAAAATGATGCCCAAGGAGCAAAGCTTCACTGTCACCAAGAGAACTATCACACCAATGACTTCTCTGGGGCAGAGAGATAACTGTGTTCCTGAAGTGGATTTCTACGTATGGAGGGCGGTCTGATGCCAAAGGTGGAAGCAATGGTATCTGTGTACCTGGCAGCCTAGGGGATCATCCTCCATATCTTAAATGGCCCCCTAAGGAATAAATATACAGAGCAGGCTGAAGAGCACATTTTGCAATTTGCCCCAGGAAGTAACTCACCTTTCTACCCTAACCTACTTTTCCAGATTCATGTGGTGTATGCAGATAAACTCCTTTTCAATTCCTTATTTATATTGGGTGGGTAGCACAGTGCTGTAACTCCCGCAATAAGAGATGGGTCAGTTGTAGTAAAAGATAAGCAAACGTTCTTTTGGATTTTCCCCCAACATAAAAAGGTCATTAGTGTAGCTTGGATTTCTGTTGAGGACACTGCAAATCACTGAAGAAAAGATGAATTTGTTGAATTTGATCATACTGATATTATCTCACAGCTCATAATATATTAAGCAAACTATATTTGTGCAGAGGATCTGATGGAATGGACTGTCATGAATCATTCTCTCTCTGATCCACTGGGAACATGACACCCTTGAATACAGAAAAGGGTGGCTATCAATCCTCCAAGCGGTCCTGAATGAGAGGTCGGTATAGGCGCACAGAGAGCGCCCACCTTTGATGCAAGTCTTACTATAAGGGGACGCTCCCTCTCCAGGATACCAGAGGCTAGTAGCCTCAACTGTGAGGGTCCTCCCCAGATATTTTCTTGGTTAAGGTAGGCCCTCCCTTCCATTTGTGATTATTTTCGCAGTGTTTAAGTAGGAATCACTACAGGGATCCAATGCCCTGATGAATGCCCAGAGACTTTCCATAGCTCCACCATAAGGGCAGAAACATGTCGGCTACCCCATTTTAAACAGGTGACCTTGTGAGTCATTGCTCTCACACTGGTTCCCCATCCTTTTTAACCACACCACACAGGACCCCCATTAAAGTTACTCGGGTACCTGAGTAGGTGTTTTTATTTCCCTAGTATAGCTGGATCCCTATCTCCAGGAATAAGATTAATTTACGCACTCCCTCCTGTTCTTTTAACAGTGAGGTTGAGTCCGCCCAGGTGGCACTGTCCTACCTGGGTGGGGCTAGGTGGTCATATGATGAAGCATGACACTATATAGTGTGTGAGACCACCTAGTCCGTAAAGGAAACTTTCCTTTCCGTGGTTTTTCCCCAGCTCCTCTCCTTCCCCCCAGACCTAACATAACTACACAGCCCACCCATTTTTCACCTCTAGTTGAGGACTACGAGTGGTCTAGCGTCACAACTAGTACACTATTGACCCCCCCACTTTATATACAACCCCGCACTCCCCCTTTTTTTGTGATTGTGGCTATCAATCTAACCATCAGCAAATTGAGTGCCCAGGGTCGGGTATGTTAAAGAGTCAGCTCACTGAGCAGAAAAGGGGAAGGGCCTGTCAAAGTGCAGAATGCAGCTTTTGGGATAAAAACGGGTACCCACTGCATAATATGGTATAATGTGTCTGACCCAATGTACCCTGCTGACCCACAGGCTACTCGGTAGGCTACTTAGCGAAGTTGCAGGATGATGGGAATATTAGGCTACTGCTCTTATGGATATAGACTATAAAGGTGAATCGCACTGGGGTGGGGTGGCAAAAAAAGAAAATATGGGGAATGAGGAACTTGCCTACAAACTGATGTATTGTTATCGTTTGAATGCCAATGTTCTTACTATATTGAAATAATGCTAAATAGTTGATGCGTGAAATACACAATGGTCCTACTCCTTAATCACAGTTGTATTGGAGCAAGGTCTTCATATTATTTGTAAAAATATTAGTAAAAAAACGATGGGCCAGATACCTCAGTTTAAGATTTAGGGCTTGATTTAGAGTTTAGTGGATGGGTTACTAAGTCACAAAAAAAGACCTAAATCCCATCCGCCTTTTCACAAGTTCAATAGGACATAATGTTCTTTACTACGGTGGACTCGATATCTGCTACACGTGGAAAACTATCTGTGCAACTGTTATGAAACCCAATAAAAATGATGAAAAAAATGGTTACATAAATTCACGTTTTTCATAAGACTTCTGGTATAGTGTTTAAAATGCTGCTCTTGGAACTTGGAGGCCTTGTTGTAATCCCAATGTGCCATTTGACAATAAATTGTGTGGTTATGTAGAAATTCTCTAACTGCTCCACATTTGACAATGTACACGTCAAATGAAATTGTAAAACAAAACATTTGAATAGTGTGAAAAATGTAAAGAACAAAGCCTCTTTAGGGCACACTTTCTCCCATCACTATTCTGTCTCAAGAGTCCTGTCATGCAAAAGTTAAGGAAGTGAAGAGAGTCCCAGAGTCCATATCAGTCCCTCCAATTTATTTTGTGGATCATGATAGACATAACAGTGAGAATAGATATTTTCCATGCCTGAAATTAAAAAGTTAGTCAGAACAAACGCAAATCGTACCAAAAATGTTTGTGAATTGGGCCCTTTATATATTATTGCTCTTTGTGTCCTCCTGAGAATCAATGGGCCCTAAGATAATGAAAGGTCAATAGTACTGTATGCACCACAGCAGCATTGCTAGCTGAGATGAACCTGCCATTCAGAATAAATACAAATAGATACAATCTTTGGCAAAGCCAATTGGTCTGGCATTGGCTGTCAGCCTATGCCAATGATTGTTTTGTTTTGCCATGATGTTTTAAAACTTAATAGTTGGAAGATCTGCAGGGGTCCCACACAATATAAAAAATAAACATTAGCTAAACACAAACATATTTTTTGGTTACAAAAAGGACACATTGTTTCCCTAGTTCCTGGCACTGAACGCAGCTACTTTGTGTGCAGCTGTGCGCCTTGTGAAAGAGCAGAATGATGTTACTCACAATGAAGTTCCCCAATGGGTGAAGTGTATTTGTACCATGCTGCATGCCTCAGTGGGCAGAATAAATATGTGAATGACACAACATACCAATGGACAAAGAGGTCTAGTTAGAAGCTCCAATAAGTAAGCACATCATATATTTATGTATTTAATTTGTAGAATCAAAGATCTTGGCTAACACCAGACTTGAGAAGATGAAACATGACTACATGCACTCTTGGACACCTACTGCACTATTGTTCATACGAGGAAGTAAGTCCTTGTCTGCAGCAGGAACTATCTTCCATACTGGGATATGTAGCATACATTCACTTGTATACACAAATATGTTGAAGTTTCATGAGCCACGGGACAAATCTACTCATAGGAACATGAATAAAATACTGGTGATTCTAAGACTGAAATGTAGGCTAAGAAGAGCAGTTATCCCTGATGGAATAAATGTGAGAGTGGTGTGGCCCTTCAAGGGAATTTCAGTCTATCCCCTTTTCTTTGGTAGTCTCATTGCTGGACCACGCTTAATATGCTTCTTCCTGCTTGACTGAATACCTATGCTGTCTTGGGAATGTCTATGTCATCTCCGTGAAAGGACACTTTCCAAGTCTGTTCAAGATTCTCCTTGTAGTAAATCTGTTTCATATGGAAAAGGAGAAGAAAACAACAAATAGAAAATAAATTAATTTAGTGAAAGGAGTGTGCAGCAATACACATTTTCGAAGCAGTGACCTAAATGACTCAAAGGCAGAAAACATCCTACCATGCCATACTCAAAGGCTTACAAAGTAGGTAATTGTAATGAAAACAAGGACAACATATATACTGAGGACCAGGGTTTTCACATTTAACAAACACAATTGTTGCGTGGGAGTCACTTAAACCAATACCTCTTAAAGCGATTTCAAGATACTAAAATCAATTGTGCATTATAGCATATCAGTTCCAAATCATACATTCCAGAATTCAGACAAAATCAATTCATGACACTTTTCTTTTGTAGTCAATGTTTAGTAAGTCAACTGTTGAAAACATGGTGCAATATGTACAATGACACTAGTGCAACCAATCCAGTGCTGTATAGAAAGTAACAATATATACAAAAGTGTGTAAATAGACACTGTAGGATCCTCCAGGTTAATACAGTATTTGACCAAATGCCTATAGGTGATATGTAGCAATATGTACACTCTTAATCCCCGCAATTTAAATCAAGCAGTAACCAGGGGATCTCTTCAACCCAAAATTAGTTGTTGGGTTTCATCAGGACATTTGCCACCTGTCTCATGCACCAAAAATCTTTGCATGTCTGGGGATACCAAAATGGTCAGCAACAGAAGTATTTAATCCTTCTTGCTAGATGATTTATCACAGATCCCACTCTTTGTCTCAATGATAAGTACCTTAGTGTACAGTCAACAAAGAATCAATCTATCAAGGGAGCAACACATGCAACACATCCAATCTGCACTGCAGATTCTTACTAGATACCAGATGTAGTGGTTATAGGGGCACAATTTTTGGTCTCTTGAAAGATTGATTCTTGGTTTTCTGTAGGCCTCCAGATGAGACCAGACAACTAATTTAGGGTTAAGATTAATCACCCTACCCCCTGCTTATCCCTTGATTTAAATCATGGGAATAAGTGTATACATAGTGATACATACCTGCTAAAGATATTTGGTAAAATATTGGATTAACTTCGGGGTTCTGTACAGTGTCTATTTACACATTTTTGTATGTATGGTTACTTTTTACATATCACTGCGATGTTTGCTGTACTGTTCAGTCTACATATTGTACCTTGTTTTCAACAGATGACTTACTAAACATGGATCCAAGAGAAAAGTGACATAAATCGATTTTGTTTGTTTTTGGAAATGTATGATATGGACCTGATGTGTTATAAAACACAACATTTTTGAGCACCTCAAATTTGCTTTAAGAAGTATTGGTTTAAATGGATGCCATAGGACAATTGTGTTTGTTATATATAAAGTAGGTGGGACATTGATTCTGCTTACAGTTCATATGACTCAATTTTTCAGCTGGATTGTAGCCTAACAGCTGGACCTACTGTTGAAGAATAACACCTGTATCTTTGCCTCAACCCTTGTATGCTTTATATGGGTTACAGCCTTTTTTTAAAATGTCTTTTAATTGGCAGTTGAAGATATAAAAACGGTATATCACAAAGACATATTCAAACGAGTTTAACAAATACCCACACCACTCCCTTAATCCCATTCCATTCTCCCATAATGTGACATTGTTTTATGAAAGTGCCCAATAACAGAAAAAGATACTGAAGCAAAAGGGCTGAGCATCCCACTTCGCTGCTATTAAAAACATATTTTAAAAGTAGTTGGGTATGACCATTGATGAATATTATAGTGTGCCTTCCCATCGAATCCCCACCCCTTCTGGTCCAACCAGTTCTAAGCAACCTTCAAATCAACCATCCAGGTCATCTTGCTAAACATCATGTATGGAGGCAGGGCATCCCTGGATCCCAGTTACTCAGTAAGCTTAGCAGGCCACATCAGTAAGTCATCCGACAGTTTGAGATCTCTTCTACATTGGCACATGTGGTACTCCTCTGCCACTGCCCATTCAGCCATATCGTTCATCCACATACATACATCTGGGGGTGTTAGCACCAACCAGTGACTTGCGATTCATCTCTTTGCCAGCACCGGACCCACCACAAGGCACTTCCTAATCAGGCCCTTCTTTTTCCTCATTGGAAGTACGCCTAATAAACATTGTTTGGGGGCTCTGGATACCGTCCAGCCTATTGCTGTGTTTAGGCGTTCCAATACCACCTGCCAGTAGTGATCTAAAGATGTACAACCCTGGATCATATGTAGGAAGTCCGCCCATCCACCAAACATCTAGAACAAACAGAAGTTTGTTCTAGATAAATTACACTCAAGGTAGCTTGGGTCAAATATACTTGGTGTACAACATTATGGGTTACATCCTAATGTGTAAAATAGGTGTGGCTCAGTACCATATAGACACAACTTCTGCTCTATACTTGGAGATATATTTCATATTAAAAGTACGCCATACACAAGTATGTGGGCAAAAGACTCTGACAGGTGCTGTTCATCTTTGACACAAGCCCACACCGGGAATAGCCATATTTTTCTGCTTCACCTGCCTTATGTGTTGGGATGGTACTATTTGCATAAAGTAATGAAAACAATACTTTGCCTTTTATCCTAAAAACTAAATGTGATGGTGCTGGTGAAAATAAAGAATTACTGTTAGTCAATATTTAGAATTGAACTCACATTTTGATACAATGTTTCCAAAATATATATTGAATAAAAAAATCAAAAAAAAATTGCACTCTAGTTAGATCTTTCTGAAATTGACACATTTCTGACTGGGAGAGTTGCTGTTTAGAACCACTTATATGGTGATTTAAATCTGTAGCAAAATAATAAAACGGAATGATCTTCAGGAAGACTTATGTATCAATCTATCCTCTACAAAGATATCGTCTGACATAAATTTCTTGTCCTAAATATCCTTTACAAAAATATCCTCCCATTGGTTGTTAATGTTTTGCTACTCGCTCAAAAGGACCAAAATGTTTGTAGGTGTAGCCATAATATATGAAAACATATTTATCATGTCAGACGATAATCTGTCAACGATATTGTGGTACCACACTTTATTGTGGTGTTCTGAGGTTTGAATGATCCCAAATGGCAATCACATCTATTCTCTGTAGGACTTTTCTTAAAGACGTTTGAGATGTGTTTGCACACATTAAATCTGAAAGACCAACACTAAAACAACACCTACTCTGTATGCAGTTTATGTTATGCAGTTTATGTGGACTCCCTGGTCAATATCGGGAGGGGTTTAGATAAGGGCTTTCATACTGTCAGCAGAAAATCGGCTGAGACCAGTCTACATCACTTACATCGTTCAGACAATGTTCATGCTACAATATCTTAAACACAACTTCGTAGGGCCTTGATTGAACGTGTATACGTGATACTGCTTTTACAAAAACGATGCGAGGTTTTTTTTTATGTCCCCCTTAAATTATTCATCAGAGTTATGCTTCATACAGTAAGGTGCTCATTTACAAGTCTATACTTTCATAATGTACTCGTTGTTGAATATACATTTTCTTAGTGCTTTGAGTGGGATTTAAAAGGTGAGAGTGGGTCTCTAAAAGAGGTATAGCTGAAAAAGCGTAACTGTGATTCATTTTTTTAAAAAGTGCCGCCGAAGTAAATAGGGACATGTCCTGTTCTTGACACAGCATCTCACATGCACAGTATTTGAGTGTCACTGTTAAAGTCTCTGTTAGTGCATTTAAATTTAAATACATCACAGAAGAAATAACAAATACACCTACAAGTCAGATATATTGTCTTTATCAGTATTTGTTGTCACATATTCCCATAAAAAAAACAGAATAGCTTAACAACTCGCATTGTTCCCTTCATATCACTTTTCTGTACTCCTTTCTGGTTTGGGATCAAAAGGTCTTGTTCTAATTTGAGGTGCATCTGGGTGTCTTCTGCAGACATTTGATCGCCAATGTAATTACTAGTGGACAGTGCTATTTCTATTGTTCATGTTTAAAACTCTGGCCGGATTTAGAGTTTGGCAGATTAGTACTCTGTCACAAACGTGGCAGATATCCCAAGTGTCTTATAACAAGTGCATTATTCACTAACGCTTCTGTAATAAGGTGGACTGGATATCCATTACGTTTTTATTAAGTATCCAATCTGCCAAACTCTATATCAGACCCTTAGCAACTTCCTTTTTTCCTCCGTACATCTCTTTTTGAAGACCTTCTAACTGCATCTCACACTTCAGCTCTTTCCCTTCATCACACTTTTCAAGCTCTCCTTCTCTATGAAGTTCCTTTCGTCTTCCCCACTTCACCATAGCCTCTTCCACACATACTGCATTTTCTTTTTCGTGCACTCTGTCTACATTTAGATAATATGTACCTCTCTCACACTATTTTCTATAGAGTTGTAAGTACTGCTATCACATACTTCACAATCGCTCTGTGCGATCTGCCGAAATGCCAAGGAATAGAACAGTATATATATTTAGAACACGTGTAGGACATAGCGACAGATTTTGACATAAACTCATACTGCCTTCAGCCTCAATGTCAGAGCTTGCAAAAGACCTCCCTCTTAAACATCTATCCACATCATAAACTCCCCTGGACTCCTAGACGCACCTTGGTTTGCAATACGCGCTATCCAAGACTCATGCAAGACTCATGTCATGAATAGAAAATCAAAACTACAAAAGCACATAGGAAAACAGGAAATACTTTAGGAAATAGATAAAGCTCCTATGCCACATTGAATAAAATGTATGAATTGTATTATGTTTTTTGCACACAATGTCGAGAAAGGAGTGTTTTTACTTTGAGCACATAAATATAGGGCCTGGGAGGGACCTAAATCAATATCTAGTTTTACTTACTGTCTGTGTGGAGCTCTAGCAGGGCCTGCCCCACCTAAAGCCCTGGATACACCCTTTTATTCAAATTTCTCTTTGTGACTTTGGTATCCGAGATCAGGGGAAAAGAAAACGAAGGTGAAAATGAGCTGTTTCTTTTTGTGGCTTTGACATACCGAAAAAGGAACCATGGTTCCCTTCCAATCACAGCTTTTCATTTGCTTCAATAACCCTTTAAAATGATATCTTGCCTTTTGATATTTTGGCACTGAGAAAGCACGGGGCTTATTGTAGGCTATAATTAAGGGCGTAGCTTTAATTGGTGAAGCAGTTGCAGTTGCACGGGGACCCTGGAGGGGCACACTGATCACTGATTATTGCTGTATTGAGCAGTGAAAACAGTAGCCATGGCGGCATTTCGTTTCTTGCACAAGACACACAATGTTCGGCAAGGTCTTTTCTCTTGGTGTATCTAAGGAGATTGTGGTATGGCCTGAGTGCAACCTTGTAGATGGTTCTGTGTTGGCCTTAAGGTTAGCGCTCCATTTTCTTTCCAGCAATGTTGCCTTGCAATGTTGTTTGGATCCCCGGAGATTGCCTGGGTACAGTTAGCTTGTTTGCTGGTTCTTCATTGTCTGTAAAATGTAATGGGTGTGCGTGAGTCTGCACAGGTCTTGATTCTTTGGTTGAAGTTGGTGATATCCTTCTCTAGGTTTTCAGTGGTGTTCGGTTGGTCCATTTCAAAGGTGTTAGGCCAGTTAACTTCTGTTATTTTGTTTCAGTTCCGGCTGGGCAGGTGGATGCTGGTGGGTGCTTTGGCTTGCGGCCTTGAGTTGTGGAAGTGTATGGTGGAGTGGTTGGCCCATGTGAGCGGTGAGGCAGAGCTGTGTTTAATTTTGTTTCCACTATTGGATCCAGTGTGTGTCCTGCAATGTTTTTTGGGTCTGTGATGAGCTGGGAGAGTCCAATGTTGTTCAGGCTCTGCAGAGCATGGATTAGTGGAGTCCGTGAGGTGGAAATGGAGGACATCAAGTAGTATAAAGTCCTTGGAATTGAAGGTAAGGGGAGCACTGAAGTCTGTGATGAGGTTGCTGAAGTTGGTTTATGCTAGGGTTCCTTTCAAGGTGAAGCTGCTGTTTTTTTGTAGGCTGAAGAGCATATGTTCCATATAGGGGGTGTCCGAGTCAGTGGTAGTGGTGTATTGTATTGTGTCTTTGTAGATAATTATGAATCCTCCTCCTGGTTTGTGAAGATGATCTTGCAATAAATTTTCTAGCCTACCAGGATGGCAATATGTCGACTGGAGTCGAAATTGGGTTTCTTTAGGAAGAGGTGGTCTGGCACTCTATTGCTGAGATCCTAGATTTTTATGGCATTTTTGTTAAGGGAACGGGTTTTGAGGAGCATGCACATTGGAGTTTGATAAAATACTGGTGCGGCGTGTTGTGTGTTTATAATTTGTATGGGTGATGTGGGTGTGGGGCGGTGTACTGGTGCATGTTGCAAGTGAAGCAGCAGTGGAAGCAGGAGAAAGATCCTACCCTGCTGTGTGGTGTGGTGCTGCAGAAGCTGGTGGTTTGGCGATCCAGGTGAGAGAATGGGCGGTAGCTGCTGTGAAGTGGCGGGTCTGATCGGACCAGGGGCTGTGGTGCTGGTCATGGTCCTGGTGTGGACAGGTGCAGAAGGTCTTGCCTTTTGTGCACCCCCTGCACAGTTGCACAACTTCTGCCATTCAGTAGGTCATTGGAAGTGTGAGGAGCGTGATGGGATAGTGGACGGGGGCTAGAACGGGTAGGAAGATGACACAGAAAGAAGCAAGATTACACCAAAGCCAGGTAAGGAGCGGGGGAGGTGGGAGGGAGATAAATTGAGGGGCTGAGGGAAATTGAAGTAGCAAGCGTGGCGAGAGAAGAGGAGAGAAGTAGAACAAAAGGTAAGGGAGGCTGAAAGCAGAAAATGAAAGAAGTTTGCACAAGGGAGAAAAGGCCCAAAGAAAGGCACAAGAGTCAAGGGAGGGCAAAGAAGAAAAGAGCAGAAGACTGAAAAACATTTGGGATGTGAGAAGAGAGAGGCACTAAAATGAATAGGACAATGCAAAGCACAGAGTGTGGAGACAACTAAAAGAGAGCAGAGAGCACGAAAAAAAACAAAAAGGAGAGAAAGAGGCCCTGAAGCTAGAGAGCACAGAAAGTTGAGAACAGACACAAGAGAAAGAGTGAGAGAATTAGAGCAGAACGAGTCAGATAGAGGAGAGAGCAAGTAAAAGCATGAGGAAGAGGTTAGAGGGCACAAAAAGAGGCAAAAAAGAGAGGGAAAAGAGAGAGAAAGAGCGCCTGAAGATAGATGCCTCAGCAAGTTGAGAACAGGCATGAGAGAAAGAGTGAGAGAATGAGAGCAGAACGAGTGAGAGAGAGGAGAGAGGAGGCTCCATGAGGAACAAGGTGGGGCCTCCAGGCTCAAGGACAGGACTGAAAGGGCCAAGGCTGATTGGAGGACCAATCCAAAGCTGAACTGGCCATACTGGGCATCAGGCATTTCCCTGGGAGGAGGAAAGCGGGTGTGCTTTGCTACTGGGGAACAGTTTTGTAACAGTGCAACAGTTTTAAAAGCACCACAGAGTTCCTTGTATACCTAAAAATAGTTTTCAGACAACAACAAAAGTGCCAAGACAACTCTGGTGATCAATGTCCCTTCTGGAGAGAGCTCAGAGTTTTGTCTAGTGGCACTTGTGACTCATCTAAAGTAGCGCAGAAGGTTAATATGCCTGCTGCAAAGAACACATACTATGCAGATAACAGAACAGAAGTGTATGTGCAACGCTGAGTGGGATAATGCATAAAGATCCTTTTGTTACTGTGCAACTAATAAGTTACAATCATAATATAGCACAGTGAGCTATGAACTGCCATCAGTGAGCTGCATGCACACTGCATGGTACAGATTAGAAAGGTATGTGTTTTTCCCAGTCTTACATTATCCTAATGTTTCCAAAAAAGGGTTTGTTTGGGTAGAAATACATTGTTATTAGTAAAGTCATCCCTAACCACTGTGTTACATTCTGAATCCTGAGTTTATGCTTCCCCAGAACAAGCTCTCTTAAAAAATGCCCATAAATATGGAGGACATGTGAATCCTACACCTTGTATTCACCCTTGCCTTATATAATATTTTCTATACACTGATTTACACATGTATGACTCATTGTCTCTCTATGTATATGGGATGTAAAGTGCTCCAACGCCCTACGCTGGTAAGAGAGGCACATAAAAACAAATTAAATACATGTGAGAGATGGGCTTTGGGGAATGAGAGGCACTATTAGAGGGTGATGGTGAAGGAATCACTGAAGAGCCCCTATAAAGATTCAAATCAAATCAAATCATTAACATTTATAAAGCGCGCTACTCACCCGTGCGGGTCTCAAGGCGCTAGGGGAAAAAGAGGGGGATTATTGCTGTTCGAACAGCCAGGTCTTTAGGAGTCTCCGGAAAGCGGAGTGGTCCTGGGTGGTCCTGAGGCTGGTGGGGAGGGAGTTCCAGGTCTTGGCTGCCAGGAAGGAGAAAGATCTCCCACCCGCCGTGGAGCGGCGGATGCGACGGACAGCAGCGAGTGCGAGGCCAGAGGAGCGGAGGAGGCGGGTGGGGACGTAGAAGCTGAGGCGTCTGTTGAGGTATTCCGGTCCCTTGTCATAGAGGGCTTTGTGTGCGTGGGTGAGAAGTCGGAAGGTGATCCTTTTGCTGACAGGGAGCCAATGCAGGTGTCTCAGGTGTGCGGAGATGTGGCTGCTGCGGGGTATGTCGAGGATGAGGCGGGCCGAGGCGTTTTGAATGTGTTGCAGGCGATTTTGGAGTTTGGCTGTGGTCCCGGCGTAGAGGGTGTTGCCGTAGTCCAGGCGGCTCGTGACGAGGGCGTGGGTCACGGTTTTTCTGGTGTCGGCGGGGATCCAGCGGAAGATCTTGCGGAGTATGCGGAGGGTGAGGAAGCAGGCGGAGGACACGGCGTTGACTTGCTTGGTCATGGTGAGAAGAGGGTCCAAGATGAAGCCGAGGTTGCGGGCGTGGTCTGTGGGGGTCGGTGCGGTGCCGAGGGCCGTGGGCCACCAGGAGTCGTCCCAGGCGGACGGGGTGTTGCCGAGGATGAGGACTTCCGTTTTTTCAGAGTTCAGCTTTAGGCGGCTGAGCCTCATCCAATCTGCGACGTCCTTCATACCCTCTTGTAGGTTGGTCTTGGCGCTGGCGGGGTCCTTGGTGAGGGAGAGTAAAAGTTGGGTGTCGTCGGCATAGGAGGTGATGATGATGTCGTGCTTGCGTACGATGTTGGCGAGGGGGCTCATGTAGACATTGAAGAGTGTCGGGCTGAGTGATGAGCCTTGGGGTACGCCGCAGATGATCTCGGTGGGTTCTGAGCGAAACGGAGGGAGGTAAACTCTTTGGGAACGGTTTGAGAGGAAGGAGGCGATCCAGTCCAGGGCCTGGCCTTGGATCCCAGTGGAGCAGAGGTGGGTGATTAGGGTGCGGTGACAGACGGTGTCAAAGGCAGCCGAGAGGTCGAGCAGAATGAGGGCGACTGTTTCACCGTTGTCCATCAGGGTTCTGATGTCGTCAGTGACTGAGATGAGGGCGGTTTCAGAGCTGTGGTTGGTTCGGAATCCGGTTTGTGAGGGGTCGAGCAGGTTGTTGTCTTCCAGGAAGGTGGTCAGCTGTTTGTTGACGGTCTTCTCTATTACTTTGGCTGGGAAAGGCAGAAGAGAGATGGGGCGGAAGTTTTTTAGGTCGCTCGGGTCAGCCGTAGGTTTCTTTAGTAGGGCGTTGAATTCGGCGTGTTTCCAGCATTCGGGGAAGGTAGCAGAAGAAAAAGAAGAGTTGATGACGGTCTGGAGGTGCGGGGCGATGATGTCGTCGGCTTTGTTAAAGATGAAGTGCGGGCAGGGGTCCGAAGGGGCGCCGGAGTGGATAGAGTTCATGATGGATTTGGTTTCTTCCGTGTTGATGTGGGACCAGTTTTTGAGGGTGATGGCCGTGGATGCCGGTTAGGTGGTGTATGGTTGGGTCTGGTGTCCGAAGCTGTCGTGGAGGTCGCTAATCTTGCGATGGAAGAAAGTGGCGAGGGATTCGCACAGATCCTGTGATGGCGTGACGGCGTTGGCGTTGGCCCTGGGGTTGGAGAACTCCTTGACGATGCTGAAGAGTTCTCTGCTGTTGTGTCTGTTTTTGTCCAGTCTGTCGGTGAAAAACAGATTGAAGTATACTGGTGCTCTGTAAGGTCATCATACTAGTACAATTGACTACATAATGAAAATTGTGTTGTAGAATTCAACATTCTTGCCATTTTTTCAAATGTTCTTGTGGGGAAGAAACCCCCCCAAGCCCTATTCATGTGGCCACGCTCGCTCGCTATGTATCCTATGGGGGCTGGTCTGACAAAATTTGCCAGAACTGCTTTGGGTTCCCAGTCTGGCCAAGGACCAGTCCCAGGTAAGTGGTGGGGGAGTAGGACCTAAATGACACACTCAGCATCCCAATATGCAAAGACTGTTGATTTAAAGACTTTATATATGGTTTTAAAATGGTGGAAGGTAAGATGAATCTCTTACCCCAATGTCAATGTGAGTTTTCTTACATTATATTTTGAGCTGTTTATTGTAAGGTGCCAGGCGTTCTCCCAAAGGGACTTCACAAGCCCAAAACAACTACACTTCCAGGCAACAGTGCTAGATGATAATATTGAGAGAATTAACATGGTTTTAACCAGTTGACCATAGTTATGGTACCATTAATTTTATCAATTTGAAGCAGGCACACATAAGCTGTAGAGACGCAAAAACTATATCGTCTTGCATTCTAACGTAATAGAAATACGTCTGCATAAGCAAAGAGTTAAACAGTTTTACAGATGCTCTCCTCATTGTTCTCTCCCAGCTAAAAATAAGGTCTATGGAATGTACTGCATCTACACAATGACTGTGCAGAAACGACACTGATTCAAAGATTATCAGATATTTGCAGTTGACAACGGTTTCTCCGCAAGACAGAAAATGTAGATTGTGGGTACAGAGTACAAATAAACAGTTGATTTTTAGATTCAACGTGCATACGTTACACCATTATACCATGGAGAGTGGTCTGTTCACAGGGGAGTTTTAAACAGTTAAATGGCCACAACTGATTTCACTTTAACTGTAGAAGCAGGGGTTAACGGCAGAGGTCAATTGCATACTTGAAGTAATCATGAGGGTGAAAATCTGTTGTCATGCAAAGAGGAGTGCCCTCCAGTAGAACGACCGGTGCAGAAAGTGATGGTGCAGATGGTGCAGAAAGTTTCAAATATGTTACAAGAAAACAGTGCACTTGATGAAAGGAACTGTGCTACGATTATGCATTATTCTCAAACTTTACGGTACTCAACCCATTTACTTCAGAATGTCATAACTCGGGTGTCAAGGTTTTATTTATTTATTTATTTATTCATGGCATTACTATAGTAACCATGCCGTGAGAGCAACAGAAAGCATCACATAACACTAAAACAGCACATAGGGAGGGCAAACTAAAAAGAAGGTGCGTAAGAGGGTGAGAGGGAGGAGTTAGATACTACAAGAAATTCTGAACATATTGATTTTTAATTCTTTAAAAAAAAAAAAACAGGTTTGAATCTTAGGTCATCTACGAGATGCTTAGAAGTCTGGCACCTGGCATGAGAAGGACTGTTTTATGTTTTTTTTCTCTTTTTTTCAGAATTTCCGGGAGGGAGCAACATTTAATTCTAGTGTCGGTTGCTCCGTCTTTGAGGTGTAGATTGTGCTTCAAGTAACTAGTGAGGGGAAGGGCAGGTGCCCTTTGAATGACGCATTCTATCTTAAATTGCTTTTGAGCTTTCAAGGGTAGTCAGTGAAAGTCTATCAAAAGCGATATTATATGTTCACATTTGTTCTCGCTTTTTTTCTCGTCTTCAGCAATGCAATAAGCTGTTTGATGTACAGACTTGAGGAAACTCCAGTTGATTTAGGCAGGCTACATAAAATAGCATTAGTGTGATCTATATGGTAAACAACCAGCACTTTTACACCTGTTCTTAAATCTAAGTGAGGAATTGATGGCTTCGGTTTCATCAAAAGGAGCTGGAAGGCCAAACTGAAAGGGAGGTGAAACATAGAGTTTTGCAGGAGCCAGAGCAGGTAAGAAACACTCAAAGAGAGGGTTACAGCAAGGTTTTCCTCCTTTGAAATTATCTGGAGAAATGTGCAACATGGATGGTCCTCGAATTGTTTATTTCACTGTTCTTTGCCACAACATGGTTTAGAAAAACAGATTGGAGATCAGTCTAAAATTATTGAAGTTGTTGACACTTAAGAAAGATTGTGAATTCTCAGAAGGTGCCCATGTGTGGCATTAATTAGTATATCAAATGCAATAAAAATACAACAGTTTTATTACTAAAAAGGCAGTCACTGATCATGGTCTTTTCATTGGCCTCTCTTAATTTTTGTAGACTACACCAATTAGCACATTTGCCTGTACCTAGAGAAAATATAAGAAATTCAGTTATATGAATGTAAGCAATAAATTCATGTCTGTGGTCACTGGGTTTTAACAGATACATGGGCTCATTAGTAAACTTACAAAATGGTAGCCTATGAATTTGATCCCCTAGTAATAGTGTCAAAGTTATCTGAAATTTATCAGGAATAGGTGCCCCTAATATCTGACCAAGCATCCTGTAGTGACAATGAGAGGAAACATTAGAAGAGGCACTCGTGTAAGTCTGTTGTCAATTCTCTTACATCTCCTCTCACTTGATCCACCTTTGGACATCCTATTACAAAAGCTTGGCAGTCAATCAATGTTAGTATATGGGTCTCAAACTCTGGAACATCTTTGACTCATGCCTACGGCCAGGACAAATCATACTATATTTTACGGGGCTCTTCAAGCCAGAACTAAACAGACACTCATTTTATAGAAGAAAATGCTCAGATACAGTGTATGAAAAATGCTCAGCAATTTTCCTTGTTTTTTGTATTTCTGAACACTCTAAAGTGGTTGTGAGGAGACAAGCATTTTGCAAAAAAACAAATAAATAAGTAAATAAGGACCTAATAGATTACATGTTGTGTTGTGAGCCATGCTATGCTGGTTAGTGACTAAGCTTTTGTCCTAGGCTCAAAGGAATGCAAATCTGCATCAAGTGACCCAAAGCATTTCATGGATTTATTTACCATTATGAAAGTCTGCTGGCTAAGTGCCAAACTGTACAATCGCACTGAGGCGCCCTTACTAAATATCTCCTGGGTATTTTGATTTATAATGGTGCATATTCCTTTGTGGCATGTTATGTGTACCGTTGTATTTGCTATGCACTGCCATGTTTTTTTCGGTCCAATAAAGTCAAATCGTGGCACAAACAGCAAGGATATTACTGCTCAGAGATTCAGTAGGACCCATTTTGTCACTTAGTAGCACTTGGAATAGTAAAAGAACTACTCTCCATTAATGATTGTACCTAGCTGCGTCTGTCAAAGTTAAGCCCTTCTGGTTCCCTTCCTCACTTCAGAGTGGAATCATACCATTGCGTATTGCGTAGACCAATTCCAAAGGACTGGAATGTTAAGTACTCAAATTTACCTATTTGCCTCAGTAGTGAAAAAGTAATCCTCAAAGTAATAACGAGTCTTTCTTTTATAATTAGAAACAAACATGGGCCAATGGACATTATAACTAATTAAGGAAAGTATCTTATGAACAATATTTATTTGAGAAAACAGTAAAATCAAACTTTAACTTGTTTAACCATGTAGAATGTGATAAACTTTTTATCACTCTTTCGCATCACTGTTTAAATATTTATTGAACATTTCACACAGATGCCTCTAGTTACCTATTTACAGTTCAATCATACTAATATAAATACTTGCATGAATATATCTTTTATCTTTTTTCTTTTATATTAATTGCCAGATAAATAAACACTTTGTTCCCTTCAGTTTTTAAAAAATGAACAGTCCATAAAATCTTGATTTTATCAATTAATCAATAACAAATTAAATTAATAGGGAAGTTTATCACTGATGAAATCCTACTTAACTCCAGACGTTGTGTAATTGTCTGGGATCCTCTTTATCATTTTTGGGGTATGTTGAGAAGAATGCACGACGTGTGTTTGATTTGTATACCTTTATGCAGTAGAAATGCTGCTCACTCGACATCATGATATATTCTTAACCATAGGTGATTTAAGCTGATCCTAATATTTGTGAAAATACTCAGAATATATACATTTTTTTGGAAAAGTTTGAGCAATGTTAATCCAAATGACGGTACGATGTCCCTATTGCAAATATTACTAATTTGGGTTAACCCCTTCGCTGACAGGCATTTTCCCCCTCCTGTGCAAGGCCTTTTTTTTTCCTATTTGGAATAATTTGCATCCTTTTTTTCCAACATCCTAGGGATTCTAGAGGTACCCAGACCTTGTGGGTTCCCCTGAAGGAGGCCAAGAAATTAGCCAAAATACAGTGAAAATGTCGTTTGTATTTCCAAAATGGGCACAAGATATGGTGTTGAGGGTCAGTGGTTATGTGCACATCTCTGAATTCTGGGGTGCCCACACTAGCATGTGAATTACAGGGCATTTCTCAAATAGATGTCTTTTCTACACACTGTCTTATATTTGGAAGGAGAATATGTAGAGAAAGACAAGGGGCAATAACACTTGTTTTGCTATTCTATGTTCCCCCAAGTCTCCCGATAAAAATGGTACCTCACTTGTGTGGGTAGGCCTAGTGCCCGCGACAGGATATGCCCCAAAACACAACGCGGACACATCACATTTTTCCACAGAAAACAGAGGTGTTTTTTGCAAAGTGCCTACCTGTGGATTTTGACCTCTAGCTCAGCCGGCACCTAGGGAAACCTACCAAACCTGTGCATTTTTGAAAACTAGAGACCTAGGGGATCCCAATACGGGGTGACTTGTGGGGCTCTCACCAGGTTCTGTTACCCAGAATCCTTTGCAAACATCAAAATTTGGCTAAAAAAACACTTTTTCCTCAAATTTCGGTGACAGAGAGCTCTGACATCTGAGAGGAGCCAAAAATTACCTTCCACCCAGTGTTCCCCCAAGTCTCCTGATAAAAAAGGTACCTCACTTGTGTGGGTAGGCATAGTGCCTGCAACAGGAAATGCTCCAAAACACAACGTGGACACATCACATTTTTCTACAGAAAACAGAGGTGTTTTTTGCAAAGTGCCTACTTGTGGATTTTGGCCTCTAGCTCAGCCGGCACCTAGGGAAACCTACCAAACCTGTGCATTTTTTAAATCTAGAGACCTAGGGGAATTCATGACGGGGTGACTTGTGGGGCGCTCACCAGGTTCTGTTACCCAGAATCCTTTGCAAACATCAAAATCTGGGCCAAAAAACACTTTTTCCTCACATTTCGGTGACATAAAGTTCTGGAATCTGAGAGAAGCCACAAATTTCCTTCCACCCAGTGTTCACCTAAGTCTTCCGATAAGAATGGTACCTCACTTGTGTGGGTAGGCCCAGTGCCCGCGAAAGGAAAGGCCCCAAAACACTATCTGGACACATCAAAATTATCAAATACAAAACTACCTGTTTTTGCGGGGGGCACCTGCATTTTTGGTCCTGGGCACAGCAGCCATACAGGGAAGCCTACCAAACCCAGACATTTCTGAAAACTAGACAGCGAGGGAGTCCAGGGAGGTGTGACTTGCGTGGATACCCCAGTGTTTTCTTACCCAGAATCCTCAGCAAACCTCAAATTTAGCTAAAAAAATCACATTTTTCCCACATTTCTGTGTGGGATCACCGCACCGGGACAAATATCCTACCACCCAACGTTCCCCTCAGTCTCCCAGTAAAAATGATACCTCACTTGTGTAGGTGGGCCAAGTGCCTGTGACAGGGAAGAGCCAAAAACATGTCAAAATTGAGGGGGAACCAAAGCGGGTCTAAAAGGGCAGTTTGGAAAAAAAAAAATTTAGGCTGACAAGTGGGGCAAAATTTCTATCGATATAGATGAGACAATGCTGGGTGGTAGGAATTTTGTGAATTCATGCAGATTCTGGTAGGTTCCATCACAAAAATGTGGGGAAAATGTGTGATTTCCAGCAAAGTTTGAGGTTTTCAGGGCATTGTGGGTAAGAAAATGGTGCGGCGTGCATTTGAAGCACACCACCCTGGACTCACCCAGATGTTTAGTTTTCAGATGTGTCTAGGTCTTGTGGATTTTTCTACATGGCAGCGTCCCAAAGTCCAAAAAGTGCAGCCCTCACCATTCCAAGTGGGACGATTTTGGCCCAAATGTAATACCAAAACCCCAAATAATAAAATACCACTTGCTTGCCGTGGGATAAGATGTTTTAGTGTGTGGGGGAAAGCTGAAAGACTGTTATCCCCTTCAGTTGGGATGGGGGCATAACCATGCCCATACTGGTTGGTAGCCACCACCCCACTATTTTCTTTTTTAATTCCCTGGCATTTAGTAGACTTCCTGCCCCCCCCCGGGGTGTGGATCGGGGGTAATTGCCCCATCTGCCCAATGGTGGGCAGAACAACTTTGTCCCCATTTATTTCCCCCACCCTCTTATTTAAAAAAAAAATCTTCCCTGTTCTCTGGTGGGCTTTCTGTCCCTCTTGGGGGCAGATGGGCCTTCCAAAAATAAGCTGATCTGCCCCTACGGGGAGCTGATATGGCCAACAATAATATGCCCCCATGGGGAGCAACCCTTGCCCAAGGGGCTGCCCCCCCAAACAAAACACACACACCAATCCCTGGTGCCTAAGTGGTTTCTGCCTCCCGGAGGAAGACCGGCCTAATAGAAATAGGCCGATCTGCCCCCAAGAGGAGCAGAAATTACCTAAAATAATTTTCCCCCCAGGGGAGCGACCCTTGCCTAAGGGGTCGCTCCCCTCATATAAAAAAGTAAAACAAAACAAAAAAAAAATCCCTGGTGCCTAGGTGTTTCTGCCCCCCCCCCCCGGGGGCAGATCAGCCTAATTACAATAGGCCGAACTGCCCCCAAGGGGGGCAGAAATGGCCTAAAACAAATTTGCCCCCCCCCAGGAGAGCGACCGTTGCCTAAGGGGTCGCTCCCTTCAAGAGAAACTGACAAAAAAAAAATCCCTGGTGTCTAGTGGTTTCTGTCCCCCTTGGGGGCAGATTAGCCTAATAGAAATAGGCTGATCTGCCCCCAAAGGGGGCAGAAACGACCTAGAATTAATGTTGCCCCCGGGGGAGCGACCCTTGCCTAAGAAGTCACTCCCCTTGCGTGAAATTTTCGCAAAAAAATAAAAGTCCCTGGTGTCTAGTGGTTTCTGCCCCCCGGGGGCAGATTGGCCTAATTAAAATAGGCCGATCTGCCCCCAAGGGGGGGTAGAAATGGCCCAGAGATAATTTTGCCCCAGAGGGGGCGGCCCTTGCCTAAGGGGTCGCTCCCCACACATAAAAAAATAAAACAAAACAAAAAACAAATCCCTGGTGCCTAGAGGTTTCTGCCCCCCCTGGGGGCAGATCAGCCTAATTACAATAGACCGAACTGCCCCCAAGGGGGGCAGAAATGCCCTAAAACAAATTCCCCCCCCAGGAGAGCGACCCTTGCCTAAGGGGTCGCTCCCTTCAAGAGAAACTGACAAAAAAAAAATCCCTGGTATCTATTGGTTTCTGCCCCCCTTGGGGACAGATTAGCCTAATAGAAATAGGCCGATCTGCCCCCAAAGGGGGCAGAAACGGCCTAGAATTAATTTTGCCCCCAGGGGAGCAACCCTTGCCTAAGGGGTCGCTCCCCACATATAACAAACAAAAAAAACACCCCCAAAAAATACCTGGTGTCTAGGGGGTTTCTGCCCCCCCTGGGGGAAGATCGGCCTGATTATATTAGGCTGAACTGCCCCCAGGGGGGGGGGGCAGAATCAGCCGTAAAATGATTTGCCCCCCTGGGGAGCGGCCCTTGCCCAAGGGGCCGCTCCCCTTATGTGTAAATATTTAAAAAAACAAAATCCCTGGTGTCTAGTGGTTTCTGACCCCCTTGGGGGCAGATTGGCCTAATAAAAATAGCCTAGAAAACTTTTTGCCAGAGGGGAGCGACCCTTGCCCAAGGGGTCGCTCCCCACAAATAAAAAACACATAAAACAAAACAAAAAAAATCCCTGGTGTCTAGGGGGGTTTCTGCCCCGGGGGGGGCAGAAACAACCTAAAAACAAATTGCCCCCCTGGAGAGCGGCCCTTGCCCAAGGGGCCGCTCTCCTTATCGAGTAAATAAAAAAATAAAAATTCCCTGGTGTCTAGTGGCATTTCTGCTGAATGCTCAGAGAAGCCTGAAAGGAGAGGAAAGGCCTTTCGATTCCCCTTCCATCCCTGCCCAGGGGAGGGGGTGTGCCTGGCCATCGAAGGAGCGCTAGCGCTCCCCCCGGGGGCCCATAGCAGGACAAGGTGATCTCGTCCAAGGCACCGGGAACCGGTGCCTTGGACGAGATCACCTCGTCCTGGGCACAGAACAGGTTTAAGAAACACATGCTTGCTTGGTCTGCTCCCTTAGAGAAATATTGCTTTAAAATCATTTGCAATGGGCTGTCAAAAGAACACACAAATATTACAAAGGACTACAATGTTAGGGGCTAGCTTATGAATCATATGGAGTGGTATTTCCAGGGCAGATACTGCCTGCTTGATCACAATAGATACAGTGTACCCACACCTACATTTTACGATGCAGGACACAGATGCTCATTTAGAGGCAGAAAAATTCAGGTGGGGAAATCTTATAAGGATCATGCAGAGGCACAATAGCTGCCCAGCTCCCTTCTAAACTCTTCCTACAGCAAGGAGGGAGACTGGATGGCTCCCTCATGCCTTTCTCCACCCTCTCCTCCCCTTTGCCACATACTCCTCCCCAACAACAGCCCCAGACGTACAGCAAACCCAGCTTTAATTTAGTTACTGTTCAGGTGAGGTCGGAAAAGGTAGGTGAAAGTGGCACATTATTCAGACTGGATTTATTTGTAATCCAGTAAAAATAGGAATGTATGTTAACCAACGTCTAGGTAGAAAACATGGCAGTAGTCAGATTTAGGTGTGGGGGTACTTCCCTAAAACTTCATTTTGGGAAGCATGGAAGATTTGCACCTAAATCTGAATCACTCAGTTCAGTTCGGTTCTTTATTCAGCACATTGCAATGGCTATACATATACATAAAACACATCACCAATAAATGCAATACAATAACAAATAATCTGATAAAAGAAAAAAAGCAATCCTCAATACCCCAAGTCTATATTTACAGCAATGTTAAACATTTCCTCGCATATATCGCTCCCCAGAAGTGTGGTGCTAAAATAGACCAATGGGTTTTCAAGTGCAGTGGTGTAGCTATAAGCTACTCTATATTTCTTAGTGTTTTGTGCAAGGAAAATGGGTTTGTAAAATTCCCTTCTCAGACCCTCATAGAGAATCACTCAAATTTGTGGCCTAGGTGGCTCGAATGTGCATAAATACATTAAACTAGCCCTAAAATTACTTTTTTAACTCCCAGTGGCTTTAAGGCATGTTAAAAGTCCTATATTTTAAGCTTGCAGTAAAGGGACAGGGTATCACAGAAACTGAATATCCACTGCATTCCATGAAGAATCTGCAATTAGTAACAGCTCACATGATCACCCAACAGACCTGTATGTGCACGAAGCATAGAGATAGGATCCAGGGAATCCAGAACCCTGGCAGTGGGGCGTACTGAAACCCACACTGTACCAGAACACGACTATACTTCTCTTTAAACGGATATGAATCAGTTTTCAAGCGACGACTTTCTCCTTCAGTTCAAACCATGAAGATTCTTATATCAAATGAGAGCTATCTTACCGTACATTTCTGTAGGGGAGGCTCCTCCATAAGGACGGAGGAGCGTCGCCCCTCCACCAGCAGCAACCACTGCAAATCCTTTCACAAGGAAGGGATAATTAACCATGTTTATTATCCCTTCCTTGTGAAAGGGGCGGGCATTGGGAGTGACGGGCAGAGGGCACTATGCACTACCCTCAGAGCGCATGTGTGTTTGGCCGGCTGTCTCGAGCAGGCCTCACACACATGCGCACAGGGAGCTCTCCAGCCTGGCAAAGCAGTTGCTGGGCTAGAGAGAGCCTGCACAGGCTCCCAGTTTTTGAGCAGCATCAGGATTGGCCGCAGGGAAAGCTTGGAACCTGTGCCTGGTAGCAACAGAGAAGGGGCGCAGAGCGGAGGTAAGTTTTTACAAATTTTATTTTATATTTTTTAGATGTTATTAGTCCCACCAATTCCCCACCCAGGAGTCGGCCCACCCCCAGGAATCCCCACAAGCCACATCTGCATTTCTGAAGAGGAAAAATGGGAGATCCCAAAAATCCAGAGTGGTGCCTTTATATTACTGGAACACAGTATCAATAGCCGTAGTGCTTTTGGAGTAGTCACATCACCTAAAATACAAATATATTCACTTTACGAATTCACAAAATCTGGTGGGAATATCTACCTACAAAGACATCATACATACCTCCATTCCATCAAATCTATTGATAAATAGGTCCTAGGCATGCTAGCTTCTTTCCCTATCGCAATGATTGTAAGTGGTCACTTAAATAGAAGATATACTAATATTTGAGAAAATCCCTTCTAGAAATAGGTACCTCTCCTGAAAATTGGGACTCAGTTAGGTGGCCTATGCTGTGTGCTGTGCGTTCCTTAAGCAATGTATTGTTTCACGGTAAATTAAGTCAGCCTGGCGTCCGCTCAGAATACATCCAATGTATGCTTAAACAAGGTAAATATTCTGTGTGTAGCCAATGTAGTTGGCTTTGTTTTGCTGGCAGCGTGATCAATCATTCAGAAATATTTAATGTTATCAAAATTGCTCTTCTAGGTTGCATGACACAACCACACATGCCGGAACAGTGGATTCTTAAACAACGCAGTCTGAACCAAGACCGCGTCTTTACTACTCATGTCTTTACCACGCATGCCTTTACAATGAATTTCACTGTAAAAGCATGATTGATTAAAAAAATTGCATGGTAAATTCCGCCCTGCCCTATGCCCTAACACCCGATACCCCAGCCCTGCAACCCACCCTGTCCCAGCCCTTAACACTGCCCCTTCCCCCATCCTGAGCCCTAAAATGACCTTACCTGTCCTTAAAACTACCCCTTCCCCTCCCCCACCTTGAGGCCTAAAACCCTGCCCCCTGTCAAAAACTACCCCGATCCCAGCCCCCCACCCTGAGCCCTAATACTGACTCTCACCCCTTAAAACTACCCCTCCCCCCACCCTGAACCCTAAAACCGAGCCACTGCCCTTAAAACTACCCTGACCCCCCGCTCAGAGCCCTAAAAGTGACCCCACTCTTGAAACTACCCAGACCCCCCACCCTGAGCCTCGAAAATGACCCTGCCCTTAAAACTACCCCAGTCCCCCTCCCTGAGCCCTAAAACCCTGCCAAAACAATATCCTGACCCCCCCACCTTGAGCCCTAAAATGCCCCCACCCCTAAAACAAAGCCCCCAACCCAGCCCCAGCCCATTTTATCTCTCCCGATCCTTCCTGTTCCTGATCCCCCCATATGCACAGTTAGACAACTCTCTACCTTAACCACGCATATGCATGGTAAAGCGATATGCGTGGTTAAGGGAGACTCCAGGCAGAGTCGGGGTCCAGGCAAGCATTGCTCCCCTTGCGGGAAAATGGCAGGCATTGCTCAGCCCACGTTGTAAAGGAAGTTTCCCCCTCTTATATCACTACCATTAGAGAAGTTAAATGGTAATTAATTGGTGCACTGATATAAATATTACTTATTCAACTGCATCTTTTTTGCATCAAATAGTAAAGTATATTGGACAATACACCATATAAATATGGTTTATCAGATGATCCCATATATCGACTATTCTTGCCTATATTCCAGAATAAGGCAGCTAAGCAATCCAATGTGCATATATATTTGATTTCACACGTGGAAAGTAGTTTTTCTGCAAGCACCATTAACTAAACAACACCAGTAAACTGTATTAAACAGTACTAAATTACATGGAAGTCAGCCTCTAAATCAAAATCTCCACTTGTTATCTACTGTAAACCTGCCTGTGTTTGCCAAAATACAATATACACATGTTTTTTTTAAACTAAATGAAATGCACTGAATGTAGTTGATGCATAAATGTGCTTATTGCATTGTTCAAATACAGACAGTTATAGAAATTTAGGGCCTGATTTAGAGTTTGGCAGACAGGTTACTCCATAACAAATGTAATGGACATCCTATTTGCCGTATCATGATTCCCATAGGATCTAATGGGACTGTATTACGGGATGTACGTCACACTTTTGACAGAGAAGTCTGTCCACCAAGCTCTAAATCAGACCCTTAGTCTAACTTACCTAAACATCTGTAATCCAGAACCTGCAGTGTGTGCCACTTGGCCTGTGTATGGAGGGACTTTCCAAATGTGATGGAGTAACCCATCCGAAAACTCTAAATCAGTCCCTAATCTAATTTACCTAATCATCTGTAATCCAGACCCTGCAGTGTGGGACACATGGCCTATGCATGGGAGGGACTTTCCAGGAGTTGCCTTTTGTCAGAATCCTTGCACACACCCTGGTAATTCTAGAGATCACCATGGTTTCTCATTGGTGATGGGAGCCATTGGCCCATCCCTGAAGCTCAAGAACTGACTGGGCTTTATCCCACCACCCCTACAACCCAGGGCCCACAAGGATTCCCTAAAACCTGCAAAGTGGGAGCTGGGGTGCTGCTGCCAGGTCTGAGCTGGCTGGCTCCAAAGACACCCAGTTTCATCCTTCCTCGCAGCCAGACATTATACAAATCATGCAGTGATTACCACCAACTGATTCTTACATGGCTGGGAATTGGCTGGGTGCTAAGGAGCACTGCTCTTTGATAGGCTGCATCCCCAATTCAGCACTACTTTGTATTCGGAAGCTGGTGGGACTATTTCAGCAGAGAGAGACAAGTGCCTCTCTTAGTCAAATTCATAAGGACCTCACAGTAGCCAAACGTGCAAGGCCAGAATGTCACTTTGCATCATCCATTATTTTGTTTTCACAGAAATGCAATTCATCTCCTCATTGTTTAGTACATTGACTTGTCTGTGTACTTAATAACAAGAGTGTATTTTTCTGTTAAATATTGCACCAAATAACTTAATCTGATTGTTGTGCTTGTATTTAAAATGTTTGTATTGTGTATACAAAACTGACTCACACTAAAACATTAAAATAAAAAGGGCTAAAAACCCAAACCAAATAGTAAGTTTGACATTTACCTGGATCGGTGTCCATCATGGACTCATGTCCATCATGAACATCATTTCTTACTGAAATCTAGTACCTTTTTATTTCCTATCCAGTTCCTTTATTTGGAAAGTACGGATTTCACAAAAAAATATGCCTGTGGTACAGCTCATGAGCATAGCAAGCACATCCCCAATCAGTTTCACATCACACACATCAATCTGGGACGTTAGACTGAAAGTCAGCATATATTTAAAGTACCACGTATGGCAGTGTAAGCATCACTAAATTGCAAAAAATAGAGAAAAAAAGATTACTTGATACTGTACACACATAATACAAGATGGTAATTATTTACATTGTCTCTACCTTAACGGTGTCTTGTATGAAACTTAAAAAAACAATGGGAAAAGCAAGTACCAGCTCCTCAATTTGCAATTTGTATTGTTCACATAATAACATTGAAATGGTACATTTTTTAATATACTTCCCTTTGTCTGACAGTTTCATCACATAATATGTGAGACAGAAGTTGGAAAGAGTTGATAATTGTAATTATTTGGAGTTGGATTCAGTTCAACAACAGAGGATGAGAGCAACGCCCCATGCTCCACAGTAAAGCCATAAGCTTGTCAACAGTAAATGAGCCATCAGTAGTTCCTGGCATTAAAGGGTGGGGCGAGGCTTGGCTGGAGAGGCCGGAGGAGAGCTATGCACCACAATGTGCGCATGTCTGTTTGGAAGGCCGTGTTGGGCCGGCCAAACAGACATGCACACTTTGCATGTTCTCTACCCGGCTGTATTGCACAGTGGAGTGAAGAACATGCACAGGCCCCCACTCCCAATCTGAGCAGCGAAGCACGCTACTCAGACCAATCACAGCACTGCTGTCATGGTGGTGACCGCAGCATTGTGATTGGCTGGGAGCCTCTGTGCACCCAGGCACAGAAAGAGGACGAGGATGGAGGGGAGACAAACTCGTCTCCCCTCGAAGGTGTTTTTTCGTACCCCCTCACCCTGTCCTGTCACACCCTGTCTCACCCCGCCACCTCCTTCAGTGGGAATGCAACTTCTGCTATAGCTCATGACAGGAGGAAACGTCTCCTTTTGAAGTTACATCCCAAGTTAGCAAATTTGGCAAAGGTTTACCACTGGGATTAACACTGAAGGCTTAATATTTGGTGACTCTTTTATCAAAGAAGTAAGCAAATATGTTACCACTTTTGCTTCCTTGGGCAAAGCCCAACAGTCATTACGAAAGGTTTTGGGTCAATGGGTTTTTGTCAGGGCAGGCAAAGGCAGGAGCCACTTTGCATACCTACATGAATCAAAACTTCGGGGGCGCCAACTATGGATATCACAATTTCCGACCCCAATTCTATCCCCAGAAAGGTAGAGGTTTCCGCAGTCGAGGTCCAGGAGGTCACGGAGATGCAAACCCAACAGGTAAGTCAACGTTTTGGCCTACAGACTGTAGGGGGTCTTTGAGACTTTTCCTCAACAAATGTCAGTCCATAACAGCAGATCCTTGGGTGCTGAACACCGTTCAGGGTTATTCTGTAGAACTTTATGCACATCCTTATGAGATTCATACTCCTTAACCCTTAACATTTTCAACAGCAATGGAGGCTCTATAAACAAAGAAATTCAAACTCTCTTACACAAATAAGCAATCCAAGGGGCCATCTTACAACCAACATGCTTTCTAAACTCTCTATTCTTAGTTCATAAGAGAAGCAAGAAAATGAGACCCATGATAAATCAAAGAGATTTCAATTAGTTTGTCATTTACCATAATTTCAAGATGGGGACAAAAATTAATCTCAGAGAGTCTTTATTTCAAAGCAGATGGAAGGTCCGTTTAGAATTACAGGATGCATATTTAACTATTCCAAGCCATTCACGATTCACTAAATATCTTCACTTTAAATGGAAGGGGGAAACCTACCAGCTATCCTCCCTTCTGCTGGGTCTATCTTCAGCACCTTGATGAAGCCAGTGGTAGCTCAGCTCAGATCTCAGGGTATGTGGTTGATCATCTATTTGGATGACATTTGTTTGATCGGTCTAAATATCCAATCTCTACGCCCAGTGTGGTCAGATCTCGACTGGAGGTGCATGGCCTCTTCAGGAGTCTACAATGGACATTAATTGTTTAGAGATGGTTGTAAACACTTTGAAATCCAGAGCTTTGCAAAAAAACAAGGTAAGTTGCTCCATTATTTTTCAGATGGACAATCTCATGGCTGCAAGATATGTCAATCGTCTCAGAGGTGCAAAATCCAATCCCCTGGCAGAATTAGAAAAACATTTCTGGGAATTCTGTCTTTCTCACAAAATATCGGTAAGGACAGAATATCTTCCGGGTGCTTTTAATACAGTCACCAACTGGCGTTCGTGATGTCTGCACAATTCAAGTGACTGGAGATTTCATGCTTCCGTATTCAAGAAACTTTATCCCAAATGGGGGCCACTACAAATAAATCTATTTGCTTCTGGATGCAACAATCATCTTCTAATTTTAGAGCTGGAGGCCAGATCCCTTAGCTCTAGCAATGGATGCCTTTCAACAAGATTGGCCTAAGGGAGTCAATTATGCCTATCCTCCTTTTCTCATGATCAACAGAGTTCTAGCTCAGGTAAGACAACAAACATATTTGCTGGTACTAGTAGTTTCATTTTTGCAGTCCCAGATATGGTACCCACCACCCCGGGAACTCGCAGCGGATTTTCCAATGATATTGCCTTCCTTTCCCAATCTTTTGCTAGACTAGGAAGGACATACGCACAATTTAATAATGGACAACAGGGGCTGCAGATTATATCAGTAAATCCATGGCTCTGGTTACTACCAAAGCCTACAAATCAGCTTGGTCTGTTTGGTCAAGCTGGGGTGTAGGAAAATCTATTGATCCCTTTGCAGCAGATGTGACCTTAATAGTGATTTTGTAGATTTACAAGCTAGTAGGAGGAAACCTATTGTTCAGTTAACTTTTATCAATCAGTAATTTTGGTGAATTACTCCTACATCCATGGAAACCCTGTTGGAGAACATCCTTTTGTGTGCTGTCTTCTAAATTCAGTAAGATTTTGTAATCCACCTCTTCCAAAATACAGTCAGTTGTGGGATGGCATCCAAGGCCTTTTAGGCAGGTTCTCATTTAGAATACATTTTGAGACTGGCTGATTGGTAAAATTATAATACTTTTATTGCAAACCTGTTATTAGAGCTTCTTCTGTAGTGATAGACATGCTTAGAGCAAACATAACAGGAGCCTCCAGTCTTGGCATAAAATGTAGGCTTTCCTAGTATTCATGGAAGAAAGTTTTAATTTTATTAAGACACAGAGGCATTACCCACCACAATATTTGCATTACCTCTGTTTTTCTTTCCTTGTAGTGTCCACCTCTACAACTTCTAAATCCACATAAAGTATTTTAGGATTTCTTTAGCATCAACAAGTCAGTTTCTTTATCTTCATTGTCTACAAGCTTCCTGAATCCTACTACTGCTTTTCCATCATTTTCTTCCAGAAGCCGATTTACAGACTTTTCCAAGAGATGTCTACATTTGTATTAGCAGTCGCTATTGTGTTCCTCATTTTTCCTATGTTTCATAATTCCTCATGACTTCTCACTCAAGAACAGAGGACTGTGTGCAGTCACGGTAGGTATTATAGTAATTCCATGTCCCTGGTTGGTTTGGGATTGTACTACTTTTCTTTCACCATTGGCTTATTGTCTCTAAGCCTTATGGGATTTGTGGTTTTTAGTGTTTTTGACTGCTGCTATTTAAAATAAGCAAGTTTAGAGAAGCATATTACTAGTTTCTATGTATTTAATTCAAGCGAGCCTGACTGTTGAAGGGTGATAGCCTGAAACCGGTCCCAGGAATCTTGTTTCTGTTCCAGAGAGGACCTGGGCTTGTAGTTCGGGCTAGACTGTTCCTATGGGGCACAGGGTCAAGACTGATCTGCATATGGCTGGGTCTAAACTGGGGTGGCATGGTGAGCAAAAGAATTGATGGATTAAACCCAGATCTGTGACTGGGGGAGAGTGTTTGATTAGTTCTACATGCCACCATCATATGTGATTGTTTGCTTTTGCAGCTCTAAGTGCACCGGCTATGCGCAAACGTGGGTCCCGGACTCACAATGTCACTGGATTCAAGTGAGCCTGGTTGATGAAGGGTGATATCCTGAAACCAATCACAGGATGTTTTTTTCAGACCCAGGGAGGGCCTGGCCTGGTAGTTCAGGCTGGACTGTTTCCATAGGGAACGGGGTCAAGACTGATATGCATATGGTGGGGTTCAAACTGGGGTGCATGGTGAGCAAAAAATTGATGGCTTACACCCAAATCTGTGACTGGGGGTTTGATTGGGTCTGCATTCTGTCCATCATTTGTGTTTGTTTGCTTTTAATAAAATTAAGACTTTACTTCGAGAAGAGTAGGAAAATCTACATTAGGCTTTATTGATCTTGCGAAGTGTACAGATGCACAACCAAGTGCATTATTGAGAGGACAAAGCCAGAACTCTGCTGGGGTTGCATCACAACTCCTCACGCCAGAAAGTTGCACCCCAAATGTACCAAAAAAATGCCCGGACAGACCAACAACAACACAAAGTATCACATTAAACAAGAGTCTCTGTTTTTTCCATCAAATTCAGACTAAGGATAGATGTCATAAAACCAAACATTTAAAGGGAAACGGCAGGTATTCCAGGGACATGTACTTTTTGAAGCTAGCATAAGAGTGTGAAGTCATCAATGCTTCCCTTCTTCAGCACCATTGCAGAAAAAACATATGGTAAACACAGAATAATGTCATTCTTAATTAAAACATGACCCTGCTAGATAATGGTTCATCTAACTGCATGCATCGCCCTGGATACACAGTTGCTAGGGTAGCTATATGCAAAGAAAATTGCGTAGTTTATTCTCTAATAAAAGTCTATTATTGAATGCATTCAAAGCGTCCACAAGACAACTATTATTCTGCGTAATGTGCATCGCACGCGCTCACAGCATTACAGAACAAAGCATGTTGGGAACGTACGTACTCATTTAAATGGCAACATGAAAACATCTTTCACTCCAAAATGGGTTTTTGTTTCTGTACACAGATGTTGTCAGCAAATAGCGGAATGCCAGAGCAGGATTGTTTTTCTCTAAGGATGTTATTTCTTTCTGGCACATTTTTACCACTGCCAACATTCCGTGATATATGACACGACGAGAACATAGTGACAAAAAAATAATCAAATTACCTACTTCATGCAGTTACACTAATAGTTAACGGCAGAGCAAAGGCTCAGTTTTGCATTCCGTAATCACTATTAAGTGTATGTCTTCTGGCTGTTATGTAAACGAATACTGAAGCAAGATATAATTTTAATATTTTAAGATAAATATGCCCACTCATCAATTTTATAGTTGTCTAAGATACTCAAGTTCACCGTTATTTTCAGAGCCCTTGGCTTAGCACAACGAAGATTTGCACAGAATACCAAATGCAGTTATTTTCTCGTGTGAAGATTGTCAGGGGGGTGGTTGCCACTGCCAGACATTAAGGGCATCAATGTGACTTTCAGAATGACAACTCTCCAATGTGTCCTTCCATTGATCAGTCCAGTGAAACTAGTGCTTGTACTTTAACATGCATCTAGTTTCCCAGAGATTCCTCTACTTTTTTGTGTAAAGAGACAGTATTTCCACTTTGCAGCCCAGCTGTTTGGTCTTTTTATGGCAACAAGGGTATTTACCAAGATCTTATCAACAGTGTTAGAGGTATTACATTCCAGGGTTATTAACGTATTTCTATATCGTGATGACTGTCTGATCTCTTTTCCCCATATACAAAGGGTTTCCAAACTGTCCTACTGGTTTCCTGGATGGTAAAGTCGTTTAGATGGCCACTCAACTGGAAGAAATTCACATCTCCTGAGAATGTAGGATCTCCAGTTTAGAAGAATGTCCTTGTGAACAGATCTAGAACAGGTGTTTCTTCCCAAGCCAAGAAAGGACCAATAAGTGGTTTGTTTCAGGTTTGTTCAAGGATCAGACATCAGCCTGAGAGTGGCTAACATATCAAAGAAAGGTGGCAGATTCCCTAATCATAGTTCCCTGGGCTTGCTGTCGCCTGCAACCCCTTGTCAAGCACCTTCTATCCCTTCACCTCTAGCAGCCAAGTTGAAATGGTTGTCAAAGCTGTGGAGTGTGGCTTCTGCAATCAGAGGAATGATGGTCTTGGTGGCATTAGCATCTGTGTTATGGGGGAGACGCTAAGCAACCCTTCTTGTCCAGTGAATTCTACGGAAGCAAGGCTTGTGTTTGAATTTTGCAATTTTAGGCTACCACCAGCAATCAGAGACTCTGTGATGTCCGTGACGGTGGGAGGTACAACAGTATCGAAGGGGGGCGCAGTGTACTGACACTCCTCTCTCCTCACCGTACAAGGCATATGCTAGCATAACTTGTGGGCCAATTGTTGCATTTTTAATTTAGGTTGTACAACACTATGAGTAGAGTTTTTACAGAAACTTAGGAGCACATTTACAAGCCCCCAATGCCTCCTTGCGCCACCCTAGCATCAATTTTTTCACATTCAGGAGGTGTTAACGTGGCCCATATTTACAAAGTGGTGCAATGCATGCATTGTGCTACTTTGTAACCCCTTGCACCACCTTATACCAGCACTAGGTATAATGTCTCCGAGGGGGGCGTACCCACACAGGGAGGTCCAAAAAAAAATGGTGCAGTGAAATTTACAAGATTTCACTGCAACATTTTTCCATCATTTTTAATCTTGCTCAGGGCAGGCGCTAAACTGCTGCTCGCATTATACCCTATTAGCTCCCCTGTGCTTTGCCGGACTAGTGCCATAATTTATATCGCTAATCCAGCAAAGCACCACGGTAGCGCCATCAATTATGACACTCTTGTGATAACATGTGCCAAGGTGCACTGTATAGTAAATACAGCATAATCATGGTGGTATTAGGGGGGCACAGGGTAACACAAGAAAAGTGGCACATCAGAGCTGATGCGCCACTTTCTTGTAGATATGCCCCTCACTTTTTTGATTATCACCCATGTAAAGGTTAACCTAAACATTCACAAAATACCATAGGCTGTTCCAAAACAATGACTGAAGGACCACCATGCCGAAGCGTGAAGGAGCTTCATCCAAACATGTCAATGGCCAAAGAGCACTGACCCAACGCCATGTCTGTTTATTGTGTGTGTTGTGCTGACGTGAAGTCAAGCCAATCAGCTAAAGCTATCTACAGCTAGCCCTAAAAGACGCTGAGAAGCACAGCGATCGCATGTTCTGGAAACGTTTGCTCCTGCAGCTGCATTCCTCTCTTTAGCTGATTGCCTCTGGCATTTTTTTAGTCTCCCTTTATGTATTTTTTATTGTACCGTGTATTTTCCACAATCCCATGATGACTACCCATAAGGGTTTTTTTTCCGACCTACTTTCTGTACATTTTACTTACATTTTCACAACTCCAACTTGACTATGAACCACTTGCTGTAATTTCAAAACCACGATTCCCGTCTAGATATTTGTACACCTTTGATTTTCTCGTTCATTATGCCTATGGTTTTATCTCACACACAATGAAAGTCACCAGGGTCCATCTTTGGTTCATCACCTAAAACGTTTATCCTAGAAACCACTTACATGACACTGAGCAGCCTGACACTGCACACCGAGACTACTGACCCTATTAATGTCCACTGATATTGATCACCTTGACATTGTCCATCCTGACAGTGCAGTTGCTGACACTGCAGACAAGAAGCAGCACTCGCTGACACTGCCAGCTCTGATCCTCCACAGGATGACACTGCCTGTACGCGGTGACACTACTTACTACCACACCCCAGTCAGACACCACAGACCATGGTTGACTATGCAAACATAACACTGTTCATCTTACCCTCCCTTTGATAGTGTCAAACCTGACACTTTACATCCTAGCACTCCTCAGTGGAACTACAGGCCTCATGATCCTGCACAACTGATCACCCTCCACTGATAGTCAAGACTGGAGCTGCACACCATAAGCTCTCGAGTTATATCCATCCTCTCCTGCCCACTTTGGTGTGGCACCTCGGTGTGGCAGTGCGCTTTCAAAATCATAAAAATATATAACACTGAACACCATATGGTTATAGACACGGGACCCAATATATTTTAGTTGTATAGCAGTATATTAAATAGTGTACATAAACGAACTCACATCCATTGGACCTGATTCACAAAGATTGAGCTGTGACTTCCTTCTCTAATATTTCTATTTTACTGCTTGGTTTTAGGAGTAAACTAGACTACTACAAGTGTAAGATACCGACATTACCGTAGGAAAATCATTGTGATTCAGGCTCAGGTTCTGCAGCTTTGCAAAGGATTATTGTGGTAATTATTAGGTTGTGGAATATTAGCCAGTGAGTATGTACCTCTACTTGGGCCTCCATTACAGGTGCCAAATGTAAGCCTGGATTTACTGTTACTGGGATTCCCGGTAAAATACAAGGCCAGAAAGTAAATGGGATTTTGGTACACAACATGTAGGAATCGGTGTTTCTGTGCTCACTCTATCGTTTTCTACCGCTGTCTTCCACAAATAAATTTTGTGGAGAGCTTTTGCAGGGAAAAAAATCTCTGAGCTGAATAAAATGAATTCAGCGGATGATAATCTGCATTTTCATTAGCGTGGGGCAAGAGTTCCCAGGTAAATCAGAAGGAGATGAAGTTCAGCCTTTGCTATTTGACAGATTATAGCTCACTATACATAAAATAGATGTAGCACTTTAGTGTGTGACTCTACTTAAAAAATCTTCAAACTGGTGACTCTAAAACTAAGTATCAATCCAAGACGTTGGCTAGTGCCAGTGGATTTTTGTCATGGTTGCTCAAGTCTTTTGTACCGCACAAGTCATAGCCTTTTAGGCAGCAAAGCATTGTTATTTTGTTTGTATTATTCCCACTCCGTATTCAATAGGGTAAACATCCCACAACCCGGAGGGTTTTGGTTTTAAGGCGGGTAACATATCTTTCTTAAGAATTCTAAAATGGCTACGAGCTTCACTTCCGTAACCATTGCTCACTGTGCTTTATACCAGTTTTTTTTGATAGCCCCATAGACAAAAATGCCCACTGAAATTTAGAGTTGTCCACACATTAATGAATTTTCCTTCTGATCCGCAGAGTCCAGGTGATTTACCCGGGTTTGCCATAATGACAGAGGTTGTATTTCACGCTGCTGTCCTGACATAGAAATGTGGATTCTTACTAGTGCATATTAAAGAAGTGTGTTTAAACATGGAAATATTAGTAGGGAAATTATATCAAAGGTTCTACATGTACATGTCTTTCTTTATAAACCTTTTAAAGAAAAGAGCCACAACAAAGACATTTTAAAATAAACTCATGAATTAGTGTAGCTTGAAAATAGATTTAACTTAACGTACACAACAGAATATAACCCAACATTTACTGGGATGAGTCAGTGCAGGTTCAGGGTATATTATGTGCTGGCTGGCAGTCCCTGCACAAAAGACAGGTTGGAGGAAATAAAGGGCAATGTTAAAAATTGTCTCTTAGGTCCATATTTACTAATACATTTTCCCATAGACATAGATTGGGCAACATCCTTTGATGTGTCAGTTTTTTAAAAGCATGACAGTGTCTGACCAAGGATGTGGTCAGCATGCACCTTTAGGTAATTAATGGTGTACATCCAATAAAAAAATATATTCCCTGAGCACACTTGCCCTAGGTCAGCCAAAACCTCCTTTGCCAGCATGACTATAGGAGATTTTTTCGGTGAAGCAAAAGCATAGAAAGGATAATCAAAAATGCATGTGCCAAACATGAGTGAAGACCCAAAAATGAAGGCAGAGTCAAGGAAAAATCTGGGTGTATATGAAAAGAAATGTATACCCTCATGTGTTTGTAAAAGGATACCCACTCAGTACCTTTCCCAGTTTCGCAGGCACAATTGTCACCACTTTGTTATTCGTACTACCAAATGAAGCAGAATTTTATTTCTAAAATAAGGAGATATGTTTTGAGTTTCGCACAAGGATAGCATGACAACGGTGAGATCACTTTTGGATAAAATGCAACTTTGCGCTTAATTTTCATTAGCTATTTGCCTTAAGAGCATGCTGTCAGGAGCACTAACAGGTTATAGGGCCATTAACAAATGCATTATCAGGCAATCCCTTAGAGCACACAGCGTGAAGATAAACAAGGGGATCTCATTACACTTTGATGTCAGGGCCCAAAGGGTTTTCTGTTACCAATGATAATACATCAAGATATATTGGAGGAGGGTAATAAATGAATGGGTAGACTTCCATGGGGGACAAAGGAAATTTTGTATTCGAGTGTTCATCTGGGACCATGGTGGATTTGAAGTATAACACATGCTCTTACTAGGTTTACCATTCTTATCATCTGTATTTTTTCCAAACACTTACACCGATCTTTCCGAAGTCCTTGGTTCAAATTTACTAACACTTTGAACATGGTTTGCATTACTTTCCTAATCCAAAATCGACAAAAAGTATTGCGGTGGGATTTCCTATCCAACTTAGTTGCTGCGATGCATTGTGACAATTTTTCCTATATCTGGGGTCTTATGTTTTTTTTTAACCAATTCATAAGGTAAAGTGGAACAAAGATAGGGAAAAGTACACAGATCGGTCTGAGAGAAAGATAAGACAAAAAGCTGGTCAAAATAATTACAGCACAGGTGTCCATTTTAGTTCTAACAGTGCTTTATCCATTTGAGAAATTCATAGAAGGTACATTTCTATACACTAAATCTGAATACGATTTATTTTCATAAACAATAGGCATCCTGAAATCCTGGCATGGATCCAGCCCTACTGGACCTACATTCAAAACATCTGGTCTATGTAAACATATATCCAGATTTAAGTGGCTCAAACCACATAGGTTTACACACTGAGGAATTAAGAGTGGGCAAGTGGATAAGATGTTTATCACTTAGCATTATGTGGGCTGCTCTTGAGCTGAGTACACATTTGCAGATATCCTTACATCTAAATGCATACCATGCTATGAAAACTCAAAATGCATGTTCGACATCCTGAACACATGTTGTTACAAATCCTATGGTGTGAGCACAGAAATCTTTGCAAATCATCAATTTCCATGAATACATCTGAGGCTACAGTAGCAGATTTTCTGCTGAAAAGTAGTTTATTGGCCAGCTGTTAGACCTGACATCCTTAGGGTGGTCACCCCTAACTTTTTGCCTGACTCCGTCCACTTTTTAGATACTGTTTTTGCAATTTTAAGACTCTGTGCACTTTACCACTGCTAACCAGTGCTAAAGTGCATATGCTCTCTCCTTTTAAACGTGGTAACATTGGATAATACCCAATTGGACTGTCTAATTTACCTCTAAGTCCCTATAAGAGTGCACTGTATGCCCCCAGGGCCTGTGATTAAATGGTACTAGTGGGCCTGCAGCACTGATTGTGCTACCCACTTAAGTAGCCCCTTAACCTTGTCTCAGGCCTGCCATTGCAAGGCCTGTGTGTGCAGTTTCACTGCCAATCCAACTTGGCATTTAAAAGTACTTGCCCAGCCTAAAACTCCCCTTTTTCTACATATATGACCCCCCTAAGGTATGCCCTACGTAACCCATAGGGCAGGGTGCTGTGTAGACAAAAGGCAGGACATGTACCTATGTAGGTTACATGTCCTGGTAGCGTAAAACTCCTATATTCGTTTTTACACTGCTGTGAGGCCTGCTCCCTTCATAGGCTAGCATTGGTACCTGCCCTCAAACATTGTTTGAGTAGTAGCTGCTAATCTGAAAGAAGTGGGAAGGTCATATTTAGTATGGCCAGAATGGTGATATAAAATACTGCTGACTGGTAAAGTTGGATTTAATATTACTATTTTAGAAATGCCACTTTTAGAAAGTGAACATTTCTCTTCACTTAAATCTTTCTGTGCCTTACAATCCACGTCTGGCTGGGTTTAGTTGACAGCTCCTTGTGCATTCACTCAGACACACCCCAAACCCAGGATACTCAGGCTCACTTGCATACATCTGCATTTTGAATGGGTCTGCCTGGGCTGGGAGGGTGGAGGGCCTGCCTTCACACAAAGGACTGCCACACCCCCTACTGGGACCCTGGCAGGCGGGATTGACCTGAGAGGGGACCTGGTGCACTTCTAAGCCACTCTTTGAAGTCTCCCCCACTTCAAAGGCACATTTAAGTATGCAAACAGGGCCCCTACCCCTACCAACTCAGACACTTGCTGGAGAAGAAACCTGAACCAGAACCTGCATCCTACCAAGAAGAACTGCCTGGCTGACCAAAGGACTCACCTGACTGCTTTCTGTGAAGGACTACTGACTTGCTGTTGCCCTGCTGCCTTGCTGCTCTCTGGCTGTGGTGAAGAAGTGCTCTCCCAGGGCTTGGATAGAGCTTGCCTCCTGCTCCCTGACGTCTCAGGACCAAAAAGACTTCATCTCTTCAAAAAAGGACTCCTTGTGTGTCGAAATTCGGCGCACAGCTTGCCAGAAACAATGCACAGCCTGCCCAGCGGTGAAAATGTCACCACACGCCGAACCGGAACAACGCAGCCCGACTTTGCGATGAGAAGATTGACGCAGCGCCAACGTAGCAACCGGAAATTCAACGCATGGCCCACTGGATCAACGGCAGCCAACCCGGAACAACGCGGCCCGACTTCCAGACAGGAATCGACGCAGCGCATGCCGTGCAGTAGAAAATTTGATGCAACGCCCACCGGATCGACGCAGCTCCTGTGACTTCATCCTGCCAGCGCAGGAAAACCACGCACCATCCCTGGGGCGTCTGAAAACCCCGCAACCCAAAGAGGATCCACGACCGAGGACCGGAAATCGACGCACAGCCTTCCCTGCGTGAAAACTAAACAATGCATCGCTGTGTGCAGCCCGACAAATCGACGCACACCCCCTTTGTTTCCACGCATCTCCTCCTCTGCAGTTCTTTATGGAGACTTTTAACGGCATTTTGTGCTTGAAAGAGACTTTGGGCCTGATTACAACTTTGGAGGAGGTGTTAATCCGTCCCAAATTTGACAGATATACCACCAGCCGTATTACGAGTTCCATAGGATATAATGGACTCGTAATACGGTTGGTGGTATATCTGTCACTTTACCGTCACTTTTGGGACGGATTAACACCTCCTCTAAAGTTGTAATCAGGCCCTTTGTTTGCTTTTAAAAGACTTAAGACACTTTATGTCACTTTTCAGTGATATCTCAACATATACTTATTGCATTTTAATCGTTTTGACCTGCATCTTATAAGATAAACATTATATATTTTTCCAAACACTGTGTGGTGTATTTTTGTGGGACTATATGGTGTTATTGTATGATATATTGCACAAATACTTTACACATTGCCTTCTAAGTTAAGCCTGACTGCCCAGTGCCAAGCTACCAGACGGTGGACACAGGATAATTTGGATTCAGTGTGACTTACCCTGCCAACCAAAGACCCCATTTGTAACACCAGCTGTTAGGGATAAGTTGAAAATATATCTTATAATAAGACCGCAGTGGGAACGTTGAACCACCACAGTGACAAAGCTCTAGCTGAAGCAGAATATGATTCACAAAGGACCAATTCCAGACTCCATACTGAAAAATAAACCATGCATTTCTCATCAGATGAATAAGCATGGCTGGAGGTTTTAGTTCAAGATCCATACCGTATACAAATTTCACTGCAGTCTCAAAGCATAGGTGTCCATAAACCTGCTGTTCTCAAACGATTGGAATTTAAACAGAAGTGGGTGATAAAGAGAAGAGCCGTGACTTTCGAGACAATGGGTTACCTGTTTCTGTTTTTTGTAAAATCAAGACTACAAGAGCTGCCATGAAAACTCATACTTTGGTTGTTAGAGCACGGTTTGAATTTGAATTTAACCATGTCTGCAAATGTGTACTCTGTTCACTGAAGAACATAAATAAAACACAGTCACAGACATCACCCAAAGGAAGGAACAATCTCACATCACTCCAAAATCTTCCCTGTGCCCAAATCAAACTTACATGTCCAGCATTTACCAATATTGTATGCAGGGCACAGCTACACAACACATCATAGCAGAGAACTAGAGCTTCAAAGAAAAACTATCTCTGCATTAGGCTTACAGAATGGTAAAACATGAAGACAGTGCCTTGGCCCAAAATCTTGTTCTCCTTGTAGCTGGTACAAATTGCCGAACTCCTAGTCTAGATTTCACCTCCTGCCTCTGTTTTGCACCAATTTGCCTAATCTAATCCCGGTAGGTACCTTTGCAACCCCTTTCCCTCTGTCACTGTTTTCCTATCTTTCTCTTCCTCCTCTTTTCTCTATTTTCTGACTTCCCCTCTAGCTTTGGGTCTAACTCCAAAGAACAAAATAAGTCCTGGGCCCCAAAACTCAATGCAGACGCCCACCCCGGGCAACCACCACCCCAAGTAGGTGCTGCTTTAAGGCTTTGTCTCATCTTGAACGTTAGGGCAAGAAACAAATAGCCTACAGTACTTTACATTCACTGGGTGTGGCCACAGATACAACTGTTTGAAATCACAATGGGCAAATGTCAAGGGATCGCAGCTGCACGTACATATGTCAGCTTGAGCAGAGCACGGATTTACTATACAAATCAGTGACAACATTTTATTTTGCCACAGCACTTCTACTCTTCGAAGACAGAATATTTTTATTTTAATCTGAAAGCTAATTGTGTCCAAATCTCTTGCTTCTCCGTATCCTAAAGATGGGAGTGCTTCTAACTGCACCCAGCAAATGGACAATCAAAAAATGTTCTGGAAATACCACAAAACACTAAAGGTCCCCTAAATCACGAGTACACTTCAGGAATGCGTAAATCCACGCGCACCCTGAAGGTTCACTCACATCTGCGCAGTTTTAAGGTTGTCAAGATATCCATAACAAAGTTTAAGGAGCGGATGTAACGAGAACAGGCAGATCTGCACAGTGCACCTTCACCCTCGTGAAGGTCTCATGGGGTTTATTGTTACCCAAATCAATAGTACTCATTTTGTCAACCCCTGCAGGATAAAGGATTCATCCTCTCACCTTAAAGTCACACACAGATCTCTCATGTGGATATTTTAGACTTGTCATCCACCAGACATTGATTACTTAAAGGCATATGTTCAGGTTCTGCCTACATTCTAAATCATAAACTATTCTGAGAAGCACACAGAAATAGTAAGCTTTCGTAGATTATTATGTTATGAGATGCCAGATTTTTAACCACTACATTAATGATTGCCGTTTAGATCCACTGTATGTAAAAGTATCTCCTGTCTATAATCCGAAACTCTGGTATGGATCATGTCCACATGCGCAATATTGGGCACCCCGCAGTTAGGCAGCTGTGTACGCACATCAAATAAAGGCACCGTCGAGGCTCTAGGCTGTGGAAAATGAGCATAGCGTAATTGTCGCCCTTCTCAGCCCAACAGGAGTTCAAAATATACGTTTATTTCTCATTGAAGAATGGCGCGTTCGTGTGAGGGGCGAGTGACAGGTGTGATGAGGACGGGCACAACGCTATATATCGTACTACTTTCAGATTCACGTGCACAGACACTTGTTAGCAAGCGCACTGAGTTATCCAGAATATTCTGTTAAAAAAAGCTAATCAAGATTGCTTTTGGGAATTTTCCCTATGAGACACTGTCCCTAATAATACAGAACGCGTATTTATTTGAAGGTTAAAGTTTGCGATAGAAAGCTGGTAAAAAGGATTAGCTGAAGAAAAAGAACAGCAATGTGCCTTTAAATGAATGACACACATTCCTGATGTAAACCCATCAAATGGGCTTCACGTATTAAATGCACACCACATAGAGGTAGTTTCAGGAAAAACTCCTATATTACATGGACCATAAATCGCCCTGCGTCACGACTGTTCATGTCTTCTCATTCGGGTGTGTGCAGTCGGTCAGGAAGCGTAACAATTTTTTGTCAATCGAGATGCATTTTTCACAAGAGCCCCATAGTATGCGTTCCAGCTCGTCAAGACAGATTTGTAGTTAATTTTGTATCCGCTCTCCACAGCTTCTAGAACACTTACACTACAAACTTACTACGGTTTATGAGTTACATATGGAATATTTTGTCATTCTCCAGCTTCAGAGACAGGTACTTTCTCTCTGATACAAACCATTGGCATTCAGGGTTTAGACGCAGAATTATTCCCAATAAAATGGTGATTCGGTGTCTGATTGAATAATAGTTCCATGTTGCCGTATAATGAACGAATGGACTGCAAAGCCTGGCAAATGATTAACTGCTCTCTGGGCTGTACGGTATCCTAGGCAACCTGTTAACCTCTTTCCCGGCATGTTCAGTATCTTTTCGGTTCCATCGATGCTAAATGACCGCGTGAAATGAAGATATCCTTGTAGCAGAGATCATGAGTGCCTGTGCTGGCCACACACAGGCAAATAAGAGTTGAAAACAACCATTGCCAGTGGTACAAGGATACATTTTTTGAAGTCTCGTACGTAACGAATCTATGTGTCACAATGCACGCTTTACAGAAAACAAAAATACAGCATATTGAAAGCACTAATTCAGTCAAATTATATGAAGTACCCGCCTCGGTAGCACAAGGAATTCGGGTGCATTGCACATTCTATGACTGAATTACCACAGAAAATATTTTTTTAAAACACAAGAGGGTTAGTTGCATGTTTTTCTTCAATTCAATTTGGAAACGAAAATAAGGTATGCATCAGGTGGTTATCAACACTGCTGGCTCTCATGCTGCGTTTCTTTCTTATGGGGCTACAGTACCTACACAAACCTTTTCTGTGCTACAAAATAACACAAAAGCAGGAGTACTTCTTTGCCAAACACAGTGTTTATACTGTATAATAGCATTGTATAGCGATTAAAACATATATTGTAATGTAATACACCATTCATATATTACCTACTTTAAGGCTGCACTTTCTACTTGTCAGCATGCTGGTGCAAATGTCAGAATACAAAAAAAGTCCGCACTCAAAAAACAAAGTAACCTTACCGATAGCTTATGCACGACGCTGGATTCAAAGGATGGTCTTCCTTGCCTACCCGCTTACAGTTCATCCAGTATTTTCAGCACCGGGACAGCTCCCTCTGCTTATACGTGGTGCGTCAGCTGACCGAGCTCAACCGCGGTGACGTCAGTTCACCCCCAGTTAAGCCGTTCAAAATCACAACATCGCAGGAGATGTCGGAAGCTGCTTTGTGTCTCAGCTTTGTGTTCTACCCGTTTGCGCCACTTGTCGGACGGAGATAAAAATGCACGTCGCATTTATACATTTATCCGTTCATCTAGGCTAGAGGCCTCCCTGGCTGAAACCAGGGAACAATTTGACGAGCACTGTGGCTTTTTACGAAAGCACGCCGTTGTGTTGCCCAAGGAGTTACGGGACCTCCTTGCACACGTTTGACTGAGTTTATGTGTCGGATTTGATGTTATTACAATTTTACGTGATGGAACTCGGGGTACAGGCATGTGATTTATTACTCGAGCCTGAGAAACAGCATTACAAAATATTACGCTCCGCATAGTAAGGGAACAACAGCACGTTGATACGTTACGCCGTCCAAATCCGCCCAAAAAACACCACATTTTAATTTACCATGGGCAAGTGGAAGAGTAAAAACGGCTAGTCATTGTTTTCTTACATAAACAATGAAAAACACGCAAACTCGGCTTGCTTCAGTTTAATGTAAAATAATGTGCTGACAGAATAAGTTCTGATATCTATATTATTTTTTTGCTGTTTTTGTACTGAATGTGTTTTTGTTCTTTGTGTAGAAATGTACCCTCCTCTTAAAATGGGCCATGGGGTTCCTCTTAGACACGTGGAATTACTGTGGGAATTGGTAATTCTGGTCCCAATTTCCCTTGTCATTATTCAGTTCTGTCCCACTATTTCACCCCGAGACTCCACCAGCTTTTAGCAGTTACGATCTCTAGGTGAAGTACCATAGATATATGTAAAAAAAACACCGATCTTGTAATCCCCGTTCAGATGTTAATTCAGTCCCATGATGGCGCCATCAGGTTTGACAAGGACCGCATAAAGAGGCCTAGTGTCATTGTGTCATATAACTTGGCAATAATGCCTCTTATATTAAAAGTAATCTTACCCTTTCAGTGTGCTTTAACTGTCCTGTATAACTGGACTTTGTTGGCCTTTCCAGGGTCTTAAAACGTGTATTGGAATGACTTTGTATGTAAATAAGAAGTCTTATATGTCAGAATCTGAATATTTGACCAGGAGATTGGGATCATCTACAGAAATGCCAGAAGCTCTGAAGAATAGCCCCTTTGCATGTACAATTAATTGAGTTGAATGTTTGTATTCATTCATTTTCAGAAGACTCAATGTAAAGTATAGTAAATTAAACTGTGATTTCTGAAAAGGGAGATATGTCTATGGGCTGAACGGAGTCGAAAGTTATTTGGTTTTAAATTAGTTAACACTAAGGTTAGCACTTGCACGTTTTATCACTTTGAAGATTTTCAGCAAATGTTATATACTTGACAGGAAATCCCTAGTTTTTTCCCAGATGACTAGGGTGGGCTGCTGGAAGATCAATATGGATTCTGTACTTCATTTGTAATCATAGTATTAGAGAGGGTATCAAAACAAAACCTGGTGCATGCTTTAAGATTGTAGGTTAAAGCAGTGGTCTAGGTACTACACCAGAGACCTGTAGGTGACCGGCACAGATCATGGCCAGGTTTACTGAGCCTAAGCAAACTTTATCATTTCCCAGAGCTTATATTTTTTATTCTCTTCTATTTGTAACATTACAGCATACCAGTTATTTTAAAATTACTGTGTTGTGATGTCAGTGAACACTTACTACAAGGATGCACTGATTTGACTCCGATAGTGCCTTTTAAGGTCTACACTCTGGTCCACCAAAAGTAGTCTGGTTGCTTATCTACCACACAGCACCACTGACTAATCTTCCTCATTAAACAGAGCAATATTCTTCCACTTGTTGGATTTTTCAATGAAATAGAGATTATCCTACACAAATAATAAGGGTTTGCCAGCTCGTTATTTTTTACTTCAAAAGAAAAATGCCTACTGTATTTGTGATACAATCTTGAATAATGTGCTATGATTAAGTGCATCGTAAACATCTTAGAGGTCACTGCTTAGATTTTCCCTGTTAAATGGCAGTCTACTTCAGTATAATACCATCAGGAAGGAAGGAAAGACTGTTCTGCACCATTACGTTACCGAACATGACAAGGACAATATCAATCAAGGGACATTGTGGGGTCCCTTGAGTCGGTCACGAGGGGTACTACAATATCCACCTCGTCTAGTTCAAACAAGTCTGAGAGCTGCAGTACGAAAGTAGTTGACAATGCAGCTAAAAGATGTGGAAGGGCAAATGGATGGGAGCCGTGAAAGTATGGCACATGTAATTAGTGATTAGGGCACAAGCAATGGCCCTGGGCATGGATAAAGCAGAACACACTCGTCTTATGATAAACAATGCTGCTTTAATGGAGAAAATAAAGTTGACTGTCTGCTTTCCTATACACCTGTGCAAATGTGATGGAGAGCAAGGTAGCAGAAATTAGAGACGATAAAGGAGTATTGAGACATATGGACTAAAAGGTAACAGGAGCCACTGGCTCTTTTAATACAGAGCTTTATTGGGTGAAGATCCAGTGCTATAGATTACTTAGAAAACTCACACATACAGTTTTTGACATCTGAGCAGGCATTTTTGTTATACAGATAGAGAAAGTGATAAGTGCAATAGCGTGGCTCAAAGAGTGGAGGGCGGGCCAAAGGCCCGAATTTATGTCCTTGTTTTACTGAACCTCCTGAGGGCCCTAGTGCCCATTGTTGACAACACTCTTCAACATTTTTGTTGAATCCAGAACCAATTCAGACAAAATAAGAGAAGCACAAATAACAATCATCCCCAAGCCAGGTATAGACTAGAGCTTTGAAGCTCACACAGACCTATATCCTAATTCATCATAGATACAGACATTAATACAGGTGACCCATCCACACATCTGGGACCTTTTTTTCTTGGCCTCATTGAACAAGCAAGGTTCATATACAATCACAGATGTTGGTACAGTACAAAAAAGATCTGTGTCTGCAGCAACCACTCTGCGTGTATATCAAGGCACTGAACGAGTCAGTAACAAACAGTAGAATGTATATGAGAGTGAATATTCTTGCGGGCTCCCTACACTACATGATAGGTGAATGAGAAGCGATGTTACTAGTCCTCTGTGTCGCAGTGTTGAGCTCCTCACTGCATCATCCATTAAAACAGTGTTTACCTTGTGATGAACAAAACTGTTTCCCTTCAAATGTAATTACCATTGATTTGCTCTTCAAAGCATTAGTCATACAGTGCGCAGTAGGCTCCGTTATTACATCTTCTTTGAATGTCTGGCTAGGCTAATCCTTTTATGTGACTCTAAGCATTATATATGGTCTACTGGCTAAACATCTACAACTGTTAATTACCAAACACAAAAGGTAGTTTACAGTACAAAAGTGTGGAAAGGAAGAGGTATATTATTGATGCACTTTCACAACTTTCAATAAAATTGGAGAACGTTTCTGTAACACCGAAACACAAGCAAAACGTAAAGGTTTATCTGTCAGTTGTCAGAAGACAAGCAATGGCAGGTAGGTTTCTCCTCTTCCTCGAACATGCAGGTTCCGGATTGGAACTGAGGACCTTATTTATACCCTGTTTGCGCTTAGTTAGCGTAATTATTTTTTTACACTAATTCAGCGCAAACCTAACTCTATATTTATACTTTGGCGCTAGCCCCGTCTAGTGCCAAAGATATGGAGTTAACGTCATTTTCTGGACGTGAAAACCTACCTTGCGTCAATGAGATGCAAGGTAGGCGTTTACGTCCAGAAAATAACGATATGGCCTTACTGCCATATTTATCCCCATGCTAAAATCAAGCACAGGGGATGGGGGCCTTAAATAATGGTGCTAAGCTCGCTTAGCACCATTATTTACCGCCTGGGTATGGGCAGGCGTTAGGTGACCTGTGTGCATTTTTCCATGGTTAAAGACCATGGAAAGAGCCCACATGTGCCCTTCCCTGGCCCAGGGACTACCCCACCCACATCAGAGGGACATCACAGGATGAGGGACCAATCCCAGGTACCAGGTAATTCCCGGTAAGTATATATATATATATATATATATATATATATGTTTTTCCCACTCAGGGGCCCTCACTTGGGGACCCCAGCATGGCACTGGCCCCAGTGGCTATGGCCCAGGGACATTTGTCCCCAGGGCATGGCCTTTGGGGTGGTGGGCATGGCTCTCTTCTTTACTAAGACAGGAGCCATGTCCATGGGGGTTGTGTGCCAGGAAATGGCATTACACTGCTTAGAGGCACTTTTTTTTGCCTCTAAACAGTTTAGCGCCATAATTCGGGACACAAGCTCCGGTTTCCCCTACGCCTCCCCCACCCGGTTAACGTCCTTTACAATGACACTAACAGGGCATTATCACCGGCTAGCACCATTCCACAAATATGGCGCCCGGCTGGTGCCCAGGAACGGCGCTTGCTGGGTCTATACTTTTACATGAAAAACTGCGCTAACGCAGTTTTCAGTGTAAAAGTATGAATATGGCCCTGAGTATTAGAAGGAACTCATTTGATATCTGGGGGAAGGATGCAATGCCAGAGCAGGATCCACAGGCGAAAATTCCTCCACTATGTGGATAGTATGGTGCAGGAATTTCTGCTGACATTTTCCTCTCATCAAATTTAAGGGCTTTAAACCTGTAGGGACATGCAAGTCTTCCTGTTAATCCCTTCTAGTCACTTTCACTAGGTTAAAGGTATGTTGACCTTCCCTACCGCATTTTGCATAAGCCTTGTGCTGCTGCTTACTCACCTTTTACATCTGTGATTGTTTTACTGATATTTTAACCTGTTTCTACATGCTGGTGTTCAATGGCATTTTGACACTCCTCTCCTCACTAAAATGGCCTTTTTCCACCCTCCTGCTTGTTCCAACTAGAGCCGCCATTTTGGGAGGTGGTCTAGTCTTTCTTGCCTGCAACTCCAGCCCACTATAAATGGCTTGATGAAGTGAGCGCACAGGGGATCACTAGGCTAAAGATATTTTGACCTTCCCTAACAAACTTTGCATAATCCTTGTGCTGCTTACTCACCTTTTACTACTGAGATTGTTTTACTGATATTTTAACCTGTTTTTACATGCCTGTGTTCGTTGGCATTTTGACACTCCTCTCCTCACTAAAATGGCCATTTTCCACCCTCCTGCTTGTTCCAAGTAGAGCTGCCATTTTGGGAGGCGGTCTAGTCTTTCTTGCCTGCAGCTCCGGCCCACTATAAAGGGCTTGATGAAGCGAGCACGCAGCGGACACGCACAGTGGATGCGCGCACCGGGCGCACCTAAGGCAAGCCCATCTGCACCTGTCCACGCCCGATTGAGACGAGGGACCAGGAATGATACCCAGGGCTCTCCCGAAAGCTTAGTCTACTCAGCTTCTCAACTGTTAGCTATAAGGAAGGACACTTCTCACCTCAGTAAACACTCTTTATATCCTGACTCCCCTATTATACATTGCAATGTGTGTCACTGGTCTCCCTTGTTTCATTTCCCATTCCAGTAGCGGAACAGCTTTGGTGGAGGTTGCCAAATTCTTCTACTCCACTGTCGTCCCCTGCCTGCGCATAAATTCCATATTTTCTCACTATTAATTGATCATGCTACAGAGGCGTTATTTCTAACAGAAACCTGGCAATCAGAGGACTCTGGTCCTGATATAGTTATGGCTCTTCCCCATGATTATCATATACACCGATTAGACAGATCTCACTCCAAAGGAGGTGGTATCGCAATCATTGTTAAAAATACTATAAATTGTACTACCCAAAATTTGTCTATTCCAGACTGTGAAAGTCTCTTTTTCTCGTTAACAATCAATCCTATCTTTACTCTCACCGGGACATTAATTTATCGTCCTCCTGGTCCGAAGAGGAAATTCCTTTAGGCTTTACCAGAACTAATATCAGACTTTGCCTGTAAGAACTCTAACTTCACCATTTTGGGTGATTTTAATATTCACGTTGATGATGAATATAACAATCTGGCAAACACTCTGTAGACGGATCTAGCAGCTTTAGATCTGCCACATTTGATCTAAGGCCCCACTCATATTAAAGGACACACTATCGACTTGGTGTTTAGTAATTTGTCAAACCTCTCAGTTTTGCCTCTACTCCCTCTAGTTTGGACTGATCACTATCTAATTTCTCTTTCACTCCCTCCTACCCCTGCACCCCCATTGTCCTCATCTAGCACTACCACCCATTGCCCCTGGTCTAAGTTAAATCACAAAAACTGGATAGATAGTTTAGAACTTCGTCACCCGTTCTCCATTACTAATGAGACTTGCTTGGCGCCATCTTATAATGAATGGATTTCCAACTCCCTGGACAATGTACTTCCGGCTAAGACCACCCATAACATTTCACGTACCAAGAAGTCCTTTTGATTTTCTCCTTAGATGCGGCAACATAAAAAGATATGTAAACAGTTAGAAAGGAAATGGAGAAAAACCTATGACGATGAATCTAAACGTGAATATAGGGCAGCAATTAGAGACTATCATGCGGAAATTAAATCGCGCAAGGACTGTTCTATGCTGCCAGAATAGAACAATCCTCCAATTCCCCTAAAGAAATCTTTACAATTTTTTAAGAATTAACTCAAGACCCTTCTCCCTCCAGCCCAATTCAAGCATATTTGGAGCACAGTAACAATTTGGCAGCCTTCTTTCATGAAAAAGTTTGTGATATTCAACGAGGCTTCTCCCACCCCTCCGCACAAGAAGCCACTATGGCATTTCAAGACACTTCGAATGTCACTTTCATACCGTTTCAGCCTCTGACTGAGAACCTAGTTCTCGATCTCCTACGCACTATAAAATCAGGCTCTCCCCTTGATCCGGCCCCACCGTCTACATTAATCCTCGGCACGGATGTTATTGTGCCTAACTAGGATTCTCAATAATTCTCTCACCTCAGGTCAGCTTCCACAAAACTGGAAACATGTTGTCATCAAACCTTTATTACAAAAGCCTAGGCTTGATCCTAGGTCATTGAGCAATTGTAGACCAATTGCCCTTCTGCCGATAAAATCGAAAATTATCGAAAAACATGTTAACAAACCAATTTCAGGCTTTCTCGAGGCTTACAATCTTCTACATCACATTCAGATGGGTTTCAGACCTTTGCATAGCATGGAATCTGCCCTATTGGCGGTTACCGAAGGCACCCGTCAACGCTTGGATTCAGGTAGCTGTGCAGCAATTATCCTTTTGGATCTGGGTGCTGCATTCGATACTGTAGATTATAATATTTTCCTTCAGAGAATCTCTCGGATGGGCTTTTCAGGGACCCCATTTGAGTAGCTCTCTGACTTCCTGAAGGACAGGACCTTTCAAGTCCTAGATCGATCTTTTTTTTCTAAACCTCTGCCACTCAGTTGTGGGGTGCTGCAGGGCTCCTCTCTGAGACCTACTCTTTTTAACATTTATATGTCCCCCCTGGCAAGAATTATTGATCCACATGAATTATCTCTAGTATCTTATGTGGATGATACTCAGTTGGTCTACTACTTCTCTGCTAAGAATACCCAAGGACTGGCTACCTTATCCTTCTGTCTCTCAGATATCGCCAGATGGATGATAGAGAGCAAGTTTAAGCTCAACGATGGGAAAACAGAAGTTATGATTGTCAGGAATCCTTCCTTACTTAGGTCCCCATCCTTAGCAGTGAACGTGCCTAAGGATCTACCTCCGCCTAAAGATTCCATAAAAAGCTTGGGCTTTTGGCTGGACCCGCACCTTACAATGGAATGCCATTCTAAGAAACTGGTAACTACCCTTTTCAGTTTTCTAAGAACCCTTAGGAAAATCTTTAAATTACTTTCATTTTCAGCCAAAAGACTTCTTACTCAAGCTCTGATACTTTCATGTCTCAATTATGGGAACGTACTGCCCTCATCCTGTGATGTCCCTCTGATGTGGGTGGGGTAGTCCCTGGGCCAGGGAAGGGCACATGTGGGCTCTTTCCATGGTCTTTAACCATGGAAAAATGCACACAGGTCACCTAATGCCTGCCCATACCCAGGCGGTAAATAATGGTGCTTAGAGGGACACTCTGCTGTTACTCGGATATTCTTCTTTAAGACATTGCTGTTTGATATTTTAAACCATCCTCACCTTTCTTGCCTTGCCCGATACTTGATTCTCCTCCTTATGAGGGAATTGTTCCTTTTGCCCTATCTTGCTGAGACTTTGCTGTCTATCCTGGCTGGTGGCGAATAAACTGCTGTCCTGAGGACGAAGACTGACTCTGTATGCTGACCCATTACGGAGGGTAACTATATGATGACAAATTGTAATTGTCTGTTTGCCTTTCTTTTTTAGGTACCAACTGCTCTTTGACAGAGGCCATAGTTAGATGTTTTCTAACTTTGTGTTACTAAATTGTTTTGCATGAAGCCCAACATGCGGATGCTAATTAGAGGTTAGTCGAGGAATTCACTAATATTGGTTGCAAATAGACAAATTACTGAATCTTTGCTTTTTTGAATAATGTGCTAATGATACTCTGCTAAAGTTGATTCATGTTGACGTTGTGCTTTGTTCTAATGTTCATGATCTTTGCTTTGATAAAGTCTTATTCAAGTTGCCATATTGTCACGTTGTTAATGTGTTTGTTGGTATTGAGACTAATGAACTTGGTAGTAGAGTGTAACAAATAGGGAATAAATGTCTTAAATCTTACTTAAGGTTGTGTGGTTATTCATGGCTGAAAGGTCATGGTGTGGTTTGATTGTTATTAATGATATTAACTAATTTGATTGATTTGTTATTGTGAAAATTGATGAGGTCACTGATTTATTGATTGCAATGCAGAATAGATATCTCGTCTTGAGGTGTCTCCAGTCAGGGTCAAAAGATTCATTGGCCTGAAATGAGTCCCCGTGTAAGTAAAGTGCCTAGGTGGGGACACGTTAACAGTTCTGGTAGCAGAGGACTGTTTCAGCCTTTTGGGGCCCCAAGACGAGGGACCATTGTTTTAGAGTTGTTTTTACGATAACACCAATTGGAAGGATGATGTTCCCCTAAGTCCCAAATGACTTTCCCGGGACCCCGGAGCCTGCCGAAGTGAGTTGAGTATGTTCTCGGCGTTCTAGTGATAGAGTGAGTGACGTAGGGTTTGCGCTTACACAGTTTATACATATCGCAGGTGAATTGTGAGGTTTATGAGAATTTTAGGCCAGGTAATGTTTTAGTAGGAATGTGGGTACTCTGCAGTATGAGAGTGGGGAAGTCAGCAAATTCATGTGAGTGTGGCGCTTTGTGCAAAAAAAATTGTCCACGTGGTTGTTGGTGATGTACGGACCCTGCGTGGTCCAAGACTCTGGAGTATATTGATAAGTGTACGAGATACTTGGTTTATGTTGTAATTTGCGCAGTTTAATAGGTCAATCGGGCGTGGTTGACGAATCGAGTTGAGTCAAAAGTGAGTGAATGAAAACTTCGATGGAGATTTGGTAAGTTCTAAAGTGCACTAGGATGAACCATTGATAAGTCGAGAGTAGAATTTGCGGGTCGAATTCTGCTTGCGAGTGCGGGATCTGAGAAGGAGAGAATAGCGGCTGAGGTTTCAAGTGAAATCTCTGTAAAGTTCTGAAGTGATTGTATTACCCTTCCTGTAGTAAAACAGCAAATTTTAGTTTTTGTTAGTGCTCACAATATATTGCAGTAGTTTTGTGTGAATCGAGAGTGAGGGAGACAAGCCGCAAGACTTTGTCAGCCGCAGTGTGTGTGAGTGTGACGTCATTGGAGCCACGCTGGGATAGGTCAGTTAGTGAGAAGGGTCGTGCACGGATTGGCAGCCGTCCGTGAAAGGCAATTGGTTGAGAAGGTAGGCGAAGGGTGTTCTGGGAATTAAAGTCACTTCCTGATTCAGTTATAAACGAAATAAGAGATGCAAAAATGAAGTTCTTCAAGGCTCTAAGGAACGCTTTGAGGGGAGATGTTTACATTACCGTGAGTGTGGGGGAGCCTACACCGCCAGAGGATACTCCGGCTTATGCAGTAATGGAGGAGAAGGGAGTTGCGCCATGTCTTTGGCTAAAGCAATGGTGCAAGTTAACAGAAAAGGATGCAAGCTTAGCATTTCCAGAAAACGGGTCATTCAATATAATGATCTTAGAGAATTTGCGGACGGCATTAAATGAGCAAATGCCGCCTCCGAGGCCAGCACAGTTTGAGGCGTTAGCAATTTGGGAACTGATGGCCATACGACAACGACAACAGAAATTTGAGAGTAGGATGAGAAAGGCAGAAAAGACACTAGCGGAGGCTAGGTGGGATAGTGAACATAGGATGTGGAGAAGGGAAATAATAGATGGAGTTAGAATGTTTCCGGCAATAACTCAAGAAGCCGACACGCAGGGAAGAAAGGCCACTTATAAAAACGGATAAGGGTCCTAGCAAGGAAAAGGAGACTAAAAGGTCTTGGGCAGATGGAGATGACTCGGATGATGATGAGTTTCTCAATCAGTTGTTACATGATCGTCCACCGCCATATGCCATGGATGACAATAGACCAAGTACTAGTGCAGGTCCTGTAAATTCAACACACAGCAAGGGAACCGCGAATACAGCACAGGTAAATACAGTTGCCACTCCAGCTCCAATACAGAATAGTGTCAGTGTGTCCCCTGCTCCAGAGATGCAGACACAGTTGCAGCCACCACCAGTTCAGAGGCTCTACCCTGATATCTCAATACTAGAGACTACTACAAGCTTGATGGTGCCGCATGACTAGAGTTATATGAGATAAAAGTTAGTGCAGATTGAGCCAACTCCACTTTTACTGACCCAGCCACAGCAACAGGTGGTTCTGAGTTATACTTCAGTCACAGGACCGCAGTTAGCTACGGCACAGGTAATGAATCAGAGTCTGGGAGCCAGTGTTCCACAGGTTGTGGGGAATAAGTCGGCCCCAGCCGCCATATCCATTCCCATCACGGTTGGTCCACCAGTACCACTGTACGCGCAGGACAAGCCTAGCGTATGTGATCAGGGAGTAATAACCCAGGACAAGACAAGAGGAGGGTTCGTAGGGAGCTCTCAAGGGATGACTCCAGTGGAACAGATGGTAGAGAGGTCGAGGTCCCTGTTAGACTTCAGTCCGATAGGGGTTCCTCCAGATGCCATGAGACACTCAGGTTTGGGATTACTGACTCCGCAGATTCCAAGTGAGAATGCGTCACAAACACCAATGATACAGGCTGGAAATATCTTGTTGTAAGGTTTAACTGTGCAACAATTGAACAAATGGCTAGACAAGCTGAACACACCACAGACTACCCCTGTGACAGCAGAGCGGTCAGAAAGAGAATAGTACCTACATTTTGTGAGGTTGGGCATGGAAGCAGACGAACTAGTTGAAGGAAGCATGGGAGTGAACAGACTAGAGTCTCATACTGAGGCAGAGTTGAGATATTTGTGCACAAAAATAACCAAAGAAGTGAGCAAGGTGCACCAGAGGTTAGCAAACTTAGCAGATAATTATGGCATAGACTTAGATAATACTAAGCATCTGGAGAGGAGCTACAGGTTAGACTTTGAACCTAAAGATTTTGATCATATGAGGTCTACTGGGATGAAGGCACACCTTAAATAAATTCTGCAGAGTGCGCAGGTTTGGGGAGCCCTAGAAAAGTGGGAAGGCAGGTGGGCAAAGAAAAGAGATAAAAGAAAGAGTGACTGCTCGGAGCAGCAGCAGGCGAAGCCAGCACCGGATACCGGTACAATAAAAATGCTACCCATGAGGGAAACAGCTGGAGGGGTTCTTGTCCATGTACCATGGTCTAGAGGTGACATTCTGTCATTCACAAATGACTTCCCCAGGCTGAGGGAGAAGCCAATAGAGTGGTATCAGCAGACAGACAGGTTTGTGAAGCTTGCAAAGTGTCTCTGCGAAGACCTGAATACCCTGTTTGAGATCATTGTTCCTGCTGATTTGTGGCACGAGTGCAAGAGAAGTGTTGATTGGCCAACCGCAGAACCGGCAAGGGACAAGATTACCGGAGCACCATCTCTGGAGGTAATGAAGTATTACTATAAGGCAATTGAGTTTTTGAAGCAGAAGGTGTCACCACAGAATATTGATTGCAAAAGATTGATCGAACGGCACTGGAAGCTAAAGAGTCGATACATGCCTACTACAAGAGGTTGTTGAAAGCGTTCACGCATTACAACGGTACAGAGGTCATAGAGCCGAAAGACATAAATCACCTTGTGTTCAGGTTTGTTGAAGGGCTGAGGCCAGAGATTAGCCAGATGATTAAGAATCATTTGATCTGTTGGCAAGCAAAGCTAATTGATGAGGTGTTGCAGTATGCGAAATACTGTAGTGACGAGAGTGAGTTAAAGCAGAGAAAGTTAAAGGAGAAAGTGATGGTGATGCAAATTAAGGCAGCGCAAGCAGGGATGCAGGGAAATGGAGTACAACAGATGGTGCGACAGCCGCAAGAAAACGGGATGTTTCAGGTGCAAGCGAGAGGCAGAGGTCGAGGAGGTTTTGTGAACCGTGGTCCAGATTTAAACACCGTTAAAGTTCAAAATGATGTACAGGGGATGAAGAAGGTGTTACCATGTCATGCATGCAGGGGCGTCGGACACTGGAAGCGGGAATGTCCAATGATGGTGCAGGAGGGTGTTGTTCAACAAAGCATTGATGTCAATGCATTCCAAAATGTTAAAGGACCAAGAATGAGGGGTCCTAATCCAAATTTTCAGAATATCATGGATCAGATGCAGGGTCTCCAACCCATGCAACAAGTGCAGATGCAGCAAGTGCAACAACAGATTCCAGTGGTACCTAGACAGCAAATGCAGTTGCCCTTAGCATCAATGGGACAGCAACAGGTGATGCTTCCTCAACAGGTCACAGGTCAAGGAATGGGTCAAAGTAACACAGCATTGTGTGGTGAGTATGGAATAAACGATGACTGGTCGGATGACAGCTCAGATAGTGAGGAGTGCAGGCTTGCAGCATCCCTAGAAGTAGATCAGAGGGGACCTTATGTGCAAGGGAAGGTGATGGGTCACAAGGTATCATTTTTGGTTGACACAGGAGCTACGCGCTCTACAGTCAGAAGTGCAGAGGTTCCGAAGTTGCCTCTTTCAGGATGTACAATAAAAGTGGTAGGAGTGGCCAACCAGCTCCTGACTAACCCGATTACAGATCCGGTTCAGGTTGAGATTGGTACCTTTCAGGGACTGCACAGATTTTTGGTTTGTGACTCAAGTCCGGTGTCCCTACTGGGAAGAGACGACTTGTGCAAGACGAGATGTTCTATCACTTGTTCCAATGAAGGGATAGAGGTGCAGACAAACAGTGATGATGAAGGGGATGATGGACAGATCTCAGAGCCAGAAACAGAGACCACAGATGAAGAGTACCCCTTGATAATCTTCGTCCCGATGTTCACAGTGACAGATTTGCCAGAAGATTTGCAGGGGACAGTTACAGAAAAGGTGTGGGACTTGACAGGAAAGGAAGTGGGATTCATAAAAGGAGTAGAACCAGTCAAATTAGATGTGAAGCCAAATGCTGTGTTCCCCCAGGTACTGCAGTACCACATGGCACAGGATGTCCTCATACAGGTGACACAGATAATCGCAGACTTTGTGAAGCAAGGAGTCTTGAGAGAAGTGATGAGCAGCCCATGTAATTCACCTATAATGGGACTGAGAAAGCCTTGTGGGAAAGTTCGAATTGTCCAAGATTTGAGACAAATAAATGACACAGTGGTGAAGTGTTGCCCAGTGGTGCCAAATCCAGCTGTGATTATGTTCCAGGTCCCATGTGATGCAGAGTGGTTCACAGTCGTGGACTTGTCTCAAGCGTTCTTTTCTGTGCCTCTTCATGAGGACAGCCAATTTCTTTTTAGGGTTTCAAATTCCTGGACAAGGTTTACAGTTGGTGTTGAATCCCCCAAGGGTTTTCGGAGTCACCTTCCATATTCAATCAGATCCTGAAGAAGGATTTGGAGTCTTTGGATTTGCCTTTCCAATCGACACTAGAGCAGTGCATTGATGATTTGTTAATTGCATCCAAAACGAGAGATGACTGCAAGTATGATACTATCACTTTATTGAATCACTTAGGAAAGAACGGGGGTAAAGTGTCCCCAAAGAAGCTACAGTACTGTCAGAAAGAGGTGAAATATCTAGGTCATCTAATTGAGAAAGGATCCAAATAAAGAGTGACTGCCATATTGCAGATGAATCCACCGGCATCTCGGAGAGACGTTAGGATGTTTCTGGGAATGGTGGGCTACTGTCGCCAGTGGATACCGAATTTCTCAGTTATCTCCAAGCCATTGGTGAGACTGGCAGTTAAAGAAGTTAAGGATGGCCCAGATGCTATTACTATGTCCGATAAAGAAATTAAGGTGTTCATTGAGTTGAGGGAGTGTATGTGCAGGGCTCCAGTTTTAGTTATGCCTGATTACACGAAGCCTTTTGTCCTGTTTTGTCATGAGCGTGATGCTTGTTCTTTGTCTGTCTGACACAGGTTCATGGAGGTGCAAACCGACCAGTAGCATATTTTTCAGCTACTTTGGACCCAGTCACAGCAGCCTTACCGGGTTGTCTGCGCGCAGTAGCAGCAGTTGGTCAAAGCCTTACACAGTGTGAAGGCATAGTGATGGGACACCATTTAACATTCATGGTCCCACACTCAGTTGAAATTTTACCGACCCGAACCAAAACTCAGCACATGACAAATGCCAGATTGACGAAGTATGAAACAATTATATTGGGTCACCAAATGTGTCACTGAAAAGATGTACTGTATTGAACCCGGCAACCTTGCTTCCAAATGAGAATACAGAGGTCGATGATGCAGAGGAGGTAGAACATGACTGTCTTGAGGTAACAGAACTGTGCACCAAACCGAGACCTGACATTAAAGATACTCAATTGGAAGAGAATGATTACATTATCTTTGTTGATGGCTCATGTCTGAGAGACTCAATCGGAGTACTGATGGCTGGATACGCTGTGTGTACAATCACTGGTATCCTAGAAGCATCTTGGATTGAAAGCATATACTCTGCTCAAGTGGCTGAATTGGTTGCTCTTACTAGGGCATGCCATGCCGCTGACAAACTGAAAGTGACTATCTATACTGACAGCAGGTACGGATTTGGAATTGTCCATAACTTTGGCCAACTATGGTCACAGAGGGGTTTTCTGACCTCTTCTGGTTCACCAGTGAAAAATGGTGAAAGAATTAAGGAGTTGTTGCACGCAATTCAGTTACCTCTTGAAATTGCTGTGGTAAAATGTAGTGCTCATGTGAAATCACAAGACTTTGGGCCTGATTACAACTTTGGAGGACGGTGTTAAACCGTCCCAAAAGTGGCGGATATACCACCTACCGTATTACGAGTCCATTATATCCTATGGAACTCGTAATACGGTAGGTGGTATATCCGTCACTTTTGGGACGGTTTAACACCGTCCTCCAAAGTTGTAATCAGGCCCTTTGTGTCAATGGGAAACGGATATGCAGATCAAGTTGCAAGGTTTTGTGCATTGAACTGTATATCGTTCAAGGATCAGTGGGAATTGTTACCTGAAACAGGAAATGAGACATGCACAGGTTACGCTTTAAGGGTGGTTGACATGTTGGAGGAATTGAGATTTTTGCAGGGTCGTGCCAGCAGAGAGGAGAAACGCTCTTGGCTTAAAATGCAATGTGTACAAAGACCAGATGATTTGTGGGTTTCAGACAAAGGGAAAATGGTTTTGCCAAACAGTCTTCTGTCACAGTTTGCAAGGTTTTACCATGGACAGGCACATATTGGGAGAGATGCCATGATCAGGATGTTCAAGATTGATTGGTTCAACCCGAAATTCAGGCAAGCCGCAGAAGTGATTTGAACCCGGCAACCTTGCTTCCAAATGAGAATACAGAGGTCGATGATGCAGAGGAGGTAGAACATGACTGTCTTGAGGTAACAGAACTGTGCACCAAACCGAGACCTGACAATAAAGATCCTCAATTGGAAGAGAATGATTACATTATCTTTGTTGATGGCTCATGTCTGAGAGACTCAATCGGAGTACTGATGGCCGGATACGCTGTGTGTACAATCACTGGTATCCTAGAAGCATCTTGGCTTGAAAGCATATACTCTGCTCAAGTGGCTGAATTGGTTGCTCTTACTAGGGCATGCCATGCCGCTGACAAACTAAAAGTGACTATCTATACTGACAGCAGGTACGGATTTGGAATTGTCCATAACTTTGGCCAACTATGGTCACAGAGGGGTTTTCTGACCTCTTCTGGTTCACCAGTGAAAAATGGTGAAAGAATTAAGGAGTTGTTGCACGCAATTCAGTTACCTCTTGAAATTGCCGTGGTAAAATGTAGTGCTCATGTGAAATCACAAGACTTTGTGTCAATGGGAAACGGATATGCAGATCAAGTTGCAAGGTTTTGTGCATTGAACTGTATATCGTTCAAGGATCAGTGGGAATTGTTACCTGAAACAGGAAATGAGACATGCACAGGTTACGCTTTAAGGGTGGTTGACATGTTGGAGGAATTGAGATTTTTGCAGGGTCGTGCCAGCAGAGAGGAGAAACGCTCTTGGCTTAAAATGCAATGTGTACAAAGACCAGATGATTTGTGGGTTTCAGACAAAGGGAAAATGGTTTTGCCAAACAGTCTTCTGTCACAGTTTGCAAGGTTTTACCATGGACAGGCACATATTGGGAGAGATGCCATGATCAGGATGTTCAAGATTGATTGGTTCAACCCAAAATTCAGGCAAGCCGCAGAAGTGATTTGTCACAGGTGCATCATCTGTCAACAGATGAATGCGGGGAAAGGGACAGTGGTAAATTGGAGCCACATTGGGAGAGCAGGAGGTCCATTTAGCAGAATGCAATTGGATTTTATCAAGATGCCTGTGTGTGGAGGTCTGAGATATGTGTTGGTGATTGTGCGCATCTTTAGTCACTGGATTGAAGCTTACCCTCCGCGCAGAAATGACAGTCTCACAGTAGTGAAGCTGTGGCTTAGGGAATTGATTCCACGTTTCGGGTTTCCGATCTCTTTAGAATCAGATAGAGGAAGTCTCTTCAACAATGAGGTGGTTAAGCTCTTGTGTGCAGCACTGAACAGAAATTGCATTGTAGTTACCGCCTTGAGGCATCAGGATTAGTGGAGCAGATGAATGGTACCCTGAAGTCGAGAATGGCAAAAATGTGTACAGCTACAAATTTGAAATGGCCTGGTTGCCCTTAGTGCTGATGTCCATGAGAAACACACCCAACAAGAAAACAGGACTATCTCCTCATGAAATTCTCATGGGCCGAGCTATGAGGCTCCCCCCGGTGCCTGTAAATGCTCTTGTGAATATCACGGATGATATACTGCAAGGGTCTGGCTGACGTGGTCCGCACCAGGTGGAAGCCGCCACATTGCCACAGATAAGTGATCAAGGTCACAACCGAAAAATCTGGTGACTGGGTTGTCATCAAGAAACACGTGAGGATGTTGTGTTTGGAGCCACGTTGGAAGGGGCCATATCAAGTAATATTGACAACTACTACTGCTGTGAAGTGTGCGGGAATTCAAAACTGTATTCATGCCAGTCACACGAAAAAGGTGACGTGTCCAACTGATGAGGAAATTGAATTGTCGAAAGTAACGACAGTAGAAAAGGAAGTCTCAGAGCCGGAGAGTAATCAAAGGGGAACTGAGACAGAAGGAGAGCCCGTTGAGGACGGCTTGGTCACTCAAACAGCACACAAGATCCAGAGGGGTGACGATGAGCCTATCCCAACTGAGGCGCCAGGAGGTCCGACCCAGAGAGAGGTCCTCCCAGAAGCAGACGGATGTGTTATTGAAGTTGAGCCCCTGACAGACCCAGAAAGCAAAGGAGTTGAGGTGGAAGAGAGTCAGAGTGCCCGGACTCCTCCTGAGCCACTTCCAAGTCCATCAAGAGAAAACACCATAGAAAGAGAGGAGGGCAACAAATTGCCACAAGGGAAACCGAAGACCAGAGAGTCGCTGAAAGGAGATAAGTGGCCAGAATCGCAAGTAACAAAAGGGAAGGTGTTTTTTTGATGAGACAATTGAAGAAGAGGTCAATACAACAAGGAAGGAAGACTTGAGCGAAGTAGAGTTGCAAGGTGACCGGAAATTGAAAAGAAAGAGAGTAGCAAATAGAAGGTACGCAGGTCCTGAATGGGCATATGCAACATCAGCTGAGTGGCAACAAGAATTCCTGCTATTCTGTTTTGATCGAGAAGTCCCAGGTCAATACTATGGTACCTGAGTTTGGCTACAAGGAAAAGAGATTGTGTTAAGTTGAAATTAAGCTGAAAGAAGCTGAGATAAGAAACTGATAAGTTACCGGATGTGACACTGTTAACCTGAATTGACCTTTTGAAAACTGATTGTGACAAGCTGCTAACCGAATTGACAAGGATCCTGGGAGTGAATGTAAATCTGTAAATACTAGCCAAAGAAAAACTTTGCATAGCTTTGCCGAAGAAAAAAAAAAAAGGGCTTTAACCATCCTCAGTTGGTTGCTTACACTTATAGCATTCTACTTTCTGATTCTTTACAGAGCATGCCTAGCACGGGAGATGATAATGAGGGGAGTAAGCGTGGTAAATATTTGAGTGTTGCTTTGGGTGTTGTATGTGTGATATTAATTATAGCTTTGTTTGTGGAAATGCGATTGGTAGATGACAATGAAACTAACAATGCTACAATTCCTGAGACTGCTACACTAAAACCCTGGGAGAGGTTTGAGCAAGATACGAAGTATTTGCATGAGGAAACTAACACAAAAGGGGAACTGTCTACTAATGTTTTCTATCGCTTGCTGAGTGAGTATGTCAACACTATGGATGCGAAGGCTTGCTATGTGTGTACACAAATTCCTGTTTCAGTGCAAGAGGGAGTTACCTACCATAGTTTGCCCCTAACCTATGGGATAAGCTGTAGTTTGCTACTAACACATTTCTACAACCAAGAAGAAGTGCAATATTTTTATTCCAACCACGACTCAGTATTCTCTTATGTACCTATCATAGAAGATTTGAATAGCGTAGCTAAAAATTATGCCATAAAGTTGATTAAAGGGTTCTTTGAAGCTAGAGTAACAATTAGTACATCTTATGCACACCGCAATAATTTGACTTGCTTGTTCACACCTGTAGAGAAAATCTTTCTAGATCACACTGAAGATAGCAGAAGGGTTTTGAAGGGGAAATTAGAAAAGGGCTTGCAGCAACGATCCTTTATTAATAGTGGGAGTTACAATGGAGTTAGGAACAAGGGAAACTAGCTTTAGATGCACTACATGTAGGTAAGCTTTGCATAACACAGCCAAAGTCATAATATGACAATGTGTTTGTGGGAACAAGTGAGTGTAAGCATGTGTTTTTGTTTCAGAGTAAGTGGACTTTTATGTTGAATGGACAGGATCCAGCGATCCCTGGGGTCTATTACATTTGTGGACTTAATGCTTATTACCGTCTTCCAAAGAGATGGTATGGGACATGTTATTTGGGGATAGTTTTCCCAAAGATATATCAGCTAGAGGACCTAAAGAAGTTTCAGAAGGTGTCTGAATTACTTCGCACTAGACAAAAGAGAGAGACTGCTGCTGGTGTAGTAGGAGACATATTTGGAGCAATAATTCCTTCAGTAGGAGTTATTTTAAACTCCATAAAGATTTGAAAGTTGTCTACTATTGTGGATAACATGCTGACAAATTTCACAGGGGCTATACTCCTGATGGATACTGAACTTGCTGCGGAGAGGGCTAGGACTCTTCAAAACAGGCTTGCTTTAGACATTCTTTTAGCGAAACATGGCAGAGTCTGTAAGATGCTTAATGAGCGTCACTGCTGTGCCTATATACCTGATAATAGTAATGAGATTAGAAGTATGCTTACTAACCTAACGAGAGGAGTGCAAATTTGAAGGAACTGAAAGAATCCAGAGTTTGGGAAAAGGTTGGAAAGGGACTTGCTCATGTGGGAAGCTGGTTTATTAGTATTTGGCACAGGATATTGGGAAAAATAATACAGGGAATAGTAATTGTTTTGGCTTGTTTATTTGGGCTATGGTTATCATGCAAAATTAGTAAAGGATTTAAAGCCAAATTGGCAAAACATAATGTGAGGAGGGAAGAAAGGAAAAGGGAGAAAATGTTCAGAGCAAAATATGAAAAGGCAAAACCAAGGGAAGAAATTGAAATGACAGAATTTAGAAAATGAAAGTTTGTGAAAAAATGGACTTGTGTGAGGACAAAAGTCATCAGAGGAGGGATTGTTGGAGTGTAGCTTTTATACTCAATATTAACATGAAAAGCTTGCAAGATAATGTGTATTAAAGCTGCATAGAAAATGTTTTAGTGTGATGTACGTGTTTGAAATGTGCCCACGGGGAGTGACCACCAATGTATACGATGATTAATTAACTTGACTAATAATTAATTAATAATGCGCTCATGTATGCTTCTGTATTTGCACTATGAATTTTGAATTAAGGTTTTCAAGCACCGCTGCCCCGGGGATTATGAGTCCCCGACCGACAGCCTGGCCATGGCGGTAAACAATGCCATGGAAAGGCTGGTAAAAGGGGGACTTGGAGTGCCCCTGGGGGCCCTGCACTGCCCATGCTCTTGGCATGGGCAGTGCAGGGGCCCCCAGGCATAGCACCATTGTGCATTTCATGCCCAACGGGTGCTACTGCACCCGCTGCACATCAGCATTGCCGCCAGCTCTATTGGCATTAAGGTTGATATGACTTTTCCACTGGGCCAGCAGACGGTAAAACTGTTACCATCCGCTGGCCCAGCAGAAAAGTCAAAATAGGGAGCCAAGAATACCGCCAGCACTGGCGGTATTCTGGCGCCCGCTGCCTCGGCGGTCTTCTAAAAAGATTGCCAAGGTTGTAATGAGGGCCATAGTTTCTATAGAAAAACTTTTGTTTATTTGTCTATATCTTTGGCGCCAGATGACGAATCTTCACAAAATTTTTAAAACAAATTCAATGCTCACATCAGCTGCTGTATGGAAAGTTTCAGGGTGATCGGTCAAGCATGGGGTGAGAAAAAGGGGGGCCCCAGAATGCTTTTTCACTATTCATTTTTCCATAGGGATTTTGAACAGCGTTATACCAAATTTAGTAGAAAGGTAGCTCTTGATCCAGAAAGAGAACATTTTGTGCTTTGGTGTAATTCCATTCAGTAGTTTTAGAGAAATTGAAGGAAAACCAAATTTGTATATGTAGGGACACGAAGGATTCACAACCCCTCTCAATCTCGTGCTGAGATCTGATTGGCTGCCAACACTTAACTATAGGTAACTATAACTTGTGCCCTGAGGTAACTTGCGCGTTCGCCAAGCACTGATAATTTCCCCAGATATTACAGCAGTCATGACAAGTTGTATAACATCATTAAAAGTATAAGGGCTTGATTTCAACCTTGGCGGATGGAATGCTCCTTCACAAATGTGATGGATATCCCCGCCACCATATTACACGTTCCATTATATCCTATGGAACTTGTGAAATGGTGGGCAGGATATCTGTCACGTTTGTGATGGAGCATCCCATCCGCCAAGGTCGTAATCAGGCCCTAAATGAAACATTCGCAGTCAAATGTTTGAAGAAAAAACTGTGCATGGTGGATGCACCAGTTATGGTTACCTTAGGGCGTGAGTTATAGTTATTTCAAATAACTCTAACTATAACTGCTGAATTTCTATGCTTTTCTTAGAGTAAATTCAGAACCTAACTATAACATTCCTGTAACCTTTGTTTTTTTCCGTTAATTTCTCTATTTTTTAATTCTATTTCCTAACTATAACGTCGCTCTAACCTTTGTTTTTTCTGCGAATATAAATGTAAGTCAAAATAAATATATTTATTTTAACATTATTTCCTACGGGGTTTTATTTTAGGTCTCTCCCTCCATTATATTTTATGGGAGGATGTTACAGTATCAGTGGTTGGCCATGTGTGGGGCTGGACTTACTCCACATCTGAGATGACTAATATTTAGTAATGTTTTGGGCTCTTTTTATCTGTAGTAACTTTAAAAGTGAAGTTTGGTAATCGGAATGGGCTTGCTTGTGATCCGCACACTGGGTCATCTAAATGCAGTGCATGAAAGATCTTCTTAAATAGTACAGAAAAGACATAGGGCCAGATGTAGCAACAATCGGTTTTGCGACTCGGAAATTGCGACTCCGAGCGACTCGCAATTTCCGAGTCGCAAAACCTAATGCAGAAAGGTGTCTCAGACACCTTCTGCGTGTCGCTATGGGGTCGCAAAGACCCACCTCATTAATATTAATGAGGTGGGTCGCAAATTGCGGCCCCATAGCAACTATGGGCACTCACTGACATGGAGGCCTGCTGTAGTCAGCAGACCTCCATGTTCGTGACTGCTTGTCAATAAAGCAGTTTTTTTTTTTTTAAGTGTAGCCCGTTTTCCTTAAAGGAAAACGAGTTGCACTTAAAAAAAAAATCCGAAACCTTTCGTTTCGGAATTTTTTCAGGGCAGGTAGTGGTCCTATGGACCACTACCTGCCCTGAAAAAATATTTTTGGGTCCATTCACAAAGGGGAAGGGGTCCCATGGGGACCCCTTCCAATTTGCGAGTGGGTTACCATCCACTTCAAGTGGATAACTGCGACTCCATTTGCGACCGCGTACGTGGTCGCAAATGGAATTGCATACCACTGCGAGTCGCAAATAGGAAGGAAACACCCCTTCCTATTTGCGAGTCAGAAATGCATTTTGCGAGTCGGTCCCGACTCGCAAAATGCATTTCTGCATATGAAACTCCGGTTTGCGACTCGCAAACGGCAATTTTTGCTGTTTGCGAGTCGCAAACTGTTTCCTACATCTGGCCCATAATTACATGTTTAACCAAACATTAATGTATTTGTATATAAATCTTTAACCTTTAAAATGATTACATGAATATGTTTAATACTTCACACATGTTAAAGAGATTAAGGTACACAGTGCGTATAATGTCAAATACAAATATGTAATTGCATAATCATGACAATTGAATGGAGTCTAATTTGCACTGCTGCACTTCCTCTTTCTATGTGTGATGCATTCTGCAATACACATAGAATAAGGAAAATGCCTTCAACGATTATTTTTGTGCACGAAGGTACCCATGCTGGCATAAGAACAATCCTGCTCATAAAGCAGGCGGCACACAGTGTGCCAGTGCAAAGAGGCAACAGAAATTTCTGATGTCTCCCTTTCATGCAGCATAGCAAGTTGCCTTGCTCCACTGAGTTGCGTGAAATATTAGTAAATCTGCCCCTTAGGGCATAAGCAAATAGCACTTGGGTTGGAATCCATTTTTGGGGCAGGCGGGCTATTCACCCCAAACAGAATTAGTCCCATAGTAGTAATCAGCACCTATGAGTGTCTTCTGTACAGGCAAAGTGCACCAATCAACAATCATCCTGACAAAATGTCAAACAGTCCAAAAAAATTAACAAATAAAGGTTCAGTTCATGCATCAATAAAAACTGTCATTCTCCTTAAATTACTCATGTGTACTATGAACATACACAAATAAACAAAAATGTTTGCACTGCAAATGGTACATGGGCAGCACAAAGGTAAAGTTCATTTTCTGATGTCACTATTGTTCAGGTGCACATGTGCAACTTTCAGTCTTTGTAGCTTGTAAAAGATGGATGGAACATAGTATAAGACAGTCGTTCCAAAACTTTTTAGGAACAATGGCCTACTTTCTAGAATGACAAACTTTCACGACCCACCTACTTTTAATGGACATAAGGAAGGATGATTTGTGAATGTTAGTAAAGCTTCTTTTGGTAGCCCACTTGTATGTACAAAGTGCACATTTTCCATTGAAATGGCCACCAATTTGCACAGACATACAGTTTTACTTGAAAGAACTATATAAGCGCACAAATGTTGATGTCTGTGACAGGGTTTCTGTAAATATTTATAATTTGTGCATCACCAAATAAAGTCTCTTGATTTGTTTTGATCCTATTGAAATCTGTTTCCAGCTCAGTTCAGAATTACAAAGCAAATGAGCTTCATTTTTACTTTCTGAACTGTTAAATGTATACAATTAATTTACAAGTATTAAGATTTAGTTGTGTGTTGCAAAAACAGCTTCCCAGAGCCTTTCCTTTTAAATTCCCCACACTCCAGCAAAATTGTCACATAATTCACTTTCAAAACTCCTCTCAATTTGCAGTAAGAGAAAGGAATAAAAGACCCAATCCTGCAGCATTGGTTATCAGATGACACAGTCTGAGATTTGACCTCTGTATTTGAAGCACCAGCAAATGTGAGAAGTTAAACACAGAATATAAATGCATCCTTATTTATTGCTCCTTCTTTCCTGATCCACCAAAAATCAGCTCGCAACCCATCCCACAGTTTGGGAAACCCTGATCTAAGCAATTCCTGTTTGGGATGATCACACAATTCCCAGCAGGTAGCATTACTGTACAACGTGCAGGAAGACAGCAGCTGGATATGTAAAGATACCACATTCAGCCAAAAAAAAACTGTGCCTCATGCGGTACCTGCTACCCATTGTAACTGACAAACATCGAACACAAAGACCTGCCTGTGCATTTGATGAGCAGTGAAACATCTAGAGAAGGAGGCTTAGCTATCACAGAAAAAGAGCATTTTTCCTGAGATAAAATTGCTTCATATTTTAGTAGCACAGTTGTTAGACCAAACATAGGGCCTAATTTGAAATTTGACAGATGTGCATGACCCTTAAAAATAGACTGTTTATTTGTCCATCCTATTTAGAGTATGGCAGTTTCAATGAGGAATGTCCATCATCCATCCACTGTTTTTGCCACATATTTATTACTCCGTCAACAGTGATATACTCTAAACATGGTGGGGAGACCAAATCAAAGTGTACACTCCATACCGTATTTAAAGGACTCCATGCCATAATTACAGTATTTATTTATTTAAATGCATTCGGTCCAGAAAGTTTGGACCATTTAAAATTCAAAAGAAAAGCACAGTCTTACAAGGTTGTATAAAATCCATTGGAATCGCAATAACTCATCATAATTCATAATAACAGTCATTCAAGATACTATAAAAGTCTAATAATCAACTAACATATAAAATATTTCAGTAAAATCCATACAACTAAAATTAAAATCGGACTTAAAATACGACAATTGGCAAGTTTTGACATAGAAAAAAAAACATCTCTGTAAGCTTGTGCGGTCTCAGTTTGCTCCTAAAAAGGTCAGGAATTCTTGCTAAAATACAGGAAAGGATGTCGCATATAAGTTAGTAAATTCAAAATAATGACAGGGTACATGGCATATATTTGAAAATAAAAGAAAGAACGAAGAAATATGGATCTGGTTGAAATCTCCCTCTATAAACAAACAAAGGCTCAGCCTAGAGCTCTAGGGGCCCTCCACAGAAATGAGCCTACGACGCATACACCAAGCCTCCGATAAAAATTTGGTAACTGAGGAGGCAACCAGTGTGGATGTTTCATATTTGCATTTTCTGGTGGCATTGGCTCTGTCCGACAGTGATAGATTTTTACAGAGGGGGATAATCCACTTTCCTCTAGGGCTCTTGTATGAGGGACAGAAAAACAGAATATGCTAGATTGTTTCTTTATAATGAGGGCAAGATATGCATCTATCAGTCGAACGGACGCTGGATGACCAGTGGGCCGTATAAATATTAATAGGCAGGGAACCATATCTAAGCTGTAGATAAAGGACACGAACATATGGTGGCATGGGGAGGTTCATAAAAGTCTCAGGCCAAGGTTCGTGTTTGAATTGGAGGAATTCTATTGTTAGCCTACTCCGCCCGTTTTGGCGCAGTATATCTTCGTTGGCTTTTTTCCAGTATCTTCTTTTAACAAGTTGTCTCGCGTTATTGGGAATCAGTTCCGGATGTTCCCAGTAATGGGAGAGACCTATTTTAACCCAAGCAGATTTCATCTCCTGCAGCCATTGGATTTTAGTCGGGCCCTGAGGAGTAGCTATGAGTTCCCTCACCACCGCCCTGTATGGTTCGAGTTCGGGAGTTGTCCAAAGGCGGTTCCAATAGGAAAGCGGTCTCAGGGCCGCTATGGTTTTGATGCTGTTTAACCCTAAGTCGAGCCTGAGAGGAATCATTGGGGTACCTACCCCTAACCGGGAAACCTGTCTAAGGAAGTTGTTTTCTTTTGTTTGTAAAATATCCAATCTTCTATGTAATCCCCAGAGTTCCGCTCCATACAGGGCCGCCGCACGGATTTGGGCATTATAGATCTCAGCAATTATAATCAAAGGGGAACTCAGAGCCTTTCTGGACCTACGTACTAGGGCCCCACCTCTTTGACTTAAAATAAGTGCCCCTTTATCAATGGCTGCCTCCCATTTTCCTGTGGTCAATAATCTAATTCCCAGATAGTCAAAGTCTTCCACTTTCTCCAGCGGTATTGAATTCATTTCGATTCTGACACGTGGTCGTTTCCTTAGAGAGCTGTATATCATAAGTTTTGTTTTTTTAGCATTGACGTCAAGCCCAAAATCCCTACAGAAAGCACAAAATTGGTTAACCAGATTTTGGATCCCCACGGGAGATTTAGCTAGCAAAATTGTACCGTCCGCGTACAATAAACAGGGTATTTTTTTCCCCAGACAATTTGGGCGAGTCGTTTATGCAATTCTCCAAATAACAGATACAGTTATTGATATAAAGCAAAAAAAGGGTAGGAGCCAGAACGCACCCCAGCCAGACACCTCTATTAATAGCCACAGGATCTGTCAACTCACCCTCCTTGCCGCATCTAATTAGGGCATAGGTGTTGTCATGAAGCTGGGTGATAAGACTCAAGAGACCTGAAGGAACCCCCATATTGGAGAGTGTTGACCATAGCATGTTCCTGGGGATCAGATCAAATGCAGCTCTCAGGTCTATGAAGACCACAGACAGATTTCCCCCCCCTAAGTCCACATTCTTCCATTTAATTGCCAGGAATCTCAGGACTTGGTCAATAGTGCTCAAAGCAGGTCTGAACCCTGCTTGTAGATTAGATAGGGCATTAGATTCCATGATCCATTCACCGAGGTGGCACAAAAGGTCTTTAGCATAAATTTTTTGAAAATTATCTAGGAGACTGATCGGACGATAATTAGCTGGAATATTGGGGCAACCTTTTTTAAAGATGGGGACTATCTCAGCCCCTTTCCATGAATGAGGGATATGGGCTCCAGCTGCGAGTGCATTGCAAATTCGGTTGAGATAAGGAGCCCATATATCAGGTCTTGTCTTGTATAAATCGCCCGGAATCTTATCAGGACCTGGAGCCTTTCCCCAATTTAGTGAATCTGTATCGGCACTTGTTTCAGCTAAAGTAAATAAGATCGGGGTAGGGCCATGGGATATTGGAACATCGAGGGACCTAGAAGAAACCTCGGGAGGACCTGCATATAATTGGCCAAAATGCTCAACCCAGGTTGCAGGAAGAATTGATGTGCCAGGTACAGAGGCATAGTCTCCACAGTTTTCTGCTATTAATTTCCAAAACCTGGAGGTATCTTTTGATTTAGCAGTTTCCAGGATAGCTACCCATCTAGCCTCTTCCTAGCTTCTGCGTACCTTGGTACATTCGTTCTTGTAATCTTTTCTGGCTGTTCTTATATATTCAACTTGGCCTGTTTTTAGAGCTTTCAATAAAGTGAGCTGTGCTTCCCTACATAAATTATTAAACCACCGTGCCCGGCACTTTTTCTTAGGATTACTGGTGGTCTCTTTTGTGAAAAGGTGTTTTAGGGAATCGAACAATTTACTGTGGGCTGCTAAAAGCCTATCACCCTCATCATCTTCTTTGTAATGAAGCATACACACCATTTGATTGGCTAGCAGATTGTATATTGATGAAAGATGCTCGGGGGATGTAGTAACAAACTCCCATTTTAAATTCCGTCTATTATTTGATAAAGCTAGCTGATGGGCATAAAGCTTACAATGGGGTGTCTCAAGTAAAGGGAATAGGCCTCTAATCGATAAAATCAATGGGTCGTGGTCACTCTCTTCATGCTCTTGTACTCTCATATCAACCATATGGCCCCACAGTCTAATATCGAGGAGTATATAATCAATCTGGCTTCTAGACCTTCCTCGTTTGAAAGTGGGATGCAGATTTGTGTCAGAGCAGGAGCGAACATTGCAGGCTCGAAGGCCATAAGTTATTGTAATATCAGCCACTAAACTGTTTTGTTCAATCTCAGCCTTTTGTTAGAGACTAGCTGTGGAATCCCCCAATAGGCATCCTCTTCTTGATATATCTCTTGAACCAGGGGGTTGGGCTCAAATGTGACGTTAAAGTCCCCTCCAATCAGAATAAAGTGAGAAATATTATTTTTAAGTAAGCTATCCAATAAAAATAGAGCATCGTGATCTACAAGGGAGCCCTCACTCCTATTATAAACATTGATTATTAGTAAAGATTTCTCTTCGGGGATCGTTAACAATAGGGCCTGTAGGTCGGGCAGCCCGTATCTATTGCTACAGCTTTACTTCTGAGAGAACTACTTAGCCATATAAGTAGCCCTCCCAAAGATCTCCCAGAGGGTGACTTTCGAGCTGGAACCCAATAGCTTCTAAAACCTAGTCTATGTTTGGGACCCGTCGCCCAAGTTTCTTGAAATAGACATAGTAGATGTTCGTCAATAAAGTGACCCCTTTCCGAATTTTGCATTTTGCTTTCCAGCCCTGCTATATTCCAACTAAGAACCTTGGCAAGATCATTGGATTTGATATGTCTAGCTTCCTTTGTGGGGATATAGTTGCCTGCATCTGTGTTGTCCTGTGTGGTGTACACTTCACAAGGTGCTGGGCCCGATGAAATCATATCTAATGAGGTATCTAAACAATAGAGCCCTGGATCCCTAGAAGTGATTGTGGGAGGAGGAGCCCCCTCCTTATTGGCTGAATGAAAAGTGTTGTCAGAAGTTCCCCGATTATCAGGGTCCGTCAAAGGCAATGGAATTGCTAAAGTAGGAACATTAGGGGCAGTATGATTAGTGTGCTCAGAAGCAAGAGTGTTGAAATCCTCTCCCCACGGGCCATCGCATAGTCACTCTATCTCCAAAAATGACAGTGATGGATGTCTGGGACCAAGAACAGGGCTGGACCGTGTCTCAATGTCACGGGAAAATTTCCGAAACAATAATGGTTGCCTATTCATGGGTGGCCGTACGGACGGATACAATTCTTGAAGTCTACACAGAGAGACCATGCCTACTGCAGGATATGGTCTATCTGCATTTGACGCGAGCTGCCGTACAAGAGCAGGGGAGTCCAAATTGATGACAATACAGTCCCCTGTACTGATCTTTTCTAGAAAACCCACCCACCCAACCCTTCTCACCATCAAGATCGAGGATGTCATGGAGAATGCAAACCCCGCATTAAGCTGTAACCAATGAATAACCTTGTTTTTGAGCTCAGTGAAAGATTCCGGGGATTTGGTTTTAAGTACAGGCACATTAGAAATAACCAAAACATATGGGCATGACTCCGGGGGGAGTTGCAATGCTCTTATTCCAGTTGGACCAATGGTCTGGGTCCTCTGCAAGGAGCCAGAGAGAACATGATCACAAGTAGGATTAAAAGTACCAATACTAGGAACTGGATTTAACGGAAGAGATATCCTTTCTGTGGGATGTACTGGAGCCATCAGCGGAGAAATAATCGAATTATTTGGTACTCTGGCAGGACCGGTTGAATCTTGGTTTAGAGAAGGAAAGTGGCTCTTGCTCATTAGGGCAGGTCGTCTATTAACACTAACCTGCTCGTGAGTAGGGTAAGAATGGTACGAACAGGGTTGGGTGTCTGTAGTGGTTGAGGGTACTGGCTTCTGGGTCTTGATAAAAATTTCTAGTTTCTCCTCTATTGTTTGAAGGCGGGTTGCAATTGGAAGAAGCAACTTAGAGATCTCTTCTCGTATGAGAACCCTAATAGACTCATTTAACTGTTGGTCGCTGGTGAGAAGCAAGGAGGATAGATCCATGACCTTATTAGGGAGCTGAGTCAGGTGGAGGGGACTCAGAGTCCTGGTACGTTTATTTAAAATGACAGCCTCCCTACGTTTCCTTTTGCCCTTGGGATTGGGAACGATGGTGGTAGGGAGCTCACTCTTTGAAAAGCTCCTAGTCGGCGAAATCAGCAATGCAGGTGGAATGGAGTCATTTGGCGTTTCACCCTGAGACTTCTGGAAGGTAGCTACAGGGGAAGGGGAAAGGGGGGGTCGCTATAGGTAGAGATCCTGTGTGCGAGGTGGACTGTATGGGGCGGTCATCGTGGGCTACAAAAATAACTGGAGAAGATGGAACTGCTAAACGGCGCTGCACCAGCTCTATTTCTTTTTCTAGAGCCCCGATGGCCTTTTGTAAAAAAACGTCTAGGGTTTTATTTGATCCAAGCTTCTCTTCGACCCACCCCCACGCCGACGACCCATCTTTCTTACTAGAATCTTAGGGCCTTGGAGTAAAACCCAAACTATAGGGTTACAAACGAGCCCCTCTTGGTACTGTTAGAAACCCCACACCATATGATGATTTGTACACTCCACAACCCCTACTGCAGATGGCAAGCAAACAGAGGAACCCCCAGGAGCAAAAAGGAAGGGGAATGGCCAGGGCCAGCCTCTTATAGTCGCGGACGGGCACGGGATGGTCCCACGCGCGTCCCGCGGCAAAGAGTCTTGGAGGGGCAGTCCCCACCCCAAACACCAAGAACCAGTGGGCGAGGGGGGCCTGGTTCCTGCCCCTATCTCGCAAGAAGTCAGCAGAATCCAATAAGCGCGACCCACGGCAGCGGGCGCGCAAAGAGTCTTAAAGGGGCTGTCCCCACCCCAAACACCAAGGACCAGTGGGCGAGGGGGGCCTGGTTCCTGCCCCTACCTCGCAAGAAGTCAACAGAATACAAGAAGCGCGACCCACGGCAGCGTGCGCACAAAGAGTCTTAAAGGGGCTGTCCCCACCCCAAACACCAAGGACCAGTGGGCGAGGGGGGGCCTGGTTCCTGCCCCTACCTCACAAGAAGTCAGCAGAATCCAATCAGCGCGATCCACGGCAGCGGGCGCGCAAAGAGTCTTAAAGGGGCTGTCCCCACCCCAAACACTAAGGACTAGTGGGCGAGGGGGGCCTGGTTCCTGCCCTTACCTCGCAAGAAGTCAGCAAGATCCTCTGTCCACAGAACAGGCTCAGCTGCAAGTAAAAATCCTCTCCTTACAGCTCTCCGAAAGTGGGATGTCAGGGGGGTGGCCCAGCCCAGCCTCTGACATGCACTGACGGGCGAAGGAGAGGCCTGCCCTTGGCCCGGGCTTTGCCCGGGCGCCGCCCGTGTGCGGCCCGTGAGGCGGGAGTGCGAAGCAGGCTTTAAAGGGGCCGCAGGTCCGCCCCCACTGCAGCAAACCAAGTCCGGCGCTTCCCATATTTACAGTATAAACAGAGACATTGTGGATCATTCTTCACACCTGAGTTGTAGGAAAAAGCTCAAACGTTGCCAAAGCAGGCTCAAAACAACCGCAAACCTACTCAATCAACATGTCCATGCTACTCCAAGCCCTGGGACTCCATCTAGCAGGAGTGGATGAACAACTACACAATATACAGCAATAAAGAAGGTGAAAACAACTTTTAAAACCGTATTAAAACACTATAATAATTACCAATGTGACTAAACGTACATTTAAGTACACAAAGCATATCTAACAGCAATCTACCTTGTCTCCCTGTCTGGCCACTTGTTGTAGCAATAAACAATAATACTATACCTTCATTTTAGTTCCAGCCCTCAAATCAGTAACAACATGAATTTTTTTTAAAATGCACATGCTCAGACAAACATTTACAGCTAAACTACCAATACTAAAGTGCTTTTAAATTTTTTAGATGTTTGGCTACTATCAATAGCTGTAAAGTGAAGTAGTTAGAATAAATAACACAACTAACATGAGTCTACCCTTGATCTCAGTTTACGCACTTATTTCACACTCCATAATTATGATTCAAACATGTATCCTAGGTAGGTATTACCACAAACCATTCACTACTATGCCACATCTTTAAATCTTGTACAAAATATCAAGGGCAGGCCACATACCCACATGCCAGACGGTGTAGTCATATATTCATCTTAGTTTTAGGCCTTATCTACATGAACCCTAACACCTGAAGGAGTTCCTATACTAAACACCTGAATAATAAAGTAAAATACATTCTCACACACACACTCTCACTGAATGTCACACAAATGGGAAAAAATGGGAAATGGGAAAGTGGGAAAAAATGAATTACGTTTACCACAGGGCCACAAATGGAAATCACAAAACTGAACCCTTTGATTTGTGTGAATATCAAAGGGAGGGAACTATTGGTAGATTGCAGAAGGATACTTTTAATATTAGAGATGGGACATCTATTATAAAACCAGTCCCATGCCCTTGCGTGTGCACTGTTGAATGAAAGATCTCTTCACAAACACCACATGGAGGTCTCAGACCTTATTCTTATTTTGGAATTCGATTTTTTTTTAAATGGTGGTTGAACCACCATTTTATGAGTCATGCAGGCCTATAGAGCAAAAACCGCCGCAGTCCTGCCGGCACAACCAGGCAGCACTGACCGCTGTGGTCACAAGGCAGCACTAACAGGCCTGCGAGTCTGTGTTTCTGGCAGAAACATTATGAGGTCGCACACTGCCAATGTGACCGTGGTAGTCCAACCACCACTTCTTAGCAGGCAGAAACAGGGAGCATAAAGGGCAACATCTGCAGGCAACCTTTCACGTTCGGTGCCACCATGGAGCTCATTTCAAATGTCCTGCTGCTGCTGCTGATCATCGGAGGTGCCCAAAATCCATGCCACCGTGGATGCAACCGACCTTAAGTACACACAACTACCTGTGCCATGCAGCTCAACAACAGATCCTCGCACCGCCAGCCACATTACTTAGGGGTCACACTATGGGCACCAAGTACACTTGTCATTGTGTCCCTGGTCGGAGTCATACACAAAGAATAACTCATTCACAGTCACCAAACACCCCCTTTGGGCGGGTACTTCACACCGCACCACAAAACTACACAAAAAAACACGTCTTGCCATCTCAGGGACAGTGAAGTGTACACAACATTGTGTGACACAATACAAACAACACAGCAACATCACATCTACAAATACAACTCACAAACTTGCATTGCATACATGCCATGCATACATGCCATGGACTGTCGTCAAATTCAAAACACATGTGAATGTGGCATGGAACACAAGCACCACTCCCAATAAACAGCCCTGCAATGGACACACACATCACCTGCATTACAACACAATGGAAGGACAATGGGATGCACAATAGTCAGAGAGACAAATAAACAATACCTGCACAATAGGGATGGGGGCATTAGGAGCACTCAGAGAAGGATGCTGCACTGGGACATATCACTTTGCACATGCCCCTTAGACAACAATTGCACAGGAACTTGCCCTTCAGGTATCCCAGTGACAAACAATATTAAACTCAAGTGACATGCCAATCTGCACAATGTGGAAGTGCAAGTCAACAAAGCAAATACAACTCCAACCACATGGGACAAACATCTAAGTGAAGTAGCTACAAGGTACACACACTGCTAAAGGGACACATGTACAGTCAAATGCTAACAAAGGTAGTACAATTGAATCCACCCCTTGTCTGCACAAACAAAACTCATGCTGTCACACATTAGATGAATCTATAATCCATATCTGGGATACAAGTGTAACACCATACATACTCACATTGGACAAAACAAGATGAGATACTTACCATACTAAACAGAACAGAATGCCATGACACCACAATTTGATTATCAAACAAATATCCACACAGTCAACATATGTCTTTGTCTTAGGGGACACCAGCACTGCCCACAAAGTCAGATACTGCAAACAACAGCAAATAGATCAGCAAGCAGGCTGAAACACACACAACTGAAGGCAGACAACACAAGTAACTCAGGAACAACATTAAGGTAGAAAAAGAATTGCAGGACAAATGTGTACCCAAAAAACAACTGTTTGGGTTTATTATTAACCAAACTTCAAAAGCCCAAAGCCATGTCAAGTCAATATAGAATTGTCCGGGCACATCATTGTGCTGCCACTTGACTCCTAACACCCAGGGAACCTTCACAGGAAGGAGCATCAAGTGGGCAGGCAGGCACCTCAGTGATCATCCTTGGGGGTGGGGGAGTCGGATTTGGGATGGGTGGGTTTGGGTGGGGTGGCATGCTTCTCAGATGGGGTGAGCTTCTACTTGGAGGTGGAGGGGGATGGGTGCTTGCAGGGGGGCAGGTATGACAGGGGAACACTTGGAGGTGGAAGAGATGGGTTGGGAGGTGGGTAGGGGCCTCTTGGGTTTGGGACGGTGGGTGGAATGCACAGCGGAAAGGGCAAGGTCAAACAAAAAATGGTTTATTTAGCAACACAGGGACAGTCATCAGAAGGGGATGGGGATTTGGAGGTCGAGGGAGGAGTTGTCTGCTGTGTCCGTGTGAATTCCTTGGGTGTGTGCGTGGGTGAGGCATGCATTTGTGTGGGTGGTGTCTGTTGTATGTGTGAGTGTGGGTGTTTGTGTGTCTTGGGGGCAGACACGTGGAGGTACTGGGTGATGTGAGAGTGATGGATATGTATGTGTCTATTGGGGTACTGTGTGTGGGTATGCTTGTAGTGGTGGATATCTGTGTCTGTTGGGATGGTGTCTGCGGGTTTGCTTGTAGTGGTGGATGTCTGTGTGTCTGTTGGGGTGGTGTCTGTGGGTATGGTGGGTATAGTGGGTGTGTCACTGACTATTGTGGTGGTGCCTGTGGGAATGCCTGATGTGGTGTGTGTGATGGTGGGTGTGGCTGGGGAAGTGGTGGCTGATATGTGTGTGGGTGTCTGGTAAGCGCCTGCAGGCCAGTGTGTTTTGTGGTGTTTGTGTGTGCTGCTCTTATGTGTTGAGAGGGGTGCGTGTGGATCGGTCTGTGTGCTGGGGACAGGTTGGGGAACACGGTATTTGGATTGGGATTAGGGAGGTGGAGGAGGGATGAGGGTGGAGGCGGTGCTTGGCTGCGGTCAGTGTGGAGCCCAGAGCCTGAAAATATCTCTGTAGGCCGGACATTGCACTATGAATTCCTTCCAGGAATGCATTTGTCTGCTCTAGTTGGGTGGAGAATCCCTGTATGGCATTCACAATAGCTGTTTGACCCACAGAGAAACTCCTCAGGAGGTCAAAGGCCTCCTTACTGAGGGCAGCAGGGATAATAGGGGCTGGGGCAAAGGTGGTTTTGGCAAAGGAGAAGCCCACCCTCTCGGTGAGAGGCTACAGCCACCAGGGTGGGGAGCAACAGGGCAAGTGGCTATAGAACTGGGGCTGGCGGAAAAGGATGGTACAGGGGTACGTCCCAATGGGTCCACACCACTAGGGAGTGGCCACTGGAGGAAGAATCCTCATTCTCGAGGCCACTGGGTTCCTCTGTGTCGGTAGTGTCTTGACCCAAGGTCCCATGGTCAGATGCTTCCCCACTCGGCTATGCCCTGTCTTCTTCTCTTCCTTTGGCTGATGTTGCAAATACAAAGTGAAATGGGGTCATCAGGTGTACATGATCACATTTGAACAACAGTTGTGAGTAGCAAACATTACCATGAAATGAAGTAGGCCCCAGCACAAAACTCCACCTAAGTGGCCCATTCATGTACCATACAATACAGTACCCTACCATGACCAGAAAAATTAGGATCTCACTTAACTACAACTGCCTGGCTGAAGTTGTGCAATCACAGCAAGCATTGACCAAATAGGAGACATCATCACCTCCAATGCCTCATGGAGCATACATCACTTACCTGTCGTCATACAATAGTAGGCCAATGACAACTCCATTCCCAGAGATCCCACACAAGGTCATACACAAATTTATTTGTCACATACACAATGACACAACAATAAGAAATGATGCTCCCAGAACCTGTCATGCTGCTGACAGCAGTACAATAGCCTGGAGGAGGTGACATAAAAATACTCATGTCACACTGGAAACAGTTCCACAGTGCACACTCCATCAAGTGATATTTGTCCCAGTGGAGTCATGTAGGTAGTACTAATGTTGCCCAGATATGCCACACATTTGGTATGAAATGTACACTGTAGACAAAGTGTGCAAAATGTCAGGGGCATATGTCTCTAAAATCCACAACACAATGAATCAGTAAGTCCAGGGAAATCCCCACTATTGTCTGGCACCCAGTACAATGACATATTGTGAGTCCATCAGTAGATGGCATAAGTCCCTTGGATGTTAGAGAAACCCAGTGATTTGCAAGTACTTGTGGCAGGCCCTCAACTTGTTGCCCAATTGGAAGTTACATCATTGTCTCTATTTTGGTCATGCAAACCCAGATGTCTCTGGATGAATGGTTGTACCCAAACACATGTGTTTCCAACGGAAATGGGAGTCACTCCATGATGAATGCCAAAAGTCAGGTTACAATCCTTCCCCATTTCACATCTGCAAAGCACTTTGATACATGAAACTACATCAATGGCATGGAAATGCACATTGTGGGTAAAAATCTCTAGGCCTACCCGTCATGGCCCACATTGCTACTGCAGATGTTTATACCAAATTACATTCTTTGATGGGTGAGGGTATGTTTCAGCGAAGAATGAATGGTGACACACTGCTGTCTGTGGCACAACATGAAATTCGGCACCATTGTGAATGTCCTATTTCACACACAGGTTGGCTTACACATATATGCGATGGAATACAGAAATTATTCCCTCAACACAGGCAGACCATGCAAGAAACAGCAGTTTACAAATGTTTTTCTAAAGAGAAAGGGACACATACTGACATATAGGCACAAGGAATGTTGGCAACAGTGATGGAACATAACTCATGTCATTGGACATTCCCCACTTACTAAGGGAAAGTAGTGATCTAGAGCTGAACCCCAAAAATATGTATGCCATCTTCACATTACAGACAATAGTGAGGCACCAGTACCTGTCATACACTAAAGACAAGTAGCCTCTGGGTGGCAGAGGCCAATATACCCATTTTATCAGACACATGGCTGAGGCAGTGATCCATCACTATCTTTCCTTTAGCCTGTAATACTGAGAAGTAGTGGTATGTTGCATAGATATTACACCCACTACAACAAAAAACAGTACTTGATGGATCACTGTACACACCCATAAGTTTACCTGGAGAGCAAATTGTTTGTGGATTAAACACAGTTGTGTCCTAGGTCCCTAGGCCAATAGGCAAGGCACTTCAGTATGCAACGGATGACATGTCAACACAAACAATGACTCATCTACGGTGTTACAAATGGCTCATCCCTAATCGCCAGGGGGAGCTGTCAGGACCTAACACATTAACTTAGCAATGTGACAGGTAGGAATATGCCTTGTACTCACCCCCTTGTGGCTGCTGTGCTATCCTCAAATGCTCATCAAAGTCTGAGTAGGCCACTGCCAGAATGTTGGCCGTTGGGGTGTCATGGTCCGACAGGCACCCCACGCACTTTGGGAAGACTTCCCAAGCTGGACCTCAGCGATCTTCCAGGCCCAGCCTCTCAGGTCCTCCCTCCTCTTGTGACAGTGGGCGCTCCACTGTCTTTGGACCCCCAGAGTCTGCACCTTCTTGGAGATGGCTCTCCATAGCTCTTTTGTTTCTGATGGGTGTTAACCTGCATGGATGAAAAAGAAAAATCAAGAGGTTACAGTCACAATGTTTGTTACAAATGGTTGAGTCACATATGTCAGAAACACCAAGCTAGAACTTTTTAATTTGTCAACTCTCCACAAGTGTGAAACACACAGGCCCATACGTAAAGGGACATGACTACAGACATATGTATTCTGATGTGCAGACTAACCCACTACCCCATTCAGGGCCTACAATAATTAAGCAAGCTTACTGACATCATTTAGCCACTGCTCGAGCAACTTGTACTATGATGTGAGCCACAATGAAACACCACACACATCAGTGGCTTCTGAAGTGTAAACTCCTTAAGCATGACTGGACCACCACATCTACAGTCTGTGAGATTGACTCACTGCATACAGTCCCTAGTGGAAACTGACATAGTACAAACCTCACCATTACATTTGAGTAACAATCAGGGGGCTGGCAAGTGGGTACAGAAAGTGTCTTCCTTGTCCATGTGTGGGCATGTGGAATAACAAATGCAGTTTCATGACACTTCAGCGGGCGAGTTCTGTAGTATGTACCTGTACCACATAACAGTCCTTTGGACATATGTGTCTATACTACAGAAATGGCATCCAGCATACAAAGGCATGCGTTGTACAGTTTCTGCTATGTGACCAAGCTACTGAGTCACATATCTTGGCATCCTTGGAATAAACACACTGTCTGCACTGTGGGACTTTCATTTATACAATAAGCCAGTAAAGAACAATTATGACCTGTGTGAAGGTGACAAAAGAGCTGTGGAAGTAAGGTACCTGTCATGAGTCTAATACACACATTGACAATGATGCAATATGCACATATGGACTAGATTAATGGTTTGCCTCTACCCATTCCTAATCTAGTCAAAGGAATGAGGCATTCAGGGCAGACTTTGCCGCTAGAGCATCATATATCCACATGATAGGATCTGCTAGGGTTTAGGGAATGGGCACAGTTGCATAGCCAAAGTGACACTTCTACAGCACGGACTAGGTCCCACACTGGAAGATGCATTTGACCGGCCCCGGTATTTGCATGCTGAGCATACAGAACCTACATTGCACTCCATTCCTATCACTTCCGTGCATGAAAGTACATCATGTGGCCATCAGCAGTTTGGCATGTGGTGTGTGTGGCACCTGCAGGGCACAATGAGTCATGATATGCCTTCCACAAAACAGTTTAGCAAGGCCATAGGTGGTTTGAAAGATCTGTGGTACTATGCACATTGCTCATATGATTCTCAAATGACTCATACAAGGTGCATACACAGCTCATGCTGTGATGCACATACATATTGACCAACATGTGTAACAATAAAGAGGTAAGAGATGTCATGGGATGGCAGTAATGTATCCTTAGCTAGTTACGTGTATCCAACACAAGGATGATCTAGGACCCCAAAAACTCACAAACCACAATGTGACTGAACTTAACATATGGTACTGGCCACCAATACCTGCACATTCTACATCCCATTGATGACACACAGACTGCAACAACAGGCACACAAGATGTCTAAGTAGCACACAGGGGCACATTGTAGCCTGTGAGGAGGAAAAGGATGGTGAAGTGCAGAGAAATTGTGCACATGAGGTACTTACCTGCTCCTCTTGTGAGCCATAGAGCTGTCCATGCAGGGCTAGGATCTCATTAACTAGCCTCTCCAACTCCTCTGGAGAGAAGGCAGGAGCCCTATCACCTGCTGGATGTGGCATGATTGCTCCCAGAGGTGGCACACAGGAGCACAGGTCATGGAGGTGTTGCTGGAAGAAGTGTCAGGAGTCAAGTGAGTGAATCTTGAGAAGCTGGCGGTCACGTCCACAATGTTCTCATTTGTCAACGACAGCGGACACAGCCATTGGCCCGCAACAACCACTGGCAATAATGTTAGCCTATGGCTGTGTCCATTGCAGTTGCAAATGCTTTCCGCCATGTTGACTTCCGCCTGTGTCACAGGCGGTTCCTGATGTCCAGTGGAGTAGGTCAGGCATCCACCATTTTGGCAGCCTGAAATGCTGTATTGGACTTCACAAACCACGTCACACCTACAAAACATGTTTTTGTACCTCACAAATATTCTTTTATTGTCTTGTCATGTAGGTCCTACTACTGAACCACCATTATAGTATGTTGCAGGGCACAGATGGCATTTAACAGCGGGGTGCAGTCCACCACTGCCAGTGGTCATTTTGGCAGTCGGGATATACAGTCACATTTCCAGGGGCAATTGTGTTGCACATCTTTGAGTTTTGTCCAAATCCATTTTGTGGACACATGTGTTGAAAACAATATGGGTCACATTTGACCCCTCTGTAGTTGAGAGCTGTGATGTGTACTGGGTGTCATGTATTTTAACTCAGAAAATCTGTCACATGATATTGTTGCAATGTTTCATGTACGTTGCTGTGGACACAGTGACTAATGTTCCAAATGATGCATTTTCCCACATAGGTATCCTGGGAGAGGGAGGATGCGACAACCTCTTGTCTACCTTTCATCGCCAGACCTTCAAACCATGGAGGAATGCCATATTATCCAGCTCTACCATCCAAATAGGCAAACAATTGTGGTTTAATGCCTTCGGTTGCAGCCAGATCTGATGCCAGCTATAGGTTATCCAACCAGCATACCACCCATTGTACAAGTCATGTCAGTATTGAACTTCCTAGCCACAGGGTCCTTTAAACATACAATGACCCTGTCTGCTGGTATGTCCCAACCTATGTTCAGTCTGGTGTTGAAGGATGTCCTCTCAGCAATGTTGAAACACCTTGACAGCTGCATCCATTTTCCCCCGACATGAGGATTTAGCCCATGCGAAGGCTGATTTGTATGGTTTTGGCCACATCCCAAATGTGGTAGGGGCCATTGATGGCACACATGTTGGCTGGTGCCACTGCAGGACAACATGTACATTTATCGTAACAGAAAGATCTTCTATTCTATCAATGTGCAAGTTCTCTGTTTGGCGGATCGCTGCATTTCACATGTCTGTGCCCGTTATCCAGGTTCAGTCCACGATTCCTTCCTAATGGGGAATAGCACCATACCCCAGCTGATTTCACAATTGTACCCAGAGAAGGCCTAGCTGGTTGGTAAGTCTCATCTGTCCTGATTGTGTGTGTACCCTATCAGGTGTTCCAATCATGAAGTCAGTGACTCGTTGTTGCACATATGTCCCATTCCTTAACAGGAGACTCCACATATCCAAACAGTCCTTGGTTGTTGATGTCACTTGGGAATCCAACTATGCCAGGGGAAGTCTGCTTCAATGAGGCCGATGTAAGAACACTATGGGTAATGTGGTGGGCTTGTGGGCTCCTGAAGGCCATACTTAGATGTCTGGACAGGACTGGTGGAGCCTTCCTCTACTCATCCGTAAAAGTGTCAGATCACTGTGACATGCTGCATGCTACACAACCTCGCCCTTCATAGGATATCCCATACATCCCAGAGGGGGGGAGCATGCAGTGCGACCTGGTGAGATTCCTGAAATGCCAAGTGAGGATGACAGTGGTTAAGAGGAAGGAGCTGGCTTGTGGGAAGATCTCATCAACAGCTACATTTCATGAGTGTAAGTATGTCGTGTGATGTGATAACTCTGACTGGATTTTGAGTTGTAGTTGTGAGAATGTGTGGAGTTGAGTGTTTTAGAAACAACTAGGGAGCTGATGCTCTGCAATATTCAGCCAAAGGCTGCTTGATGAGGTAGCTCTTGACATATCACCACCTTGATGACTTTGCTTTGATGGTGTTCGTTTCCTTGCAATTTAATTTCATTTCCAGATGGATGCTATGTGATTTGTGTATTAGGGATGTTTTCAAGTCTATACACCTTGTTTTGCCTTTGTACAGGCACCTTCACCATGACATCCTCATGTGGGCATTTCAGAGTTGTGACATTGACAGGTATCTGATGGTGTTCTGACATAGGATGTGGACATGGATTGTTCTAGGTAATGTAGGCTACAGATGTGGGGTATATGAGACCTGTGCCAAGACAGGCTTGCACAGTGTTTGCGTGGAAGGTCAGAAGTGCACAATTGTGTGATGTGGTGGGCTGATTGCATCATGTGTGTCATCATGTGGGCATGAAATATATAGTCATAGAATTTTTAAAAAGTTATTTTTCCTTCACATTAGCTAAATACTCTTTTTCTGTGACCTGTATATAGCTGTAGTTATGCATCATGTGTGTCATCATGTGGGCATGAAATATGCAGTCATAGATTTTTGACCAAGTCATTTTCCCTTCACATTAGCTAAACACTCTTTTCTCTGACCTGTTTATAGCTGTAATTGTGTTTCACCAGTGGAGGGCACAGTGCCTATGCCAAAACATTGACATATGTTTGTGTCATATCACCAGGTGCTAGGTATGTGGATTAAGATGAGCCTGTGATCAGGGACTGTTGTACTGCCATCTGTTGTATCTTAGATTATGTGATGTTGGATTACTTTTGTGTGGTATGTGATAAGGCTCAAGCTGCTGACATCAACCATTTCAATGTTTGCTGATCTACTGAACAAATCCCTTCCTTCCTTGGTCTGGAGGGCTAATCCTTACAAGATGTACTTTGACTCTGCATTAGTCACACATTCGTGTTTCAAGAAGTCCAGACATATAGGCAGCCAATGTGCTGTACACTGGAATAACATGTTTGGTGTGACCTGACACATGTACTAATGTGTTTGTGTGGAATGGTTGTAGTGCTGAGCATGACACTGTGTGCCTGAACATATCCCTCCTTGCAAAAGTAGCTTGTGTATTCATCATATGGTTCACATGGTCTTACATCTCTACGGAGCAAAATGTGGAAATTAAGTAAGCAGACAATGAGTTTATGATGGGTGAATTTATTATAATGCTTAGGAAGGAAATACATTTTGGACAGAAAAGTAAAGTGAAGGTGACAGTCATGGTGACTGAACTCATTGCAGTAGATGCCACACCATTAAGAGTCTAAAGTCCAGAGTAGTCCTCCTATTGGAACTGGTAGGTGGTTAGTGATCAGACAACAGGGTGAATATGTGGCACACAAAGGAGGTCCTTTAGGAAGAGGTCACTTGTTGGCAGTGGTGGGTGTCTTGCCATCTGCACCTCCTGGATTCTTAGTTGGACGTCCCAGCTTGCGTGGGGGGTGGGGTGGGGGGAATCTGCTGCTACAGAGTCAGGGGTGTCTGGAGCAGGATCTTCCTCTGGCAGGGCCTCCCTTCCAGTGGCTGGCACTGATGTTGATGTGGAAGGGGAAGATTGGTTTTGAAAAGCCCCCCTCAGGGTGGTGTGTATGTCCCTCATCACATTATTATTGTATTGTGGAGCTCCATCTGTTCTTGTATGTCTCTGTGCATGTCCATCTGTAGCTGCTTGATTTCCCAGAGTTCGGTCAAGACCTGGCCCATCAGGCCTTCGGACTCCTGATAGACCCCCAACACGTGGCTGATGCTGTCCTGGGCAGGCATCACCCCACTGGCCCACAGCATCCCTCCCACGCACTCTACCCCAATGGCCGTGTGGCCTTGCCACAGTCTGCTTTCTCCCACTGGTCCTGGAACTTCATTGTCCAGAGTATTGCGCTGCAACTCAGGATCCAGGACTGGGGGGGCACAAGTTGATAGACACTGTGCTTGGTACCCAGGTCAGGGGCGAATGGTTGCATGTATTTTAGAGGCAACCAGGCTGGGAGGTGTTGATGTGGGCACAGTGAGATGCACTGCTGGTTTCTGACCAGGTTGCCCAGATGGGCCAGAAGCGTCCTCCACGTCCTGACGTCCAGGAGCGTCGTCTTCACTGAGGGCTTCATCCAGGGGGATGTGGCAGTCTCTTCTGTGGCCTCTCTGTGCCCAGTGGCAGTTCAACCTGTTGATGTGAAAGATACAATGTTACTTGTTGTTTTGTTGCATCTACCTCCAACAGTTTAGTGTTTTTTGAAGTGGAGACCTTGTACAAAGTTAGGTAGCAGTTATTCCTATTGTGGCACGTACCCATGGTATTGGTTGAAGTGACATGACATTTGCGGAGCATGCCAGATCTTCTGATTGTCACAGCTGCTGAAATGTGCAGATCATTATCCCTTGGGAGGATGGCCTGAGAATGCCATTGTGCCACCAGTGAAGGCAAAACAGTAGCTATACAAGTAATATATTTGGCTATTTTGAGGCTTAGTTGATGCAGGCAGACCCAGGAGTTTGTTGTATATGTGACTAGAGTCATCATGTCGTTGTTGCAGTGTGAATGTGTCTGCTGCCAATAGGATTCTGGTTATGCTTCTTGAGGCCTTTGGGATAATTGTTTTGCACACTGGGTAAGCTGTCATTCCTGTCCTCGATAGTTTTATCTAGTGTTAGCTGGTCAGGATGGAGGTAGGTAGCTAGACACATCTCAGAGTTGAGCATCATCTGTGTCTTGGTCACTCCCAAGTGAATGAACTTCAATTGAGAGTTAGCAAACAAGGGTATTTCGACAAGTGACCACTGGTCTGGTGTATGGAGTTATAGAAACAGTGCCTCCTGGGAGCTGCAGTCATGTCACTCTCCATACTACACACACCTGCCAAATGTTATCCTCAAAGATGAGTAAACATTCACAAATAGATGGATTTGGGCAACTAAACACTGGTTTTGCTGTTGGAGTTAGGAAAACAGGGCCAATTGGGCTTTGCATTCTGGTCACTCCCTCTACTTTCTACTACTATAAAAAAAATTGTCCTCCCAGGTGAGTAAACTTCAATTGAGACAGACATGGGCATTTGGGCATGTGAACACTGGGCTTGTGTTTGGAGTTAGATAAACAGAGCCTCCAGGTCTTAGTAGTCATGTCACTCCCTTTACTTCATACACTTGATGAATGTCATCCCCCCAGGTGAGTACACTTCATATGTGAGTTACCAAACAAGGATATTTAGAGAAGAGAACACTGAACTGGTGGTTGGAGTGATAGTAACAGAGACTTCTAGGAGTTGCAGTCATGTCAGTCCCTGCAATACACACACTATACAAATATTATCCCCCCAGGTAAGTACACTTCAGGTGTGAGTTAGCAAGCAGGAGTCTTTAGAGAAGAGGACACTGGGCTGGTGAGTGAAGTAACAGTGACAGAACCTCCTGGCCTTAGAATGTGCAGATAGTGTGCCTGGCGGACCAGTACATCTCCCATGTCAAAGCTAAGTATCCTGGGGCTGTGCATGATGCCTATACCCTGAGGAATAGCAGCAACCCTTATGTGATAGCTAAACTCCAGAGGCACCGGGTGTGGCTAATAGGTGAGCCCATGGTTCCCACCCAGTGGATGTTGGTATATGGGTGTGGGGTTGGCACTAAGGGTGAGTGTTTGGCTAAATGGTATACCTCAGTATTTGCAGGTGACTCTGGTTACCCCAACCTCTTATGGCTACTGACCCCAATGAGGAATGCCAGGACAAGGTCAGAGGAACATTACAAGGAGGCACATGGGCAAACAAGGAGGATCATTGAGGAAACCTTTGGCCTGCTGAAGGCCAGGTTCAGGTGCCTCCATCTGACAGGTGGATCCCTGTGCAACTCAACCAAGAAGGTCTGCCAGATCATTGTTGCATGTTGCATGTTGCACAACCTGGCCTTGAGAGGCCAGGTGCCTTTTCTGCAGGAGGATGAGGCTGGAGATGGTCGTGTGGCAGTGGTGGAGCCTGTGGACAGTGACAAAGAGGAGGCAGAGGAAGAGGATGTGGACAACAGATCAACTATAATACAACGGTACTTCCAGTGACACACAGGTAAGTCACTGTAATCTCACCTTCCATTGCTGTTTTGTGAAGTGATTTGTTTTTGCCTGGCTGCTGTTCCCACTACACAGCCCACTTATTGTATCCTTTAACATGTCTATTTGCAGATATTTGTGCCCTCCAGTGGCTCCTGGTGTATTGACTGCAGCACAATACAGATCATAACTATGTTAACATCACTCTACTGTCTATTTGTAATGTCTTCTGATTGTTGAACAACTACATCCTTAAATCATTTGACATACGTGGTTATTCCAAGGGTGTTTATTTCAGTGCTGAGAAGTAAATAGGGATGTGCAGTTGGCTTGGGTGATGGTGAAGGAGAGTCCATGATAGGGTACAGTCTATTGGTATCACAGGTGCATTGCCCAAGGGGGCATAGGAAGTGGAGCAATGGCAGTTCAAGTTGGACAGGGTGACAGTGTGGGACAGAAGGGTGACAATCAGGAGAGTCTTATTTCCTGGCGGGAGTCTTGGCAATGTCCTCTGGCTTCTGCCTGGATCGCAGGGACCGTTTACGTGGTGGTTCTCCTGCAGGGGGTGGGGTAATGGTGGCCTGTTGTTCCTGTGGCGAGGCCTCCTGTCCACTAGTGTTGGCGGAGGTGGAGGGCTGTTCATCGGTGTGGCCAGTGTCAGGGGCTCGCCCGTGTGCCACTGCCTCCTTCATGGTGTTGACCATGTCTGCCAGCACCCCTGCAATGGTGACCAGGGTGGTGTGGATGTCCTTTAGGTCCTCCCTGATCCCCAGGTACTGTCCCTCCTGCAACTGCTGGGTCTCCTTCAACTTGGCCAGTATCTGGCTCAACGTCTCCTGGGAATGGTGGTATGCGCCCAGGATCCCTGCAAGTGCCTCGTGGAGGGTCGGTTCCGTTGGCCTGTCCTCCCCCTGTTGCACAGCAGTCATCCCAGCTTCCCTGTTTTCCTGTGCCTCTGTCCCCTGAACGGTGTGCCCACTGCCACTGACCCCAGGTCACTGATCGTCCTGTGTTTGTGGGGTGGCCTGGGGTTCCTCTAGTGGTGGACACACTGCTGATTGACGTGACCTGGGGACAGTGGGATGGGCCCGCTGGGTGGGTGCTGTGCTGGTGTTTCCTGAGGGGGAGGCTCTGTGGTGGTATGGGACTGTGGCTCGGTAACCAACTGTCCAGAGATCCCATATGGGCCAGGTTGGTCATCCATATCCAGGCGTGAGGAGCTGCAGTCATCACTGTGGGCCTCTTTTGACGGTGGACTGGATGTTCCTGGCACCTCCTCTCCAGTGACGTTGTGTGCAGGTCCTGTGGGTATGTATATGCAGTGTTATTGTTTCTGCGTGTGACATATGGTGCATGGGTGTGTTTCCCTCTATGGTTGTTATTACCAAGGCAGCTTTGGCTTGTGTGAGTTGTAATTTGGTTGACTAAGTGATTGTCACTACTGTGCATGCTGTGGTGATGGGTGTCCATGCAGGTCTGTGATGGGTGTCCATGCATTGGTGCTGCATGCAGGGCTTGGTTGTGGGAGGGGTGGGATGTGATGGTGGGGTGTGTGGGAGGTGGTGGAGCGATGGGAGTGAGGGTGAGGGTGGGGGTATGTGATAGCATGCAGGTAGGGGGGTGAAAGTAGTAAAGAGTTGACTTACCAGAGTCCAGTCCTCCTGCTACTCCTGCCAGGCCCTCAGGATGCATTACTGCCAAGACTTGCTCCTCCCATGTTGTTAGTTGTGTTGTCTTGCAACCACAGAACGCACCTTCCCCCGAAGGTCGTTCCACCTCTTCCTGATGTCATCCCTGGTTTTTGGGTGCTGTACCACGGCATTGGCCTGGTCTAAGACTCTCCGCTATAGCTCCATCTTCCTTGCAATGGATGTCTGCTGCACCTGTGATCCGAATAGCTGTGGCTCTACCTGGATGATTTTCTCCACCACGACCCTTAGCTCCTCCTCAGATAATCTGCGGTGTCTTTGTGGTGCCATGGGTGTGGGGTGATGTGTTGGGGTGTGCGCTGTGAGGTGCGTGGATGGTGTATGGGTGATGGTGTTCTGTGGCTCTGGTTCTGTGGGTGCTTCTGGCATGTCTCTCTCTCTGTTGTAAATTGTTAGTTGTGGTAAAGGGTGTGGGTAATGTGGGTGTGTGTTTTATAGTGGTGTTGGTGTCTGGGTGTGGTGTGTGTATGTGTGAGGTGTGTGTAGTTTGAATTGTCCAATGTGGTGTCGTTTTGTTAGTGTGTGTGTGTATTTTGAGCGCGGAGGTATGTACCACCAATTGTTTACCTCGGTTGAATGTCTGCCACGGTGATTCGTGGGTTATAATGCTGTTGGGGTATTTCTGTTGGCGTAATCGTGTGGCTTTTGGTACCGCCATTTTATCACTGACCTTTGGGCTGGTGGACTTGAGTGTGTGTCTGTATAGTGGCGGATTTCCATGTGTGGGTCATAATACGCGTAGCGGTATACTGACGCGGTCGCAGTATGTTGGTGGCAGTGAGCATGGCGGTAAGCGGGACTTACCGCCAATGTCATAATGTGGGCCTTTGTGTTTTGTGACTTACAAGACTCCACTTCCCCAGGTATTCCAGGCAAGCCCTCAGGATGCAGGATTGCCAAGATATTCTCCCCCCAGGGAAAGAGATGTAATGAGGCACTGGGAGGGCCACCACCAGTCTTCTTGTCCTGCAGCTGGTGCCTGGAGACCAGGGAACGGACCTAGCACCTGAGGTCATTGCACCTCTTCGTGATGTCCTCAATGGTGCGCAGCGTGGTGCCTACAGCATTCACTCTGTCAATGATCCTGTTGGACTTGACTTGTGCTCCAAAAAATGTTGTCTCTACTCTTTAGATTTCATCCACCATGACTCTTCACTCATATTCGGAAAAACTGAGATTTTTGAAACGTGACATGGTGGAACAAAAAAAAAGGGTGACAGTGACTTTCTAAACAGGGGAAGTGCAATAAAGAGTGAATGGACACAAGTGTGTGCAGGGTGTTCAATGGGATGGTGAATAAAAGGAGTGACAAATCTATGTATTCTAATATATAAGGTGCTTGGGATGCTTGCAGTGTAAAGGCAAAGAATTGTGTCCTATGAAGGGGTGTGTTTTATAGTGTCCTTTGCAGGTGTGTCCAGTGTGACAATGTGTGTCAGCTGTGTTGTTTTCAAATTCATCCAATGTGCAGTTGTGTATTTCTTAGGTGACTGCCGTGGTTTAGACTGTCATTGGTTGACCATCATGGGTGTCCGTCACGGCAACTGTGTGCTTGTGATAAGGTCAGTGGTTGATCATTGTGCTGTTGGCGCTGGAGGTCGGACTGCCTATTTCTAGGCCACCATGCCACTGGCGGTCTGCCTTTTTGATTTGCTGGCAGCAGCCCTACCTATATAACTCATAATAGGTTGGCCTGTAAGATCGCCAACATGGCGGTCTAGCTGTTCGATTGCCAAACTTGTAATAAGGACCTTAGTAATTAAACTGATCCCCTTCGAAGAAATTAAATCAGCTGAACTCCTGGCCATCAAAGTTATTTTGTCATTGATTTCTGCATATACAAGTGTTGTTGATTATAGACTGCCCCATATTCTATTGTTGTAGTATATAGACAGCATGGAGTGGACAGGGGTTTCATTATTCTATTCCCTGCATTTTGATTTCCCATTGTTTTAAGTTAGTCCAATTTATTGGTTTTGGATGATTTTCATTTTGGGGTATACAGAGGTAAATTAAGTTTTAGAAGCATGCATGGCCTAGGTGTTGAACAATTTATCGCATACCCCACTCGTGTTAAGGGCTACAACTTGGATTTGATATATTCCACTAAGGAGAATGTAATATCATCCAAGAACATTGCTATACCTTGGACAGATTACAGGTCAATAATGTTTTTCTGGAATACAGTTGTACATGAAAGCATATGGAGGGCAGTTAGAACTGTTGTAAATTTCTGCAAATGCCTGGCTGGCTGCCTTTGGAGCAAACACTTTTAATTTGACAAAGCTTAAAGTAAACTGAAAGTGCTAATCAATTTAATGATTAAGGTGATCTCAACAGCATTAGATATTGTTGTTGCAGTAAAAACTCAGGCTCTCACTGGTTTTCAGAGGAGCTATGCATGGCAAAGTAACATTCTGAGAAGTTATACAGAATGTGGCGGTTAAGCATCTAAGAATTAATATTCTTATATATTGAGGCTCTTCGCATATGTGCAAAATTGATTCGATCATCAACAAAAGTGTTTTATATGGGCCATATAATGGAGGTATTTAGGGCCTGAATACAACTTTGGAGGAGGTGTTAATCCGTCCCAAAAGTGACGGTAAAGTGACGGATATACCACCAGCTGTATTACGAGTCCATTACATCCTATGGAACTCGTAATACGGCTGGTGGTATATCCGTCACATTTGGGACGGATTAACACCTCCTCCTGTAATCAGGCCCTGAGACGAAATATTGATTTTTAAATGTGAAGTTTCAGAAATATCTGGGAAAAATATGGTGATACAAAAATATTGTGATGCAGAAATATTGTTGTCAAGAATATCAATTTTTGAGTTAAATAATATCTTTTTCAAGACAGTTTTTGTCGTATATATCCTTTTCAATACTATAGTTGTCAAAATATTGGTGGTCATTGCAACCCTGGCGGACGGTGTTAAAGCGGCAGTAAGACCACCAACAGGCCGGCGGCCAAAAAAAGAGAGTTATGACCCTGGCGGGAGCCGCCAACAAAGACAGCCACTTTAACACACCGCCCGCCACGGCTGTACAGACAAGCAGCGTGGCGGTCACCGACAACGGACAGGCAGAACACAATGTACCGCCCATAGTATCACAACCCGCCAATCCGCCACCTTTTCCGGGGCGGATTCACCGTGGATAAAAACACGGCGGAAACAGTTTCTGCAATTGGAAAACGCTCACCTGAACACATCCCACGAGGAACGAGGACTCCATGGACCCGGAACTCCAAATACTCCCTGCCCTTGTCTTTCTGCTCCTCTACGACCATCATCTACGTAGGCGCCGAAGACAACGGTGAGTACTGCACCTACGACATGGGGGAGGGGGGAGGCAAAAGTTAGGGGGACACCCACCAAACAACCCCACCCCCACCCCCAACCTCGCATTATACAACATACACACCAAAGCATTCACAACAATCACAGTAACAACCTACAATCCCCCCGGAAGAATGAAAAGACAAAGCGAAATTCGGTCAAACATTGTAATGTGGCAATATACATGTCATACAAAAATATACAGATATATATGAAAATCAGTCATAATTATATACAGTACGAGAAGTAGTGCAGATATGTACACAACAATGTCCGTGCACCAACAGTCCAAAAATGCATGGGCGAGGCCCACAAAGGATACCTGACCACAATCGGAGAGAACACTGCCGGGGCATCAGATAGAAATACTACAGGCACCTCAGGGGGAAGGGAAGGGGGGGCACCTCAGCCGGATGACTGCAAAGCCAGATCCACGATGGGGCTCCATGCCCATTTATGTACCCTGGGCAGTGCAAAGCCACAGTCATTCAAGTCTCTACAGTGGGTGGGGTGCCCACTGTGTCATCCTGGGGAGTGCAAAGCTACAGTCTCTCAAGTCTCTACAGTGGGTGGGGTGCCCACTGTGCCATCCTGGGGAGTGCAAAGCCACAGTCTCTCAAGTCTCTACAGTGGGTGGGGGGCCCACTGTGCCATCCTGGGGAGTGCAAAGCCACAGTCTCTCAAGTCTCTACAGTGGGTGGGGTGCCCACTGTGCCATCCTGGGCAGTGCAAAGCCACAGTCATTCAAGTCTCTACAGTGGGTGGGGTGCCCACTGTGTCATCCTGGGGAGTGCAAAGCTACAGTCTCTCAAGTCTCTACAGTGGGTGGGGTGCCCACTGTGCCATCCTGGGGAGTGCAAAGCCACAGTCTCTCAAGTCTCTACAGTGGGTGGGGGGCCCACTGTGCCATCCTGGGGAGTGCAAAGCCACAGTCTCTCAAGTCTCTACAGTGGGTGGGGTGCCCACTGTGCCATCCTGGGGAGTGCAAATCCACAGTCTCTCAAGTCTCTACAGTGGGTGGGTTGCACACTGTGCCATCCTGGGGAGTGCAAAGCCACAGTCTCTCAAGTAGATGCAGGTCTCCACTGGTACTGGGGGGAACTGGTGCCCAGACTGGATGAGTCTCCCCGTGAAAGTTCCTGTCCTGTCACTGTCCCAGCTGCACATGGGATAGGGATGCCTGATGTGGCGGTCTAATCATTCGTACCCGGTGCTTGCCCTGTTCAGCGGTGCTTTGCCATGGCGGTCTTTGCCCTGTTCAGCGGTGCTTCGACATGGCGGTTCAGGACTGTTCAGCGGTGCTTTGCCATGGCGGTCTTTGCCCTGTTCAGCGGTGCTTCGACATGGCGGTTCAGGACTGTTCAGCAGTGCTTTGCCATGGCGGTCTTTACCCTATTCAGCGGTGCTTCGACATGGCGGTTCAGCACTGTTCAGCAGTGCTTTGCCATGGCGGTCTTTACCCTGTTCAGCGGTGCTTCGACATGGCGGTTCAGGACTGTTCAGCAGTGCTTTGCCATGGCGGTCTTTGCCCTGTTCAGCGGTGCTTCGACATGGCGGTCTTTGCCCTGTTCAGCGGTGCTTTGCCATGGCGGTCTTTGCCCTCTTCAACAGTGCTTTGCCATGGCGGTCTTTGCCCTGTTCAGTGGTGCTTTGACATGGCGGTTCAGGACTGTTCAGCGGTGCTTTGCCATGGCGGTCTTTGCCCTGTTCAGCGGTGCTTCGACATGGCGGTTCAGGACTGTTCAGCGGTGCTTTGCCATGGCGGTCTTTGCCCTGTTCAGCGGTGCTTTGCCATGGCGGTTCTGGTACGGACATTGGTGTGTGGCATGACGTTCCCTACACTGGGCATTGGTGTGTGGCATGACGTTCCATCATAGCCCACCTGGGCTTTGGCAGCCGGGGCCCTCCTGGGCTGTGACTCCGGCGGTGGCGGTGGTCTCCTGACCAGTGACGATACTTGTGCCCTCCTGGGCTGTGACTCCAGCGGTGGTCTTCTGACCAGTGACGATACTTGGGCCCTCCTGGGCTGTGACTCCGGCGGTGGCGGTGGTCTCCTGACCAGTGACGATTCTTGGGCCCTCCTGGGCACTGACTCTGGCGGTGGTCTCCTGACCAGTGACGACGGTGCTGGCGGTTGTGTCTCGACCGTCGGAAATGATGGCACACTTCTCCGCCGTGACACTCACAACAGGCTGGGCAGACTTCCTCTGGCCCTTCCCCACCTTTGGTGGAGTCACAGCTGACTCTCCAATCCCCTTGGAACCCATGTGAGTTGTTTTCCCACCAGGAGTCTTCACACGGTCCCGTCGTCCAATCTCCAATTTTAGAGCCTTTACAGGGGGTGGGCTGCCAGTGCCTTGGCTCCGGGTCATACTGCCTGCCCTGGTGGCTGGTGCACTCCACAAACCTTGAACAGGCACCACTGGTATTGGAGGCTTTTTGGCTGAGAGGCTACGACGGGACTGATGAATTGGAGGAGGGGGTGGGGGCAAAAAGGTCAACTTTACAGAGGGACAGTTTCTGACGAACACTGGGATGGGTAGTTGGAGGGGGCCTGGGAGTGGAGGAAGAGGAGGTGGTTGTAGGAGGTGCCACTTTTTGTGTTTTGGGTTCAGGTGCAGGTACTGGAGGCTGTTGTGAGGTGGATGGATGTTGGGTGAGTGATTGCCGGCGTTTGTGTACTTTGGGAGGGGGCGTCACAGACACACTGGGAGAGGACACAGGGGACGTGTAAATGGGAGTGGAGGTGGTGAGTGCAGGTGAGCGGGGTGTGGTGCTGGGTGTTCTGGTGCGAGTCCTGGTGCATGTAGATGTAGTGCATGCAGGTGAGAGTGTAGACGAGACTGGGAGGGAGGAGGGAGACGACGAGGAGGGGGACACAGTGGAGGCAGTGGATGTTGCTGTGTCTGTATGTGGGTGATGCTTGTGTGAGTGCCTGTGGGATGTGTGGTGCCTATGTTTGCTTGAGCTACCTGTGTGTGCTGACTTGTGTGCATGCTAGTCTGTAGGTGTGCTTGGGATGGGCTGGGGTACAGGAGATTGGGTCTGGGTGGAGGAGGTTGGAGGGGGGAGGCTAGACACAGGGACAATGGCTGCCATCAGAGCTGAGGCCAGAGATTGCAGGGTTCGCTGAAGGACAGCCTGACCAGAATGAATGCCCTCCAGGAATGCATTACCGTGTTGCAACTCTCGTTCTACACCCTGGATGGCATTCAAAATGGTAGACTGTCCAACAGTGAGTGACCTGAGGAGGTCAATGGCCTCCTCACTGAGGGCGGCAGGGGTGACTGGGGCAGTGGCTGATGCCCACCCTCCTGGGTGAGCGGGCACGGGGCGAACGCTGAGGGGCTGCTGGGAGGGCGGTGCTGGTGGGGGAGGTGGCGGCTGTACCTGTAGAAGTGGGGCGCACAGATGGTGCTGCCACCACAAGGGAGCCCCCATCGGCGGACGAGTTCCTATTCGCTGCTTGGTGATCCGGTGGCCGACGTGAAGCTCCCCTCGCCCTCCGTCCCACTGGTGCATTCAGAGTCCGTGGTCTGGCCCTCCATGGCCATGTGGGATGCAGCTCCCTCGTTCTCCGGTGCCACTGTACCTCTGCCTGATGATGCTGATGTACAAAAGGACAGGGAGAGCAGAAAAAGGGGGGGAGACAGAAGAAAGAGAGTTTTAGTGCATGGCATACCGCTACCGTTGGTGGACAAGACAGACACAGCAGCCCCCTGCATTACGCCTTGCTCCTGCCCTCTGCACATGCAATTCCTGGGATATGGCCTACATGGCAATGGTGGACATCTGCGCACATGGGTGCCACACTATACCTCGACTTGGCACTCTGCTGAGGTGGGGTAGAGTGCCACATGACCTACATTACGGAGGGGCCTTGCCTACCGAACTCGCCCTGGCCTAGGGGCACCCACAGCCCACCTCCCCCACCCAGACACCACTGCGTGCAAAGTCCGCTGAATGAGAGTGTACTCACCCCCTTGTGTCTGCTGTGATGCCCTCAAGCGCCCATCCAACTCCGGGTAGGCCACCGCCAGGATCCGGAACATCAGTGTGGTCATGGTGCGACGGGCACCCCTCCCACGTTGGGAGGCCATCCCCAGCTGAACCTCCGCCGTCTTCTTGCTGCAGCGGCGAATGTCCACCCATCTCTTACGGCAGTGGGTGCCCCGTCTCTGGTGGGCCCCCAGGGTCCGGACCTCCTTGGCGATGGCACACCAAATGTCCCTCTTCTGGTGGGCGCTGACCTACATGACATGCACAAGGAAAGAGAAACAGTCATTAACAACTGCACCGTTGTTGTGAGTAGCCCCCTCCCTACTCTGGCCATGTGGCCCATTCAATCCCATGCATTAATGTACTATGAACTCTGCCCCCTTCCCTCTTCCAACCAGCCCTCTCCACCCAGGCCTAGCCCATCCCACGTGCTCCAGGTGTACTAACCTGTTGGTCTGGAGGACCGTAGAGTAGCGTGTACTGGGGGAGGACCCCGTCTACCAGTTTCTCCAACTCCTAGGCAGTGAAGGCAGAGGTCCTTTCCCCAGACGCAGCAGCCATCGTCGCTTCCAGACCGAGGTCACAGCAGCACTTGCAGTGTAGGTCCTCTCCTGTCGAAGCCAGGTATCTAGTGATTGAACAGATAGAAAATGGCGGTGACGTCCGCGGCGGTGCGCCGTTGCACCTGTTCATTGGCCCCTGGGACCCATAGGGTCCAAAGTTAACCAATGCAGCATTGCGCCGTGGTCTACGACCGCCTACCGCGACGTGTGCAACGCCAGCGCAGTTATCCCACAATCCCATTGTCTCAGTTTAGAGGTCAGGCAGCCGACATTTCAGGGGGCCCACATTGCTAAATTTACCTCTGCGTCACACATAGCTAGGCCTACACTCAACACACATACAGGAAGGGTTCTGTGAGTGGTGTAGTCTTGTGTGTAACTGTGGGTACATACCTGGAGGAATAATGACTGATTCTTCGCTGTTGTCCTTCGTAGGCACCGTCAGCTGGGACAGTTGAGAAGATGGCGGAATACTCCGGTGTACCGACCGCTGGTGGACCTGTTGACAATGGAAGAGCGACATGTCATCGTCACCTACCGGTTCGACCGTGCCACAATCCAGGAACTATGTACCCAGTTGGAGCCAGACCAGATGTCACCAATCCGCCATCCCACTGGAATCCCCCCTGAGGTGCAGGTGCTGTCAGTGCTCCATTTCCTTGCAAGTGGGTCTTTTCAGACAACAGTGGCCATGGCATCATGGATGTCCCAGCCTATGTTTTCCAACGTGTTGTCCAGAGTGCTGTCTGCCCTGCTGAAACACATGCGGAGCTACATTGTTTTCCCTCAGGTGGAGGATTTGCCTACAGTGAAAGGTGACTTCTATGACCTTGGACATATCCCTAACATCATAGGTGCCATTGATGGGACCCGTGTAGCTCTGGTCCCCCCCCACAGGAGTGAACAGGTGTACAGGAACCGGAAGAGTTATCATTCCATGAATGTACAGATGGTATGTTTGGCAGACCAGTACATCTCCCAGGTAAATGCTAAGTTCCCTGGCTCAGTGCATGACGCCTACATCCTGCGGAATAGCAGCATCCCTTATGTGATGGGTCAACTCCAGAGGCACCGGTTGTGGCAATTAGGGGACTCTGGTTACCCCAACCTGTCATGGCTACAGACCCCAGTGAGGAGTCCCAGGACCAGGGCAGAGGAACGCTACAATCAGGCCCATGGGCGGACTAGGAGGGTGATCGAACGCACCTTTGGCCTCCTGAAGGCCAGGTTCAGGTGCCTCCATATGACAGGGGGTCCCTATTCTACTCACCAAGGAAGGTGTGCCAGATCATCGTGGCCTGCTGTATGCTTCACAATTTGGCTTTGCGACGCCAGGTGCCTTTTCTGCAGGAGGATGGTCCAGAAGACGGTGTTGTGGCAGCTGTGGAGCCTGTGGACAGTGATGAGGAGGAAGCAGAGGAAGAAGACGTTGACAACAGGGACTCAGTTATCCAGCAATATTTCCAGTGACACACAGGTGAGAATACATTCCTGCCTACTACAAGTACTTTCACACTTCTACCTCTATCCTGTCTGTCGCTTTCAACCAGTATATGGTAACTGAGTTGTATATTTCCATTACGGGTTCAAAGGTGTGGTTTCCAACGTGTCTCATCTGCTTAGATTCCTCATGGACTTGAGATGAGTGACATAGGTATGTTGAAATTACATTTGAGAACGCATTTTGTCACTGTCATTGCTAATATACATTTCTAAATCACAGACTGACTCCAGGTTGTTTTGTGCTTCAAGGGTGTTTATTTCAGTAATAAATATTGGAGGGGGGTTGTAAAATGGTGAGGGGTGATGGTGGAGGAATGTCCATGGCAGAGTCCAGTCTATGAGTCTCACAGGTGCATTGCCCATATGGGCCTAGGAAGTGGAGCTGGGGCAGTTCCAATATGGACAGGGTTACAAAGTGGGACAGTAGGATGACAATCAGGGTGGTCTTATTTCTTGGCAGGGGTCTTGGCATTGTGCTCTGTTTTGTTCCTGTTTCTCAGGGACCGCTTGCGGGTGGTTCTCCGTCTGCAGGGGGTGGGGTGCTGGTGTGGTGGTCCTGTGGCGGTGCCTCCTGTCCACTTGCGCCGGCGGAGGTGGTGGGCAGTTCATCGTCCTGGCTAGTGTCAGGGGCCCCTTGGAGTGCCACAGTGTCCCTCCTGGTGTTCAGTATCTCCTTCAGCACCCCTACGATGGTGCCCAGGGCGGTGCTGATGGTTCTGAGTTCCTCACTGAAGCCCAAATACTGTTCCTCCTGCAGGCGCTGGGTCTCCTGAAACTTGGCCAGTACCGTTGCCATCGTCTCCTGTTTTATTTTGTAATGGGTGTGTGGGAGTGGTGTGTGTATGTGTCTCAGGTGTGTGTATTTTGAATTGTCCAATGTGGCGGTGTTTTGTATATGTGTGTGTATTTTGAGCGCGGCGGTGTGTACCGCCAATGGAACACCGCGGTTGAAAGACCGCCGCGTGGATTCGTGTGTCGTGATAGTGTGGATGTGTATTTCTGTTGGCGTGGAGGTGGAGGTTTTGTTTTCGCCAGTTTATCACTGACCTTTGGTATGGCGGAGTTGAGTGGGTGTCTGAATTTCGGCGGATTCCGAGATGTGGGTCATAATAGCTGTGGCGGAATTCCGCGGCCGCGGCAGGGTATTGGCGGTCTTCTGCACGGCGGTAAGCGCCTTTTACCACCAATGTTGTAATGACCCCCTTTATGTGTTTTAGAACATTTATTAATTTTATGTGTTATTATTGTGTATAATTTTTAAATATATTAGTAAATATAGTTTGTAATTTTAAAATTATTGAAGTTTTTTATTTAATTGCTAACAGTAATTTAAAGGGTAATAGCGGGTTGCTAGGTGTGTAGGAGTAGGGAATAAGAATCACATTTTTATTTAATATTACATATTTAATAATAATTATGGGAATTGTGTAATAATTATATTTTTTAATTATGTATTAGGTTCCGGTAGCTGGGTTTGTAGGGGTATAGAATGGTAAGTTAAGTAATAATTATTTAGTAATTATTATTATATTATTTTAATTATTTAATCGATTGCTAATTATGTGAACTGTGTAATAATTATGGGCCTGATTACAACTTTGGAGGAGGTGTTAATCCGTCCCAATTGTGACGGATATACCACCAGCCGTATTTCGAGTTACATAGGATATAGGGGGATATAGGCGGAGAACCGGCGTTAAGACCGCCAACAGGCTGGCGGTCTTACCTAGATGAATTATGACCATGGCGGTTACCGCCATGGTCATCCGCCGGTTCTCCGTCCCGCCCGCCAGGGCGGAAACGACCGCCGGGCTGGAGACCTGGGTTATTTGGACCCAGCTTACCGCCGTGGATTTCCTGCGGTTTGAACCGCCATGAAATCCATGGCGGTAAGCACTATCAGTGCCAGGGAATTCCTTCCCTGGCACTGATAGGGGTCTCCCCCACCCCCCACCCCCACCCCGACTCCCTCCCCTACACCCCCCACCACCCCTGCCACCCCCCCAAAGGTGGCAGGGCCCCCCTCCCCACCCCTTCCCCCCAACATAACATTACTCACACACAGCCGACACGCATGCAGGCACCACCAACACACACACGCACACACCCTGACATACATGCCTACATCCACACACACAGTCATACACGCACACCAACATTCAAACATACACGCACACATCCATACAGACATACCCACAGACATACACGCACTCATTCCCATACACCCAACACCCCCGCAAGCATACACGCACTCACACACCCCCCCACATACACACACGCACACCCCCATGCACGCACACAACACACAACACCTCCGCACCCCCCTCCCCTAACGGAAGATCTACTTACCTGGTCTGTCGATCCTCCGGGAGGGCACGGGAGCCATGGGGGCAGCTCCGCCGACACCGCCATGCCAACAGAACACCGCCACAGCGAATCACAGGACGTGATTCGCTGGGCGGTGTTCTGTTGGCGTGGCGGTGGAGGTGGAGCAACCTCCACTTCCCCGCCTCCCGCAAGTATGGCTGTTGGCGGCTCTCCGTCGGAATAACAATGGAGAGCAGCCAACGGTCATATTACGCCGAGCGGCAAACCGCCTGCACAGGCGGTCTTCCGCACGGCGGTCCCTCGGCGGTCTTGCAAAAAGACCGCTGAGGTCGTAATGACCCCCATAATGGACTCGTAATACGGCTGGTGGTATATCCGTCACTTTACCGTCACTTTTGGGACGGATTAACACCTCCTCCAAAGTTGTAATCAGGCCCTATGGTGGTCATTCCAAGTTTGGCGGGCGGCGGTTGCCGCCCGCCAAACTTACGCCGCCAATTGGCCGCTCCGCGGTCAAAAGACCGCGGGGGCCATTCAGACTTTCCCGCTGGGCCGGCAGGCGCCCGCCAAGGGAGCGCCCGCCGGCCCAGCGGGAAAGGCCCTGCAACACAGAAGCCGGCTCCGAATGGAGCCGGCGGTGTTGCAGGGGTGCGACGGGTGCAGTTGCACCCGTCGCGATTTTCACTGTCTGCTATGCAGACAGTGAAAATCATGCTGGGGCCCTCTTAGGGGGCCCCTGCACTGCCCATGCCAGTGGCATGGGCAGTGCAGGGGCCCCCAGGGGCCCCACGACACCCGTTCCCGCCATCCTGTTCCTGGCGGTAAAAACCGGCTGGCAGAAACAGGCTGGCGGGAAGGGGGTCGGAATCCCCATGGCGGCGCTGCTTGCAGCGCCGCCATGGAGGTTCAGCCCAGCCAGGGGAAATCCGGCGGGAAACCGCCGGATCCCCTTTTCTGACCGCGGCGGTAGAATGGGCAGGAAAGCACCGCCAGCCTGTTGGCGGTGCTTTCCGTCGTTCACGGCCCTGCCGGGTTTTACCGCCAGGGTCGGAATGACCCCCTATATGTTTTAGTTATATATATTTAGTTATATATTAGGTGCAGGTTGCTGGGTTTGTAGAGGTATAGGGCAGGAAGGTATTTAATTATTACATAAATAATAATTATTAAGGTTATTATTAATTATTTATTTGATTATTAATGATGCATACTGTGTAATAATTATATTTTTAAGGTATATATTAGGTTTCGACTGCTGGGTTTGTAGGGGCATAGGGCAGGACATTATAAGTAAAGATAAATTATTAATTCTATATGTATTGACAATGATTTTAACTGATTATTAACTATGTCAATTGTGTTATACTTATTTATTTCAGTTATATTTGAAGTGTCAGCTGCTAGGTTTGTGGGGGTATAGTGTGGGAAGGTAATTAAGTAATAATATGTTTTTTATTGATAACTAATTATTAAATTTTTAATAATCATGTACATTGTTTAATCTTTTTTTAAATGTATATATAATTATTTTTTGGGGGTATGCATTACCTATTAGGAGTTTTATATTTGTTGTAAATTAATAAGGTTATTTAAATATGTTTTGTGTTTACAGTGAAGTACTTTCCCAACTGTTGCATGGACTGCAATGGGTATAGTACATTTTACCCCTTCAGAGTCCAATGCTTTCCCTACTGTTGCAGAGACTTAAGTGGGAAAAATAAATTTTACCCCTCCGAATTCCAACACTTTCTTTACTGTTGCACAAACTGTAGTGGACTAGTAAATCATATGCATATGAGGTCCAACACTTCCCCTAGTGTTGCACAGACTGGAGTGGGTATAGTAAATTCAGGCCCTTCGAAGTCCTATGCTTTCCCTGCTGTCAAAGAGACTGGAGTGGAAATAGTAACTTAAACCCCTCTGAAGCCCAACACTTTCCCTATTGTTGTACACATTGGAGTAAAAATAGTCAATTTAACCCCTCCAAGGTCCAACAGTTTCCCTACTGTTACACAGATTGAGGAGGGAATTGTAAATCTAATCCCCCTGAAATCCAACTCTTTCCCTACTGTTGCACAATAGTGAATTAAACCCCTCTGAAGTCCAAGGCTTTCTCTCTTGATGCACAAGTAGGAATAGTTTATTAAATCCTTCTGAAGTTCAGGACTTTCCCTGCTTGTTACATTCTAGTATTGTGCCTTTTATTTCTATGTGTTATCATTCAATTGTGGCATGTGCCACCTATTTATTATGTATATTCTGTTTGGAACTCTGTGAGGCAGAATTAATTTAGATGCCTGAGGGTCAAGTCGTGTACTGTGTTGACTCCAATAAATCTTATGGAAACTTTTATACTGTGTACTCGTGATTTTCAAAATGTTGGCGGCGAGCGAGAAGACCTACCTCCTACATCTATTCCAGACAGAACAGGTGCAGTATCCTCTTCTCTTTAGAACCTGTTATGAGGTGTTTATTACCTTGAAATCTTATTTCTGGATCGGCTTATGAATCTCCTATCGGTTTGTGGAAACCACAATTGCGTATGTTCAGCTTTGTGAAATTTAACCTCTTTCCTCTCATCTTACCTTAACACTATCCGTCTATTTGCTGACCGTTTGCCTACTAGTGTACTCAGAGGCAGCCTTGACAGCAATGCATGTAAAATGTTGCTACGCCGTGCTGCCCTATTGTTTGGCTCCGTTGATTTGGTTTCCTTGGCAACGCCTGCGTGCTCAGCAGCTCTGTTTCGGTTCTGTTAACGGAGTAGCAGCTTCAAAGGATCTTCATTTCTTGATGTCATTATTGAGTAGCGGCTTCACAGGATCTTCGTTCTTCGTTAACTATATTCACAGATATGCACAGCTTTTCGCATCAGTACAGTGCATATTTGGAACACCAATGTGCACAGTTATAATTCATTGATTCATTTTTGGATATTACAATACTTGTGACAGTGGATATTACACTACTTGTGACAGTTGTCACTATTGCTAACACACACGAAGGCACAATATCAATTATATTTCTCTTCTTACAGAGTTAATTTGTATGATAGTTGTATCTAGAGTTATATATAATGAATCTTTTCAACAATATTCAAATTGAGCCTCCTAGCAAGTTTTTACAATGAAAAGGTGATCCTCCAATACCTTGGACTGGATGGAAAGAGGAATTCATCACTTATATGAAGGCAATTGATGGGGACAGGATAGGTTCGGAAAGAAAAAAAATCATATTACTTAATTGTTTGGGTTCAGAGGGTCAAGCCATATTTAGGACCTTACTGCAAGTGCTGGATGGGGAGAAATTAATACTTTTGAAGCAGCCTTGTTACGCATGGAACACGGATTCAAACCTACCTCTAGTATAGCATTGAATAGATTTAAATTTTATACTAGAGGGCAAGGAGAAGCTGAGTCCTTTGGTGATTTTTTTACCTTCTTTGAGGGTTCTATCTATAAATTGTAATTTTGGGGTTATGTGTGATAAAATGGTTAGAGATCAAATTGTGGTGAATGTAAGAATTTAAAAAATACAGGAACGTCTATGGGTTATGGGTGATCCAAATTTACAAGATGCCATCATGATAGCTAAATCTTTAGAACAGTCGGAGAAGCGGATGAAGTCAATACAAGACACTAATGCTAATGTCAAGAATGAACGTCAGGAAAGTGAGGTATGTGTAGTCAAGAATACTTCAGCTCATAAAAGTGTCAGAGCAGAAAATCAGGGAAACAAAATGAAACGTTGCTACAGGTGGAAGTTATAACCAAATGGCATCTTTGATAAATTGCCCTGCTGTAGGTAAAGAATGTAGTAGGTGTGGGAGAATGGGACATTTTGATCATGTATGTAAAGACAAAAAAATAAAAGTTTCCTTCTTAATAAGGAGATATATCCTAGAGCGGGGGAAAAGTCCTGTGTTAAATGTGTTTGTGGTGTGGCAAATGATCAGAAGGAAACAGGAATTGTGCTTTCACTTGGTACATATTTTGAAGGTAATGAGGGGAAGACCTCCAAAATGTGAGGTTCAAGTTTTAGGAAGAGAGTTAAATCTCAAGGCAGATTCAGGTTCTCCATGGGCTATAGTTACGGAGAAATATTTTTTAGATAAATTCCAAAATATTTTTTCTGTGGATGATCTACAGTAATCTGATGTAGTAGCTCAATGCTTTGATGTGTCGATTATAAACCTTATGAATTTTGTTCCCATTGAAGTGGTTTTTAAAGGGTGGGAAGCATCTATTAAATTCTATGTGGCAAAGAAGGGTGTAAATGTTTTGGGATGAAAGGATCATTGAAAATTAGGTATTATTCTTGATCCTCGCAGCAAGGACCCTGTTTTGGTAATTGAAGAAAGGAAGCAAGTTGATCCTCATTATGAGGATCCTGTTTTAGTAGTGGGTGAACAAAATGATGCTACACGCAAGGTGTCAAAATTTCCTGATGTTTTCACTGACAGTTTAGGAAAACTTAAAGGGTATGCTCAGGGTATTAAATTTAAGCGAGGAGCGAAACTTATTAAACAGAAACTTAGAAATGTGCCTTTTAACATGCAAGATGAACCTAAAATTATCTTGGATTAGATGTCAAAGGGAGAGATTATTGAAGTAATAGAATCTTCTGAATGGGTTTCGCCCGTTGTCTTAGCATGGAAACCGGACAAATCTTTGAGGCTCTGTGTTGATGTTAGGGCATTGAATGCTAACTTTGTTATAGATTCTCAACCTTTTCCAAACATTAATGAACTTGTGAGTTTGTTAGAGGCTGCACGTGTGTTTTCCACGTTAGATTTAAGATCAGCCTATCATCAGATAGAACTTACTGAAAACTCCAGAAATGTAGGGGGATTCATCACTCCCACAGGGTTTGTTTCAATTTAAAATGCTGCAGTTTGGCCTAGCTTCTGCAGCATCTGTTTTCCAAAGAGCTATGTTTCATATGTTTGGAAATCCGGAAGCATTTGTCAAATGTTTTCAAGATGATGTTCTGATTTTCTCCAGAGATGTTTATGAACATTGGGAACATTTAAGAATGGTGTGTGAAGTTTTAAACCCTTAAGGCTTCTAAGTGTAAATTGTTTCAAAACACAGTGGAGTATTTAGGTCATACGCTTTCGTAAGAAGGTGTAATTCCAAAACAATCTCTAATTGATGCTATCATGAAGGCACCAGCACCAGACAATAAGGACATTTTTTTAATCATTTTCAGGTCTGTGTGAATAATATAGTAAAGCTATCAATGATTTTTCCACCAAGATGGAACCTTTGAGAGAACTTACTTAGAAAAAAATAGAGTTTACCTGGACAGAAAGACAACAAAATGCATTTGATCAGATTACGAAAGAAATGATGGAAGCACTCACATTGAAGCCTTTTCATATGAATGAGACATGCATCATTATTGTAGATGTAAGTCCGGATGGCCTTGGGAGTATTCTATTGCAGTGTAGTGGTAAAGAGGAATGGAATGTTGCTTTTGCTTCCACTAGCCTGAATGTCACTGAAAGGCATTATGCAGTTATGGAGAAAGAGTTACTGGCATTTACATGGGCTGTTGAGCATTTTTGTAATTACATTCGGGGATCTCATTTCAGGTTAAGTACTGATCATAAACCATTAGTGGGAATTTTATCACTTGGTGGAGGTAGGAATGGTACTGCTCGTATTGCGCGATTAATGTCAAGATTGCAGGAGTAAAGTTTTGTTGTGGAATATGTTCCAGGAAAGAAGAATGTCTCAGCAGACTATTTATCTCTGTTATCCTGTGGTAGGAGTGAGGATGTAAATTGTGTAGAGGAAACTGAGGTAATGGCAAGTGTCACAGAGTTGGGTCTTGGAAAATTCGACTTTATCACAGAAGAACTTGGGAAGATGCCATGGAAAAGGATACATTATTAGAAGCAGTCATGCAGCATCTCCGAGAGGGTTGGCCTTCAAGTAGGGAAAATTCTGTTGAATTGTCTCCTTTTTCGAAAAATTTTATAACGTTTGGAGATTGAGAGGAACATGTTTAAAAATGAAAGTGTATACCTTGTGTCAGTCTGAGAGATCACATCTTATCTATTGCGCATGAACGACATTTAGGTATATCATCCATTAAAAGATTAATAAGGACTGTATTTTGGTGGCCTAGTCTTTATAGGATGGCTGACAGGGTAGTTAGAGAGTGTGAGACGTGCGCTAGTAGCGACAAGATGTTGAAAGTGAAACCTGCACCTTTAATTCTTATTTAGTGGCCGAAATTTCTGTGGCAAAAGTTTGATTTGGATATTTAAGGCCCTTTCTATTTTTTTGTAGATTTGCCATTGTTTTAATAGACAATGATTCCAAGTGGCCTGAAGTAAAGTTTGTACCGAAAATCAACACTGTATATGTTAATGAGTTTTTAAAAGAGCTTTTCGCCAGAGCAGGCTATCCGGAAGTTCTAGCTACGGATAATGGAGTGCAATTGAAGTCAGTGGAGATGGAAAGGTTTCTTAAATTTTCCAATATTCACCATTCTACTACTGCTTTATATGAACCTCAAAGTAATGGTCAGGTGGAGAGATTCAATCATATTTTAAAACAGGATATATTGTGGGCTTGGGAGTTTGGAGCAGGATGGAAGGATAAACTCAGGGAAAAGTTATGATTGTATTGCATAACACCTCATACTACTACTATTGTTAGTCCCTTTAAGTTACTTAAAGGTAGGGAGCCAAACTGTGCCCCTGGTGGTTTAAGAGAAGATAAGGTAAAAGGGTTGATGGTGTGAGCAAAAAGATACAGAGCCAAGGGTTAAATGAACACAGGATAGGTTAAAACAGGCCTATTATTTGAAATGGAAAGTCAAGGTACCTGATTTTGTAGTGGGTGATTGGGTCAGGCTTCAGAAGACTGGGTTGCTAGCAAAAGGAGAATTCAAGTTTGGTAAACCTATACGGATGGCCAAAGTGAATCGTAACAGTGTGGTCACTCAAGATGGGAAAGTGTGGAATATCAGGAGAGTGGCCACAAGCAAAAGTTACTTTTAGGTAGAGTGTATACTCCATAAAGACTTAGGCCCTCATTATAACCCTGGCGGCTGGTGATAAAGTGGCGGTAATACCGCCGACAGGCTGGTGGTAAGTACTGCCAAATTATGACCATGGCGGTGATATCACTGAAAGAAAACCAATGTACCACACCAACCGCCAGGGCGGAAACAACAGCCACCATGGTGGTAGCCACCTACCGCCAGGCAGAAGACAAAGTTCCCTGTGCTTTGTGCTGGGGAGTGATGGGCCACAGTCTTTGGAGTGGGTGTCTTGCCCACTGGTTCTGGTGGTGGCAGGCCATACATCAGACCATGGAGGCTGGATCATATGGCGTCCACCGGCGGTGACGGCTGCACTGTTGTGGTGGTTTGTGGGAAGCTCCTGCTCAGCCCCTGCACCCTCCGATGGCTGCACTGTGGTGGTGATTGTGGGAGGCTCCTGCTCAGCCCCTGCACCCTCCGATGACTGCACTGTGGTGGTGGTTGTGGGAGGCTCGTGCTCAGCCCCTGCACCCTCTGATGGCTGCACTGTGCTGGTGGTTGGGGAGGCTCTTGCTCGGCCCCTGTATTCTCTGACAGCTGCACAACCATGGCTGGCGGTGAGGGCTCTGTGACAGCTGTTGGTGCAGGCTCCTTCCCCTTCTTTCTGGATAGTGCAGGCTCCTTCCCCTTCAGTATTTGTGGCCTGCAATCCTTTCCACCATGAGTAAGTGCTGGTAAAACTGGACACGTGGACTATGTGGCTGAGGTGCTTGGCTGGGTCCTTGATACCCTGGCCATACGTGCAGGATGGGGGGAGGGGTAGGGAAGAGGTCGATCGTGGAAAGGAAAAGCTTTTTAGGGACATTGGGCGGGAAGAGGGAAAAGTAATGGGAGTGGAGGATGAGGGAGTGGTTGTTGGAGGTGTTTGTCTGCTGGATTTGGGTGCAGGTGCATGGGTGGTATGCTGTTGTGAGGTGGATGGCTGTTGGGTGTCTGAGTGCTTGTGTTTGTGTACTTTAGTGGGGGGCGACACGGTGGGAGAGGACACAGGGGACGTCTGCATGTTGTGGAGGTGTCTGCCAGTGAGGTGTGTGTTCTGCTTGGTGTGATGATGATGCAGGTAGTGGACGATGATGTAGTGCATGCAGGTGTGAGTGTGGACGTAACTGGGTGGAAATATTGGATGTTGTGTCTGCAACTGAATGGTGTTTGTGTGATGAAGTGTGGTTCTTGTGTTTGTCTGTAACACTCTTGGGTGTTGTATTATGTGCATGCTCATCTGGCTGTGTGCTTGGGATGGGTTGGGGTTGAGGAGAATGGGACTGGGAAGTGGAAGTTGGAGGGGGGACGGTAGAAACAGGGACAATGGCTGCCATCAGAGAGGAGGCCAGAGCCTGGATAGATCTCTGTTGGGCCGCCAATCCACAGTGAATGCCCTCCATGAATGCATTAGATTGCTGCATCTGGGCTGCCAGCCCCTGGCTGACATTCAGAATGGTTGATTGCCCTATAGAGATGGATCTCAATAGCCTCCTCGCTCAGGGCAGCAGGGCTCACTGGGGCAGGGCCTGAGGTGCCTGGGGCAAAGGAGATGCCCACCATCCAGGGTGAACGGGCACAAGCAACTTGTTGAGGGGCTGCTGGGAGGGCGGTTCTTGTACAGGGGGTGGCAGCTGTACCTGTAGCTGGGATGGTCACAGAAGTGTCCACCACCAACGGGGAGCTCCCATCGGAGGAGGTATCTGAGACTGGCCTTGTGGCTGCTGTGATGCCCTTAAGCACCCATCCAGCTCTGGATTGGCCACTGCCAGTATGCAGGCCATCAGGGGGGTCAGGGTCTGACGGGCACCCCTTCCTCGTCTCAGGTCCTCCCACCGTTTGGAACAGTGGGTGCTCTGCCTGCAGTAGACCCCCAGGGTCCGCACCTCCTTTGCAATGGCATGCCATATATCCTTCTTTTGATGGGCGCTGACCTGCAGAAGCAATAGACAGGAGAACACCATCAGACCAACAGTCCAGCCTGTAACATGAATGACCCACCATACCCATTTCCATCACTATTGGCACACACTTAGCCCAGCACTCAACGTGTACCCAGCCAAGAGGACATCCCTCCCCCCTTTCACGATGCCTTCACACACACCTCCATGCATTCATGCCGCATGCATCGTGCACAGTGTACTCACCTGTTGGTCTGGAGGCCCATACAGCAGTCCGTACTGGGGTATGACCCCATCCACCAGTCTCTCCAATTCCTCTAGAGTGACGGCTGGGGCCCTTTCCCCAGTCACACGGGCCATGGTAGGTTCCAGACACAGGTCAAAGCAACACATGCAGTGTAGGTACTCTCCTATAGAAGGTCAGGAAACAAGCGAGGAATTAGATAGAAAATGGCGGTCACGTCCGCGGCGTTGCATACGGTCACTGCGGGCGTAGATCACCATTGACCACTGTACCCCTTAGGGCCCAATTATAACCAATGAGGAATTGCACGGCGGTTCACGACCGCCTATCGCCAGGGCAGACAACGTCAGCGGCATTACCTCACTTCCACCTGTCCCACCACACAGGACGGGCGGGCACCATTTGGGGGGGGGGCAGGCCTATGGAATAATGCTGCATCACAGGATAAATAGGCACATAATTGACAAATTACATTGTCCCATAACATGTTTACAGATTGTGGACTACTCCATTGTTCAGTTTGTGACAGCCTCCTCACTCTTTTGTCCCTGACCCCTGACCTGCTTTGAAGGTCAGGAGCTCACTCCACACGCCGCGCAGCTCCATCTGACTGTGCCCTTCACCCCACCCTCACTACTGCCACGAGTTCGAGGCCCTCCACCACCAGCAGGCACCCACCTGTGCCTCATCCCTGGTGTCTAGTGGGTTTCCGTAAGTATTGTGTGTTTGTTGCTGTATATGTCTCTCTTTTGTGCCATTTGCTCTTTGGTTTGTGCCATTTTTGTGTCTCTGTGTTTCTGTGCCATTTTTGTGTACCTTTAATCACCGCTTTTCCTTGCGCATTTCCTGCCCGTTTTCGGATTTTTTCAGCCACTCCTTCCCGCCGCTGTGTCCCTGTGGCCCCGCCCCCCTGCACCTCCATTCGCTCCCATTCCCTCCCCGCTCCCGCCTCCCAGCTTCACCTCCCTCCCACCTCCCCTTCTTAATGGCGGCCGCTGCGCGGTGCTCTGAGTGACACCTGACCTGCTTTTATGGTCAGGAGCTCGCTCCACACACTGCGCAGTTCCACCTGACTATGCCTGTGCCCTTCACCCCGCCTTCGCTACTGCCGCGAGTCCGAGGCCCTCCGCCGCCCGCAGGCACCCACTTGCACCTCATCCCTGGTGTCTAGTGGGTTTCCGTAAGTATTGTGTGTTTGTTGCTGTATCTGTCTCTGTTCTGTGCCATTTGCTCTTTGGTTTGTGCTATTTCTGTGTTTCTGTGACATTTTTGTGTGCCTTTAATCGCCGCTTTTTCTTGTGCTTTTCCGCCCATTTTAGGCTTTTTTCAGCCGCTTCATGTCTCCCACCTCCCCTTCCTAATGGTGGCTGCTGTGCGGCCACGCTGCTGGCGCACCAGGCATGCCAGAGGCAAGTCCGTCTGCGCCCGTCCACACCTGGATCGCGCCCAGCGCAAGACATCCCTGGCCCACACACTCCCCATGCCACCCATCACCGTTACAGTGCCAACGAACTCCATGCCCTCAATGCAGGCCACTCCACCACCTGCATCCAAGCCACCCCGAGGCACACCCACGGACCCTTCTCCTGTAGGTCCTGCAACTTCACCTGCCCCCAAGCCGCCAAGCTCCACACCCACATCCACCTCAGCTGCATCCTCCTCAACACCCGCTCTTTCCACAAGCATGCCGTAGAACTCTGGGACCTAATCACCTCTTTGTCCACGGACGCCGCCTTCCTCACTGATACCTGGATGAACCCCTCCTCGGATCCAGCCATCGCCATACCCATCCCCGAAGGCTATAAGATCACCCACAGAGACTGCACCAACAGACCAGGAGGAGGGATCGCCATAGTCCACAAGAACACCATCAGAATCTCAACTAACACCAATGACACCCTCGACCCCACCGAACACCTACAGTTCCAGATTCACATCAACACCAACACCACCCTCAGAGGAACCCTCGTCTAGAGGCCCCCAGGCCCCCGTCCACAGGTCAGTGACTCCATCGCCGACATAATCAGCACCCAGGCCCTTACCTCCACAGACTAGATTCTCCTCTGCAACTTGAATTTTCACCTTGAGAACGCCAATGACAGCAACTCCACCGCCCTGATCAACAACCTTGCCAACCTCAGTCTCAAACAACTGGTCACAATGCCCACCCACTCTGCCGGCCACACGGTAGACCCCGTCTTCTCTGCCAGCAGCCATATCACCGAACTCCACAGGACTGACCACCGATGCATCCGTTTCACCTTCCAGAAATCCACCGCTCACCACTGCCCACAACAGATCCCCTGCCGCAGCTGGAACAAGATCTCAGAAGACCAACTGATCTCCACCCTCTCCTGGGCCCCGCCACCAAGCACAGCCGACCCCAACACAGCCACCCTCAACCTCAGACATTGGCTAGACGACTGCGCCAACACCCTAGCTCCGCTCAGAAAATCCCCAAACAACTGCACCAGAGCCAAGGCCATCTGGTTCACCGCCAAGTTTTAGGCTCCAAGCGATAGTGCGAGAAAATCGAGAAGAAGTGATGCCACAAACCAACAGAGAGCAACCACGCCGCCCTCAAGACAGCCATCCGCAAGCACCACCAGCTCATCCGGACCACCAAAAGATCCTTCTACAAAGACCGCATTGACAACAATGCCCACGACAGCAAAGAGCTCTTCAGCATCGTCAAAGAACTCACCAACCCTAGGTCGACCCCCCTCCATCGCAAGACCTCTGCGACTCCCTTGCCACCTTTTTCCATTGCAAGATCACGGAAATCCACTACAGCTTCAACTCCTCACCCCTCATCACCACCACGGCCACCACCAACCCCAACGCACCCAGCCACACCAACCTCTTGCTCCCCTGGACCCACATCTGCGATGAGGACACCATCAAAACCATGAGCACCATCCACTCCGGCTCTCCCTCTGCCCCCTGCCCCCACCATGTCTTCAACAAAGCGAGCCCCATCATCGCCTCCAAACTCCGTATAATCATCAATAGCTCCTTCGAGACCGTCACCTTCCCAGAGAGCTGGAAGCACGCCGAATTCAACATAGTGGACATTTCCCAATCAGGATTCCGTAGGAACCACAGCACTGAGACCACCCTCATCGCCGCAACCGATTACTTCAGGACCATGCTCGACAAAGGCGAAACTGCAGCCCTCATCCTCTTGGACCCTATGCACTCGCCTCTATGATGCAGGGATCCGCCACAAAACTCTGGAATGGATCACGTCCTTCCTCTCTGGCAGAACACAGAGATTCCGCCTTCCTCCCTTCCTGTCGGGGCCACCAAAACCATCTGCGGCATTCCCCAAGGATCTTCTCTCAGCCCAACTCTTTTTAACATCTACATGGCACCGCTCGCCAACATCGTCCGATCCCACAACCTCAACATCGCCTCCTACGCCGACGATACCCAACTGATCCTCTCACTCACCAAGGACCCCACCACCGCCAAAACCAACCTCCACGACAATCTACAGGCCATCGCCATCTGGATGGAGAACAGCCACCTCAAACTGAACTCGGACAAGACAGAGATCCTCATCCTCGGCTCCAACTGCGTGGGACGACTCCTAGATACCGCACCAACACCCGCCACCCACACACACAATCTAGGCTTCATCCTAGACTCATCGTTCAACATAACCAAGCAAGTCAACGCTGTCTCCTCTTCCTGCTTCAACACCTTCTGCATCTCCGCAAGATCTTCAGATGGATCACCACAGAAAGAAGAAGAACGGTCACCCATGCCCTCGTCAGCAGCAGACTGGACTACGGCAATGCACTCTATGCAGGAACCACAGCCAAGCTCCAGAAGAAACTACAAAGTATACAGAACGCCTCAACACGCCTCATTCTTAACATCCCTCGCTGCGACCACATCTCAGCCCATCTCAGAGACCTGCACTGGCTTCCTGTCACTAAAAGGATCACCTTCAAACTCCTCATCCACGCTCACAAAGCTCTTCACAACACAGGCCCGGTCTACCTCAATGAGCGACTGATCTTCCACACTCCCACCGACCAACTCTGCTCCGCCAACCGTGCCCTCGCCGCCATCCCTCGCATCCATCGAACTACAGCCGATGGCAGATACTTCTCCCACCTCGCCGCCAAGACCTGGAACACCCTCCCCGCTCACCTTCGACAGACCAAGGAACTTCTGACCTTCAGGAAACGCTTCAAGACCTGGTTATTCGAGCAGTAACAGTCCTTTCCCACTCCCCCTCAGCGCCTTGAGACCCTAGCTGGTGAGTAGCATGCTTTACAAATGTTTGATTGATTGATTGATTTATTTAATTAAATATCTACTGCTGCGGATGAATAGGAGATGGAGACATACACCCATGTACAGACCCCTGGTGGACTTGGCTACACTGGAGGACAGGCACATTATCCTCACCTATAGACTCGACAGGGCAACAATCACAGAGCTGTGTGCCCAATTGGAGCCTGACCTGATATCTGCTATCCTTTATCCCCCTGGGATCCCCCTGTTGTGTAGCCATTTTAGTTATAGCTCCATGCACGTTATTTTAACACACTAGGCCACTGTGCACTTTAACCTAGATATATTTTATTCAGCTTTGTCTTATTATTCTTGATCACTCTGTGCTTCTTCCAAGGCTACAGTACGGTACATTGCCGGTGAACGTGGTCGAAGTTTAGTCTCCAACATTCGTAGAAAATACACATCCTTACGTAGGGACATTTTCTCAGAATATCAGCTGTGTTATTATAAAAACACTTCCTTGTCCCTTACACGTTAGAGGGAGATTCCAGCCAGGGAACCACAAATGTTTGCTGATGGCTTAATGCTTCACTACAGATGCTAACGCAGACCGCAGGCCTTTGCTCGGGCATGGGGGTTGATGTCTTCCCAGGGGAACCTGAAGGGCAGAATTAGAGCTTAACATGCTGTGCTCCATCCTAGCCTAGGTAGGGGTTAGTCCATTGATTATAGTGACAATATGATAGCGTTGTTTTTATGCTTCACTCTTCTCATCACAATTTTAATACTGTCATGTTGTGTCATCCTGGTTATTGCAGCTCATGCTTTGCTATCTAAGATGCAGTCATTTTATCAAATTCACTATTAAAACACATACTGCTTCTGTTTGTCATTTATATATGAGACTGAATTGTAAGTGAGAGAACCGGATGGGACCTGAGTGACCACGACTTCCCTGAGAAGCCAAGTATGTCATGTGCTCGGCTGCCCAGTCATCACTATCCTTTGGAAGGGATGAGGCACTGCTAGTAAGCCGGAGCAAAACCCGGATTTGAGTGACAGATGTCACCCGCAGTGGGTTAGACTTAGGCGGTCATTATGAACATGGCGGGAAAGACCGCCGACCGCCATGGCGGCGGTGAACAGAATCCCGCCGGCGGCGGCGAATGGAAGCCCGCCATATAATGAACAAAAAACCCAACCCCGCCAAACATTCCCACACCACCACTCCCGGACAGGACCCTGTCGGCGGGAATCCCGGCCCACCCCACCCCGCCACCGCCAAGCACACCCACATCCTGCCTCCAAATAATGATGCTCAAATCACCTCAGCGGACAGTGGAGGCCAGACAACCATTGGCAGCTGCGACCGCCACGGGCGGCAAGTGGGCCCAACAGCAACCAGTGCACACATTGGATAGGCTCAGTACACACACACCTGACACACATCCAGAACACCATAAAACACCCCCAGACACACCCCACAATCCCTTGTAAGGAAACCAAGACCAGAAGACGGAGAGCACCAGAGCCAGACAGAGAACGCCAGCAGACAGCACACGCATAGCGATACACACAGGAGCACCCAAACACCGTCCCCGGTCCCGACGCCATCCACCACCCTCACCATGCCCCCCCCAAACATCCACGCTTCACTGAAAGGGAGCTAAGGACCATGGTGGATGAGATCCTAAAAGTGGAGCCCCAAATATTTGGTTCTGAGGTGCAGCACACACCCATCGCCCGGCAAATGGAGCTGTGGCAGACCATTGTCAACAGGGTAAATGCAGTGGGACACCATCCATGCACCAGGGACGACATCCGCAAGAGATGGAACGACCTGTGAGGGAAGGTCCGGGGCATGGCATCCAGGCACCACATCGCAGTGCAGAAGACTGGAGGGGACCGCCACCAACACCACCCAAATACACCAACTGGGAGGAGAAGGTACTCGCCATCCTGCACCCAGAGGGACTCACTAAAGTCACTGGAGGAATGGACTCAGGTAAGTCGTCTACATTTACCCAATATATACCATACCTGTAATGCATGCACCACCCCACCCCACCCACACCCACCTGGACCCACATCCCTCCCAGCCATTACCCACCACACTGCATCACCCACAACTCACTACCAGGCCCACATCACTCCTGCTGTGCACAGCCACCCACCCCTGCACGTACCCACAATGGAATAATAACCCCCACCACAATGTAACCCTACTACTGCCACTAAATGCAATGTCCACCCCACAAAGGTACCCCTGAAGGCCACTGAAAGACACAACAGCACTAAATTGCACAGTACAGCCCACCTCAAATCCTCCTGCATATGTAACAACAGGCACCACCACCCATGCAACCCTAATGGAGGGGACAAGGAGTGCCAAAGCATTTCAGGGAGACAGAGGCACATCACAGGCCACTGGTGCAGGATCCCTGGACACTGATGAGCAGGCAGGCCCCTCACACAGCCCTGGGTGCTCACCATGCAGCAGCCCCACCCAGGAAAACACTGTCACCCCTAACACCCAGGCAAGACCAGCAGGCCAGGTGAGGCGTGCCCACACCAGTGGACCCAGGGCACAAACAGGTGGAACACAGCAACAGACGCCACAATCTCCCACCCCCAACATGCAGGAAGACGAGGGCCCCAGTACTAGTGGCATGTCAAGACCTGCGCAGGGGACACAGGCACAGGGGGCCAGGGCAAGGTCAAGTGCCCCAGTGGGTCAGGGGGTAGGGCACCGGATAGATGCAGCTGCCCAGGACGTCATTGAAAAGGTATTGGGGGCATACAAACATACCCAAGACAGGTTGTGTAAGGAAATTCCTCCTTGGCATGGTTACCCCCTGACTTTTTGCCTTTGCTGATGCCAAGTTATGATTTGAAAGTGTGCTGAGGCCTGCTAACCAGGCCCCAGCACCAGTGTTCTTTCCCTAAACTGTACCTTTGTCTCCACATTTGGCACACCCTGGCATCCAGGTAAGTCCCTTGTAACTGGTACCCCTGGTACCAAGGGCCCTGATGCCAGGGAAGGTCTCTAAGGGCTGCAGCATTTCTTATGCCACCCTGGGGACCCCTCACTCAGCACATGCACACTGCTTGCCAGCTTTTGTGTGCTGGTGGGGAGAAAATGACTAAGTCGACAGGGCACTCCCCTCAGAGTGCCATGCCAACCTCACACTGCCTATGGCATAGATAAGTCACCCCTCTAGCAGGCCTTACTGCACTATACCACAGGTGAGGGCATAGTGCATGAGCACTGTGCCCCTACAGTGTCTAAGCAAAACCTTAGACATTGTAAGTGCATGGTAGCCATATGGTCTGGGAGTCTGTCATACACGAACTCCACAGAACCATAATGGCTACACTGAAAACTGGGAAGTTTGGTATCAAACTTCTCAGCACAAGAAATGCACACTGATGCCAGTGTACATTTTATTGTGAAATACACCCAGAGGGCATCTTAGAGATGCCCCCTGAAAACATACCCGACTTCCAGTGTGGGCTGACTAGTTTTTGCCAGCCTGCCACAACCAAACAGGTTGCTGGCCACATGGGGAGAGTGTCTTTGTCTCTCTGTGGCCAGGAACAAAGCCTGTACTGGGTGGAGGTGCTTCTCACCTCCCCCTGCAGGAACTGTAACACCTGGCGGTGAGCCTCAAAGGCTCACCCCCTTTGTTACAGCGCCACAGGGCATCCCATTTAGTGGAGATGCCCGCCCCTCCGCCCACTGCACCCACTTTTGGCGGCAAGACTGGAGGAGATGATAAGAAAAAAAAGGAGGAGTCACTGGCCAGTCAGGACAACCCCTAAGGTGTCCTGAGCTGAGGTAACTCTGACTTTTAGAAATCCTCCATCTTGCAGATGGAGGATTCCCCCAATAGGATTAGGGATGTGACCCCCTCCCCACCGGGAGGAGGCACAAAGAGGTTTTAGCCACCCTCAGGGCTAGTAGCCATTGGCTACTATCCTCCCAGACCTGAACACCCCCCTAAATTGAGTATTTAGGGGGCCCCAGAACCTAGGAAGATAGATTCCTGCAACCTGAAGACGAAGAAGGACTGCTGACCTGAAGCCCTGCAGAGAAGACGGAGACACCAAGTGCTTTGGCCCCAGCCCTACCGGCCTGTCTCCCCACTTCGAGAAAAACTGCAACAGCGACGCATCCCCCAGGGTCCAGCAACCTCTGAAGCCTCTGAGGACTACCCTGCATCTAAAAGGACCAAGAAACTCCAGAGGAAAGCGGCCCTGTTCCACAGAAACTGCAACTTTGCAACAAAGAAGCAACTTTTAAAGACCACACGTTTCCCGCCGGAAGCGTGAGACTTTCCACACTGCACCCGACGCCCCCGGCACGACCTGCGGAAAACTAACTCTACAGGGAGGCCTCCCCGGCGACTGTGAGCCCGTGAGTAGCCAGAGTTGACCCCTCTGAGCCCCAACAGCGACGCCTGCAGAGGGAATCCAGAGGCTCCCCCTGACCGCGACTGCCTGCTTCAAGGAACCCGACGTTTGGAAAACACACTGCACCCTTAGCCCCCAGGACCTGAAGGAACCGAACTCCAGTGCAGGAGCGACCCACACATGGCCCTCTTCCTAGCCTAGGTGGTGGCTACCCCGAGGAGCCCCCCCCTTTGCTGCCTGCATCGCTGAAGAGACCCCCGGGTCTCCAATTACCTATTGAAAGCCTGACGCCTGTTTGCACTCTGCACCCGGCCGCCCCTGTGCCGCTGAGGGTGTACTTTCTGTGCCTGCTTGTGTCCCCCCCGGTGCCCTACAAAACCCCCCTGGTCTGCCCTCCGAAGTCACGGGTACTTACCTGCTGGCAGACTGGAACCGGGGCACCCCTATTTCCATTGAAGCCTATGTGTTTTGGGCACCACTTTGACCTCTGCACCTGACCGGCCCTGAGCTGATGGTGTGGTAACTTTGGGGTTGCCTTGAACCCCCAACAGTGGGCTACCGTGGACCCAACTTTGAACCCTGTAAGTGCTTTACTTACCTGTGAACCTAACAAATACTTACCTCCCCCAGGAACTGTTGATTTTTGTCCATTTTCAAAATAGCTTATTGCCATTTTTGCCAAAACTGTACATGCTATTCTGATGGTTCAAAGTTCCTAAGATACCTGAGTGAAATGCCTTTCATTTAAAGTATTGTTTGTAAATCTTGAACCTGTGGTTCTTCAAATAAACTAAGAAAGGTATTTTTCTATATAAAAACCTATTGGCCTGGAATTGTCTTTGAGTGTGTGTTCCTCATTTGTTGCCTGTGTGTGTACAACAAATGCTTAACACTACCCTCTGATTAGCCTACTGCTCGACCACACTACCACAAAATAGAGCATTAGAATTATCTATTTTTGCCACTATTTTACCTCTAAGGTGAACCCTTGGACTCTGAGCATGCTATTTCTTACTTTGAAATAGTACATACAGAACAACTTCCTACAGGTTGGCACAGATTGTAACCAACCTGGAGCAAAGTCAGAGGACACAGCTGGAACACCACCAGCAGGCCATGGAGCAGTGGAAAGAACACAATGCCACAATGGCCACCATTGCTGGAGCACTGCTGCAGTTGATCAACAAACCCTCAGACACCCACATCGGACAAGAGGCCCCCACAACAGCCCTGGACAACCAGCAACAGTTGTCCCAAGCAGCTGAAACAGCACAGGAAATACTCTCCCAGGAATCACAAGGGCCAACCATGTCACCCCAAGTAGCTCCACAGCAGGCGCCCAAATGTAGTCTCAGGCCAAGATATGGCACTGGAAACCCAGCTAAGAACAAGCCCCCTTCCAACAATTGACACTGCTACTACTGCCAAGCAACCATCCCACCCATTCACCAACTGCACTTAGCTGAGGGATAAATAATGTACTAAACTACAAATAGGACCCACCTATGATATCAAACAGGCCTGTACCAAGTCGGTTTTGAGGACACCCAACCATAATGACTTCCATCACTGTACATAGCAAATTTCACTGTATTCCACCAATAAACAACATATCCCAACTGTAACACTGTCCCCTGTCTTCAATGTTGAACAAAGTGGAGTAATGATGCAACAGGCAGGGATAAACTTTATTGTCAAATTGTGCATGCTGGTGGTACAGTGTGTTTCAATATAGTCAAGAAGGGAATGCTTATATTGTCTGTTTGTACCATGCTGAAGAGGTCCATGACTCGCACATCATGACCAATTCCCCCTAGTTGACATGGCACACTTACAGTATCAGTCACTAACCATATATACAGGCTGAAGTCACAGACAGTTATTGGAAGTAGAGTTGTATCAGTTGGTTTCTGGAATTGACATCTTCCGCTTCCTCATCCTCACCATCACTCTCCTCACCTCTCTGAGGTAACAGATCAGGACCTATAGAACCCTCCACCTCCAAAAGGGGGATTGAATGTCTCACTGCCACGTTGTGCAGCATGCAGCACGCCACAACTATCCTACACACCTTATCAGGCCCATAGGGCAGGGAACCCCCAGAGATATGTAGGCACCGGAATCTAGCCTTCAGGAGACCTATAGTACGCTCTATCACCCTCCTAATACGTCCATGGGCCTCATTGTATTTCCTCTCTGCATCCGTCCTGGGACTCCTCACTGGTGTCAGGTGCCAACGCAAGTTTGGATAGCCAGAATCACCTAGAGAAATGGTAAATACAGAGTCGTCATTGGAATGTCCTTAGTCTGACAGGCTGTTTTTATGCAATGTGTCATTTAGTGACAGGCACACTTACCTATCATCCACCCTCTGTCCTCTTGGAATTGTTCCATCTTTTGTGGCGCACTACTGTTTCTCAAAACAAATGAATCATGGACTGAACCGGGAAACATGGCATTCACATGGGATATGTACTGGTCTGTTGTACATACCAATTGGATGTTCATGGAGTGAAAGTTCTTCTTGTTTGTGTACACCTGTTCACTCACTCTTGGGGGGATGATGGGTATGTGGGTTCCATCGATGGCACCAATAACATGTGGAATGTTTGCAAAGGCATAGAAGTCTGACTTGATGGCAGGGAGCTCAGCACTTTGGGAGAATCGCACATAGGACTGCAGATGTTGTACAAACGCATTCAGAAATCTTGTAAGTACCTGGCTGAACATTGGCTGTGAGAAACCAGCACCCATGCCCACTGTCACTTGAAATGAGCCTGTGGCCAGGAAATGGAGTGCGGAGAGCACCTGCACCTCAGTTGGAATGGCATGCTGATTACAATTTCCGAGAGTCAGTGCAGGATCCAGTAATGCACATAGGTCCTGAATAGTTGCACGTGTGAGTCTGTAAGTGAGAATGATCTGACGCTCCACCATGCTCCCCATATCCAGTGGTGACGGTGCATTCCGGAGCGGAACGTACGCACATTCGTCATCGTGTGATCACTTGACTCCCTGATCCTGTGCGGACAAGTACTCCACTCTGTGTGCTGCTATGGCCTGTCTCTGGCTGTGGATGTTCCACGTGGTGCAGGGGAAAGGGCCCCGGCCTTCACACGGGAAGAACTGGAGAAACTGGTGGAAGGGGTCCTACCCCTGTACGGCAGACTCTACGGCCGGCCAGAGGTACAGGTGAGTCCGGGTTTGGGGGCACTGTGTGTGTAATGGAGGGAGTGGATTGCTCTGATGTGCGCTCCTGTGAGCCAGGATGGGGCTTGGTGCATGGAATGCTGCGTGCCACTGTCCTGCAGGTCTGGGAGTACTGTCTGTCCTATGTCTAACAATCAGCCAGCTATTGCCATCGTACAGGTGACCTCTGTGTTGCTTCTCTGTGTCTCCCTACTAGGTCAGCACCCACCAGAAAAGGGCACATTGGCATGCCATCGCCAAGGAGGTACGGACCCTGGGGTCTACAAGCGGCGGAGCACCCACTGTCATAAGAGGTGGGAGGACCTGTGGTGCTGGGCGTGGAAGATCAGTGAGGCCCAGCTGGGGAAGTCCTCCCAAAGTGGTAGGGGTGTCCATCAGGCACTGACCCCCCTCATGCAAAGGATCCTGGTGGTGGCATACCCAGACCTGGATGGGCGCTTGAAGGCTGAACAGCAGTCACAAGGGGGTGAGTACTCACAGCCCATACTTCAGCCTGGAAGGATGAGTATGTGTGCGATAGGGCTCATGGTGCTTAAAGCAGGGTTTTTGACTGGTGTCCAGCTACTGTCTGCTCCCCAAAGGGTGTAGGGATGTCCCTGTCAGGTTTCACCTACCTCAGCTTCAATGCACTGACAGGATATGGTTGTAGGTCAGTATACTGCTCAGTAGTCAGGGCCATGGTCATGGGCCTATTGCACGGTGCTGCCTGTTGGGTGTGTCTGCTGGGTAGGTGTATGTCTGGCCATTGTGTATCAGCATTCAGCTACTTACAAGTGTCTCTCCTGTTTTGTCTCCCCATCCCTGTTCTCTTTTGTGTGTCTGGTACAGCATCAACATCAGGCAAGGGAGCTGAGGCACCGGCTAGTGGGGAGACAGTGTCCCACGGATCCTTGGAGGCAGAGACAACAGACGCCCAGGGGACCAGTGGGTGGGAGGGCGAGGGGACTTCCACGGGGGAGGCTACTACCACAGGGGGTAGTGACTGTGAAACCTCCTCCGATAGGAGTCCTCCGGCGGTGGCAGACACTAGTGGACAAATCACGACAGTGATATCTTCCGCCACCACCCATACCATCAGTGCCCTCCCTTCTGCTCCCCACCGACTTGGCTGTGCCCGGCCACCCAGAAAGATGGGCGTCTCCTTCGCCCCAGGCACCTCCACCCCTGCCCCAGTCAGCCCTGCTGCCCTCACAGAGGAGGCTATTGATTCCTGAGAACCATCTCTGTAGGGCAGACAACCATCGTCAATTCCCTCAAGGGGCTAGCATCAGAGGTGCAGCAGACTAATGCCTATCTGGATGGCATTCACGGTGCCGTGTCTGCCCTACAGAGATCTTTTCAGGCTCTGGCCTCCTCTTGGACGGCAGCCAGTTTCCCTGGCCATTCCGTCCCCCCTCCAACCTCCTCTACCCCTTCCAGCACCCCACTACCTTCACCCGAACAAGGCACACATTCAGACACGCAGTCAAGCACATCGACACACAAAAAACACTCTTCCAAACACAAGCACCACACCTCCCACCTCAAGCATTCACACAGCCAACAGACACCTTCACACACAACAATGTCCACTTCCCCCAGTGTGCCCGCCTCTTCCGCATCCCTGTCTGTCTCCTCTACATGCACACCCTCATGCACTGCACCTTCACTCACTGTTACTGCTCCTCTTCCTGCACTCACCACAATAGCAGACAGCCATACCTGCACCCCATACACCACACCTGCACTCACCACCTCCACTGTAGTTGACACATGCAGCACACTCACCTGACTTGCAGACACCCACCCAACATACATCCACACTAGCAGTCTGTCTTCTCCCACTGTGTCCACCCCCCACCTCCCAAAACACTCAAACGCACCAAGACACCCACCCATCAGACATCCACCACACCACAGCATACTGAGCAGTCACCGGCACCCACTACATGCACTCCTACACCCCATAAATCAACTCCCTCTGACTCCACTCCCACACCCTCATCCACGCCCACCCCAATTGCTCCCAAGAAACTTTTCCTCTCCCGTGTAGACCTGTTCGAACCCACTGGCCCACCCCGTCTTGTCCCGAAACGTGCCCACTTTCTTGCCCTTTCCGCTCCTTCCACATCGCAGCCCAGCCCGGTCCAGCATTCCCATTCCCGAGCCCCTTCTCCAGTTAAGAAGAAGGTCCGCTCAGAGCCTAAGGCATCATGTTTTGCCCGAGCCACACAGCCCCCACCCCCATCAAAGGAGAAGACCACCCCCCTCCAACCTCCTCACGCAAGTCAAAGTCACACCCCGTCGTAAATCTAGACCCCCACCCCCGTCTGCCTGGATCCCCCTATGGTGCCCTGTTGAGTGGGGTACCCAACGCTTGTGGAGTACCCAACAGTTGTGGCCAAGGAAAATTGACTTTTTATGGACTGGCCATTGGCCCTGTTATCATCATTTAGCTCAATGAGCTACTGAATAAAGGGCCAGATGTATCATGAAGGCCTTTTGCGATTCGGAACTAGCGATTTTAAAGAAATCGCAGTTTCCGACTCGCAAAATGCCATGTATCACATTTGCGAATCAGTAATAGCGATTTCTTAAAAATCACAAATGCTATTACCGAATCGCAAATTGCGATACCGGCCTCATTCGCACCTATGGGCCTGTTGGCCCATATCTACGAATTTTTTGCATTTCCAAAATTGCAATTTCATAACTAGAAATCGCAATTTTGGAAAGCAAAACCCCAGGGTGCTGGGGGCCTTAGGCCCCCTCTGCTGCACCCCAAATTTTTTGGGGGGACATGTAAGGTGCACACATGCAAAAAGGGCATGTGTGCTTTACATGTACATTTTAAAAATGCATTTTAAATGCATTTTTAAATTTTGCACATGGTTACCACCAAGTGCAACTTGGTGGTAATAAGCGATTCTTAAATGCCCAAATTGCATTTAGGAATTGCTTCATACACGTGCTAAGGAATCGTAAATAAGGAATCCTTATTTGCGATTTCTAATATAGAGAGTCGCAATTTGTCGCTATTTTAGCGATTCCTTAAAATTGCATTCAGAATGTCTTTCATATATTCTGAAAGGGCTTTTTGCATTCGCAAGTGGGCATTTGCACTGTTAGCGAATGCAAAAAACCTTGATACATCTGGCCCTAAGTTTCTGTGTGGCCTGTGTTTGGGCTGCACGCAGTTCCACCCTGGTGCTTGTTTAAATAATTTATGGCTGTGTGCTATTGTATGTCCTATGGTCAAGTTGCAGTGGCCTTCGGTTGGGTACGTCCCTCTTGGTGTGGGGTGTCTGACTATTGCTGCTGGGAAGGGTTGGGGGGACTTTGCATGGTGGGTGGTGTGGGTGGATATGTAACTTTGCCCTTTCCTCCCATAGGGTCCAATGTTAACCAATGCAGCATTGCGCCGCGGTCTTCGACCGCCTACCACGACGGTGTACAACACCAGCGCAGTTACCTCACATCCCATTGTCCCAATTTACAGGTCAGGCAGCCGCCATTTCAGTGGCCCACCTGGCTTCATTTTTAACTGCGTCACACATACCTAGGCCTAGACTCAACACACATACAGGCCACTTTTTAGGTTATGATTGGTGTTCTGTGTAAGCTGTGGGTACGTACCTCTGAGTTGTTTGACTCTGTGCTCGCTGTTGTCCTTCATAGGCACCGTCCCCTGGGACATGTGAGGAGATGGCAGCATCCTCCGGTGTACCGACCGCTGGCGGACCTGTCGACAATGGAGGAAAGACATGTGATCATCACCTACAGGCTTGACCGTGCCACAATCCAGGAACTGTGTACCCAGTTGGAGCAAGACCTGATGTCAGCTATCCACCATCCCACAGGAATCCCCCCTCAAGTGCAGGTGCTGTCAGTGCTCCATTTCCTTGCAAGTTCGTCATTTCAAACAACAGTGGCCATAGCATCAGGGATGTCCCCGCCTATGTTGTCCAGAGTGTTGTCTGCCCTGCTGAGCGGAGCTACATCGTTTTCCCTCAGGTGGAGGATTTGCCTAAAGTGAAAGGTGATTTCGATGCCCTGGGACATATCCCCAACATCATAGGTGAGATTGATGGGACACATATGGCTTTGGTCCCCCCCACAGGAGTGAACAGGTGTTCAGAAACCGGAAGAGTTATCATTCTATGAATGTACAGATGGTATGTTTGGCTGACCAGTACATCTCCCATGTGAATGCCAAGTTCCCTGGCTCAGTGCATGACGCTTACATCTTGCGGAATAGCAGCATCCCTTATGTGATGGGTCAACTCCAGAGGCACCGTGTGTGGTTGTTAGGTGAGCACCTGGAAGCAAGACAGTGGGAATGGTTGTCTGGGTCTGGGGATATCCCTACAAATTAGAGTGTGTCTAACAGTTGTCCCTCGCCATTTGCAGGTGACTCTTGTTACCCCAACCTGTCATGGCTACTGACCCCATTGAGGAATCCCAGGACAAGGGCAGAGGAACGCTACAATGAGGCCCATGGGCGAACTAGGAGGGTGATCAAGCGGACCTTCGGCCTCCTGAAAGCCAGGTTCAGGTGCCTCCACATGACAGGTGGTTCCCTATTCTACTCACCAAAGAAGGTGTGCCAGATCATCGTGGCCTGCTGTATGCTTCACAACTTGGCTTTGCGACGACAAGTGCCTTTTCTGAAGGAGGATGGTCCAGATGGCGATGATGTTGCAGCTGTGGAGCCTGTGGACAGTGAAGACGAGGAAGCAGAAGAAGAAGACATGGACAACAGGGACTCAGTGATCCAGCAATATTTGCAGTGAAACACAGGTAAGAATACAAACCTGCCTGCTACATGTACTTTAACACTACTACCTCTCAACTGTCTGTCATTTTCACCCAGTGTATGATCACTGAGTTGTCACTTTCCCTTACGATTTCACAGATGTGGGTCCCAATGTGTGATATCTGCTTTGATTCCTCATGGACTACAGCTGTGTGACATAGGTATGTTGACATTACAAATGAAAGAGCTTTTTGCCACAGTAATTGCTAATACAGTATTCCCAAATCACAGACTAACTCCAGATTGTTGTGTGATTTAAGGGTGTTTATTTTAGTGCTCAATATTGGAGGGAGTAGCAAAATGGTGAGGGGTGATGGCGAAGGAATGTCCATGGCAGAGTCCAGTCTATTAGTCTCACAGGTACATTGCCCTAACGGGCATAGGAAGTAGAGCTGGGGCAGTTTAAGTATAGACAGGGTGACAAAGTGGGACAGTAGGATGACATTCAGGGTGGTCTCATTTCTTGGCGGGGGTCTTGGCATCGTTCTCTGTCTTTGTCCCGGATCTCAGGGACAGTTTGCGAGGTGGTTCTCCCTCTGCAGGGGGGGGGGTGCTGGTGTGGTGGTCCTGTGGCAGTGCCTCCTGTCCACTAGCGCCGGCGGAGGTGGTGGGCAGTTCATCGTCCAGGCTAGTGTCAGGGGCCCCTTGTAGTGCCACAGTGTCCCTCCTGGTGTTGAGTACTTCCTTCAGCACCCCTACAATGGTGCCCAGGGTGGAATTGATGGCTCTGACTTTCTCCCTGAAGCCCACGTACTGTTCTTCCTGCAGGCGCTGGGTCTCCTGAAACTTGGCCAGTACCGTTGCCATCATCTCCTGGGAGTGGTGGTAGGCTCCCATGATGTTGGAGAGGGCCTCGTGGAGAGTGGGTTCCCTGGGCCTGTCCGCCCCCTGTCGCACAGCAGCCCTCCCAGTTCCCCTGTGTTCCTGGGCCTTCGTTCCCTGGACCTTGTGCCCCTGCCCCCAGGTCCCTGTTGTTGTTGGGGTGGTGGGTTAGCCTGGGTTCCCTGTAGTGGTGGACACACTGCTGATTGACGTGTCCTGGGGACGGAGGTATGGGCCTGCTGGGTGGGTGCTGTGCTGGTGTTTCCAGAGAGGGGAAGGTCTGTGGTGGCCTGTGACTGGGTGAGGGGAACCGACTGTCTCGAGGTCCCCAATGGGCCGGGCTGGTCATCTAGATCCAGTTGGACAGAGGTGCTGTCATCACTGTGGCCTCTTCTGTTGGTGGTGTGGACATGTGTGGACCCTCCTGTCCGGTGATGTTGGGTAGGGGTCCTGCAGGGGTATAAAAGGATGTTTATTACATCTGTGTGTGCCATGGTGTGCAATGGGTGGGTGACCGTGTACCCCAGTGCTTGCATTCCTGTGTGGGACCTTGTGTGATGGTGGTTTAGGGGGGTGTATGGGTATGTGCAGTGGGCATGCTTTAGTGATGGGTGTCCATGCTTTGTTGTTGCATGCAGGGCTTGGGTTTGGGATGTGTGGTTTGTGATGTTGGGACATTTGTGAGGAGTTGGAGTGATGGGGTTGAGGGTGAGGGTAGGGGTGTGTGCTGGCATGCAGGTAGGGTGGGAGATGTAATAGTTAAGATTTGACTTACCAGAGTCCATTCCTCCACCTACTCCTGCGAGGCCCTCAGGATGCAGAATCACCAAGACCTGCTCCTCCCATGTTGTTAGTTGTGGGGGAGGAGGAGGGGGCCCGCCGCCAGTCCGCTGAACCGCCAGGTGGTGTCTTGAGACCACAGAACGCACCATCCCCCATAGGTCGTTCCACCTCTTCCTGATGTCCCCCCGATTTCTTGGGTGTTGTCCCACTGCGTTGACCCTGTCCACTATTCTTCGCCATAGCTCCAACTTCCTTGCAATGGAGGTGTGCTGCACCTGTGCTCCGAATAGCTGTGGCTCCTCCGAGAACCTGGGGTGTCTTTGCCGTGCCATGGGGTGGTGTAGGTGATGTGTGGGTGGTGTGTGGGGTGATAAGTGTGCTGATATGTAGTGGTGTGTAGTGTGAGGTGCGTAGAAGTTATTTGGGTGATGGTGTTGTGTGCCTGTGGATGCTAGTATTGTTGATGGTGGTGTCTCTCTCTGGCCTTCTCTCAGTAATTGTGGTCGTAGGGTGGATGATGTGGGTGTGTGTTTTATATTGTACTGGGTGTGTGGGAGTGGTGTGTGTATGTGTATCAGGTGTGTGCATTTCGATTTGTCCAATGTGGCTGTGTTTTGTATATGTGTGTGTATTTTGAGCTCGGCGGTGTGTACCGCCAATGGAATACCGCGGTTGAAAGACCGCCGCGTGGATTCGTGGGTTGTGATAGTGTGGGCGTATTTCTGGTGGCGTGACGGTGGAGGTTTTGTTTTGGCCAGTTTATCACTCACCTTTGGTGGTGGCGGGCTTGTGTGGGTGTCTGAATTTTGGCGGGTTCCGTGCTGTGGGTCATAATAGCTGTGGCGGAATTCCGCGGCCACGGCGGTGTGTTGGCTGTCTTCTGCACGGCTGTAAGCAGCTTTTACCACCAATGGACCACCATAGTGTGTAAAAAATACAAAACAACACTGGACATTTCCAATGTTTTTTTTTCTGCCAGAATATAGCGCCTGAGAGTAGAGACTTAACAAGTTTCAGCGCACTAGGCTCCCAGAAAAAATTCTGTTGTTTACCTCAGGGGTATAAGAACAGTCCAGGATTGTTCGCAGCTCGTGTGACAGCAATTTTGCACGAGATTGATCCTGAAGCATTGTCCTATGTAGATGATATCTATCTTACGGATTATGAACTACTACAACATCTAAAATGGGTAGCCCGCATTTTTGTGGGATTTGCTAAATTTGGCTACAAATTCAATTGAAAAAAAACAAAAATTGCCTTCCTCAGCGTCCTGTTTTTGGGATATGAGCTATCAAGTGAAGGAAAGAGACCAAATACAATTAAAAAACTCCAATCTCTATTGGGTTTCCTAAATTCTGGCCGAACTTACATTCCAGATTATGCTACACGCATAAAACCTTGACATGATCTGATAAGTCCCGATTTTTCAAGTAAATTCTGGACATTTGAACATACACGCATTCTTCGAGATTTGCAAACAGACATGCTTGCAGCACAACACTTACACACAAGGGACAACAAAACAAATTTGGTCATCGGAGTAATAGCTGGTGCCATCGGTTTCACCTAGGTGACACAGTCCCGATTGCGTACAAATCACACTTATATTCAGCGGCAGAACAGCGCTTTGCTCCCACTGAGAAATTCTCACTGCTGTACAGATGGCTGTCATTGAAGAAAAACCTCTTGCCCATGGAAAACTCATTATTGTTGTTTCTCCAATCCCAGCCCTAGAGGCTGTTACATAAGCCAGTGTTCCGAACGCAAAAGCATTACATCCACGTTGGATACAATGGGCCACGTCTTTGACAGCCACTGATGTAGACTGCATTTTTGACCCAAAATTACAAACTCAAGAATTTTTACAATATGACATAGAATACCCAGTTCCAGCAAATACATTGCCTATTGAACAATATCACAGAGTCATGTACACAGATGGCTCAGCACAACCTGCAATTGACACAAAACACCAATATTCTGCTGCTTGCGCAGTCGTAAGTGGCTACATGGAGGGCTATATATTTTGTCCTCCACATACCTTTACGCAAACCCTAGGGGACTGCACAGCACAGTTGGCAGAACTAAAGGCTCTGCTGATGGCACTGGAGCACAGGGATCCTGCACAGCCTACGCTGATTGTTTGTGATTCATATTATTGTGTCCAGGCCTTTAATGAATACCTGCATTATTGGTGCCAGAATGATATTCCAAAGGCAACACCATCACACACAGATTTCTGTGGGGTAAAGTAGCAGATCTCAAAGAGACGCAACCAAATGTCCATGTTGTGCATACATTGGACACCAGCGCGTTGGGATACATGTTGCTGGAAATACATTGGCTGATGAAGTCGCAAAGTCAGCAGTGGCTGTGGACGCTGTAGCTGCAGTAACTCATTCAAGTACAAAGCCAGACGCAGACATATGGGCTGCTGTGAAAGCTACGGCTGATGGTATGCCCCATCCTAAAACATTTCCGAACAAATAGTCCTACCGAATGGGAGATCGCCTGAACGCTGAGGTTAGAATACCAGGTGTAGGCGTGAGAGACATACCCAATAAAGACTTAAGACCAGGGTTGATTAAAGCAGTGCATGAAGGGGTGGCATCTGCTCATGCTGGTGTGGCAGCTACAATTTCAATCTTGAAAGCCCGTTATTGGTAGACAGGCCTCTATAAAGAGACTAAGCAGTATGCCCTTTGTTGTGACATCTGCCAACAAATCAAAGCGTCCACTGCCAAACGCCTGACGCAGATACCCCACTTGATTTCAAACAAACCATTACAATGTGTGTACTTGGATCATTGCGGTCCCCTAACACCGGATAGAGCATACAAGTATATTTTAGTCGCTGTTGATTCATGCTCCAGATTTTTATGGGTGTGGCCACAATGCTCGGCTGACGCTCAGACTGTTATTAAAGATTTACGAGTCTTTGTAGGTAAAAATGCGGTTGCGGCTTTCCATTCGGACCAGGGCCCTGCTTTCCCCTCAAGGGCATTCAGGGACACCATGGTTTCATTGGGGGTCCAACTCCAGTACTCGTCTCCATTTCATCCTGAGGGAAATAGTGTCGTGGAGCTATTAAACCGTGATTTAAAGCAATCCTTAACAGCCAGAGTCTTAGGTACGGGTCATAGTTGGCTTAACCACCTATATGGAGTCCAGAGAGCACTTAATAATCTACCTAGAAGGTCCCTGGGGGGTCGTACTTCACATGAGTGCCTGTTCGGAACTCAAATATATGTTTCAGATCTTGATGGTCCTGGCATGGAGGCAGCAGAAACACCTTTTGTCATAAATGAACGTGTCACTGTCTTACAGGACTTGCAACAGTTCTTTGACGATAATTCTTCTATCAGTGCTGCCTCCACAGGAATCAAGGATGTGCCTGTAACATCTACCGGCTGGATTCCCAGAGTTGGGGATCTTGTACGTGAGAAAGTTACTGTGAAAGAGGAATTTGGCCCTTCTTATCAAGCACCAGTCCCAGCAATAGGGATACACGGTACCAGAACTGTAATTCTACCACCGTTGGCAGGTGCCAAAGAAAATCGTTTTGTCTCTATCGACAATGTCAAATTACACCATGTGGCCTATCCTGCACAGCCGACCAAGTGGAACATCCAGTAGTTTCTAAATCCCTCTCACTACTTGTCAAGAAGTTCCTCTACAAGTTGTTTATACCGACACCGACACCACTCTGAGCTTGGAGAGGGTGGAAGATGATCTTGCATTGGTTCCACTAACATCAAACAATTTAGAAACAGTTGACCGAGTTGACTCAACTCCAACACAGACGGATGGTGCTATTTATAGTGTGCCACCACGGGAAACACCAACTCCACCACTGACCACGGCTCCACCATTTGCACAACCTGCTTCTGGATATCTTGCTGACTTCAATGATGACTTCTCAGACTCATTCGCCTCTTCGACACCTGACTTGTCAAGAGCACGTAGGCTAATGAACTGGCTTAAAGAAACATATTTTGTTTTTCTATGGAACTCTCTATGGCTCTCTTTGACTGTCCTAGCTTTCCTTCTTTGGATTGGTTTTGTTATTACCTTTTTCTTATTAATACATGGTCATTTTCTTCCTGAAAAATCAACAGTTGAATTGGTGGAGGAGGTCTTAAAACCACATTTTTCATCACATAAGGTCCAAAGAGGCTCATCATTTGTGAACATTTCCGCAGTACCAATCCCTGATGGGATTGTTTGGGACAAAGTAATATTTGATATATATGGAAGTAATTCAAATACCATATGTGTTCAAACTATCAATGAATGATATTATAATACCAGGCATTGTTTCTGATGATTGGGATGAGACAGTTGATTCTATGATGACTGAATTGCAGTATTATACTGTCTTTGAAAACAAAGATGTTTATCAATCTAAAGAGAATTATGGTGATATGTTTTGCTATAATTATTATGGGCACCATTTCATACATAGAGCTTGCAGCCCCAAAACTGTTTTTAATTTTACACAATGGAAACATTGTCTGACTCCACCACAGGGGAGTTCCAAAACATATTCTGAAAGTTTACATATTTTTCTGGGCACAATGTAAAAAATGCTGAGTCATATTATTTTAAGGTACCACCTACTAAAGATATACATATATTAATGACGAATACAACATTTATATATTCGGAATCCTTTGTTTCCCAGTTGTCTATAGAAGGCTAAGAGTATTGGCTGAAGTCGATCGATCTGAAAAGTGTATGGGGAACAAAAAATTAGGGGAAAGGAAGCTTTATTTAGAGCATGCCTCATTCCTGTACAAATGATATTTTTAAATGAAACTGTACAACAAACAAGTTGTTTAGGCTTAGCTAAAATTAAGGAATGAAACATGCCCGGTATACCTGCCCCTGCAAAGTTTTTGAAATGGCAAAAATATACAAATGCAACTGAAGATCAGCTCGACGAATGGTTCCAGAATGGTACATTTAATGTTTCACTGACACGTCCTGGTGGGTGGTTATTGTGGCCAATAGATACCAATGGGAGTCATCAACGTTTTATCAACTCCTCAGGGGTTTTAGAACTAGTAGGACGGACCCTCGCTATATATCATCTAAACATGCGGGTATAGTTACGACATATAGTGTAGGAAAATTGTGCCTGCAATGGTTAAAATCATCCTCACTAGATGCGGTTAGAGAACACCTCAGTCTCCTTTCTAATAACACTGACTTACAGGACTTCCTGTTAGGCCCCAGAAACACCATAGCAAGTGTTTCTTATATGAAGTATATAATGAAATTTGGAAGCTTTCCCAACAAGAAGCAGCTGTCCGGTTAAGGCAAATAGACCAGGAAAATCTGAAAAAGGCATTAGCTGTTGTGGATAGTGGGATTATTACCTTGCCCGACCGGATATATACTTTAAATAATATCGTCTCTTCTGCTATAGACATTATACCAACAGATATGTCTTCTTTACACCATGGACAGAGTCAGCTAAGGTCCATTATGCAGTTAGGTTGGACACTTCAAACATTGAGGGCGGGTCGCGTTCCCTGGCAGCATGTCAGTGCGCTGGAGATATTTTCTTCCTTTAATTTAACGCGACAACAACAACTGATGGCTGAGAAGGAAGCAACTTATGTTATGCTTAATATTGAGAAATTACAAAAGTTGCGTTTTACTGTGGCTAAAATACCATCTGCTGAGTGGCTAATACATGGGGTCATTAATCTGCCTATTTCAACACTTCAATTCACCTCCTGTTTAAAACAAAATCCGGTAAGCAGATCTGAAGAGCTGAGAGATAGTTACATCCATGAGGTGTGGGAGCTTCCCTTCTCATACAACTGCTTCAGTGGCATGAAAGAAGTCTATCTTAGCAGTAGTGAATGCAAGACTTCAGTCAGCCATTCGATGTTTGTATACAGCTGTCCTTGCGTGGGGCGTGTAACGCCTCTGCTGCGAACTTGGCTTGTTATCAGAAGGGAGTTCCAGCCCCCTTGATTAGACCTACGTTCCAGGTGCTTTCAAACGTCAGCTACGTCCTCCTCAATGATGAAGGCTGTTGTGGCATGCGAGCCGGAATAGTTTACGTTGTTTCGGTCTCCAAGGGCGTTACATGCTGCGGGAACGTGCTTTTTCCCCCCACTAAATTTAAAGAGGTAGCTGAAATTTGGCCTCACATTGCTACTTCGAATGTGAATTTTGACAAGTTGAGCAGACTCAAGGCTTTACTGTTTCAAAAGCATGTGGCCCTTACATCTGTGCGCGAGACTTACGCACTTCAGGTGGCAAGGTCGTCGGCAGAGATACAGTCCCTTTTAAATACAAACTTTCTGAGAAACTTTGGTGAACTCATTGGGCGAATATTTAATGCATCCAGTACAACTGGAATCGCAAATTTTTTCAAAGCTGTTAGTTCTGGTTTGATTCATACCTTCTCCTCCGTATTCGGTTTGATACCATCAGCAATCCACTCAATTTTCTCTACTATTTTCGGGGGATTTCTGATAACTTTGGCTTTATTAGCTGGCATCTTGCTGTTGCTATTTTTTATGTGCAATGGCTGTCCCGCCACAACGAGGAGAAATGAAGGCGCTCCCATCAGCGCAGCTGTGTCGTGAATGCATGATGCAGTATTTTGGAGCAACACTTCTGGAGCAATTGGAGTGTGGCTGGTCTTTGTCATTCAGACCGGTCTTGCATTGTGTGCAGCCCGTGTTTCAGTGCCTCTGGTGCTGTTTTGAACACACACTAGAAGTCTGTCTTTCGACGCAGCGCTTGCCTTCAGTGGACACTGATCTGTTGATGTTCTCGCTGAGGGTTCATTACCGGACATGCACATTCAGGTTGTGTTTGCTACGAGAAGCTTCTTCTTGGAGAATGTAGCTCACGACTCATCACTGGGCACACCACGGAATGCCGCCTTGGCTGAGGCCGAGGCTACAGAACACAACTGCTCCTTGATCCTTCTTGGCGATGACTTTCCGACTTTAACATCGACCAAAGTTGAAGATCTCCTATTCTCCATGACTCAAGAATCAATTGGAACTTTTCAAAATTAACTTCCCTTTTGAATTAGGTCTTATGCCACATGCTCATGTTTTAAATTGTCACATTGGATGCTCATGTGTCCTTTCGACTTGTCATCATTGACATTGCTTTTTATATATATATCATAGGTTGAGCTTTTTAGCAATAAATTCATATATCTTTGGCTTTGAACCACTTTCAACTGACAAGGGGAGGGTGTTGTGTAGCCATTTTAGTTATAGTTCCATGCACGTTATTTTAACACGCTAGGCCACTGTGCACTTTAACCTAGATTTATTTTAGTCAGCTTCGTCTTATTATTGTTACAATAACTATTTTTACGGTCTTGTTTTATTTCCGTCTATCTAACTGTTTTTGCCTAGGCCAGCATTCTGTTTTCAAACAAGACATTCTTGATCACTCTGTGCTTCTTCCAAGGCTACAGCATGGTACATTGCCGGTGAACGTGGTAGAAGTTTAGTCTCCAACATTCGTAGAAAATACACATCCTTACGTAGGGACATTTTCTCAGAATATCAGCTGTGTTATTATAAAAAACACTTCCTTGTTCCTTACATGTTAGAGGGAGATTCCAGCCAGGGAACAACAACTGTATGCTGATTGCTGAATGCTTCGCTACAGATGCTAACGCTGACCTCAGGCCTTTGCTCAGGTATGGGGGTTGATGGATTCCCAGGGGAACCTGAAGGGCAGAATTAGAGCTTAACATGCTGTGCTCTATCCTAGCCTAGGTAGGGATTAGTCCGTCGATTATAGTGACAATATGATAGCGTTGTTTTTATGCTTCACTCTTCTCGTCACAATTCTAATACTGTTATGTTGTGTCATCGTGTTTATTGCAGCTCATGCTTTGCTATCTAAGATGCATTCATTTTATTAAAGAGTCATTATTAAAACACATACTACTTCTGTTTGTCATTTAAATATGAGACTGAATTGTAAGTGAGAGAACCGGATAAGACCTGAGTGACCACGACTTCCCTGAGAAGCCAAGTATGTCATGCGCTCGGCTGCCCAGTCATCACTATCCATTGGTAGGGATGAGGAACTGGTAGTTAGCCGGAGCAAAACCCGGATTGGTGCGACAGATGTCACCCGCAGTGGGGTAGACTTAGGCCCTCATTACAACATTGGTGGTAAATGCTGCTTACAGCCGTGCAGAAGACTGCCAACACACTGCCTCGGTCACGGAATTCCGCCACTGCTATTACGACCCACAGCTCGGAATCTGCCAAAATCTAGACACCCACACAAGTCCGCCACACCAAAGGTCAGTGATAAACTGGCGATAACAAAACCTCCACTGTCACGCCAACAGGAATACGCCCACACTATCATGACCCACGAATCCACGCGGCGGTCTTTCAACAGCGTTATTCCATTGGCGGTACACACCGCCGCGCTCAAAATACACACACATTTACAAAACACTTCCACATTGGACAAATCGAAATACACACACCTGATACACATACACACACCACTCCCACACACCCAATACAATATAAAACACACACCCACATTACCCACAAACCCTTACAACCAAAAATTTGGAAGAAGCAGAGAGACAGAAAAGCAAAGACCACACCAGCAGACAGAGGCACACAACACCATTACTCATACACATCCACGCACAAAACATCACACACCCCTAAACATCACCCCGCACATCACAACACACAACACCTCACACATCACCCACACCACCCCATGGCACTGCAAAGACACCCCAGGTTTTCTGAGGAGGAGCTCAGGGTCATGGTGGAGGAAATAGTCCGGGTAGAGCCACAGCTATTCGGATCACAGGTGCAGCACACCTCCATAGCTAGGAAGATGGAGCTATGGCGCAGAATTGTGGACAGGGTCAACGCAGTGGGACAGCACCCAAGAACACAGGATGACATCAGGAAGAGGTGGAACGACCTACGGGGGAAGGTGCGTTCCATGGTCTCAAGACACCACATTGCAGTTCAGAGGACTGGCGGCAGACTGCCCCACCTTCTCCCCCACAACTAACAACATGGGAGGAGTAGGTCTTGGCTATACTGCATCCTGAGGGCCTTGCAGGAGTAGCTGGAGGAATGGACTTTGGTAAGTCAAATGTTTAACTATCATATCCCCCACCTCACCTACATGCTATCACATACCCCCACCCTCACCCTCACCCCATCACTCCAACTCCTCACATATGTCCCACTATCACAAACCACCCATCCCAACAACAAGCCCTGCATGCAACACCAGAGCATGGACACCCATCACCAAAGCATGTTCACAACAGATACCCACACAGACCCCAAACCAAATATCACACAATGTCCTACACAAGAATGTAAGCACTGGGGTACAGGGTCACCCACCCATTGCACCCATGGCACACACAGATGCAATAATCATGCCTTTACACCCCTGCAGGACCCCTAACCAACGTCACCGGACAGGAGGTTCCAGACATGTCCACTCCCCCCACAGAAGAGGCCCACAGTGAAGACAGCAGCTCTGTCCAACTGGATCTAGATGACCAGCCCGGCCCATCTGGGACCTCAGGACAGTCGGTTCCCCTGACACAGTCAAAGGCCACCACAGAGCCTCCACCCTCAGCAAACACCAGCACAGAGCCCACCCAGCGGGCCCATACCTCTGTCCCCAGGACACGTCAAGCAGCAGTGTGTCCACCACTACAGGGAACCCAGGCAAACCTACCACCCCAAGAACAGCAGGGACCTGGGGGCAGTGGCAGTGGGCACACGGTTCAGGGGACAGAGGCCCAGGAAAACAGGGAAACTGGGAGGTCTGCTGTGCGACAGGGGAAGGACAGGCCCAGGGAACCCACTCTACACGAGGCCCTCTCCAACATCATGGGAGCGTACCATCATTCCCAGGAGACAATGGCAACGGTACTGGCCAAATTTCAAGAGACCCAGCGGCAGCAGGAGGAACAGTATTTGGGGTTCAGGGAGGAACTCAAATCCATCAATACCACCCTGGGCACCATTGTAGGGGTGCTGAAGGACCTTGTGAACACCAGGAGGGACACTGTGGCACAACAAGGGGCCCCTGACACTAGCCTGGACGATGAACTGCCCACCACCTTCGCCGGCGCTAGTGGACAGGAGGCACCGCCACAGGACTACGACACCAGCACCTCACCCCCTGCATATGGAGAACCACCCCGCAAGCGGTCCCTGAGATCCAGGACAAAGACAGAGGACAATGCCAAGACCCCCGCCAAGAAATGAGATCACCCTGATTGTCATCCTTCCGTCCCACTTTGTCATCCTGTCCATCCTTAAACTGCCCTAGCTCCACTTCCTATGCCCCTTTGGACAATGCACCTGTGAGACAAATAGACTGGACTCTGCCGTGGACATTCCTCCACCATCACCCCAGATCACTTTAATACCACCTCCACCATTTTGCACGTAAATAAACACCCTTGAATCACAAAACAATCTGGAGTCAGTCTGTGCTTTCACAAATGTGTGTTTGCAATAACTGAGGAGAATACCAATGTCCATTCAATTTGTCATCATACCTAACATACCAGAGGTCACACAGTGGGACCCACATCTGTGAAATGGAAAGGCAAAGTGACAAGTCAGGGCCAATACACGGGGTGAAAGTGACAGACAGATGATAGGTCTTACAATTTTATCAGATGTAGGAGGCGGTGATGTCTTCTTACCTGTGTCTCACTGGAAGTATTGCTGGATCACGTTGTTTCTGTTGTCTATGTCCTCCTCTTTTGCCTCCTCTTCTTCATTGTCCACAGGCTCCACAGCTGCCACAAGACCCCCTTCTGGACCATCCTCCTGCAGAAAAGGCACCTGCCGTCACAAAGCCAAGTTGTGCAGCATACAGCAGGCCACGATGATCTGGCACACCGTCTTCGGTTAATAGTAAAGGGAACCACCTATCATATGGAGGCACCAGAACCTGGCCTTCAGGAGGCAGAAGGTTCTCTCTATGACTCTCCTAGTTCACCCATGTGCCTCTTTGTAGCGTTCCTCTGCCCTTGTCCTGGGATTTCTCACTGGGGTCAGTAGCCATGACAGGTTCGGGTACCCAGAGTCACTTGCAAATGTCGAGGGACAACTGTTAGACACTCACTAACCCTTAGGGACAACCCCAGACCCACACAACTATTCACAGGGTATAGGGTCCTTGTCCTCACCTATTAGCCACACACGGTGCCTCTGGAGATGCCCCATCACATAAGGGATGCTGCTATTCCTCAGAATGTAAGCGTCATGCACTGAGCCAGGAAACTTGGCGTTCACATGGGAGATGTACTGATCTGCCAAACACACCATCTGCACATTCATAGAATGGTAGCTCTTCCGGTTTCTATACACCTGTTCACTCCTGCGTGGGGGGACCAAGGCCACATGTGTCCCATCAATGGCACCTATGATGTTGGGGATATGTCCCAGGGCATAGAAGTCACCTTTAATTGTGGGCAAATCCTCCACCTGAGGGAACACGATGTAGCTGCGCATGTGTTTCAGCAGGGCAGAGAAGACTCTGGACAACACGTTTGAGAACATTGGTTGAGACATCCCTGACGCTATGGCCACTGTAGTTTGAAAAGACCCACTTGTCAGGAAATGGAGTACTGACAGGACCTGCACTAGAGGGGGGATTCCTGTGGGATGGCGGATAGCTGACATCAGGTCTTGCTCCAACTGGGCACACAGTTCATGGATTGTGGCACGATCAAGTCTGTAGGTGACTATTACACGTCTCTCTTCCATTGTCAACAGGTCCACCAGTGGTCTGTACACCAGAGGATGCCGCCATCTCATCACCTGCCCCAGCGGACGAGCCTTATGGACGAGAACAGCGAGCACAGTGTTAGCCAACACTGAGGTAGGAAAAGTACAATTTTATTGTACACATTTGTCAATCCGCTATGTGCCTGTCTCTGTGTGTATGCAAGGTCTAGATATGTGTGACGCATTTAAAATTAATGCCATGTGGCCCCCTGAAATTGCGGCTGCCTGACCTGTAATGTGGGACAAGGGGATATGAGGTAACTGCGCTGGCGTTGTACACCGTCGCGGTAGTCGGTCGAAGACCGCAGCACACTCCTGCATTGGTAAACATTGGACCCTATGGGTCCCAGGAGCCAATGACGATGTACGCCGGCGGTGACGGTACGCACCGCCGTGGACGTGACCGCCATTTTCTGTCTGTTCAATCACTTGATACCTGATCTTTGACAGGAGAGGACCTACACTGCAAGTGCTGCTGTGACCTCAGTCTGGAAGTGACGATGGCTCATGTGCCTGGGGAAAGGGCCCCTGCCTTCACATCAGAGGAGTTGGACAAACTAGTGGATGGGGTCCTCCCCCAGTACACGCTACTCTACGGTCCTCCAGACAAAAAGGTGAGTACACTGTGAGCATGCTGTATGGGCAATGCCTGTTTGGACTGGTGTGGATGGAAGATATGGGGGTGAGGGGGGAATGAGGCCTGCATGATCGGACAGTGAGTGTATGTGCATCTGGGCAAGGGTAGGAACGTGGGCCAATGACTGTGACGGTCCGGCCGGTTACAGTTTTTCCTTTTGCCCTGTACTATTCCTCTAGGTCAGCACCCCCCAGAAGAAGGATATTTGGCATGCCATCACCAAGGACGTCCGGACCCTGGGGGTCCACCACAGATGGAGCACCCACTGCCGGAAAAGATGGGAGGACATTCGCCACTGGAGCAAGAAGACCGCTGTGGCCCAGCTGGGGATGGCCTCCCAACGTGGGAGGGGTGCCCGTCGCACCTGACCCCTCTGATGTTTCGGATCCTGGCGGTGGCGTATCCAGAGTTGGATGGGCACTGGAGGGCATCACAGCAGTCACAAGGGGGTGAGTACTGTCACATCCATTTGACTCTGCGCGCATTGGAGGTGTCTGGGTGGGGGAGCTGGGCAGTGGGTTCCCCCAGACTAGGGCGAGCTTTGTAGGCAAGGACCCTGTGTGAGGCAGCCTAAGTGGCACCCCAACCCCACCAGTGGTAAGAGCCATCAACACCTAGTCAGGCTCCTGTGACTTCAAGGTGTGCAGCAATCGGGCATAGGCCATGTACCCCATGTCACTGTGATTAATTAGGGAACTCTAAGGCCCATATTTATACTTTTTGACGCAAAACTGCGCTGGCGCAGTTTTGCGTCAAAAATATTACTGCCGGCTGAAAACCATTTTGGTGTGCCATGCGGGCGTCAAATTTATACTTTGACACACGGCAGCGCAAACCACAGGTGTAAGTAATTTTATTTTACGCACACCGCAGCGTGAAGTCGTAAAGCAAAATGACGTTAACGCGGCGGAAATGACTGTGGGTCAATTTACGACCCCGCACACCGGATATGTGGCGTTTTTTGAAGCAATAGCGTCAAAATTCCCTGCAAACACAGCCATTTCAGCAGAGGAGAGTCAAAATGGATCCCAGATGCCTTTCCAGACCCCAGGAAGATGACAACAGACCAGGAACCAGCCAGGAGGACTGACACAAGAGCCAGGACAGTTTTAAGAAGAAAAGAAAGTGTTGCTTCAGTGCAGAGGAACAGGAAATTCTGGTTAAAGAGGTGACGGAACACCAGCACCAACTGTTTGTCACCTCAAAGTTGCCAATCAGTAAGAGGGAGGCAATATGGCAACAAATTGTTGACAAGATTAACAGCGTGGCAGAAGTACACAGAACAGTCATCGAGTGCAAGAAACGCTGGCATGACTGCAAGCGCAGGACCAAGGAAAAAATGGCCAGGAACAGGAAGGCAGCACTGCAGACTGGAGGTGGGAGTCCAGTACACCAGGAGGCCCTGGAACACATGGAGGAGATGGTCGCAGCAGTCATCCCTGAGGAGATCATCACAGGGATTCAAGGACAGGACAGCGCAGACTACCAGGAGACAACGCACATGCAGGGTAAGTTGCATGGGGAATTAAAATGCACTAATGTCAACTGTAAGCAGGGGGGGATACCGACCACAAAATGCATGGAAGTCATCATATACATAGAGTGGCATGGGTAAAGGGGTATGGCATGGGGGCATGGCCTGTACAGAGAGAAGCTGGGGCACACCATAACACTACACCAACAACAGTCCCATGGGGGCATGCTGCCATGCCAACGATGGATCAAAGGTAAAGCCATGCCAGGAGGGAAGGGTACAATGTCAAACTGACTTACCATCCCACATCAGCCACTATACCCCCTACATTATCTAGGGCCCAATTAACAACCTCTAGCCATACCGACAACTGGAATGTAACAGTGACAACAGTTGCCACTACCACCTCCGCTCTGTGTGCAGCTCAAGTTGCCAATGGCAGTAACGTCCCCATGGATCATACACACCTAAATTAGTGGGTTGAGGATGACAACTTTAACAATCCCCTGAAACAAGACAAATGCTCCAGTCCTTGCAATTGTGAATGCCCATAGTTGCCGCAAACATCAGCCAATGTCATCAACAGTAGGGGCTAGACAGCACTTAGGGCACACCGATGCTGCATATGCCAGGGTCCATACTGTGCCCGGGTCACAATGCAACATCCCAAATGTCATACTGCTCAGACAACAGCATTGAGGGGGAGGACACATGTAACTGGTCACTGAAATACACCTGCACAGTCAGAGGAGGAAATAGGACACTGCTGCGACTATCAGGGCAATCCAAACTCCACACATTCCCCAACATCAGCTGTACACATTAACAATGCTAACATCCATATCGTGCCATAACAATGCTATGCATAGGATATGCTACATGTCAACTACATATAAGTGGATGTGAAAGATCAGAGACTGGGGCAGGTCCAGATTGTTAAGTGTGCTGCTAGTGCCATCAGAACACCCACAGCTAGTGAAAGGCCTCGCCATTAGAATGGATGTAGACGGAGAGTTAAGTAGGACAATAAGGTGGCAATTCACTATGTGGCCTAAAACAACACTAGAGGAGATGATGCCGACAAGTCTAATAACTTACCACAATACATGTGACATGCAGGTGGGCCATAGGCCTGGGAGAATGCCCATCTGAAAGACTGGAGCAATGAACAGGAAAAAAGATCACAATGTGAAAACTTCACAAGGCAGGCATGTCACATCACTAATGCCACAACACAGACACACTAATTGTACCCTATTTCATTGCAGAGGATGATGGATCTCCTGCGGATATGCCTGTCCAGGAATACCCTGATTACATGGATGACGAGCTGACAAACATCAGCCACCAGCCCCTCCAAGATGTCCTTGGAACCCTCCAGACCCCACCTTCTGTCACAGGGAGGAGCTCAGAACAAGCAGCCATCACAGAGGACCCACCCACAACACCAATTGTAAGACCTGCCACCTTCAATACAGCTGAGGACTCAGACAACACAGGCACCAGCTTTGAGAGAACTGTAGTCGGAGTACATCGGGAGCTGGCCAAGGAGGTGCAGGTGGGGATGCAAACTATGGCAGCCAGCCTAGAGGTGGTGCGTTCATGCATGATGTCATCTGCAGGTCAGGCAGCAGCCATGCAAGCGCTAACACCCATCCTGCAAGGACAACAACAAACTGTCAAGGAATTCACCACTGCAGTAAGGGAGTTGCCACAACTCCTCGCAGCCCAAACCTTTTACTGCATGCACAAATGCAATCATGACCCCCTCAGGGCCGACCTGGCTGCCTACCATCGTGATGTGGCTGCTATTCTTAAGAGTCAGCACATACTCCTTGCAGCAGTACTGCCCTTAAGATCTTCACAGGTAGCAGCGACCGGGATGTCTGACTCCACGTCTTCTAACACTGAGGTGTGTGTTGCCCCTTCACAACCACCACCACCAAGGACAGAGGAGGCAACACACACATCAGAAGAAGAAGACATGGAACAGATCACCTTCACACGGAAAAGTACCCGGAAGCACTAGTCCCTGCCACATGGCCAACTATTACCAAGGTCCAGCGCTTTGTAACATGCCAGTCTCACAACAACTGTACTCAATGACTGTTCTGCAACCCACTGTTTATCTTGTCATCCTGCCCAGTGATTGTCTCTCACTTACTCATTGGCAAATCCTGTCCCTCTGCACTGACACATCACCCCTGCATGTCAAATGCATTTTCCTTTACCACTTGTGTAGGATCACAATGGAAGATGTCAGTATTATGGACTCACAATCATGGACAATGTACATATACCACTACAGCACTTTTCAATAAATAGCACTTACACAACCACTTTGTCTTGGTGTAATGTGACACATCAACTGTGCAGTAGATAACTGAAATGTGCCTCCTGTCAAATTACATAGCTTGTCAATACAACTGTACTGAAATTATGTAGTCTGATAACTATGGACAGTGGCCTGGATTGCACCATACTCTGCCCTTCCTGAGGGTAATATCTGATGAAAAGAGAAACCATACACCATCATGCTGTGTTGGACAGAATAATGCTTCCTCAAGGGATATCTAAGCCATCAAATAGTGGCAGGAAAATGTTGCCACCATGCAATACTAACACATATAACAGTGCCCACAAATCTAAGCAAACGGTCAACAAACTGCATGAATGAAGGTGTCTGAGTTTACATCCAAATAAGTAATCATGCTGAACAGTGTCACAAATTATGTCTGTGAGTCATGAACACGATACTACAAGAGTGCTTACGACCACTCAGCTATTAAGGGTTTCCTTGAACATCATTCTGCAGTCAGACATAAAACAGTTTCCCCAATACCAAATCTGGAAGCACTGTTTGTGACTTTGAAAAAATACGTAATGAAAAAATAGACGTTGGGATCCATAGTAACTGTGATTGGTGGTTGCAATGAATGGTGGAATCTTTGCTAGGTAGCTCTGGGGTAGCTGCCAATCTTACAGCTCAGTTGGGATTTGTTCGTAGCATAGGACACAAATGTAATAGAACAAAATTCATGTACACTTATGCCAAGGCCCTGATCAACAAGCATACTATCCTATACTAAACAAATATATATTTTTTGTATTTTTTTTTTCTAAACACACAAGAACCCCAACATAGCCCAACATGCACCCACCTACACACTCAGAAAGAAGAAATTGAAATATTAAGGACCCCCACCCATTAACACTAACTAAACTAACAGCCTATACTAACTAACACTAAGCCCCCTAAGCCCACTAAGTATAAGACAAGGAAAGAGGAGTGAGTGGAGGGAATCATGTCCATTAACAAAGTCTAGAGGTTGGCCCTCCGGAGGGTCCACTTAATGGACCGCACACGCCTTTTCATATGGCGAACATCCTGGCTCAGGTGACTAATTTTCCGGAGGACACGGTCCATTTTGCACTGCATGTCCTGAAGCAGCAGGATCAATTGTTGCATCTGGGGCGGTCTGGGTACCAGCTGAGGATATGTGTGGCCGTGTATTGTCAATGCCTGTGGGCTGCCCTGAAGGTGGTCTACTGCTAGTGCCTGGAGCACTTGCAGACGTTGTTGGGACAACAGTCCCAGCTGTGGGTGGTGCCACCTGGGTGGAAGTGGTGGTTGTGCTGGTGGTGGCTGTGGTGGGCAAAGTAGGGCCACCCTTTGGGAAAGCCCTCCAAGAGCCGGAGGCACGTTCGGTCCTGTATCTTTGGGCTATCCGTCTGTAGCCCGACTCTACCAGCAGGATATGCTGGTAACGCATTGCCTGCCTATGGAACTCACGGACCTGGATTGGTGTCATGTTAGCAGCTGTGAAGACAAAGGCCAAAAATTACATTAGGAACTGCATTGGGTGAAATGGCACAAGAAGTAAATCAGACAGTACATCTATTGTACTTGTAAAAGCTCATATCATCATACAGATCATTGAATGTCCTTTAGGAAGTACATGGCAGACCAGCCTACAAAGGTTGTATCACACATAGCACATCCAAACCCTACAAGATGGGTAACAACTGGCATGAATTTGGCATCAGAGTTCTGACAGTTGTCAGCTAACAAACATGCAGCACATCCTCCGCCAATGCCAGGGCTACAAATGTCAGTGTACGGGATGGAAATCTAGGGCCACATGATCTGCAAGTTGTAAATGGACTTGCTAGTATAGTACTTATGTGCTATACCTGAGTGTGTATACTAGGTTCCGACCAAAGATTCACTGATTTACATGTCTGTGTAACATACTTGTATCATCGGTCCTAGGTACACTATTCACAAACCCATGCCTGTGTTTGAGGGTGGGGGGTGGAGAAACAACTAACAATTTCAAACACCATGGACACCCAGGAAGCTTAGAAAAGCTTGACATGTGTTTAGCTCTACACACACACCAAGGTAAGGTGTATCTACAAATAGGAGACAGCAAACCCTTGACCAATCCCAGCGCCACACATGTCTGGAAATGCAGACCTTTGTCCACATCATATACTTCCAGTAAGGCATGACTTACAACAGACACAGAGTTGCAAGAACACCCCTGGCCTTGATTTGCATGCACACCTAGGCCATTGCACTCAAGTGCCACATACTTGTAGCACTACATATGGAGCTACATGCTGCTAGGAAGTTCAACCTACAGTTTCATAAGTACATTAGTGAATAGGGAAGCAGATGTCTGTGGGTAAGCATTTTGCAGCCCCATTCTGGGAGAATGTGGGTCTGACAGGCAGACTAAATCTGAGATTAGGTCCAGTGCGACTTTGTTGATACAAGTGTTATCCACATGACTCACCCCAGTTCACATTGTGGGGCCTCCAGGAATGACCTAGAATCCCTAGATAAGACAATAGGATAAGCATTGGCAAACTCCAAAATGCTGAGATAATGAAATCCCACTCATGGAACAAGACAAATGATGGGCCAGCGCATCACACCTTGCTATGTGTTCAACACACAGGAGTCGATCACACATCACCAGCAAACACAACACATAACAGACATATAAACACTTACTGGAGTGGTCGGGGTCCTCAAATGAAGCCACCTCGCCCACAGTGTAGGGTGCCGGTCCACCTGTAAGGCATGGAAGGAAGAAATGTGCTCAAAATCTGTGCACTGACCAACAATTCCAAAGACAAAAACTATGTGTAAGATGACATAAGTTAGTAAAGCCACTCAGACATGATGATACTGCATCCGATATAACACGGCTAACATGTACATAGCATGGGTCTCCTGTGACAATTACACACATATCTGCACACATGCAGTGGCCCTAACTATCATGTGGTGGCAAACATGCTCCCTCATTAGTGAGCAGACATAATAATGGCGTGCATTTGTGTCATCATGTGCATCCAAGAGAGACATCCAAAGCCTGTTTACTTGAGGAGTGCATTACCAGTCAAACAGCCATTGTGGCCATGACAAATTTATGACACATAGGTACAATGTACAGAGGGGCAGGGACATTTGTGAGCCCTCATGTTGTTACAGTTTATTCATTTGATGTGGCCCACCTATGGTGATTTGCACCAAAAAGAGAGATATGAGCCCATGTGCATACCTTTGGCATGCCATCCCTAAATGAAAGGTGGAACACCAAACACCAAATACCAGTGTAAGATGTTAGAGAGGACACCTTACACTTTTTCCCTATGTTTCCAAATCCAGATCTGATATGTATCCAAAATGATAACGGACCACAATAATCCCTAACATTCATAGAACGTCCGTGAACGCTTTCCTTATACACTTACCAGACACACGTGACACATATGTCTGGGCCACATTGCTATCATCAATTGACGTGAAGCCTGCACTCATTTTCTGCATCATGTAGTGTTTCTAAAGTCAGTCTAGCTGTTGCGTCAACAAAGGTTGGTAAAATTTTGGAAAATCTATACTTCACTGGCAAATGGGACCTATATAGTCATGATTGGCTCCTAATTTGAAGTTGCTGTCTGACACAAAGGCAGCACCAAATTACATTAAGCAAAAATATTCAGTAAGTTTGCAGAGCACTTGCTTCCTGACAGCTAGCAATTGTGGTCCTTCACATAGTCTATCAATGACCCTGTATGTTTCCGAAACATTCCACACACTCAACAACATAGCCGGCAGATATTGTACAAATCATCTGATGTCACTACAGAGCTTTTAATCGTGCACATTTACATGATTTGTACTCACCAAGAGGGCCACCAATCACTATTCCCAGGTGGTCCAGAAGATCTTGCTCCCTGGAGATGAGGTCAGCCAAGCAGTGCTTCAGCTGGTGGTCATTCCTCTGGCTCTGATACACACGCTGCAAGTGATGCAGGACCTATCCCCACCGGATTCGACGTGCCTCGTGTGATACCCCTGAATCACCCGCCCCCTGCCTCAATCATCAGTGGAAGGAAATGGCACACCAGCCATATAAACCCCCCAAGCTCCTCCTCACCCATCTTGCCAAGACGTGGCCTACCCAACATCTTAGCACCGAAAAAGGGGAATAGGGGATAAAGAAGAACAAAGGAGAAAAGGGGGAAAGCAGAATGACAAAAAAGTAAACTTAACAACTAAAAGAGCCCAACTATCCCCAAACTAGCACTACCCACAATAGACTCCCCAAAAAAAACAAAGACAATACAATACTGGACAATAGTACACAATAAATACTCAGACAGTATACAACAGCAATTTTAGATAACAAACTAGCAAGTAATGGAGCACACAGGAGACAAAAGCACAATTTCACTGGACAACACTCAGAACACAGCCACACAGTCTAGAAGAATCACAGACTGCAAAGGGAAAGTGAAAGTACCCCCACTGTACATATTCTGTAAACAGGATATCCTATTACATCTCTTCCTGCATTAAATGGCCGCCGTTTTTATCGTTATGCGTCATAATTTTTGACGCATACAGTATATGCCTCATTTTTTTTGACACACAGGAGTAAAAATTAGGCCACACCCATATATTTGGAAATAGTCTCAACAGTTAACCAATTTTAAGGGCATAATGCGTCATGTTTCGGGCATGAGCGTCATTTTTTTACGCTTGTGCGTCGTTTTTTAACGCGTCTGTGTCAACATTTCAGGGCATTAACTGGGTTTGGGTAATTTTGCCATTTTAATGTAATGTTACATTTGTGACACAACTGAGATAGGCTGATTGCACCCACTTTGGTGTTGACGGTGTATGGGCACATGTGAGATATCATACTGCTGCGGACCATGATCCGCTTCTTCCTTAACAGGATTCTCATGCTTGGCTGACACACTAGATGGCCATATGTGTGGCCTACATATATGTATTGCACCAATTGGGAACGTTTGGCATCAGGAGAGGATAGCAATGTGACGTACATAAGTACAATACCTCAATGCCTATGGCTCAATGTGTGTGCATTGGCTACTAATGTAGTTGTCGACCCAGTGTGTGTGCATCACAAGATGCATTATTGAAAATATGCTTGTATGAATGTGAAGTCAATGTGTCCAAACCTTAGATGCAAGTCAGTGTGGAAATGAGAGAGGACATGTGCTAGTCATACATGCAGCAACATCTGTTGTGTGCACTTCCAAGATTTTGGGTAACATAGACACAACAAATGACAAAGCATGCACCGGATGGATGGCAGAGGCTTGCTCATGTCAATGGTCCACAAGTTGCCCATCCCATGTCCTAGAAATTTGGTAACTGCTTCCTTGGCACTTGTTGGTGAACCCACCGTGAATCTGGCACATGTACAGACTAAGTGGGTACCATGTTATTGGCACAGACAGCCAAAGGTGACCCCCAACTGTTATATCACACCACAGTTGTGGTCATATGACTGAGTCACAACTCTCCAGTGGCAGTGGTGGACCAGCAGACGAGGCAGCACATGGCCACATATTTCCTGTGGTCAATTGCACAGAGGTGTCTGGTTCATGTGTGTGGTCCAATGTTAATCCAGTATATTTTTAGGGGTGTATGTTGTCACAGTTACGTCCAGGTCTCATCATGAGTCAGTTGCGCCTATTCCTGTATCTACTGAGTTACCTTCGGAGATCAATGTGAGTAAAGTTGATGAGGACATGAGAACCTACATGGGGATGGTCCCACCCTGTCACTGCAGACGTGTTATGAGACTGTCAACAGGGCAACCTTGGTGTGCTGAGTGGGATCATATGTCAGGAGTCATCTTCCGGCAGGTGTCATTACAACATTTGTACACAGGTTGGCCTGTAAAGTTCCCACTGCATCTGGGAACATCATAGCCTCTGTGTTGATTAATCTTGCAACTATTCACCACGCACAGCCCATCAATATGTTGTGAGCAATGTGATTCTGCATGTGAACTGTTGGGGTCCTAACATGTGTGGACTTTTCATGCACATTATCAGAGGTAGCTGGTTCTGCTGGAGGCACCATACCCAATCCCTGCATACGGCCCTGGTGCACTGTCACACCTTGTCGTTCATGCATACATGAGACCCAGACAACGGATAGGCCATGATGTTGGTATTCAAAGACAATTTTACTAATATGGTACAATTAAAAAGCAGATGATGCTATACAATGTATTTGGGTATGCAATGAGGAAGCACACGACAAAATACCCCATGAGGAATGTGAGGTTTGGTAACGCAAGTGTGGTACATATTTAGCCACAAGGGACCTTTAGGGTAACGCACAGACAGGTGCCAGTCAGGCTGACAGGCTACAGGGGCAATCAGGATTCTGCAATTTCACAAGGTACATAGTCAGTGGTCTGACTAAGAATCGTCGGAGGAAGAACAAGACAGTTGACAAGTAAAACTGTGTATGTCCTGTGTTTTTGAAGAAGACACATAAACCCAAGGGCTGTGTCACACGGCTTAAATACTAGCAGTGCATAACAGTGTATTTGACTAAATGTCAAATTCTATGCTGTTCCAATCATCTGCATGGGCAGTGCATGTTGAAATGGGTGGTGTGCATGGAGGTGATCACAGGTGTGCGCTGCATCAGTTTCTCAGAAGTCCTGTAGGTGAGATCTGAGTTCAAATGGCCAACAGTACCTTTCACACGGGAAGCAATCTACAGGTGATAACAGGGCTTAGAAACTACAAGCCAGTGTATTAATTGACCTGACGTCCATGCAGTCAGGTGTACTATGACAATGGCATAACATAGGAAAGGGTGTAGCACACTGGATGACTATTGTTAGTCTGTGTGTGTAGAGGAGGGAATATCGGGGTACACATATTGCCATTCCAGGGACCTCTTCAGACAGGTGGGTTGAGACCAGGGGCATGGGTGTGTCAGGAGTTAGGAAATGGGCTGACATGTACATGCAATGTCATGTGCGCAATGCTTGTCATAGGTGTGGCACTTGTGCTGTCTATGTTCTGCTTCTATGGAACTCTAGTCACAGATGGTCCTTGCAAAGATAGGTGCTGTACGACCTACTGCTGTGAAGGGTCTGGTCATACATTCCTGTTACCAATGCAATTGCACATCCACCGAGTCATGTATGAGGCATTTGTTCCCCTAGTGACTGATGGTGTCTTAGTTGTGTGCCATATGCTGCGATGAACCATGTTGCCAACATGTATGTGTGAAATAGGTGTGGTCCTCTGCTAGTGCCCTTCAAAGGTGAAACGTACAGGATATATGTCATTTACATTGTGTGTGTATGTGACTGTTGTATGACACGCATCACAATTGCTCAGGAAATTTCTGTTTCATGATCAGTATATCAGCAATGCTCCATGAGGCTACACTATTATTCTGATAGTTAGAGATAAAGGTGAGCAAAAATGATTAGCCAGACCATGATATGGTGATTATTATTGGTGTTTATTTACATTAGTTAATACAGTGGTGATGGTGAGTTGGTTTAAAATAAATTGTTCACAATATGTTGGCGCCTACGCACTCCAGCAGCTGTGTTTTGTTGTTCCCCCTCATGTTGCAGGCCAGCATCCTCCTCTTCCTCCTCTTCAGGCATGTGTGGCTCTGGTTCTAAGAGGGGAATGTTCCTTCATATGCAAGTGTTGTGCAGGATGGCACATGTTAGAATGATCTTACAGACCAGTTCTGGGGACTATAGGAGGCTGCCACCAGTGATGTCAAGGCACCTGAATCTGGAGTTGAGGATGCCGAAGGTCCTCTCGACTATGCTGCATGTCCTCCTATGTGCATCATTGTAGGCACGCTCTGCTGCAGTGCTTGGGTTGCCAAATGGTGTCATAATCCATGGCTGGATCCCATACCCCTGATCAGCTGAAAAAGAAAATTAATGGGATCATTTTGATGTAGCTTGCCACATTGATGTCAGCTTGCATGGCAGTAGTTGTCTTGTGTTGTCTGTGACTCTTTTGTATTATTGTGTTCCTTCCTAGGCTTGTAGGATGTACCATCTGCATTGGGTTGTTTCTTTGGCTGAACAAGTATTTGCCTGCTGACCGGTTGTCAGCAGTATGTTTTGGTATTTGCAGTAGTGTGCACTTCCTAGCATTGTGACTTGTGATACAGGTGTCCCTGTGTCCCTGTGTCTTCACTGGGGGTGAGATGATAGTTCCATACACAGATTCTTTCTGACAGCGGTGGTAACACGTTAGCATATATGTACCCTGGACATCCCATACCTTTGGACTTATGCTATGGATTAATTTAAACATCAGTGAGCCGCTTACATTTTGCAAGGTGACAATTGGCCAAACCTCTCCATACGTTGTGATCATTGACGTCTTAACATTAGACTGTACACTAATTTCAGATGTGTGACAGGTTCACTGCAGACTGCTGTGCAGTGTATATATAAGTAGGTTTCTGTACTTACCAACAAGTAGTCCATTGCCATATCATCCATCCTGGACGTGTTGATCGATGGTAGAGTGACGGAAGATGAATGAGTCATGGACACTCCCAGGATACTTTGCCACGATGTTGGTGAACAATGGCCTACACATTGATGGAATGTGTGTGCTTCCTGTTGCGGTAGAGGTGTCCAGTTGCAGCAGGTGGCACAAGGCGTACATGTGTGCAGTCGATGGCACCAACGACGTGTGGGAAGCCACTAATGAGGTAAAACCCCTGTTTTGTCTCCTGCTGCTTCTGCAGTGTGTTTGGGAAGCAGATGTGGCGGGGTGTGAGTCCAATGATGGCATCCAGTCCTTTGGGAAAGAAGGCAGAAAATGATGGCTGTGATATTCCGGCAACCAGGGCGCCAGTGCTTTGAAAGGAGCCACTTGCATGCATGTGAAGTACAGCTAGCAGCTTGGTTTCTGTTGGGATGGTGCAGGGTGTCAGCAAGGTGGGTGCCAACTGTGGCTCTATGTTGCGCAGCAGCTGTTGAATAGCCTGCCAGTTCAACCTGTACCTCTGGATGATGTCATGTTCCCTGGAGGCCATGAAGGGTTGTTCTGGTGCGGAATATTCTCTCCTGCCTTCTGCGCTGCCTTTGGGGTCCCTGCTGGTGTTGTGGTAGCTGCTGTTGTTGTTGCGGGGCTCTGCGTCTGCGTGCACGCTGGATGAGAAGCACCTCCATGTCTCCCTTTTGCTGCTCTGCTGTTGCTTCTGTGTGTTCTGATTAAATACAGGTGTGTTTGCCCCATTTTAACGCCTGCCCTGACCCAGGCGTTAATTTTTGATGCAAATCGAGCAGTGTGTCATTTTCCGGCTCCGCCTCCCGTCCGTGCGGCATTTTTGCCCGGAAGCATAAATACGACGCATGGCCGTTTAAGTCATTTTTTGGACGGGAACGCCTACCTTGCATATGATTAACGCAAGACGAGTTCCCGCATCCCAAAAATTACGCACACAGCGATATTTTGATGTCCGCAGGCGTCAAAGTTTAAATATGGGGCAAGGTTTGCGCTGAATGTGCGTCAACATTTTTGACTCACATTCGGCGCAGTCGGAGTATTAATATGCCCCTAAGTGCATGGTGTAGTGCAGAGGGCTGATGTGTCTGTAGAGTCCGCCAACGGTAGCGGTATTGAATGCACTGAACATGTCTTTCTTCTTTCTCCCCCCCTTTTTGTGGTCTCCCTGTTCTTTTGTGTATTAGCATCATCAGGCGGAGGAGCTGTGCCACTGGAGCAGGAGGGAGCTGCATCCCACATGGCCCTGGAGGCCGAGACAATGGAGTCAGAAGTCACCAGTGGGATGGAGGGCGAGGGGAGCTTCACAGCAGGGACAGGAGCAGAGTCCAGCGACACCGACTCCTCCTCTGATGGGAGCTCCCTTGCGGTGGCGGGCCCCTCTGTGGCCCCCGCATCAACAGGTACAGCCGCCACCCCCCCCTACCAGCACCGCCCTCCCAGCAGCCCCTCAGTGTGTGTCCCCTGGCCTCTCACCCAGGACGGTGAGCATCTCCTTCGCCCAGGCACCTCAGGCCCTGCCCCAGTCAGCCCTGCTGTCCTCAGTGAGGAGGCTATTGACCTCCTGAGATCCCTCACTGTTGGGCAGTCTACCATTCTGAATGCCATCCAGGGTGTAGAGAGGCATTTGCAACAGACCAATGCATACCTGGAGGGCATTCCATCTGGCCAGGCAGCCCAACAGAGAGCATTTCAGGCTCTGGCCTCTGCACTGATGGCAGCCATTGTCCCTGTGTCCAGCCTCCCCCTCCAACTTCCTCCACCCAGACCCCATCCCCAGTACCTCAGCCTATCCCAAGCACACCATCAGACCAGCATGCACACACCTCAACACACAAGGGTGGCTCTGGCAAACATAAGCATCACACATCCCACAGGCACTCACGCAAGCATCATACCCATGCAGACATGCCAACATCCACTGCCTCCACTGTGTCCCCCTCCTCCACGTCTCCCTCCTCCCTCCCTGTCACGTCTCCACTCACACCTGCCTGCACTACATCTTCAGCCACTGCCTCCATCACCAGCACACCCATCACCACACACCGCTCACGTGCAGTCACCACCCCCACTACCATTCACACATCCCCTGTGTCCTCTCCCAGTGTGTCTGTGAGCCCTCCTCCCAAACTACACAAACGCAGCCACACACCCACCCAACAGCCATCCACCTCACGACAGCCTCCAGCCCATGCACCTTCACCCAAAGTCAGCATACGAACACCTCCTACAACCACTACCTCTTCCTCCACTCCCAAACCCCCTCCATCTACCCGTCCCAGTGTGTCAAAAAAGCTTTTCCTCTCAAATGTTGACCTCTTCCCTACACCTCCCCCCGTCCGTCCCCTAGGGCCCACCTTTCCAGGTCCCAACCCAGCACCTCAGACACCACATCACCGGGCAGAGTGGTGCAAGAAATATCCAGATTCTGGAGTGCGCCAAGCAACAGGGCTGCCAGTGTCCCAAGGAGCGAGTCCAAGGACATTCTCCCACCTCCAAAACAGAAGTTGCCCACATCCCAGTGGGAGAAGGCCAAAAAACCTGCCACAAAGGGCTCAGCCAAGACAACAGTTGGGAGTGGCAAGACAGCTGCGCCACCATCCAAGGTAGGGAAGGGCCTGAAAAAGAAAGACAAGTCAACGTTGCCGTAAACCTGCACGGCGGACAAGACCACCACCAGCACCGCCACAAGCACCGCCGCCACAAGCACCGCCGCCAGCACCCAAGATACTGAGCCCTTCACCAGCACCGCAGACACTGTGCCCTTCAGCAGCACCACGGTCAGTGAGCCCGCCACCAGCACCGCCGCTCATGACACCACCGCCAGCACCGAGGTCAGTGAGCCTGCCACCAGCACCGCCGCTCATGACACCACTGCCAGCCCTGAGATCAGTGAGCCCCGCACCAGCACCGCCACTCATGACACCGCCGCCAGCACCGAGGTCAGTGAGCCCCCCACCAGCACCGCCGCTCATGTCACCGCCGCCAGCACCGAGGTCAGTGAGCCTGCCACCAGCACCGCTGCCCAATGACTGCCGCAAGCACTGCAGCTACTGAGCCCGCCGCCAGCACCACCAGTGGCCACGCCACATCCTGAGCCAGTGGCACCACCGCAGACATGGCTGCCATCCCCAGTGGTCATTCGTACGAGGCTGGTGGTCAGTTCCAGGGGCCTGGGCAGCTTCCATGTTGCCCCACCGTCAGTGGACTGTCACATCCACTACCTCAGTCCTTGGCAGGATGAAGCACTCTGGGCACAAAGCCCCCTCCAGAACCAGTGGAGAAAGGCATCCACTAGCTCTGTTCTTGGCAGGATGAAGCACTCTGGGCACAAAGCCCCCACCAGAACCAGTGGAGACTGTTATCCACTTGAGAGACTGTGGCTTTGCACTCCCCAGGATAAAGCAGTGGGCAAACCACCCACTGGAGAGACATGAGAGACTGTGGCTTTGCACTCCCCAGGATAAAGCAGCGGGCAAACCACCCAATGGAGAGACTTGAGAGACTGTGGCTTTGCACTCTCCAGGATTAAGCAGTGGGCAACCCACACACTGGAGACACTTGAAAGATTGTGGATTTGCACTCCCCAGGACGAAGCAGTAGGCAAACCACCTACTGTAGATACTTGAGAGACTGTGGATTTGCTTCATCCCCCAGGATGAAGCAGTGGGCAAACCACTCACTGGAGAGACTTGAGAGACTGTGGCTTTGCAATCCCCAGGATAAATCAATGGGCATGGAGCCCCCTCGTGGAGCTGGTGTCGTGCACTCATCCAGCTGAGGTGCCCCCCCCTTCCCTTCCCCATGAGGTGCCTGTTTTTTTTCCATCTGATGCCCCTGCAGTGTTCTCTCCGTTCCGATCGGGTATCTTGTGTGGGCCTCGCCTATGCATTTTGGGCCCAGTGGTCCACGGACTATATTGGTGCAGTACCTGGACTTGAATTCTTGGTGTACATATTTGTTTATAGTGTATATAACATTTTGACAAATGGATATTACATGATTACAATCGTTCAACTTATTTCCTTTTGTCCTTGCGTTCTTCCATGCGGGGGTTGGCGGGTGTAAATGTAATGTTTCAGCATGTACTGGTGTGTGTGTTGTTGTGGGTGAGGGTGGGGGTAGGGGTGGGGGTGTTGCGTGTGCCTGTGTGTGTCACTCTCTTTTCCCCCCTCCCCTGTGTTGTAGGTGAGGACTCACCGTGGTCATCGCCGCCGTCGGTCGTGCTCCTGGTAGAGGAGCAGGATGACAATCGCAGGGAGTATTTGGAGTTCAGGCTCCATGGCGTCCTGGTTCCTCGTGGGTTGTGTAGAGGTGAGGGTTTCCCCTTCCAAGTCCTGTTTCCGCCGTGTTTTTGTTCGCATTGAATCTGCCCCGGAAAAGGTGACGGATTGGCCTGTCATAATAATGTGGGCAGGACATTGTCTTCCGCCTGACTGTTGGCGGTGACCGCCATGCTGTTTGTCTGTACCGCCGTGGCGGTCGGAGTGTTAAAGTGGCTGTCTATGTTGGCGGTTTCCGCCGTGGTTGTAATCCCATTTTATTTCCCGCCAGCCTGTTGGCGGTATTACTGCCGCTTTAACACCGAACGGCCAGGGTTGTAATGAGGGCCTTAGTCTCCCACACCGAGGGCGATTCGGCCGCTCAGAATCCAGTAGTCTCATTAGAATGATGAGAGCCTACACGACACCCCCTCTTGTGCAAGTGCTATCAGAGCTCCATTTCCTGGCACGTGGTTCTTTCCAAGTGACAGTGGGCTTGACAGCAGGAATGTCACAGCCACTGTTCTTAATAGTGCTGACAAGAGTGTTGTCTGTCCTGATAAAACGCATGTACAGCTACATTGCATTCCCCCAGGTTGAGGATTTGACCACTGTGAAGGTCGGGTGTTTTATGCAATGGGACATATCCCCAATATAATTAGTGCAATTGATGGAACACATGTTGCATTTGTCCCCCCCGCCAGAATGAGCAGGTGTTCAGGAATCGTAAGAGTTTCCACTCCATGAATGTGCAGATGGTGTGCTTGGCGGACCAGTATATCTCCTACGTCAATGCTAAGTATCCAGGGTCGGTGCATGATGCCTTTGCCCTGAGGAATAGCAGCATCCCAAATGTGATGTCCCAACTACAGAGGCACAGGGTGTGGCTAATAGGTGAGCCCTGGTTCCCACCCAGTATATATTGGTGTATTTCTATGGTGTTGGCCATATAGGATAGTGCGTGTCTAAATGTTGTCCCTCAATATTTGCAGGTGACTCTGGCTACCCAAACCTATCATGGCTGCTGATCCCTGTAAGGAATGCCAAGACAAGGGCAGAAGGACGTTATAATGAGGCACATGGGCGAACCAGAAGGATCATTGATAGGACCTTTGGCCTCCTGAAGGCCAGGTTCCGGTGCCTCCATCTGACAGGTGGATCCCTGTGCTACTCACCCAAGAAGGTCTGCCCGATAGTGGTGACAGGCTGCATGTTGCACAATCTGGCCCTCGGCGCCATGTCCCTGTTCTGCAGGAGGAGGAGACTGGAGATGCCCCTGTGGCAGCAGTGGACCCTGTGGACAGTGAGGATGAGGAGGCAGAGGATGAGGATGTGGACAACAGAACATCCGTAATCCATCAGTACTTCCAATGACACACAGGTGAGACAGTGCAATTTTACATTTCAATGACTTTGGTTGTATTCTGTGTGGCATTGGCATGCTGGAATTTCCCACGTATATACCCACTTACTGTTACCTCTGGCTATTCATTTTGCAGATGTTGGTGATTTGACAAATATTCCTGGTGTGATCACAACAGCCAGCTACAGGTCATTGATTCTATGCTCATCATTTGCACTGGTTGTACCTGTTTCAATCAAGATATATTTGAAATAAATGACATACTCGAAATCGATTTATATCAAAGGGTGTTTATTGTAGTGCTAAAATATAGAGAAGGAAGTGCAATGCGATGGGGTGATGGTGGAGGAAAGTCCAGGGTATTGTTCCAGTCTGTTCATAGCACAGGGGCATTGTCCAAGGGGACATAGGAAGGGGAGCAATGGCAGCTCAAGGTGGACAGGGTGACTGAGTAGGACACAAGGGGGACAATCAGGAGAGTGTTATTTCCTGGCGGGGGTCTTGGCAAGTGTCTCTGTCTTCTATCTGGATCGCAGGGAACGTTTGTGGGGTGGTTCATCTTCTGCAGGGGGAGGGATGCTGGTGGCCTGTGAGTCCTGTGGCTCGGCCTTCTGGCCACTAGTGGCAGCGGAAGCGGAGGGCTGTTCAGATGACGGTCTAGTGGCAGGGGCCCGCTGGTTTGACACTGCCTCCCTTATAATGTTGGCCATGTCTGCCAGCACCCCTGCTATAGAGATTAGGGTGTTGTTGATGACCTGCAAGTCCTCCCTGATCCCCTGATACTGTCCCTCCTGCAGCTGCTTGTTCTCCTGCACATTGTCTAGGATCTGGCTCATCGTATTCTGGGAATGTTGATAGGCTCCCAGGATCTCAGAGTGCGCCTCCTGGAGAGTCGGTTCCCTGGTCCTGTCCTCCCCCAGGTGTACAGCAGTCCTCCCAGTGTCCCTGTTGGCCAGTGCCTCTGTACCCTGAATGGTGTGCCCACTGCCACTGACCCCAGGTCCCTGATTGTCTTGTGTGTGAGGTGTGGCCTGAGGTCCCTGTACAGGTGGGCACACTGCTAATTGACGTGTCCTGGGGACAGAGGTTTGGGTACACTGAGTGGGTGCTGTGGTGTTTCCTGATGGTGAAGGCTCTGTGGTGGTCTGTGACTGGGCTTGGGTAACCGGCTGTCCAGTGGTCCATGATGGGCCAGGTAGATCGTCCAGATCAAAAAGACCAGAGTTACTGTCATCACTGTGGGCCTCTTCAGTTGGGGGACTGGAGAGTGCTGGCACCTCCTCTCCGGTGCCATTGGCTGGGGTACCTGTGGGGATGTAAATGATGTATTATGGTTCATGTGTATGACATATTGTACATCCCTGGCTTCCCCTTTATGGTTGCTGTTGCCCTGCCAGCTTTTACCTGTGTATGTTGGGGTATGGTGGGATTGTTAGTCCTCTATGCTGTGCATGCTTAAGTGATGAGTGTCCATGTAGGGCTGTTAGGGGTGTCTACGCATTGGTACAGCATGCAGGGCTTGGTATTAGAGAGATGTGATGGTGGAAGGTGTGGGATGTAGTGGAGTGATGGGAGCGAGGGTGGGGTATGTGATGGCATGCAGGTAGGGGGTGATAATTGTTGAAAGTTGACTTACCGGAGTCTAGTCTTCCTCCGACTCCGGCCAGGCCCTGAGGATGCAGTATTGCCAAGATTTGCTTTTCCCATGCTGTGAGTTGTAGGGGAGGAGGTGGGAGTCCACCGCCAGTCCTCTGTATAGCGAGCTGGTGTCTTGCTGCTGATAACGCGTCCCTTTATGTTAATTTGTTAAACATTAGGACTCGTTTTAGGCCAATGAATCTTGTGACCCAGTGGAGAGACACCGTAGGACGAGATAGCTAATCAATATATCAAGCAATATATCAATGATGTCATCAATATTTATCACAACAATGCACTTTACTTTGGTTAAAGACATTAATCAGATAGACGACGCAACCATGACCTTTCAGTCATGAATAACCACACCTTTTAGTAGAATTTTATGTACTTTATTCCCTATTGGTTACAATCTACGAGCAAAAGGGTTAATCTCAATACCAAGAAGCATAATAGCATAGTCACGATATGGCAGCTTTGATAAGATTTCATTAATGCAAGAATCACAAACATCAGAACATAGCACGGCGTAAACATAGATTAGAATACAGCAGATGTCATATACGCGTTAGTTCAGCATAGTGTAATGTCAGTCATTTGTCTATTTGCGTCAGTCTTAAGTAAACTCCTGTCCTAGCCACTGATTAGCATTAGCATGTTGTGCTTCATGCAAAACAATTTAGAACAGCAATTTGGAAAAACATCTGACTACGTCTCTATCAAAACAAGCAGTTGGTACCTAGAAAGGAAAAGCAAACAGACAAATTACAATTGCATTGTCATAATTACCCTCCAAGGATTAGGTCAGCACACAGGATCAGTCTTCGTCTTCAGGACATCAGTCAAAACGCCATCAGTTTAAGGTCAACTAAAAGGCACAGGGGACACTTCCCTCATAAGGAGGAGAAGTGTAAAATGGGCAGTCTATGGATGAGGATGGTTTTAATAAGTCTCAAAGTCACCAAACAGAGTGACAGAGTTTCTGGATAAAATCAATAGCATTCCCTACCTAGTTCTAATGACCCTTCTGTGACATGGGTTTTTATCCCTTTTTCGTAATACATTCCCCCAAATTTCTATTGGACATTTACTATACCCCACTATCTTTAACCTATCAAATTAAACATTAGGTAATTCCAATTGTCACCCCACAATTATTCATAAAACTTTGATTGGTCTTCATAATTGACGTCATCGGAGGTGGCACGTCCGGTGTTACTTCATACCTTGGCACGTCTTCTCGGGTCAGCAGATCCATTGTCCATTGGTCTAAACGTCCTTATACATTACATTAATCTACATTTGTTTCAATTTGTTATACAAAACTTAAACCAAGGCACCAAATGTGCGCTTGGGAACGGAATCACAAAGATACATTCATCTTCCAAGTTGAAGAAAAAGAACATTTGCAGGGTCATGGCCCTTTGCGAGTCAGCACACTGGAAAACAGAAAAAATGCATTTAATATGAGAGCTGGGCAGCTAAAAAACCCCAGCTCACGCTAACTTAAGGCCTATAAGATTTTCAATATAAATGCAATATCATAAATGTTAATACAAACTTGATTAATCATAACATGAACAATTTTACTCATCATTATTAGTTTGCGTATACATTGGTGGTCACACACCGTAATCACAATTCAAGTGCACGTTTAAGCAAAACCGCTATTATTATTGTTTTCTATGTAGCATCGTTATGCATTAATATATAAATGTTTCATGTTAATATAGATTATATAAGCTACGCTCTCTGAGTCCCTCCTCTGATGAAGCTCGACATCACACAAACCTTTCCCTTTGACCTTTCACTTTAATTTTTCACTTTACGCATAATGCGCATTTCAACACCTTGTCCCTTATGTGAACTCTCCCAGATTTCATTGAACATTTTCTCTCTTTCACTTTCTTCATTTCTTCTTGTTCTTTTGGTCCAATTTCTCTTAATTTTGTCATTGATTTTACATGCCCCCCCCATAATCCTAAGAGACAGGCCAGAACAATTAACAGACCCATTAATATTTTAGCAAGTACTCCATTCCAAATGTTGGTAAACCAGCTCCCTACTCTGGCAATTCCTTTTCCAAATTTCTCCCAAACTCCAGGTTCCTTCAAATCATTCAAATCTGCACTATCTCTAGTTAGGTTAGTAAGCATACCTCTAATCTTTTTGCTATTGTCCGGAAAGAACGAGCAACAATGACGCTCGTTGAGCATCTTGCAGACCCCTCCACTCTTTGCTAAAAGAATATCTAAAGCAAGGTGATTTTGAAGAGTCATAGCTCTTTCTGCAGCAAGTTCAGTATCCATCAGGAGTATAGTCCCTGTAAAATTTGTCAGCATGTTATCCACAATAGTAGACAACTTTTGAATATTCATACAATTCAAGATAACCCCTACTGAAGGGATTATAGCTCCAAATATATCACCAATGACACAGCCACTGATTCTCGTTTTTGCCTAGGATGTTGTAATTCAGACGTTTTAGGTATCTGTTTTAAGTCATCAATCTGGTAATTCTTTGGGAAAACTATTCCCAAATAACGTGTCCCATACCATCCCTTAGGGAGACGGTAATAAGCATTAAGTCCACAAATGTAATAGATCCCAGGGATCGCTGGATCTTGTCCATTCAGCATAAATGTCCAATTACTCTGAAACAAAAACACATGTCTGCATTCACTCGTTCCCACAAACAAATTGTCTTGCTCAGATTTTGGCCTATATATACAAAGCCTGCCTACATGTAATGCATCTATAGCTAATTTGCCTTGTGTTTTAATTGCGGTGTAAGTATAATCATTTGCATATGTGCGTTTCTCTAATCCTTTTTCTAATCTCTCTTTCAATGCTTTGCGTCTATCACCAGTGTGATCTAAAAAGCTTTTCTCTACAGGTGATAGTAAGCAAGTCAAATTATTGCGATGGGCATAAGCAGTTCCAAATGTAAGTGTCGGCTCAAAGAATCCTCTAACTATCTTTATATCATGTTCCTTAGCTAATTTGTTCAAGAATTCAATCACAGGCACAAAAGAAAACACAACATCCAGATTTGAATAAAAGTATTGCACATGTTCTTGATTATAGAATCTTGTTAGTAGTAAACTACAGCTAATCCCGTAGGTTAAAGGAAGGCTATGGTAGGTAACCCCTTCTTGCACAGATGAAGGAATTTTGGTGCACACATAACAGCCTTTCGCATCCATGGTTTCCACATACTCATTCAGCAAGCGATAGAAGACATTAGTAGAAAGTTCCTCCTTTGAATTAGTTCCCTCAGGCTAGTGTCTTGCATCCTGCTCAAATCTTTCCCACGGTCTTAGTGTTGTAGTTTCAGGTTTTGAAGTAGCGTTAATAGTCTTTTTCTCCAACCACGGCATTCCCACAATCACTCCCACAATTATTATCGCACATACAATACCTATTATAAGACTCAACCAACCACACACCTTACTCCCTTTGTTACTACCTCTATTATAAGCCATGTCTGTATAGAATCAGATAGCAGAATAAAAATCAACTCGAGGATGATTTAGAACGTTTCTCTTGCTTTTCGCGTGTATTTACAGCGTTTTCACTCGCACCAGGACCCCTTTTGTCAAATCAGGTTAGCAGCCTGTCATAATCAGGTTTCTCAAAGTTGAATCTGGTTCTAATGTCACATTCGGTAATTTATAAGTCTCTTTCTCAGTTTTCAATTTTCGATTTTAACCAGGTCTCTCCTTTTGATTAGTTCAGGTACCGTAGTATTGGCCTGGTACTTCTCGATCAAAACAGAATGCTAGGAATTCTTGTTGCCATTCAGATGTTGTAGCATACGCCCATTCAGGACCTGTATATCTTCTGTTTGCGACTCTTTTTCTTTTCAACCTTCGTTCACCTTGCTGTTCTCCTTCACTTAGGTTTTCCACTCGGGATGTATTGGTCTCCTCTATTATTGTTTCATCTGGTATGTTTCTTATTCTTAAGAGTGGTTTCTCTGGCCAGTTATCCCCCTTATGCGTCTTCTTTTGATGTATCTTTTCAGGACGTTGGACTGCACCCTCCTCTTGTGATATGGTGTTTTCACTTGATGGACCTGCAGCTGGCTCAGGGGATGCTGGCACACTCTGATCTCTTTCTATTATTTCTACTTCTTCTTCTTCTTCTGGATCTGAACCAGGTTCAAGTTCTAACCCGTATCTGTCTACTTCTGGGAGAACCTCTCCTTGACTTAGTTCTCCTGCTGCCTCTACTGAGATAGGCACTCTGCCACCTCTCTCGAACTCATTCACTGTTTGAGGGACGAGGCTGTTCTCAGTGGGCCCTCCTGCAGTCTCAGTTCCTTCTTGGCTGTTTTCTAGCCCTGAGACTTCTCTTCCTGGAACTGTTGTGCCGGAAACTTCAAGTTCCTCATCAGCCGGACACGTTACCTTCTTTGTGTGACTGGCATGTATCCAATTTGGAATTCCTGCACACTTCACGGCAGTGGTAGTTGTCAAGATTACTTGATACGGCCCTTTCCAGCGTGGCTCCAAACACGACTTTCTCACGTGCTTCTTGACAACCACCCAGTCACCGGCTTGTAGGGTGTGGCCTGGATCTCCAATCGGTGGCAATGTGTTAGCTTCTACCTGGTGAGAGAAAGAGCGAATCACATCAGCCAAACCTTTGCAGTAGTCCAACACCATATCATCTGTGATATTCACTAGAGCATCTGCAGGTACTGTTGGCAACCTCATAGCTCTACCCATGAGGATCTCATGGGGGGACAGTCCTGTTTTCTTGTCAGGGGTGTTCCTCATTGACATCAGCACTAAGGACAACGCATCTGGCTATTTCATATTGGTAGCTGCTCACATTTTTGCCATTCTCGATTTCAGAGTACCGTTCATTTGCTCTACTAGTCCTGATGCTTCAGGGCGGTAGCTACAATGCAGCTTTTGTTCGATGTCTAGTGCAGCACACAGGAGTTTAATCACCTCATTGTCGAAATGTCTGCCCCTATCTGACTCTATAGAGACCGGAAACCCGAACCTTGGTATTAGTTCCTTAAGTAGCAGCTTTGCAACTGTGAGACTGTCATTTCTACGTGTGGGGTAGGCTTCAATCCAGTGACTGAAAACACACACAATCACCAACACATACTTCAATCCTCCACAAACAGGGATTTCAATAAAATCCATTTGCATTTTACTGAACGGACCACCAGCTCTCCCAATGTGGCTCAAAGTTACCACAGTTCCTTTTCCAACATTCATCTGTTGACAGATGATGCACCTGTGACAGATAACCTCGGCAGCATGTCTGAATTTTGGGTTGAACCAGTCGATTTTAAATGACCTGATCATTGCATCTCTCCCAAGGTGCGCCTGCGGGTGGTATAGCCTGGCAAACTGGGACAGAAGGCTGTTTGGCAAGACTGATTTCCCTTCTTCTGAGACCCACATATCATCAGCCCTCTGTACACATTGCATTCTTTGCCAGGATCGTTTTTCTTCCTTGCTAGCACGACCTTGTAATGTTTTTAACTAATCTAGGGTATTGACCACCCTTAATGCAAGGTTCAAACATGTGTAGTTTTCAGTTTGCGGTAACAATTCCCACTGTTCCTTGAACGATATACAGTTCAATGCGCAAAATCTTGCGACTTGATCTGCATAATCGTTTCCCATGGACACAAAGTCTTGTGATTTAACATGAGCATTGCATTTCACCACGGCAATTTCAAGAGGCAACTGAATTGCATGCAACAAATCCTTTATTTGTTCACCATTTTTCACAGGAGAACCAGAAGAGGTCATGAAACCTCTCTGTGACCATAGTTCGCCAAAATCATGTACAATTCCAAATCCATATCTGCTGTCAGTATAGATACTGACTCTCAAATTCACAGCTGCGTGGCATGCCTTAGTAAGGGCAATTAATTCAGCCACTTGTGCGGAAAACACTCTCTCGAGCCAGGAAGCTTCAATGATACCAGCTATGGTACACACAGCATAACCAGCTCTTAGTGTTCCAACAGAATCTCTTAAACAGGACCCATCTACAAACATGATACAGTCATTTTCTTTCAGCTGTGTGTCCTGAATATCTGGTCGTGGTTTGGTACACAATTCTGTTACCTCAAGACAGTCATGTTCGAATTCTTCCTCATTGTTAATTTCTGTATTTTCAACAGGAAGTAAAGTTGCTGGGTTCAATACAGTACATCGTTTTAGTGAAACATTCGGTGACCCCAGTATGATTGTCTCATCTTTGGTAAGACAAGCATTTGTCATGTGCTGAGTTTTGGTTCGAGTCAACAAGATTTCAACTGAATGCGGAACCATTACTGTTAGGGGGTATCCCATGACTATGCCATCACACTGCGTGAGGCTCTGACCAACTGCTGCAACTGCGCGCAAACAACCCGGTAAGGCTGCTGCGACTGGGTCCAAGGTAGCTGACAAATATGCTACAGGGCGATTTGCACCTCCATGGACCTGTGTCAAGACAGACAAAGAACAAGCATCACGTTCATGACAAAACAGTAGAAAAGCCTTTGTTGAATCAGGCATACCTAATGCTGGTGCCCTGCACATGCACTCCCTCAATTCCATAAATGACTCAAGCTCTTCTTTGGACAAAGCTATGGTATATGGCTCATCCTTGATCTCTGTGCCTGTTAGTTTTATCAAAGGTTTTGAGATGATCGAGAAGTTGGGTATCCACTGGCGACAGTAGCCCACCATTCCCAAAAAATCCTGACATCCCTTTTTGTCGTTGGAGGGTTCATTTGCAATATGGCTGTTATTCTTTCTTTTGATATTCTCCTGGATCCTCTTTTGATTAGATGCCCTAGGTATTTCACCTCTTTTTGACAGTATTGCAGCTTCTTAGGTGACACCTTATGCCCATTCTTTCCCAAATGATTCAGTAAGGCAATGGTATTGTATTTACAGTTGTCCCTTGTTTTGGATGCGATCAGCAAATCATCGATGTACTGCACTAGAGTCGAATTGAAAGGCAGTACTAAGGATTCTAAATCCTTTTTCAATATCTGATTAAAAATGGACGGTGATTCAGAAAACCCTTGAGGAATTCTGCACCAACTGTACACCTTATCCAGGAATTTGAAGCTGAACAAAAATTGGCTGTCCTCATGAAAAGGTACCGAAAAGAAAGCTTGTGACAGGTTTATAACGGTGAACCAATCAGCATCACACGGAACCTGAAACATGATCACTGCTGGATTGGGCACTATGGGGCAACATTTTACCACAATCTCGTTTATTTTTCTCAAATCCTGCACAATTCGGACTTTCCCACAAGGCTTTTTCAAACCCATTATGGGAGAGTTACATGGACTGCTCAAGACCTCTTTCAGGACTCCCTGTCTCAGAAAGTCTGCAATGATTTGAGACACTTCGATTAGAACATCTTGTGCCATATGATATTGTGGCACCTGAGGAAACACAGCATTCGGCTTTACCTGTACTTTAACTGGTTCCACGACTTTTATTAGCCCAACTTCTTTTCCTGTCAGATCCCACACTTTCTCTGTCACTGTCCCCTGTAACTCGACAGGAAGATCAATCATGGTAAGCATCGGGAACAAGGTAATTAAAGGATAATCCTCATTTGTTGTTCCTGTCTCTTCCTCTGAAAACTGACCTTCATCTCCTTCATCGTCACTATTTGCCTGTACTTCAATTCCATCATTGGAACAGGTAATCGAACATTTTGTCTTGCACAGTAAGTCCCTTCCCAGTAGGGATACTGGACTTGAATCGCAGACTACAAACCTATGTAGCCCCTGGAAGTTGCCGATCTCAACCTGTACTGGGTCTGTAATCGGGTTTGTCAGATATTGGTTTGCTACTCCGACTACCCGTATGGTGCGCTCCAAAAGTGGTAATTTTGGAACCTCCGCACTTCTGACTGTAGAGCGCGTAGCTCCGGTATCAACCAGGAACGAGACTTTGTAGCCCATCACCTTTCCTTCCACATAGGGACCCCTCTGATCCACCTCTAAAGATGCTGCAAGTCTGCACTCTTCGCTATCTGAGCTATCATCTGACCACTCTCCATTCATGCCATTCTCACGCCATAATGGGAATTGCTGTACTGTATTATTTTGACTCATTACCTGGCCTGTGACCTGTTGAGGAAGCATCACCTGTTGCTGTCCCATCGGAGCCATTGGTAATTGCATTTGCTGTCTAGGTACCATGGGAACCTGCTGTTGTACTGGTTGCATTTGCGCTGGCTGGAAACGCGGCATTTGCATCTGCTGCATGGGCTGTACCCCTTGCATCTGTACCAGGTTATTTTGGAAATTTGGGTTTTGATGTCTCAATTTTGGACCTCTCACATTTTGCACTGTACCGACATTAGTGCTTTGCTGAACAACACCATCCTGCACCACATTCGGGCACTCCAGTTTCCAGTGCCCCATGCCCCCGCATGGTGACATCTTTTTCACCCCTTGTACATCATTTTGAACCACAACGGTATTCATATCTAGACCGCGATTCACAAACCCTAGACCTCGACCACTTGGCTGTGCCTGAAGCACACCATTCATTTGCGGTTGCTGCTGTATCATCTGTTGAACTCCACTTCCCTGTATTCCTGCCTGTGCAGCCCTTATCTGCATCACCATCACTTTCTCTTTCGGCTTTTTCTGCTTCAGCTCAATCTCATCATTACAGTATTTCGCATACTGCAACACTTCATCAATCGGCTTCGCTTGCCAACAAATCAAATGATTCTTAATCATCTGGCTAACTTCTGGTCTCAGCCCTTCAACGAATCTAAACACAAGATGGTTCATATCCTTCGGTTCGATAGTCTCAGTACCACTGTAGTGTTTGAATGCCTTTAACAATCTCTCATAGTAAGCATGTATTGATTCCTTAACCTCTTGTGAGGTCCGGTCAATCTTCTGCCAATCAGTCACCTTCGGCGACACCTTTTGTTTAAAAAACTCAATCACCTTATGATAGTACTTCAGAGGGTGCTCCGGTCACCTTATCCCTTGCCGGCTCCTTTGTCAGCCAATCTACCCCTCTCTTGCACTCGAGCCACAAATCAGGTGGAACAATGATCTCAAACAAGGTATTCAAGTCTTCCCAGAGACACTTTGCAAGTTTCACAAACCTGTCTGTCTGCTGATCCCACTCGATCGGTTTCTCTCTCAGTCTGGGATAATCATTGGTAAAGGATAGGATGTCTCCTCTGGACCACGGTACATTAACTAAGACACCACCAGCTGTTTCTCTCATGGGTAATATTTTTACCGATTCTGCACCGGGTGAAGTTTTGGCCTGATTTGACCCTGGACTGTCACCCTTTTCCTTATCCCTTTTCTTTGCCCATCTGCCTTCCCATTTTTCCAGTGCACCCCAAATTTGCGCACTTTGTAACAATTCTTTTAAATGTGCCTTCGTTCCCGCAGACCTCATGTGCTCGAAATCTTTGGAGTCAAAATCTAGTCTGTAGCTTCTTTTCAAATGTTTAGTGTTTTCAATATCAATATTGTATTTATCTGCCAGGTTTGCTAATCTCTGATGCACCTTGCCTACTTCTTTGGTAATCTTGGGGCACAGGAATCTCAATTCTGCTTCCGTGTATGACTCTAATCTATTTACTCCCATCATACCTTCCACTAATTCAGCATCTTCTGCTCCCAATCTTACAAGATTTAGGTACTCATCTTGCCTTTCCTTTTCTGGTTCGACTGTAGTCACTGTAGCCTTTTGTGAAGTATAAGTCTTTTCCAACCATTCGTTTAGCTGTTGCACTGTAAAACCCTGCAGTGAAATTTTCCCTGCATGTATCATTGGTGACTGTGAGGCGTTCGTGCTCATCGTTTGTGGAGTCAAAACCCCTAGCCCTGCTTGACGCATTGCTTCTATGGGTGCTCCCACTGGGCTAAGGTCTATTAAAGACCTTGGCTTTTCATCTGCTTGTTCTCCCGGGGCCATTATCTGGGGAGTTCCCATAGACCCTCCTCTTATCACATCTTGAGCTATCACTCCCTGATCACATATGTCAGTTTTGCCTTGAGCATACAATGGCACTGGTGGACCGACAGTAATTGGCAACGATATGGCGGCAGGTGTCTGACCTGGTCCCAGACTCCGTGGAGCAGTAACTCCATAGGCCTGTTCCAAAGTACCCGGGACAGGCACTAATGGAGGACCAGCTACTGGGTTGTACCCTGCTATCAGTTGTGGTTGCGGCTGGGACAGCAATTTCGGAGTTGACTCAATTTGCATTAACTTTGATTTTGTATATATCGGGTCTGGCGGTAATATCAGATTTTTAGTAGTCTCAAGTACTGGTACGTCTGGGTAGATTCTCTGTATCTGCGGTGGAGGTTGCAACTGTATCGGCATGTCTGGTGCAGTGGGTACACTAACACCATTCTGTATCAAAGCCGTATCACTAGTCAGAACCGTATCAGCAACTCCCTTCTCCTGCGTCTGGTTCCCAGGATCTATGCTAGTACTTGGGGCGCTATCGTTCACCGCATATGGTGGCGGGCGATCATGTAATAATCTGTCCATGAATTCATCATCATCTGAATCATCTTCCTCTTCCCAAGGTCTTTTATTCTCTTTAGATTTGTTTGAGTCTTTATCTGTTTTACAGGAGGCTTTCTTTCCCTGAGTCTCTTCTCCCTGTGCTATCGCTGGGAACAATTTTAATCCGTCAACAATTCCCCGTCTCCACATTTTATTCTCATTATCCCATCTAGCCTCTGCATAAGATTTTTATGCCCTTTTCCGTCTTTTCTGAAACCTTTCTTGTCTATGTTTAAGAGCCATCAAGTCCCAAATCGCTAAAGCCTCATATTGAGCTGGCCTCGGAGGTGGTTTTTGTGTACTTAACATCCACCTTAAGTTCTCCAGCACCTTCGGATTGAATGTCCCATGCTCTGGGAACGCTAAACATCCCTCCTTCTCTGTTAATATGCGCCATTGTTTCATCCATAAACAAGGCGCGACACCCTTCTCTTCCATAACCATGTAAGCTGGAGTACCCTCGAGTGGTGTAGGCTCCCCATCAGTTGCTATAATATATGTGTCTCCTTTCAGAGCGCAATTGAATGCTTTGACAAAATTAATTTTGCAATTTTCTCTTATTTGTATTTTAATCAGAAAGTGACTTAGGGCCAGATTTTCGACGTTTGCGACTCGCAAATGGTGTCGCAATATGCATTTCCGACTCGCAAATAGGAAGGGGTGTTCCCTTCCTATTTGCGAGTCGCAGTGGGATGCACTACTGTGGATGGATGGTAACCCACTCGCAAATTGGAAGGGGTCCCCATGGGACCCCTTCCAGTTTGTGACTGGACCCAAAAATATTTTTTCAGGGCAGGGAGTGGTCCAAGGGACCACTCCCTGCCCTGAAAAAATACCGAAACTAAAGGTTTCGTTTTTTTTTTAAGTGCAGCTCGTTTTCCTGTAAGGAAAACGGGCTACACTTCAAAAAAAAAAAACTGCTTTATTTCAAAGCAGGTCACGAACATGGAGGTCTGCTGACGTCAGCAGGCCTCCATGTTAGCGAGTGCCTATACTCGCTATGGGGCCGCAATTTGCGACCCACCTCATGAATATTCATGAGGTGGGTCATTGCGACCCCATAGCGAGTTGCAGTCGGTGTCTGAGACACCGTACTGCATACGAATTTGCGAGTTGCAAATTGCGAGTCGCATGGACTCGCACTTTGCAACTCGCAAATTCGTCAGTTGCTACATCTGGCCCTTAGTTCCCAGGACACTCTTCACCCACCTTTCTCAACCTATTGGTCTCACGGACGGCAGCCAATCCGTGCGCGACCCCTCTCGACATCTGACCTATCTCAGTGCGACACCGCTGACATCACACTCACACACTGCAGCTGACAAAGTCTTGCGGCTCGTCCGCTCCTCACTGAATCCACTCAAACTAATGCAAATTATTGTGAGCACCTTAAATGACAATCACAAATCTGTTGGTTTACTACAGGAAGAGTAACACATTCGCTTCAGAACTTTACAGAGATTTCACTTGAAGCCTCAGCTGCTACTTTCTCCTCATCAGCTCCCGCATACGCAAGCAGAATTCGACCCGCAAATTCTACTCTCGACTTCTCAATGGCTCATCCTAGTGCACTTTAGAATTTGCCAAATCTCCATCAAAGGTTTCACACATACGTTTCAACTCAAACTTTACTTGTCAACCACGCCCGATTGACCTATTAAACCGTACAGATTACAACATAAATCCAAGTGTCTCCTACACTTGTCAACATACTTCGGAGTCTTAGACCACGACAGGTCCGTATTTAAACAACCAACCACGTGGATAATTTTGAGCACCAAGCGCCACACTCATATGAAGTACGCCGACTTCCCTGCTTTCATACTGCGGAGTACGCCCACTCCTACTAAAACAACTTTTACCTTACCTAAATACACACAAATTTCACAATCACCTGCAAAAGGCATAAGCTGAGCAAGCGCAATAACCCTATAACACACACATTATGACGCTGAGAACATTCCCAACTCACTTAGGCAGGCTCCGAGATCCCGGGAAAGTCATGGTGAACTTAGAAACCCATCATACCTCCAATTTGCATTATCACAGAAAAACAAATTAAACAATGATTCTCCGTCCTCGGGCCCCCAAGGGCCAAAACCATCGCTCTGCTACCAGAACTGTTAACGTGTCCCTTTATGTTAATTTGTTACACATTAGGACTCGTTTTAGGCCAATGAATCTTGTGACCCAGTGGAGAGACACCATAGGACAAGATAGCTAATCAATATATCAAGCAATATATCAATGATGTCATCAATATTTATCACAACAATGCACTTTACTTTGGTTAAAGACATTAATCAGATAGACGACGCAATGTACTTTATTCCCTATTGGTTACAATCTACGAGCAAAAGGGTTAATCTCAATACCAAGAAGCATAATAGCATAGTCAAGATATGGCAGCTGTGATAAGATTTCATTAATGGAAGAATCACAAACATCAGAACATAGCACGGCGTAAACATAGATCAGAATACAGCAGATGTCATATACGCGTTAGTTCAGCATAGTGTAATGTCAGTAATTTGTCTATTTGCGTCAGTCTTAAGTGAACTCCTGTCCTAGCCACTGATTAGCATTAGCATGTTGGGCTTCATGCAAAACAATTTAGAACACCAATTTGGAAAAACATCTGACTATGGTCTCTATCAAAACGAGCAGCTGGTACCTAGAAAGGAAAAGCAAACAGACAAATTACAATTGCATTGTCATAATTACCCTCCAAGGATTAGGTCAGCACACAGGATCAGTCTTCGTCTTCAGGACATCAGTCAAAACGCCATCAGTTTAAGCTCAACTAAAAGGCACAGGGGACACTTCCCTCATAAGGAGGAGAAGTGTAAAATGGGCAGTCTATGGATGCGGATGGTTTTAATAAGTCTCAAAGTCACCAAACAGAGTGACAGAGTTTCTGGATAAAATCAATAGCATTCCCCACCTAGTTCTAATGACCCTTCTGTGACATGGGTTTTTATCCCTTTTTCGTAATACATTCCCCCAAAATTCTATTGGACATTTACTATACCCCACTATCTTTAACCTATCAAATTAAACATTAGGTAATTCCAATTGTCACATCACAATTATTCATAACACTTTGATTGGTCTTCATGATTGACGTCTTCGGAGGTGGCACGTCCGGTGTTACTTCATACCTTGGCACGTCTTCTCGGGTCAGCAGATCCATTGTCCATTGGACTAAACGTCCTTGTACATTACATTAATCTACATTTGTTTCAATTTGTTATACAAAACTTAAACCAAGGCACCAAATGTGCGCTTGGGAACGGAATCACAAAGATACATTCATCTTCCAAGTTGAAGAAAAAGAACATTCGCAGGGTCATGGCCCTTTGCGAGTCAGCACACTGGAAAACAGAAAAAATGCATTTAATATGAGAGCTGGGCAGCTAAAAACCCGCAGCTCACGCTATCTTAAGGCCTATAAGATTTTCAATATAAATGCAATATCATAAATGTTAATATAAACTTGATTAATCATAACATGAACAATTTTACTCATCATTATTAGTTTGCGTATACATTGGTGGTCACACACCGTAATCACAATTCAAGTGCAAGTTTAAGCAAAACTGCTATTATTATTGTTTTCTATGTAGCATCGTTATGTATTAATATATAAATGTTTCATGTTAATATAGATTATATAAACTACGCTCTCTCACTGCTACGGAACGTACCTTCCCCCGTAGGTCGTTCCACCTCTTCCTGATGTCCGTTGTTCTGGGGTGCTGTCCCACGGCATTAACCCTGTCCACAATTCTCCACCATAGCTCCATCTTCCTGGCTATTGATATCTGCTGCACCTGTGCTCCAAAGATCTGTGGCTCTACCCTGACAATTTCCTCCACCATGGCACTTAACTCCTCCTAAGTGAAACAGTGTCTTTGTGGTGCCATGGGTGTTATGTGGTGTGTGTTGGTGAGGGTGTGTTGGGAATGTGTTAGGGTGTGTGAAGTGTGGTTTGTGTGAGAGATGTATGTGTGTATGTGGTGTGTGTATGTAGATGTGGCAGGGGTCTTGGTGTCAGTCTCGTGGCAATGATTTGTAATTGTAAAGGGTTGTGGGTAATGTGGGTGGGTGTTTTATAGTGGTGTGGGTGTGTGGGTGTGGTGTGTGTATGGGTGTCAAGTGTGTGTTGTTTGAATTGTCCAATGTAGTGTTGTGTTGTCTGTGTGTGTCCATTGTGAGCACAGCGATATGTACCGCCAATGGTTTGCCACCGTTGAATGTCCGCTGTGGTGATTCGTGGGTCATAATGTGGTGGAAGTTGTTCTGTTGGCGTAACAGTGTGGGTTTTGATACCTCCACTTTATCACTGACCTTTGGTCTGGTGGATTTGTGTCTGTGGCTGAATTCTGTTGGATTGGTGTGTGTGTGTCATAATATGGTGAATGGATTTACGCCCCAGCCGCGGTAAGTTGGCAGCCGTCAGCGTGACCTTATGCAGGATTTACAACCAGGGTCATAATGAGGGCCTTAGATATTATTGTTTGGGATTTTTCTGAGTGTTGTATATATTGTTTTATTGCATTTCCTTTATTGTATATTTCTCTTGTGTTATTATTCCTTTTTCATTATATTTTCTTCTACGTCTTTATCTTTTTTTTATTTTTCTCTTTAGGAGGGAGATGTGTTACATTCAGGTATTGTGCCTTTTATTTCTATGTGTTATCATTCAACTGTAGCATGCACCGCCAGTTTTCTTATGTATATTCTGTTTGAAACTCTGTGAGGCAGAATGGATTTAGATGCCTGAGGGTCCAGTCGTGTACTGTGTTGGCTCCAATAAATCTTATGGAAACTTTTATACTGTGGACTCGTTCTTTTCAACACCACAATTGCACAGACTAGATTTGGAATAGTTAATTTAATGCCTCAGAAGTCCAATACGTTCCGTACTGTTGCACAGACTGGAGTGGAAATAGTAAATGTAACTTCTGTGACGTACAACGTTTTACCTACTGTTGCACAGGCTGGTGTGGGAATAGTGAAATATACCCCTGAGAAGTCCAACATTTTCTTTACTGTTGCACAGACTGAAGCGGGAATAGGAAATCTTACCCATCCGACATTCCAATGCTTTCGCTAATGTTGCACGGGGAAAAGTGGGAATAGTGCATCTATTACTGTTAGACTTTTCCTAATATTGTTTAAATATATATATGCATAGATACATACTATGGCACTCATTACAACTCTGGCGTTCGGTGATAAAGCGGCGGCAATACAGCAAACAGGCCGGCAGTAAAAAAAATTGAATCACGACCATGGCGGAAACCGCCAACACAGACAGCCAATTTAACAATCCGACCGCCACGGCTGTAGAAACAAACACCGCAGTGGTAACCGCCAACAGACAGGCGGAAGACAATGTACCGCCCACACTATTACAAGGTACCAATCCGCCAGCTTTTCTAGGGCGGTACCAATGCCATCAAAAGCACGGCGGAAACAGTACACAGAAGGGAAAACACTCACATCTCGACACCCAACGAAGAACCAGGACACCATGGATCCCGAGTTATAGCTGTTACCAATGTTGGTTTACCTCCTCATCTACCAGGAACATCAAAGACGGCGACGACAACAATGGTGAGTACTGCACCTAGTACACAGGGGAGGGGGAGGAAAAAGAGAGTGACACACACACGCAACACCCCCATCCCCCACCCACAACAATATACATACATAAACATCCATAACATCACAGATTCACCCCGTTACCCCATGGAAGAACGCAAGGACCAAATGAAATGAGTATATATAAATATTTACAGCAAGTACACAAGTCCGTACACTGTCCCATTGAAGGTCGGTGGACCAGTGGTCCCAAAAAGCATGGGCGAAGCCCACACATGACACCTGCCTCAAACGGAGAGAACACTGCAGGCGCATCAGCTCGAAAAAAACACAGTTACCTCAGGGGGAAGGGGGGTCACCTTAGCCGGATGATGGGACAACGCCACTGCTCCTCGAGGGGGCTCCATGCCCATTGCTTACTCCTGGGGAGTGCAAAGCCACAGCCTCTCACTCAAGGGGGTGGGTTGCCCACTGCCTGTTCATGGGGAGTGCAAAGCCACAGTCTCTCAAGTCTCTCAAGTGGGTGGTTTGCCCACTGCTTTCTCCTGGGGAGTGCAAAGCCACAGTCTCTCAAGTCTCTCAAGTGGGTGGTTTGCCCACTGCTTGCTCCTGGAGAGTGCAAAGCCACAGTCTCTCGAGTGGATGCTGTTCTCCACTGGGTCTGGAGGGGGCCTGGTTCCCAGAGTGCTTGACCCTGCCAAGGACTGGGGTACCGGATGCTGTTCTCCACTGGTCCTGGTGGGGGCATGTCGCCCGGAGTGCTTCATCCTGCCAAGGACTGGGGTAGTGGATGCTGTTCTCCATTGGTTCCGGAGGGGGCACGGTACCCAGAGTGCTTCATCCTGCCAAGGACTGGGGTAGTGGATGCTGATCTCCACTGGTTCTGGAGGGGGCATGGTGCCCAGTGATGCTGCACCAGCGGTGTGGCAGTTCCCATTCCCTCACATGCGTGTCTGAGCCACGAGATTTACCAGTAAAAGGTAGCATGATACTCCATGGAGGCAGAGCCACAATCCTTGCGACGACTAAGACTGCAAACTGCTGGAAGTGCCAGTGCTGGTGGTGGTGCCTCATGGAGTGTCTGCAGGGTCCAGGACGTCTCCTGCAGGCTCAGACGCCTGCCCACTGGGGATGCTGCTGATGTCCGCTGTAGTGGCACTGGCTGGGCACGTCGCGGGGCAGGTGGCGGTGGCTGCGGCGGTGGCTGCGGCGGTGGCTGCGGCGGTGTCTGCGGCGGAGATGCTGCCGGTGGTGCAGGTGTCTGCACTTGTGGAGGGAGACACCAGGCTGTCTCCTGCAGCCTCAGATGGGTGCCCACTGGGGATGATGCTGGTGACTGTAGTTGAGCCAGCTGCCGTGCAGGTGGTGGTGCAGGTGGCGGTCATTGCGGCGGTGCCCACCACGGTACAGGTTGCTGGGCTGTCTTGCGGAAGGGGTGACACCAGTCCCTCACCCGGAGGCTCCAAACCCTAAGCTGACTTCCCTTTGCTCTTGTGTCCCTTCCTCACCTTGGAAGTCGCTGCTGGGACCTTGGCAGTGTCCTCTTTGGTTCTGTAAGAGGCCTTTCTGGGTGGTTGGTGCAGCTTTTCCCCTCTTCATGCTGGCCCCTTCTTTACCTTGGAAGGTGGCGGAATAGGGTGGTCCTTGGCTTCACTAGGTGGCACACTGGCAGCCCTGATGGGTGCCCCTTCGATGTTCCCGGACTTGCAGGGACCACACTGGACGAGGATTTGGTGGCTGAGGTGCTGGTCAGGGCTCTAGACAACCTGGCCCTAGGGGAAGGACGGGGGGAGGTGTAGGGAAGAGGTCAATGCTAACCAGGAAAAGTTTTTTAGACACACTGGGATGGGACGATAGAGGGGGTTTGGGAGTGGAGGAAGAGGTAGTGGTTGTAGGAGGTGTACGTCTGCTGAGTTTGGGTGAAGGTGCATGGGTTGGAAGCTGTTGTGAGGTGGATGGCTGTTGAGTGGGTGTGTGCCGGCCTTTGTGTACTTTGGGAAGAGTGCTCACAGACTCACTGGGAGAGGACACAGGGGACGTGTGAATGGTAGTGGGGGTGGTGATTGCACGTGAGTGGTGTCTAGTGATTGGCGTGCTGGTGATGGAGGAAGTGGCTGAGGATGTAGTGCATGCAGGTGTGAGTGGAGACAAGACTGGGAGGGAGGTGGAGGACGTGGAGGAGGAGGACACAGTGGAGGCAGTGGATGTTGGTGTGTCTGCATGGGTATGGTGCTTGTGTGAGTGCCTGTGGGATGTGTGGTGCTTATGTTTGTATGAGCCACTTTTGTGTGTTGATGTGTGTGCATGCTGGTCTGATAGTGTGCTTGGGATAGGCTGAGGTAGAGGGAATTGGGTCTGGGTTGTTGAAGTTGGAGGGGGGAGGCTGGACACAGGGAAAATGGCTGTCATCAGTGCTGAGGCCAGAGCCTGAAAAGCTCTCTGTTGGGCCTCCACACCAGAATGAATGCCCTCCAGGTATGCATTTGTTTGTTGCAAATGCCTCTCGACACCCTGGATGGCATTCAAAATGGTTGACTGCCCAACAGTGAGGGATCCCAGGAGGTCAATAGCCTCCTCACTGAGGGCAGCAGGGATGACTGGAGCATGACCTGAGGTTCCTGGGGCGAAGAAGATGCCCACCCTCCTGGGTGAGCGGGCACGGGAAACACGCTGAGGGGCTGCTGGGAAGGCGGTGCTGGCAGGGGAGTGGTGGCTGTACTTGTTGTTGCGGTGGGCACAGATGTGCTCGCCACCACAAGGGAGCCCCCATCAGAGGAGGAGTCGCTGGTGTCACCTCCTGTCCCTGTCGTGGAGCTCCCCTCGCCTTCCGTCCCACTGGTGCCTTCAGACTCCGTACATTCACCCTCCTGGGTCATGTGGGTTGCAGCTCCCTCCTGCTCCGGTGCCACTGCTGCTCCGCCAGATGATGCTAATGCACACAAGGACAGGGTGACAAAACAAAAAGGGGGAAAAAGACAGAGGGGACACATGGTCAATGCCAGCAACACCACTACTGTTGGCGGACAAAACACACAGGGAGCAGCCCTATGCACTAGCCCATGCGCTAACAGTTCTTAGGAAAATCACCTGCCATGGGGGACGATGCCTAACCCCATTTGCTGCACACCTGGAACCCACAGGAGCCTGACTAATTGTAGATGCCCACTACCACTATTGGTGTTTGAGTGGCACAAAGCCTGCCTAACAAGGGACCTAACCTAGCAAGTTAGCCCTGGCCTAGGGGAACCCACAGCCCACATCTCCCACCCAGACACCCCGTAAAGCGTGCAGAGTCAGCTGAATAAGACTGTACTCACTCCTTTGTGGCTGCTATGATGCCCTCAAGCGCCTATCCAACTCCAGAAATGCCACCGCCAGGATCCGGAACATCAGGGGGGTCATAGTGCGACGGGCACCCCTTCCACGTTGGGCGGCCACCCCCAGCTGGGCCTCTGCCGTCTTCTTGCTCCAGCGGTGCAGGTCCTCCCATCTCTTGCGGCAGTGGGTGCTCCGTCTATGCTAGACCCCCTGGGTCCACACTTCCTTGGCGATGGCACGCCAGATACCCTTCTTCTGGTGGGCGCTGACCTAGAGGAAAGGTAACATAAGAATGGAACTTGCTCCACCGTCCGGTTCTTCTTACTCATTGCCCACCAGTTCCCACCCATGCCCTGAAACATATACACTAACCATCCTCACATGCAGGCCACAGCCCCCCCCACCAACATGTATCTTCCATCCAGACCACTCCATACATTCATGTCCCATCCATCATGCTCACAGTGTACTCATCTGTTTGTCTGGAGGACCATAGAGTAGCGTGTACTGGGGGAGGACCCCATACACCAGTTTGTCCAACTCCTCCGGGGTGAAGACAGGGGCCCTTTCCCCAGACACATGTGCCATTGTCTCTTCCAGACTGAGGTCACAGCAGCACTTGCAGTGTAGGCCCTCTCCTGTTGAAGGTCAGGTATCAAGTGAGTGAACAGATAGAAAATGGCAGTCACGTCCACGACGGTGCGTTCCATCACCTCCGGGGTACATCGTCATTGGCTCCTGGAACCCATAGGGCCCAATGATAACCAATGCTGAATTGCGCAGCAGTCTTCGACCGCCTACCGCAACGCTGCACAACGCCAGCGCAGTTACCTAATTTCCCCTTGTCCCTCCTTACAGGTCAGGCATCCGCCATTTAGGAGGGCACATGGCAGGGCTCACAGCACATTTGGGCAGGAATATGGACAGACAGAACCACACACCAATTAAATCACAATAGTGCTAAACACCCTTGTGCAACCTATGTGGTACATGACCCTCTGCTCACCATTCTCCTCCACAGGGCACATCCGCTAGGGCTGATGTTGAGATGGCCTCATCCTCCGGTGTACAGACCCCTGGTGGACCTGTCGCACAGCAGTACTCCCAGCTTCCCTGTTGTCCTGTGCCTCTGTCCCCTGAACCGTGTGCCCACTGCCACTGATCCCAGGTCCCTGATCGTCCTGTGTTTGTGGGGTTGGCTGGGGTCCCTGTAGTGGTGGACACACTGCTGATTGATGTGTCCTGGGGACAGTGGCATGGGCCCGCTGGGTGGGTGCTGTAGTGGTGTTTCCTGAGGGGGGAGGTTCTTTGGTGGGTTGGGACTGTGGCAGGGGAACCGAATGTCCAGAGGTCCCTGATGGGCCGGGCTGGTCATCTTGATCCAGGCGTGCAGAGGTGCTGTCGTCTCTGTGGGCCTCTTCTGTGGGGGGACTGGATATGGCTGGCACCTGCAGTCCGATGACGTTGGGTAGGGGTCCAGTTGGGGTGTAAATGCATAGTTATTGTATCTGTGTGTGCCATCTTGTGCAATGGGTGTGTTTCCCTCTACTCCTGTGCTTGCATTATCACCTTGGCCCTTGTGTGAGTAGTGATTGTGTGCCCTGGCTGAGTCGCTGCACTGGACATGCTTTGGTGATGGGTGTCCATGCAGGTCTGTGATGGGTGTCCATGCATTGTTGTGACATGCAGGGCTTGATATTGTTATGTGTGGGTTGTGATAGTGAGGTATATGTAAGGTAGTGGAGTGATGGGGGTGAGGGTAGGGGTAGGAGTTTGTGATGGCATGCAGGTAGGGTGGGGGATATAATAGTAAAGATTTGCCTTACCAGAGTCCAGTCCTCCTGCTACTCCTGCAAGGCCCTCAGGATGCATGATCGCCAAGACTTGCTCCTCCCATGTTGTTAGTTGTGGGGGAAGAGGTGGGCGCCCACCACCAGTCCTCTGTCCTGCTACCTGGTGTCTGGATACCACTGAACTTACCTTTAACCGCAGGTCGTTCCACCACTTCCTGATGTCATCCCATGTTCTTGGATGCTGTCCCAATGCGTTGACCCTGTTGACAATTCTCCGCCATAGCTCCATCTTCCTTCCAATGGATGTCTGCTGCACCTGTGATCCGAACAGCTGTGGCTCTACCCGGATGATTTCCTCCACCATGACCCTGAGCACCTCCTCAGAAAACCTCTCAGTCAACCAACAACCAATTCCTAGCACACATTTAGTACTGGTGAGGTGGAGGTCGAATAGAGCTTAAACCCAGATAGAAGATCTAATTAGGTAGATCTGGAAGTATTTCTAGATTTTGAGCCACTTGAGTTGAATGTGGTGCAGAGGTCATTGCTTTTGGTGATGTCCAGATCTCCTGAGGACTCTTACACTGAATGACATTTACATCTAGGTTTCCTTAGGCCAATGCAACTTTGTAATATGTCATTAAATTCCACAGTGGATAATTTGAGCTGAAAGAAGGCAGATTTACCCCTATTTTAAAGAAACCTGCATCAGACCCAGTTATCCCTACTACTTACCCACCAGTATCCTTGCTCCCATGATAATTACACTATTAGAAAAATAACTATAAACCTATCTTTCCTGTAATTTACAAACCAGTAACATAAAGCAAGATTTGCATTCAGAGTTGTGTATAGTACTAACTATGCTCTTGTATCAGTAGTGGGTGAGAGTACATAAGTACTGGCACAAGGTGATAATGGAGCTCTGTTATTGTTGGATCTCTCAGCCAGCTCTGACTCCATCTGTTATAGAATTCTGTTTGATAGGTTATTTGTGAGAGGAGTTGAAATGCTGGCCTTCTGTTAATAAGCAGACTATCTTCAGGGCACTTTTACCCCGCTGGCCCAACTGGTTAGGTATTTGGTATTTTTCTGATGCATGCATATGACACATAGCTTATTCTTAGACTAGATGGGAAGAAGAGTCTAAATAGCTGACAATTTAGGAATTTTCTGATGGCTGCAGGTAACTGAATGAATAACAATGCTCAGAAACCTAACTCACAAAACGGTGGTCCTGGTTTCTGGGCAGAATATGGCTACCTTAACAGAATATTGGTGGCCTAGGAAGGTGGGAGACCCTTGACACTGCATTCGGTGGTAAAGAACTTTGGGGTTTATTTAGATAAGGAATTAGCTTTTTATTCCCTGATAAATAAAAATTATGTCAACAGGCTTCTTCCATCTTAAGTCGTTAAAGACATTAGTTCCATTCCTGATGATAGACAGTCAGAAGTTAGCTGCACAAGCACTAGTCCTATCAAAAATGGATTATTGCAATAGTCTCTATCTTTGAATTTTAAAAAGTGTGGGTTATCCAAACTCCAGGTATTACAGAATTCACCTGTTTTATTTGATATTAGGTTGAAGGACACTGGAGCATGTGTCCATTTTCAGACATATATTATATTGGTTGTATTTTCAGAAAATGATTTTAGTTGTCCTTATGCCTGGTTCTTCGTGGTGTCCATTGAAGAGGTCCACTCTCACGCAACAGACTAGTTTCAGTGGTATCAATCAACCACATATCACTCTCCCACTCTACTAGGCCAGTACTCATAATCTTAATCGCCTAAATATTAAGAAATCTAAACTGGGTGGTTGACCTGTCAGCTAACTTTTTTGCAAATCACAATTTGGGTTTGCAAACAAATACCACTCGATATTTGGCAAGGGCATCCCTTCCAAATACCGAATCAGTATGTTATATGTTACTGTTTTGCAACCTAATTCCACTTGGAAATCAGTAATACTTTGCTGCCAGTTTAAAAGTGGTGGTAATCCATTGTCAAGTGGGAAAGAGTCCCATTGGGACCCATTCCACTTTGAGTATGTTAATTACAAAAAATTAACAGCAGGCAGTGGTCCAATGGACCACTGCCTGCTCTTACAAAATGAGACGTATGGCCCGATTAAGAGTTGAGCGATTCAATTGCCACAACTCCAATACGCCAGTAGTGAGGCAGTCGTCAAGACGACGGCCTCACCAGCCTTCATGTTACAATGTTTCCACCAGGCTGACCAGCAGGAACCAACGTAATATGACGTTCAGCCCAGTGGAAACAGTGCGGCAGCATTGCCTCGGCTCCCTTAGGGAGCTGAGGCCAATGGCGTCGCACAAAGCACCCTCAGAATGCACACTGTCTGCTGTAGGAGAGACCCCCACCTTGAAAAGGCTGGCAGAATGCAAAGTTATGATCAGCACATTGGTGCTGAACTCAGCACCGCCATGGCTGACCACAACTTCGACAGCTGCTAGCCAATCGGGATCCTGTCATGCCGCGTGCTTCTGTGGCATCTCCCGCTCAGGCCGCGGTGGGGGCCGCGGTCCGTGTTTCAGGTCTGCTGTGACCCTTTTTTATGGCCGCGCTCTGTTTTCTCTGCCGCGGCGAGGCCAAAGGCCCAGGATTGGGTGTCAGTCCTTGCCGCGCATAATGCGCGGCGCGGGTGTTGTCACGGGGTGCCCACGCCCTCCCCTCGGTCATTCCACTTACCTGGTGCCCCATTCTAGGGCCTTCTCTTTTTCCTTCTTCTTCATGAAGGAGCCATGATTTCTCTTTCCCAGCATACCATTCTCCTTCACCTTCCCTGCATGCATCTGTTCACCTTGCCATAATGGTGTCTTTCTTATATTGCTCTATAGACCCTTTCCCAATCTAAGATGGCATTTCTCTTCTTCCTGCATGTCACTTCCTGTCACGGCGTATACAAGGGGATAGATTCTTCTTCTCTTTGTATTGCAACACTTCTCCTATGGTGGTCATGCTCCGGCTGGTTTTCTATTGGACTCCAGTTTTTGCTCCTGTTTTTTCCTCTTTTCTTCCTGTGATATTCCTGGCATCAAAGTCCTGACTTTCTTCTGTCCTTCTTCTGTTCCAGGGAGTTCCTGTCTGGAGGTTTTTTCCCTATGGGGTTTTTCCTCTGGGACTCCTTCTGGAGGGCATGGACTGTGGTGGCGTACTACTGTCAGCAGCACCGTGGCTACCTGAAGGGGTCGCCTCTACCTCAGCCAGAGTAGGACTTGGAAGAACAAAGGCCGCATGCCATCCCCATCTGGCCTGGACGGTAAGCCACAGACAAATCGTGACAGATCCCTGATCTCAGCAGAGGCAGCGGTCTCCTAGGTGGCCCAACCACCAGGATCATAATCTGGCAATCGGACAGCCAGGAGTGCAGCAGTCTGAAAGACAGGAGTGCAGCAGTCTGACCCCCACCACTAGTTTGGCGGTCCGAGGACCGTCAACCTCATAATAAGGCCCTTAAACGTTTAGGAGCATATCTATGGATATTGATGCAAAACTGCACTAATGCAGTTTTGCGTCAAAATCCTTAGCACCTGCTAGTGCCATTCCACAGCGCCAGCCGGGATCCAACTTTATTGAAGGACGCATGCTGGTGCTAAGGAATGGCTAGCGTATAGAAAAAAGATGCTAGCCAGGAGGGTCGCGCAGGGACAAAGGCGCCAGTGAGTCAGAAATGATACTAGGCTGGTTAGCGGCAATAAATATGCAGCTAACCAGCCTAGCGTAATTTCCTGACACTCTACCACCCAAATATGACTCCTGTATTAATAAAGACAGGAGTCATGCCCACCGCCCCAATGGCCAGCAGACGGGACCAGTGTCCCCGGGGCATGGCAATAAGACCTAGTGCCAGGCAGGGGGCGCATGTTAGGGGCCCCCAATGGCACAAACATTTTTTAAATATACCTATCAATACTTACCCAGGATGGGGTACCGTGTCCTGTGGTGTCCCTCTGCTGTGTGTGGGGGGGGTGTTCAAAAGGGATTGGGGTGGACATCTGTGGGCCACTCCATCGTGTTTGGCCATGGAAATGGGTCCAGAGGTACCCTAACGCCTGTTCTGACCCAGGCATTAAATAATGACACTAAGCAGGCTTAGCGCCATTATATGGGTCCGCCTGCTCTGTGCGTGTCATTTCTGTGCCACAGTATAAATATGGCGCTACATGGTTAGCATCATGTTGTGGACGGGAACGCCTATCTTTCACCTAATTAGCGCAAGGTAGTTTGCCGCATCCAGAACATGACGCTAACTCCTATATTTTGACGTCAGCATCCAAAAAAATATGGAGTATATTTTTTTCTTTTGGTATGCTGATGTAAATGTTTAAGTTTTTTTTTTTTTAATGGTGGACAAATGGTTCAATGGGGGAAAGGCTAGAGTGCTTTTCTGAAAGTATTAGTAATTTTTATTAAAAAAATATGAATACACATGTTTGAATATTATAGTTTTTGAATTAAAGAAAATGTGATAATATTTGAAAATCTTTTGGTGATACCCAGCTACAGTATTTGCATGTAAATTAATTCATTCCCAGGCATAAGTATCAAACTGGCACGCTCCCGCATCCCACTTGTTCAGATGCCAACATTCTAATGCTGATTTCTTTTGTATGGTTTGGTCCTGCTTCCAATTAGCCTGCTTCTGGCAGTTGAATGGTAACACATTATCCCAAGTCCTGGAACAACCAATTGACTTGACGCCAAGGATGGGATTATTGGGCCTGGTGTAGGACCTGGGAGGCCCGTGGTATGAGCGATTAATGGGAGGAGTGGACACAATAGCAGCCAAACAAGACATAGGGCATCATTAAAACTTTGGTGGTCGGACCGCCAAACACCATAGTGGCGGCCTCCATAAGCCACCACATTGGCAGTCATACAGGCCATTGTATTACGAGTGACACAGCTAGGGCCACCAAAACCAGCCAAAAAAACAACACTGCCAGTAAGTTGGAGGATGGAAAACTGGCAGTCCAACCACCAGCACTGTCTCCCTGACAACCAACCACCGCACCTATTATAAGTCCAAAATTACAGTGACGGTCATGCCGTGGTGGTCCTCCAATGGCGGCCCTCCAATGGCGTGTTGCGGCCACCACACTAATACACAACACCACATTGGATGATTTAAAAACAACACAGCTAACACACATTCATACCCCCGACACATTTACAAACCACACTATAAACACACCACCTTCACACACCACAATCCTTTGCAACTCCCACGCAACATACACCATCCAGAGGGCCAAGAAAAATAAAATAGGCAAGTAAATTGGCACCCCTCGATCTCTCACTGAGCATATATCCCACACGCTCAACACACCCACATCACACCCATTTGCACCCCTCCACTCCATTTACTCTCCTTTACCTTCTCAATTCCCAGCATCTATCATCATCATTGATTATTGCAGTTCATAACCATGTCACCCCAGAAAAAGCCACGTTTCACAGAAGATGAGTTAAGAGTCATGGTGGATGAAATCATCAGAGTAGAGCCACATCTATTTGGAGCCCAAGTCCAGCACACTACTATCAAAAGGAAAATGGAAATGTGGCAAAGGATAGTCGACGGTGTGAATTCTGTAGGCCCCACCCCCTCAAAGGGACGACATAAGGAAGAGGTGGAATGACCTCAGGGGAAGCACTATCTGCATGTCCAGAACACTGGTGTTGAGCCCCCACCTCCTCCCTCACAACTCACATCCTGGGAGGAGAAGGTCTTGGCCATCCTGCATCTTGAGGGCTTGACAGGAATACCTGGGGTCTAGAGTCGGGTATGTCACAACAATAAAAATAGCACCAAAATGTGTTGGTATGCATGATTACTGCTCACCTTTTGCCACTCTCACTGTCGTACCTCTCAACAGTCCAGTGTCCACCTGTCCACAAACCCCTGTCTGGCCTCCATCATGTGAACTAGATTCACCTAGGAGAACTACATCTCTGAATAGAAGGTGTAGTACAGGGATTGACAGCATTACAAATTCCAGCACTGTTCCAACATTACTAAAACCAGAACAGTGTAGCATACTCAGTTTTAACATTTGGAGCAGAGCTATGGGGGCATGGCAACTTGAGAGACAGAGCTCGCTGAAAATTCATTCATAAAGGCCTTTTACAAAATACCTGCAAGCTCCCCTACGTTGCCTATTCGGATGGATCTAAATTTAGATTCCATCACCCACATAGCTGCCTGAAGACCAATATTGTATTGGATTAGGATTTGGTCCACATATATTTTTAGCCCATACAGAACATGGTTGAATGCTCTGCTGAGTACACATATAACAAGAAAAAACCCATGGTGTAATCATGTTGAAAATAGCTTGACCAAACTAGGGTTGGGCTTGTTCTGGTCAGACCCCCATTGTCTCCCCAAAAATGCTGCACAAGTTGTCAAGGATGCATAGTGGCTAAATTTAAAAGTAGGAAAGTTAGCTGAGGTGCCTTCGTTCAGCTTGACAGATAGATTTATATCAGTTAAATGCCATTATGAATTTGAAAATTACATGGATTTGATTTTATCCCCTGGAGCACGTGCACTTTACATCAGGTTTAGGCTTGGATCGCTACCACTACATACTTTCACTTGCAGGTAGTCCCAGCAGGATAACCAACAAGATCTATGCCCAATGGGCTGTGGGTCATCTGAAAGTATTGCCCACGTGTTATTCCATTGTCCCGCATATGCCAAACAGCGGACTCGATGGATTATACCACTTTGCAGATCCATTGGCATTAACAACTGGCCCCTAGCCCTTGGAATCTGCAAAACAAATACCCATGGGATTGTGGTATGTGCATTGGCAAGATTCTGAGATGCAATTTGGCACATAAGAGCAAAACGGTTAGGGGTATTTTGCAGTGCATCACACTAAAGCAAGTCTAAGGGGGTCATTCTAACTATGGCGGGCGGCGGAGGCCGCCCGCCAGAGTTCCCCCGACAGAACACCGCTCCGCGGTCTAAAGACCGCTGCAGTGATTCTGTGTTTCCCGCTGGGCTGGCGGGCGACCGCCAGAAGGCCACCCGCCAGCCCAGCGGGAAACCCCTTCCCACAAGGAAGCCGGCTCCGAATGGAGCCGGCGGAGTGGGAAGGTGCGACAGGTGCAGTTGCACCCGTCGCGAATTTCAGTGTCTGCTAGGCAGACACTGAAATTCTTTGTGGGGCCCTCTTACGGGGGCCCCACGACACCCCATACCGCCATCCTGTTCCTGGCGGGCGAACCGCCAGGAACAGGATGGCGGTATGGGGTGTCAGAATCCCCATGGCGGCGCAGCAAGCTGCGCCACCATGGAGGATTCCATAGGGCAGCGGAAAACCGGCGGGAGACCGCCGGTTTTCCCTTTCTGACCGCGGCCAAACCGCCGCGGTCAGAATGCCCTTGAGAGCACCGCCAGCCTGTTGGCGGTGCTCTTGTGGTCGTTGGCCCTGGCGGTCAATGACTGCCAGGGTCAGAATGACCCCCTAAGTCTGTATACAAAATTGAATACGTTGCTTTCATGGGGAATCATAGATCATCTAGTGACTCCCTTGTAATATTTGATTATAATCTTAATGCTGCCATACTGTATTTCTATTTTGCATTTTAAGCTTGTTAGTTGAAGGATTTTATACTATTGTCTTCTTATACTAGCGATCTTTTATCATTTTTGATTGTGTTTTAGAATCTTGTATTTTGCATTTTAATTGTTTATTTTTAAGTATTATCCAGTTCGACAGTTTTATATTATTGCTCTTTCATATTTTCTATGTTTGCATTATATGATGAGCTTTTATGGTATTTTTCACTACCGAAATAAAGCCTAAGTAAGTAAGTAAGAATACAAACAGAGGCAGAAAAAGGGTGGGTCAATAAGATTTATTGAACCAGCTGCATCTTAGATAAAATGGCATGAAATGCATTAATTAGAATGATGAAGCGTACTAGAAGCAAAATGGTGTTAAGAAAAGTGAAACACAGGGAAAGACCTGCCATACTATCACTATGCACAAGATGTGCAATTCCTACCTTAGCTATGTTAGACCACAGCAGGATAAGCCCTAATCCGCCTTTCAGGAATCTCCCCTGGAAAGACATCATCCCCCATACCTGAGTATGACAGTAGTGAAGAAACCTGTTATCAATAGAGACACCACTCCCATGTGGTCCAAGGAACCGGTGGTCTCAGCGAGCAGCTGTAACGAGGTAAGACAGCATGCGGTCGTGGTCATCTGGCTGGAACCTCCCTCTAATGTGCATGGGACAGGGAAATGTTTTCATAATAAAATGACTGATATTCTTAGAAAATGTCCCCATGCAAAAATGTGTGTGTTTCTGTGAATGTTAGAGACGCAATGTACCACTTGTGCCGATAATGCTATCTCACTGCAGCCTTGAGGAAAGTTCAGAGTGAAAGAATGTTGTGCTAAAAATATGTAATGCTTTCCTAGGTGAAAGGACAAGATAAAGAAAATAAAACCCCACCACGAATGTGACCAATTCTAAAATAATAAAATGAAATAAAATAAAATGTTACTAGGCTAAAGGGCACAAGCAGCAGGCCTAGTTGCTAAAATAACATACCAAGAGGCATCACTAAAATGGCTCTACAACAGAGGTAGATGTCACAATACAACCTGTAACTTTCTGTCTCTCACATCAACAGGTCTGCCTGCCACTTGGAACACAGAGACCACTCAAGAGACTGCCACTATCCCCACGGATGAAGCCCTCAGTGAGGACAACACTACTTTACGTGTTGACATTGAAGATGGTTCTGGCTCATCTGGGCATCCTGGTCAGACGACACCTGTCAGCCTCACTGTGACCACATCAACTCCTCCCAGCCTGGTTGTGTCAACATCTCAGGCAACTAGTCACACTTAAACCAGTGTCCCAGGGACAGTGACAACAATATTGTGCCCTCAGTCCAGGATCCTGCATCACAGCAAGACAACTCTGACAATGATGGTCCTGGAACCAGTAGTAGGGGGCAAGCTGCACCAAGGGTGCAGGCACGTGCAGGTAGGGTACGTGGGAGGGATAGTGTGGGCGAGCAGCATGTGGTTGCTAAAGATGGTTCTGGCCAGGATACCATCACTCAAGTCTTGGAAGCATAACAACAATCCCAAGGCATGATGGGCCAAGTACTTGCTAAACTCAGGGAGATCAAGGAGCTACATTGGGATTTTCATCTAGAAATTCATGGGAGGCCCACAATAGCAACATGTCCTTCCTAACAGTGGTGCTGAGAAACATCAACACCAGTCTGACCAGGGATTGTAACCAACACCAGACCCCTTCCATTGGCCAGTCGACCCGACCCCCTTCTGAATCTGTGGCAGCCAGTGGAAGGAAGGCCCTGTCAGGGGAAGAACCTCCCTCAGGCACCCCTGCCTCTGAAGCTGGAGAACCCCACTGCAAGCGGTGACGTCCCCCCAAGCATCCAGGAGGTGCAGATGGCAAGACACAAACCAATGCCAGGAAGTGAACCCTTCCTGATGAAACTCCTTTGTGTGCCACTAATTCATTCTGTTGACTGTTCTTCAAACACTTTTCATTTTCCATGCTAGTAGGACACTGGACTTTTGACTTCAAACCTTGTGGCATCTACCATAATAATTACATCCACTGTGACTGATTCCTTCACTGTTAATTTATTTTTTAGAGTTTTACCTTCGTTTTGTGTGCACATGTTAATAAACACACCTAATACTAAAACAATGCCTACTAGTAATTTGTCATCATTGAGAGAATTTGAATGGTAAATCCATGTGATGCCAATGATGAATACATAAGATGGTAATGGAAGGAGGGATATGTCACAGGTAGTGACATGCAGAGGTTGACTACTAACACAATGACACAATTGACTAGTTACACCAAACATTTTATTGCACTGTACTGCATATAGGCTGCCAAAATGACTGGACTGTCATAGCCAAGAATGGCATAACTATGTTGAGTCAGGTTAGATATCTCAAGGTACTGTCCACCAGGCCCCAGAAGAAAGGGATATGTCAGAGCTTGTCCCATAGAATAGGCTAAAAAATGAGTGGATGTTGTCACCAGCTTAAGCCTTATCACATAACAAAACCGGGACTACCAACTTAACATATACCATGACTCAGACAGAGGGCAGTATAACAGTCCCTAATCCCTAAACTGTGCTGTTCCGCATGATGAAGGCATCATGGACTGAACCCGGATAACGGGCACATGCCTGTGAAATGTAGAGGTCCGACAAATAAACAATTTGGAAATTGATGGAATGGATGTTCTTTCTGTTCCGACAGACTTGTTCATTGCCATTCGGTGTAACTGCGGCAACATGTGTACCATCAGTGGCTCCCACCACATGTGAGACGTGTGCCAAACTACAGATGTCAGCCTTCATGTGTGCGAAATCCTCACGTTCAGGAAACCGAATATAGCTGTCCAGGTATTTCAACATTGCTGAGAATACATCTTTCAATACATGACTGAATATAATCTGGGAAATCCCAACAGATAGGGCCACTATATTTTGGAAGTACCCTATGGCCAGGAAGTGCAACACTGCCATAACTTGCACAATGGGTGGTATGTTATTTGGATGAGAAATGGCAGGCAGTAGATCTGACTCCAACTGACGACAGAGAACCACAATTGTTTGCCTATTCAGACGGTACATCTGGGAGATGTGTCTGTATTCCATGGCCTGAAGACCTTGCAGTGGACGTAGGCAGGAGGATGTCTGATACTTCCCCTCCATTGGTTACCTATATGGGACAAGAAATTAGTATAGCAATCATCAAATCTTTTTCTTGCAACATACATAATACGTTATTGACATACTGTAACAAGGGATGCCATGATTTAATGACATGATGCTCAGTACACTTTGCCAATGTCAATTCCACAGAAGTAGCATGTTTCCCCATTACATGCCGCAAATGTATACACATCATCTATCTGGACAGCAACACATTTTTCCATGACATGCTTCTCGGAATGTGACATAAGTTCCCAAATTTGAAATGACAGGGTGGGGGTGTCTGTGGCTTCAATAAACATGTCATATGTTCATGACAATGTATACAAAGGCTGTCAAAGTAGAATGGCATATGGGACAGGACAAGATCAGTTTTTAGACCATTATTTGGAGTTGCGACACATTTATTATTAGCCAAACACTACATACAATGCTTTTAAAATGGCAGGTGCCTGACCTATTCCACTAGACATTAGGAACAGCCCTCGTCCACCAACGGAAGTCATCATGGCAGTAGGGGTTGAAACCGTGGCGGACAGAACCATAGGCTAATGTTGTTGCCAGTGTTGGTCTTGGGCCAATGGATGTGTCCACTGGCGGTGACAGCCGTGTACTTGGTGGCTGTGCCCGCCATGTTCTGAATAATCCCTCACTTAACTCTGGACACTGCTACCAGCAAGACCTCCATGACCTGACCTGCTGTGTACCACCTTTGGGAGCAATCATGCCACAGACAACAGGTGATAGGGTCCCTGCCTTCTCCCCGGAGGAGTTGGGAAGCTGGTGGAGGAGGTCCTACCCTGTATAGACAGCTGCATGGTGCACCAGAGGAGCAGGTAGGTGCCTCATGTCTACTTTCTTCCCTGTACTTCAACATATATTCCCTCCTCTCAGGCTAGATTGTGACCATGTGTGCAAAAATTTGTAGTAAAGGCCATGGAGCTATAATCGCTGTGGCTCACGAAGCCACAGAGTTAAGTTGTGTCAGAATGCCGGGCATATCCCACAAGATGTCAGTTGACCAACCTAGTTAGTGGAGGGCCTGGGCAGGGTGGTAGTTTGGTCTGCAGATTTGGAAATGTTTGTAGTCTTGTCCATGTACTCAGTGAGTGGTAGTGACCCACTTGGGCTTTTTGGGCTAAACAGATTGTTCATTGCATCGTTTACTGACGTGTATGTGACTCTGCCATTTAACATAATTTCCTGTCTTGTGTTTGTGTATCTGTGCAGGTCAAACCCCATAAAAAAGGGGTTTGGAGAGCCATTGCAAAAAGGGTGCAGACCCTGTGTGTCCACAGCTGGTGAAGCACCCACTGTGGAAAGAGGTGGGAGTACCTGAGACGCTGGGCCGGAAGATCGCAGAGGCCCAGCTGGGGCTGTCCTCCCAATGTGGGCGGGGTGCCCTTCAGACCATGATCCCCCTAATGGCTCGTATTTTGGCAGAGGATGGGCAGTTGAGGGCAGCACAGCAGCCACAAGGGGGTGATTACACACAGACGTCCTGCTTGTCCCATTGCCAGGTAATTGGGTGGGGGTACTGACTGCTCCCCTAACAATTATGGATGAGCCATGTGTCACAGAGTATTTGGGAGATTGTTTGTATTGACATGTCATGTGTATCTAAGTGGTGTACCTTGCCTTCTGAACACGGGACCTAGTACAAACCTTGGGGGAATTCACAAACAACTTATTCTGCAGGGTCCAAAATGAGGGTACTCATTCATGTACTGTTTGTTTTTGAAGTGGGTGTTATTTCTGAGCCAATAATGACTTCCCCTGAATGTCACAGACAAAAGGTAATTGTATTTATGGATCACTGTCCTCTGCCATGTATTTGAGCATATGTGTATGTAGACATATGACATCCAAAAGCAAGTTATCCTCAGTATATAATAGGTAATGGTGCCTCACTGCAGTCTCTGCTGTGTTGGTGCCTATCATATATGTGACATGGCTTACCTGGATAATTGTTTGCAGATATTTCAAACCACTTTCCCATTGTAAGTGGTCAATGTCCATTGACATGAATCACACCCCATGACTGTTGCCAACATTCAGTGTGCCTACATGTCAGAACTTGTCATTTTCCCTTTAGGAAACTTTCATTATCTGAACCTGACGTCAATGGTGTGTCTTTCATTTACACATGTAAGGCCTCTCTATGTGACACTGATAGTGCCTCCTTGACTCAATTGTGAAAGGTGTCACTAGTAGATCTGTACATTGTTGACAAGTGTCCATTATGACATGGGCATTTTCATTTCAAATACTCTAGGATATTGCACTTTTGTATCAGAGTCAGCTGGGTGTCATTGGCTTCATCCAAAATTGTTGGTACATCATGAAAGTGAAACATCCATGTGTGCACTGTCTTGTATGTTAAAAATGGGTGTGAAGTTTACAATTGGATATTTTTGTTGGCTGCAAGTTAACTGGAGGCTGCTGCATGTGGCACACTATTGGAAATGGAGAGGTCATCTAGTTGTTGTATGGTTTGCCAGATTTCCTCCATGCAATTGTAGTTGTCTGACATCCTGTTTTTCTTGAGGATAACTTTGGGAAATCCAGATGGCATGCAAGCATATGTTACAGCAAATGTATGTCCCACTTAGGTGTAATTTGTTCCTGAGGCCTACTTGACCTGATGGTATTCTTTGTCACTCAGAGTTGTGGTTGAAGTGTTATCAGGTACATGTCGTGACCCAACTTATCTTTATTTTTGCAGCATCCTGACTGGAGAAGGAAGGAGATGGTGCACTACCAAGTGGGTAAGCATCTGGCCACGGGACCTCCGGTCAAGATACCACTGACACAGAGGGACCCAGTGGCCTACGGGGTGAGGGGAGTGCCACAGGGGAGACTGAACATTCTTCATCATCATTGGATTCCTCCTCCAGTGGTTACTCCCTAGTGGTGGCCGACCCATCAAAGACCCCCCAGTACTATCATTGTCCACCACCCCGTTCTATCACCGCCTTCCCTGTTGCTCCTCACCCAGTTGGCCTTGCCCAGAGTGGGAGCATCTCTTTTGCCTCAACCACCTCTGCACCAGCCCCTGTTAGCCCTCTTGCCCTCAGTGAGGAGGCTATTGACCTGAGAAGTATCGCTGTGGCTCAGTCCACCATTGTGAATGCCATCTAGGGATTGGCAGGTCAATTCCACCAGACCAATGCATTCCAGAAAGGCATTCATGGTGCAATGCCTGCCCTACTGAGATCTTTTCAGGCTCTGGCCTCCACACTGACGGCAGCCAGTCACAGTCCACTTTCCGTTCCCCTTCCACCTCCCTCTTCCTAAGTCCAAATCCCCCCTTCTGCTACCTACCCAAAGCACACAAACAGATATTCAGGCATCCATCTCAACAGACAAATGTAGCGCACACAAATGCAAGCACCACAAGATCACCACCGGCATGCACATGGGCAACATCCACCCAAAGACAGAGCAGCAGTCACTATTTCCATGACACCCCCACCACCCTCAGCATCACACACACAACATTAAGCCTACCTACAGACACCACCACAACAGTCACAAACACAGCCACCACACCCATTCTACCAACAGACACCACCCCAGCAGACCCGAAGACATCCACCTCAAACACCACACCTGCAGATACCACAGCTACTGACACACCTACATCTAGGACATCCACCATGCCTGCAGTCATTACCCCAAAAGACATACCACTGCATTCCCCAGCACACCCACCCCATAAGCCCTAAACACATAAACACCCCCATTCAACCACCCAGCAGACACCCACCACACACAAGCATACCTCCCATCAGAACGCACCCAAGACATCCACAACTACACATAAAAGAACCACCCCCTCAACCTCCAAATCCTGACCCACTTCTGATGACCATCCCTGTGTGCTCCCCAGTACCACACCCAAATGGTCCTCATCCGTATGCACAGCCTTCATTTCCACCTCCAAGGCCTCACCTGCCCCCAATGCAAAGACCCATACCCCTATTCCAAGAACAAACACCCCTCCCAGATCCCCGCCCTCCCCAAGACAATCCCTGAGGTGCCTGCCTGCCCCCTTGATGCCCCTTACTGTGGAGGTTACATGACAGTCAAGTAGGGGCACAACATAATTCAATTTTTTGGGACTTTTATTGGACTGGCCAACTGTGCAGGTATTGTGGTATGGTGCACTTTGTCTATTTTATCTATTTGTCTCTCTGTCTATTGTGTATGCCATTGAGCTCCTCTTGTGGTGTGATGGATGTGTGTAAAGTGTGACCTCATTGCAGGGTTGTTTCTTTGTGGTGTTGTATATATCCATGCAACATCAATTGATATGTGTGTTGCATGTGTGGACAGTCCCTGGCCAGTGTTGAATGTGAGTTTGTGATTTGTATTTGTATATGTGCTGTAGGTGTGCTGTTGTTGCTTTGTGTAACTATGTTGTGTAGCCAAATGCAAAAACAACAAATTATGGACATTGTGCAGAGCAAATCAAACATTCACCCCCAATCACAGATCTGGGTTTAATCTATCAGTTTTTTTTTTGCTTGCCATGCCATTCTAGTTTGGACCCAGCCATATGCAAATCAGTCTTGACCCTCTTCCCCATGGGGACAGTCCAGCCCGAACTGCCAGACCAGGTCCTCCCTGGACCAGAAACAAGCATCCCGGGGCTCGTTTCAGGTTATCACCATTCATCTGGGAATAGTAAATGAACCGTTTTTAAATGGTATAGTTTAAGACATGTTGGTTGTAGTGTGCTGTTGTTATGCCCTTTAAAATTAAATGTTGTACATTACTTTTATAACATAGGTTTTAATTTTACATAGTAATTACTTTTTTAAACATATTAAAACATCTTTGCCTTTTAAAAAAAGGCTTTGTAAGTTTGAAATATTTGAAAAATATAGTTTTGATTACTTTCAGGGGTCATTCAAGTTTTATTTTAAAAGTTTTGAGGGTTTGGAGTGCGTTATGTTATTTTATGTTTACTTTCCTATCAACGTTTGTTGACCTTGTAGTGTAAAGAAGTTAAAGATCAGTTTTCATCTTTTTTTTTTACTTTTCTTTTTTGTAGTTATCTATATAAGGGAGTTCTAAATGCTATTCTATATGTATCAATAGGTTTAAAGTTTGGCTGTTTACATTATTTACTTATTAGCATTGTAGTGATTGTTACTTACTTTTTGTGGTCTGATTTCTTTACACTGTAGTTTGCTTCTTGCTTTTTCCTCTGTTTAATCCTGCAAAGTATGGTTTTCTTCAAGTGTTGGTATTTTTGTTGTAAATTAAGGTACCGTTTTTGTCCCTTTTGTAATGTAAATGTAATAAGTAAAACGCATCACTTATTTTCTTGTACGTTTAATGCAGTTTGTTGTTGTGTTTGAGTGAACTCTTTTATTCTTTTTGTTCCTCATTTGGTGGGTACTGATTAATGTTTATAACTTAATGTGATATAAATATATTTGTTTTGAAAGTATATAACTTTGGACATGGCAGGCCATTCCTTGCTTGCTGATTAATGGTGGCAGCACTAGCCGGACTTATTGATCCTCTAGGAACTGTGGTAAGAGAGAACGATGTAGCAGGATTGCTTGAGGGAACCATTTCATTGATACAAAGTTGCAGCCCTCCCTCTGCCTTTGACATACTCAAACACCTCTGTTGCGAGCTGTACCTCAGAGGCTCTGGTTGAAGATGAAGGAGGGGTGAGGAAGGAAGGTGTTACATGACTTGATGGGCAGAGATTTCAGTGTAGAGGGGCATTACAACAGCAGTGTGGATATCTCCTCCCTGGCTGTGGGTGAAGGTGAAGGAGGGGTGAGCAATCACAATCTCAGTCACCATGAGAAGCAGAGAAATGACGGTCTAGAGGGCCAAAGCACCAACTGTCCAGATATCTCTCTAGTGCAATCTCAAAATTCTCAACTTGCACTACTTTCTGATTCTGCTCTTGTAGCTGCTGATGTGACCACTTCAGAGCTGTCAGCCCTTCATCCTGTAATTACACCCCAAGTAGGAGACAGGGGGGCTTCAACATAAAGAAAGAGCAGCAGATGCGACCAGCGATGGATTCTGGACACAGTAAGCCGCTCCTAGCAGGCAAATTAAAAAGCTACTCAAAAGTGACCGTGGCTACCTTAAGAATCCTTAGGAAAAGCTTATGAGTCTGAGTGCTTCAAGGGGGGGTCCCTTCACACGAAGAAACCAGACTGCGAGTATTTTGTCCACAGGCAGCCCCATGCGAGATTGGGTGGTGTCTAGGGGAGAGGTGAAAGCTTTAATCTCACAACTATCGACTGCCTTTACATTCTCGAAAGCACCCACTAAAGAGTGTAAGCAATGGCCAGGCAGATTGCCCTCTTCTACTTATAGTACCTCCAGCATCCCTAAGAATCCCGACCTGCCGGAGTCCGGTGCCAACTCTCCTGGTGCGATTCCCTCCTCCAGTTCTTCTCCAGAGACCTTAATTGATTCTTCTCAGGCTGCTATTGAGCAAGAACCATCACTTTTCATTATCATGCTGACATTACAGGCTCAACAGGATGAGGCTCACCAATATTATGCCCAAGCTAGAGCTAACAATACTATTATCCAGAGCTCTCTCACAGAGGTCACTCGCAAGGTGGCTTCACTTGCTACTGATATGACTGAGTTCCAACAGCGTGTTTCAGATTTAGAGGACATAGGAATGGCAGCTGGGAAGTCTCTAGATGGCTACAATCATGCCTTTGACTCTCTGCAACTTAAGCTTGAGGATCTGGAGAATCGGCCGAGATGGAAATATCTTGTTATTTGGCATACTGAAGGGGAAAGAAGGTGATGACCACCATCAGTTAATGGTGCAGTTACTGGAAAAGGCTTTACTGGAGCTGTCTGATTAGCACTTGAAAATTCAGAGGGCACATCGGCTCCCCATTAACAACTTTGGCAAATCAGATACTGCAGGATCCAGTACCAACTCCGGGTGCCCCAGTCCCATGTTTATCTTCCTCGGAAATGTCTTGGTGAGACAGGCTATTTATGTTGAAGCTCGTCCTGCGGCACTTCTAGCTATTGATTCTTTGTCAATTTCAGCTTCCTCGGATCTCCGTAAATCTTGAATGAATAGACGTTGGAAGCTGCACCAATTTATAGAGCCATTTCAGGCTGCAGGTGCTCAGGCATTCTTACAAGAGCCAGCACGCCTCGAGGTTATTAAGAATGGTCAGAAGCAATTCTGTTTTACAGAGCAGGATACCTCACAGGCTCTATCTGCCAGGAAGGGCTGAAAGGACAAAGGGATGTAATCCGCTGACCACTTCTCCTACCTATGGGGGCAGGGGGACTGTCGATCCCCTTTGGATATGAACTAGCTATTAGATTATCCATTTTTCTTTTTTTGTGCTGACTGTCTAAGCTTCTTTTTATCATTGTCCCATTTCTTCTGTCTTTCTCCTTTTTTCTTTTCTTCTTGCTTGCTCCTTGTCTTATCATGGGCCTCCGACTTGGGATATCGTAGTTGGTTTTGGGTAGGGGTCAGGGGCATGGAGGGAGGATGCTTTCATGGCTGACAGATGGGGTGATTCTCTTAACCAGCATCTGGTGGATAGGTCAGATGCTAAGAGGTGGGGTAGGGTGGCAGGGGACATGGGAATGGGGGTGGGGGGACTTTTTTCTTTTTGGGAAGAAAAATTGTTCTTTCCTCAGCTATTGGTGTGGTGAGGGTTTTTATCAGACACTAGATGACTTTCAATGCTCCAAAATGTTTGGGAGGCACGTAATGGGTCTTATCAAGTTCATGTGTTGGAATGTGTGTGGGTTGAATTCTCTTAGCAAATGTAAGTTAGCCCGCGAGGAGATTCAAATGTATAAGCCGCATCTTCTCTTTTTAACAGAAAAGCACATAGGGGGTTATTACAACTTTGGAGGAGGTGTTAATCCGTCCCAAATGTGACAGATATACCACCAGCCGTATTACGAGTTCCATAGGATATAATGGACTTGTAATACGGCTGGTGGTATATCCGTCACTTTACCGTCACATTTGGGACGGATTAACACCTCCTCCAAAGTTGTAATAACCCCCATAGTGTATAAGAATAAATCACAACTCAAACAACTTGGATATAATCTAATTGTCTGTATTTCTCAGTCTGTTTCAATCCAGGGCGTAGCTATGTTTGGAGATAAACTGTTGGATTACAAGATTCTAAAAACTTTGACGGACACCAAGGGTCACTGAGTAATTGCACAGCTGTGGCTTTATTGTATAAAATATGTATTTTGTACAGTATATGGCACCACTGTTAATGACACTGAGGTTATAAATGGACTCACTCTTGAATTACTGGAGCAGTCAGGGGAACTCTTTGTCTTTAGGGATTTTAACTGTGTAATGGATTACTCTTTGGATTCAACCAACTACAGGACTTCTCCACGAATGGCTAAAACTGGGGCTTCTAAAATTGATTTGGCTCAGCTTCATTGTCTTATGGATGTTTGGAGGGCTCCTTATGTAGTGGCTCCAGGATACACGCACTATTCAGCCTCGCATACTCACTAGTCTAGGATTGATTTGGCCTATGCGCATGATTATTCCAACATGGAGCCTGGAAGTGTGCCCTACAGTTACTTCGGACCATAACCCTGTACTTTTTTCATGCCAGCTTCAGGCATGAATCAGTCAGAGATGTTGTTTTTCTTACCAGCGCCACCTATGTATGGATTCAGAATTTGTTCTGACTATCACTAAAGAGTTGACAGAGTTTGTCCAAATAAGCATGGGTATAGCTTCTCCATTCACTGTCTGGGACTCTATGAAGGCATTTTTGTGAGGGATCACTCAGCACTTTATTTACTGTCAGAACAGAGATAAATCGATTACCCTGCGGTCACTCTGCCAGTTAGTGACACAGTTAGAACTTTCCCATGCTAAGGACATTTTGAAAGGGGGCATCAACCAACAGAAGGTATATCTTTCTCTGATTAAAAATTAAGCTAAGTTAGGGAGGGAACTGAGGGAAAAGATAACGGCTAGATATTGAAGTCACTGCTTCCTTCAATATGAGTATGGGGAGCAAGTAGGGCGTGTTGGCATATCATATTGCAGACAAACAGTCTTAGGGGGTCATTCCAACCCTGGCGGTCGGTGTTAAACCTGCGGCCAACCCGCAAACAGGCTGGTGGGAAAAAAAATGGAATTCCGACCCTGGCGGAAACCGCCAACAGCGACCGCCACATCAACACACCGCCCGCCACGGCGGTACAAACAAACATCACGGCGGTCACCGCCAACAGACAGGCGGGAGACAATGTACCGCCCACTGTATCACAACCTACCAATCCGCCACCTTTTCCGGGGCAGTAGCCCCACCGATAAAAACACGGCGGAAACAGCCATTTCGAAGGGAAAACGCTCACCTCCATACAGCCCACGAGGAATCAGGACAGAATGGAACCCGAACTCCACATACTCCCAGCGATAGTGTTCCTGCTCCTCTACCAGGAGCACGAACGCCGGCGCAGAAGACAACGGTGAGTACTGCACCTACGACACAGGGGAGGGTGGAGGGGAAATTATTACAGGTACACACATACGCGACACACCCACCCTCACCCTCACCCACTACAACACACACATCAATGCATAGTAACACATCAGAGTGACACCCCCCCAAACCCCCCGGAAGAATGCAAATACAAAAGGAAATGATTCTAAACATTGGAATATATTGTATTACTGCCCAAAAAATATATATACACATCAAAAACATTTAAATACATAAATGTACAAGTCCGAGCATTGTAGCAGGCATTGTTCGTGGACCACTGGGCCCAAATCACATGGGCAAAGCCCACACAGGATACCTGACTCCAACGGAGAGAACACTGCAGGGGCATCAGATAGCAAAACTACAGGCACCTCAGGGGGAAGTGAAGGGGGGGCACCTCAGCCAGATGAGTGCACGACGCCAGATCCACGAGGGGCCTCCATGGCCACTGTTCAATCCTGGGGAGTGCAAAGCCACAGTCTCACAAGTCCAGACAGTGGGTGGGCTGTCCACTGTTCCGTCCTGGGGATCGCAAAGCCACAGCCTCACAAGTCCAGACAGTGGGTGGGCTGCCCACTGTTACATCCTGGGGAGTGCAAAGCCACAGTCTCACAAGTCCAGACAGTGGGTGGGCTGCCCACTGTTACATTCTGGGGAGTGCAAAGCCACAGTCTCACAAGTCCAGACAGTGGGTGGGCTGCCCACTGTTACATCCTGGGGAGTGCAAAGCCACAGTCTCACAAGTCCAGACAGTGGGTGGCCTGCCCACTGTTACATCCTGGGGAGTGCAAAGCCACAGTCTCACAAGTGGATAACAGTCTCCACTGGTTCTGGAGGGGGCCTGGTGCCCAGAGTGCTTCGTGCAGCCCTGCCCGACACAGATGCGGGCCAGCCCCTGCCGCACATGGGCCAGCGGTACTTGAGACGGCGGTGCCCAGTGCAGCGGTACTTGAGATGAAGGGCCCAGTGCAGCGGTGCTTGAGACGGCGGTGCCCAGTGCAGTGGTGCTTGAGATGGCGGTGCCCAGTGCAGCGGTGCTTGAGACGGCGGTGCCCAGTGCAGCGGGGCTTGAGACGGCGGTGCCCAGTGCAGCGGTACTTGAGATGAAGGGCCCAGTGCAGCGGTGCTTGAGACGGCGGTGCCCAGTGCAGTGGTGCTTGAGACGGCGGTGCCCAGTGCAGCGGTACTTGAGATGAAGGGCCCAGTGCAGCGGTGCTTGAGACGGCGGGTGCCCAGTGCAGCGGTACTTGAGATGAAGGGCCCAGTGCAGCGGTGCTTGAGACGGCGGTGCCCAGTGCAGCGGTGCTTGAGACGGCGGTGCCCAGTGCATTGGTGCTTGAGACGGCGGTGCCCAGTGCAGCGGTACTTGAGACGGCGGTGCCCAGTGCAGCGGTGCTTGAGACGGCGGTGCCCAGTGCAGCGGTACTTGAGATGAAGGGCCCAGTGCAGCGGTGCTTGGGACGGCGGTGCCCAGTGCAGTGGTGCTTGAGATGGCGGTGCCCAGTGCAGCGGTGCTTGAGACGGCGGTGCCCAGTGCAGCGGTGCTTGAGACGGCGGTGCCCAGTGCAGCGGTACTTGAGATGAAGGGCCCAGTGCAGCGGTGCTTGAGACGGCGGTGCCCAGTGCAGCAGTGCTTGAGACGGCGGTGCCCAGTGCAGCGGTACTTGAGACGGCGGTGCCCAGTGCAGCAGTGCTTGAGACGGCGGTGCCCAGTGCAGCGGTACTTGAGATGAAGGGCCCAGTGCAGCGGTGCTTGAGATGGCGGTGCCCAGTGCAGCGGTGCTTGAGACGGCGGTGCCCAGTGCAGCGGTACTTGAGATGAAGGGCCCAGTGCAGCGGTGCTTGAGACGGCGGTGCCCAGTGCAGCGGTGCTTGAGACGGCGGTGCCCAGTGCAGCGGTGCTTGAGACGGTGGTGCCCAGTGTAGGGGTACTTGAGATGAAGGGCCCAGTTCAGCGGATCCGGCCATGGCGGGGAGGTCATTTGCCACCTGTCCTGTGGCTGGCGGGGCCCTCCTGCCCATCTGTCCTGTGGCTGGCGGGGCCCTCCTGGGCAGCTGTGCCGGGCCTGTTGTCCTCCTGCCCACCTGGGATGGGGCTGGCGGGGCCCTCCTGGCCAGCTGGGCTGATGGCGGTGTTGTCGGGCGTGCTGCCCTTCCCAGCCTTCCCTGATCGCCTGTGGCCCTTCCCCACCTTGGGCGGTGTGCCAGCTGTCTCCACACTTCCTGCCGGAGCCATGGTAGGGGTTTGAGTCCCTGGTGTTTTCACCCTCTCGCGCCGGCCACTGCCTATCTTGGGATGTTTCTCCGGGGGTGGGCTGCCCGTGCCTTGGCTTCGTACCCAACTGGCTGCCCTGGAGGGTGGGGCACTCCCCAGTCCATGGCAGACTGTAATGACAGGGGCCGGTTTTGTCGTGGCTGAGGTGCTGACTGTAGTCCTATGACATGGACGGGGTGGGGGAGTTGGTGGAAAGAGGTTGAGTTTGGACAGGAAAAGCTTTTTAGGAGCAGTGGGACGGGTAGGTGTAGTGGGTATGGGAGTGGAGGAAGAGGTTGTGGTTGTAGGATTTGTAAGTTTGGTGTCTTTGGGTGCAGGTGCTTGGGCTGGAGGCTGTCGTGAGGTGGATGGCTGTTGGGTGGGTGGCTGCCTGCGTTTGTGTATCTTGGAAGAGGGGGTCACAGACACACTGGGAGAGGACACAGGGGACGTGTAAATGGCAGTGGGGGTGGTGACTGCACGTGTGCAGGGGGTTCTGGTGTGTGTGCTGCTGAGGGACGTAGTGGCTGAAGATGTTGTGCATGCAGGTGTGAGTGGAGACGTGACAGGGAGGGAGGAGGGAGACGAGGAGGAGGGGGACACAGTGGAGGCAGTGGGTGTTGGTATGTCTGTATGTGGATGTTGCTTGTGTGAATGCCTGTGTGATGTGTGGTGCTTATGTCTGGCTGAGCTTCCCTTGGGTGTTGAGGTGTGTGCAGGCTGGTCTGATGGTGTGTCTGGGATAGGCAGAGGGACAGGTGATAGGGTATGGGTGGAGAAAGTTGGATGGGGGAGGCTAGAGACAGGGACAATGGCTGCCATCAGTGCTGAGGCCAGAGTCTGGAACGATCGCTGAAGGGCAGCCTGACCAGAATGAATGCCCTCCAGGTATGCATTACTCTGGTGCACCTCCCTTTCAACACCCTGGATGGCATTCAAAATGGTAGACTGCCCAACAGGGAGCGTCCTCAGGAGGTCAATGACCTCCTCACTGAGGGCAGCAGGGGTGACTGGGGCAGGGCCTGAGGTGCCTGGGGAGAAGGAGATGCCCACCTTCCTGGGTGAGCAGGCACGGGGCAAATGCTGAGGGGCTGCTGGAAGGGCGGTGCTGGTGCGGTGGGTGGCGGCTGTACCTGTTGTTGCGGGGGGCACAGATGTTGCCGCCACCACAAGGGAGCTCCCTTCAGAGGACGAGTCGGTGTCTCTGATGTCTGCCTGAGTCCCTGCTGTGGAGCTCCCCTCGCCCTCCGTCCCACTGGTGAATTCGGAGTCCGTTGCATGGCCCTCCATGGCCATGTGGAATGCAGCTCCCTCGTGCTCCGATGCCACTTCTCCTCCACCTGATGATGCTAATGCACACATGAACAGGAAGACCACAAAAAAAGGGGGGGGGAGAAAATAAAGACATGTTGAGTGCATGCATTGGCGACACCGTTGGCGGACAGGACAGACACAGAAGCGCCCTGCACTACGCCCCGCACTTGGGGTCGACTACTCAATCCGTGGGACATGGCCTACAAGCCTATGGACGACATCTGCACACATAGATGACACAGGGCCATGAATAGCTGTACTAGGCACCCTACAGAGGTGGGGGGCGGGGGGGGACAGGGCCATGCCTTACGGAGGGGCCTAGCCAACAGAAATCGCCCTGGCCTAGGGATACCCACAGCCCTCCTCCCCCACCCAGACACCTCCACTGTGCGCAAAGTCAACAGAATGAGAGTGTACTCACCCCCTTGTGTCTGCTGTGATGTCCTCACGCGCCTATCCAAATCGGGGTAGGCCACCGCCAGGATCCGGGACATCAGGGGGGTCAAAGTCCGACTGGCACCCCTCCCACGTTGGGAGGCCATCCCCAGCTGAGCCTCCGCCGTCTTCCTGCTCCAGCGGCGGATGTCCCCCCATCTCTTCCGGCAGTGGGTGCCCCGTCTGTGGTGGACCCCCAGGGTCCGGACGTGCTTGGCGATGGCACGCCAAATATCGATCTTCTGTTGGGCGCTGACCTATGTGAAATGTACAGGGGGAGAAAAATAGTCATCACCTTCTGCATGCTCAATGTGAGTGGCCCCCGATCCCTACCCTTGCCATGTGGCACATGCTCTCACCGTCGTTTGATGCATGCCTCAATCGCTCCCCTCCCCACCAACTTTCATCCACCCCACTCAACACAGGCTTTGCCCATAAAGCATGCTCCCAGTTTACTTACCTGTTGGTCTGGAGGACCGTAGAGTAGCGCGTACTGGGGGAGGACCCCATCCATTATTTTCTCCAACTCCTGAGCTGTGAAGGCAGGGGCCCTTTCCCCAGTCGCATGAGCCATTGTCTCTTCCAGACCGAGGTCACAGCACAGTGTAGGTCCTCTCCTGTCGAAGATCAGGTATCGAGTGATTAAGCAGATAGAAAATGGCAGTCACGCCCGCGGCAGTACGTACCGCGGCGGTGCGTACCGCGACCGCCGGCGCACATCGTCATTGGCTCCTGAGACCCATAGGGTTCAATGTTAACCAATGCTGCTTTGCGCCGCGGTCTTCGACCGCCTACCGCCACGGTGTGCCACTCCAGCGCATTTACCTCACATCCCATTGTCGCACTTCACAGGTCAGGCAGCCGCCATTTCAGGGACCCACATGGCTTACTTTTTACTGCGTCACACATACCTAGGCCTTGCATCAACACTCATACAAACCATTCAATGGAGTGAGAATCGTGTTATGTGCAAGCTGTGGTTACGTACCTGTGGGTTGATTGACTCTGTGCTCGCTGTTGTCCTTCATAGGCACCGTCCGCTGGGACATGCGAGGAGATGGCGGAATCTTCCGATGTACAGACCGCTGGTGGACCTGTCGACAATGGAGGAAAGACATGTCATACTGACATACAGGCTTGACCGAGCCACTATTCATGAACTGTGTGCCCAGCTGGAGCCAGACCTGATGTCACCAATCCGCCAACCCACAGGGATCCCCCCTCTAGTGCAGGTGCTGTCAGTGCTCCATTTCCTTGCAAGTGGGTCATTCCAAACAACAGTGGCCATATCATCAGGGATGTCCCAGCCTATGTTTTCCAAGGTGTTGTCCAGAGTGTTGTCTGCCCTGCTGAAACACATGCGCAGCTACATCGTTTTCCCTGAGGTGGGGGATTTGCCTACAGTGAAGGGTGATTTCTATGCCCTTGGACATATCCCCAACATCATAGGTGCCATTGATGGGACCCATCTGGCTTTGGTTCCCCCCCACAGGAGTGAACAGGTGTACAGAAACAGGAAGAGTTATCATTCGATGAATGTGCAGATGGTGTGTTTGGCAGACCATTACATCTCCCATGTTAATGCCAAGTTCCCTGGCTCAGTGCATGACGCGTACATCATGCGGAACAGCAGCATCCCTTACGTGATGGGTCAACTCCAGAGGCAACGTGTGTGGCTAATTGGTGACTCTGGTTACCCCAACGTGTCATGGCTACTGACCCCAGTGAGGAATCCCAGGACAAGGGCAGAGGAACGCTACAATGAGGCCCATGGGAGAACTAGGAGGGTGATCGAGCGGACCTTCGGCCTCCTGAAGGCCAGGTTCCGCTGCCTCCATATGACAGGTGGATCCCTATTCTACTCACCAAAGATGGTGTGCCAGATCATCGTGGCCTGCTGTCTGCTTCACAACCTGGCTTTGCGACGACAGGTGCCTTTTCTGCAGGAGGATGGTCCGGATGGTGGTGTTGTAGCAGCTGTGGAGCCTGTGGAGAGTGAAGACGAGGAAGCCGAAGAAGACGACATAGACAACAGGAACAAAGTAATACAGTAGTATTTCCAATGACACACATGTAAGAATACACACCGGCATATTACATATACTTAAACACTACTACCTCTCTACTGTCTGTCCTTTCCCCCCAGTGTATGGTAACTGAGTTGTGACTTTCCCTTCCGATTTCAGAGATGTGGGCCCCACTGCGTGACATCTGCTTTGTTTCCCCATGGACTACAGCTGTGTGACATTGGTATGTTGGCATCACAATGTAAATAAGCATTTTGGCACAGTAATGTCTAATACATTTGTTCAAAATCACAGCCAGACTTATGATTGTTTTGTGCAATAACTGTGTTTATTACAGTGCTCTATATTGGTGGGTGGCTGCAAATCGGTGAGGGGTGATGGTGGAGGATTGTCCATGGCAGAGTCCAGACTATTTGAATCACAGGTGCATTGTCCAAATGCCTGTGGAAAGTGGAGCAGGGGCAGTTTAAGGATAGACAGGGTGACAATGTGGGACAGTGGGATGACAATCGGGAGGTATCCTTTCCTGGCGGGGGTCTTGGCATCTTACTCTGTCTTCTTCCTGGATCTCAGGGCCCGCTTGTGGGGTGGTTCTCCTTTTGCAGGGGGTGGGGTGCTGGTGGCCTGTTGGTCCTGTGGCGGGGGCCTCCTGTCCACTAGCGCCGGCAGAGGTGGAAGGCAGTTCTTGGTCCATGCTAGTATCAGGGGCCCTTTGTGGTGCCACAGTGTCCCGCAATGTGGTGACTACCAGATTCAGAGCCCCTCCAATGGTGCCCAGGGCGGAACTGATGGATCGTAGTTCCTCCCTGAACCCCAAATACTGTTCCTCCTGCAGGAGCTGGATCTCCTGAAACCTGGCCAGTACCGTCGCCATCGTCTCCTGGGAATGATGGTAGGCTCCCATGATGGAGGAGAGGGCCTCGTGGAGAGTGGGTTCCCTGGGCCTGTCCCCCCCCTGTCGCACAGCAGCCCTCCCAGTTCCCCTGTTTCCCTGGGCCTCTGTCCCCTGGACCGTGTGCCCACTACCACTGCCCCCAGGTCCCTGTTGTTGTTGGGGTGGTGGGTTAACCTGGGTGCCCTGTAGTGGTGGACACACCGCTGCTTGACGTGTCCTGGGGACAGAGGTATGGGCCCGCTGGGTGGGTGCTGTGCTGGTGTTCCCAGAGGGGGGAAGGTCTGCTGTGGCCTGTGGCTGTCTGAGGGGAACCGGCTGTCCCGAGGTCCCCGATGGGCCGGGCTGGTCATCTAGATCCAGGTCGACAGAGGTGCTGTCATCACTGTGGGCCTCTTCTGGGGGTGGAGTGGACATTTGTGGACCCTCCTGCGCGGTGACGTGGCGTTCGGGTCCTGCAGGGGTATAAAAGGATGGTTGTTGCATCTGTGTATGCCATAGCGTGCAATGGGTGGGTGCCCGTGTACCCCGGTGCTTGCATTCCTGTGTGGGGGCTTTTGTGACGGTGGTTGGGGGGGATGGGGATGTGCAGTGGGCATGCTTTGGTGATGGGTGTCCATGCTTTGTGGTCGCATGCAGGGCTTGGGGTTGGGATGGATGGGTTGTGATGGTGAGACATTTGCAAGGAGTAGGTGTGATGGGGGTGAGGGTGTGGGTGGGGGTATGAGTTGGCATGCTGGTGGGGTGGGGTGGATGAAGTAGTGAAGATGAGACTTACCAGAGTCCATTCCTCCAGATACTCCTGCGAGGCCCTCAGGATGCAGGATCGCCAAAACCTGCTCCTCCCATGTTGTAAATTCTGGGGGAGGAGGTGGTGGACCGCCGCCAGTCCGCTCAACCGCGATGTTGTGCCTGGATACCATTGAACGCACCTTCCCCCCGTAGGTCATTCCACCGCTTCCTGATGTCGTCCCTATTTCTTGGGTGCTGTCCCACAGCGTTGACCCTGTCGACTATTGTGCTCCATAGCTCCATCTTCCTGGCAATGGAGGTGTGCTGCACCTGTGTTCCGAAGAGCTGTGGCTCTACCCGTACGATTTCCTCCACCATGACCCTTAGCTCCTCCTCAGAGAATCGTCATTGTGGTGCCACGGGTGTAGTGTGAGTGGTGTGGGTGAGGATGTGTAGGGTGATGTGTTGGGATGTGTGATGTAAGGTGCGTGGGTGGTGTATAGGTGATGGTGGTATGTGGGTCTGGTTGTGTGGGCGCCATTGCTTTCTCTCTCTGGTGGCAATTGTTTGTAGTCGTAAAGGGTTGTGGGTAATGTGGGTATGTGTTTTATAGTGGTGTGGGTGTGTGGATGTGGTGTGTATATGTGTGTCAGGTGATGGAGTTTGAATTGTCCAATGTGGTGTTGTTTTGTTTGAGTGTGTGTATTTTGAGCGTGGCGGTATGTATCGCCAATGGTTTACCACCATTGAATCTCCGCCGTGTTGATTCATGGGTCATAATGTTGTGGGCTTCGTTCTGTTGGCGTAACGGTGTGGGCTTTGATACCGCCAGTTTATCACTGACCTTTGGGCTGGCGGATTTCTGCGTGTGGCTGTATAGGGACAGATTGGTGTGTGTGTGGTTAGCGGATATCCGCTGCGGTGGCGGTCTGTTGGTGGAAGTCAGCATGGTGGTAAGTGGGATTCACCTCCAATGTCATAATGAGGGCCTATGTCTTTAATGCAGTTGAACCTCACCCGCTTAAAATAGTTAGGATCCCTAAGTCTAAATATGAACATTCTGCATTAATGTCTGATCACCAAGTGATAGTAGAAAGCCACAGGGTCCTGATTATCAGTTGTAAGAAAAAAGCACAATCGCCTGGCAAATGCTGCCTAAAAATACAGCTTAAAGTCAGGAAGTTGAAATCCCCGTTAGTTATATGCTAAATAAGTTGAATTGCCCGCCTAACCCATCTATCTCTCCAAATAAAACTGCCAATAACACCGTTGAGTTGTCTAAAGAAGGAGTTTTGGACTCACATGGGGATTGCCCTGAACAAGTATAAAAATGTAGGTAAAATATCCATCTTATTGATGTTACACCATCCAATAATACCTATTGACAGGTGATTGGAGCCTTTTAGCTTCTCTACAACCACTTACCAGAGAGGCTCATAGATGAGCTTGTAAATTTGTTCCACCTGTGACATTAGTTGGACCCCAAAGTATGTGGCCAAGGGAATAACTCCAGGTATAAGATTTACTGACCGGAAGTTAAGGAGCACCGGGGTTTTAGCTAAGTTTAATTTATAGCCTGAAAATATACCAAATTTGCTAGCTTCATCTTTAATGCAATCCAGGGCAACTACACGACTAAAAGAATATATTGCCACATCATCAGGCTTTGATCTTAAGTTCGCAACCCTGAGAAATTAAAGGCTGGATGTGATTACTGTGATACAGGACTGCAGATATGAATTTAGGTAGAGCCCAAATAATAAAGGGGACAATGAACACCCCTGTCTGGTGCCACAATAGATCCTAAAGGGAATGGATAAAATCCTGGCATAAGACAGTTGGACACTTGGATTTTTATTTAAGGCCTGCACCCATTTGATAAAGTACCCACTATGACAAAAGCAGACATAGTGGCCCAGAGACATTCCCAACAACACAATTTAAATGCCTTCTCTGCATCAAAGAGTATAATTTCCATATTAAAGACAGTTTTCTCAGAATATCGAAAGCCACAATGCAGCATTGACATGTGCCGTAGTGTCACGCCCAGGATAAAACCATGCTGATAGTGCGAAACTGAATCAGTCATGAAAGGAGTGAGCTGGGCAGCTAAAACCTTTGTGACTATTTCTGCATCTGCAGTGATGAGCGGATTTGGGCAATATGACCCAAGTTCCTCTGGAGGCTTGCCCTTCTTCAAGAAGAGGACGATCGGTTTAATATTCCAAAATGATGAAATCTTGCCACTAATCCCTATATTCAGACTAACTTTGATAAAAAGAGGTAGGAGGATTTTCATAAAAGTCTTATAGCATTCTAATGGAATAGCCTTATCCCCTGATGCCTTACCAGAGGGAAATGCCGATATTGCTTGATTGATCTCACAGACCATAATATCCTCCTGGAGGGCAGAGAAAGACATTCCACTTGGGGAAGAAATACTGGAGTCCTGGAGATAACACTTAAACGCGGACACATTGAATGCCCCACAGGGGCCCTGGTAAAAGGCATAAAAATGTCCCCCAATTGCCTCTTGGCTTGTATGTACGGATCCATAGTCACCTTTTAGAGAGTGGATATGACACTAAGGGGGTCATTCCAACCTTGGCGGTAAAAGCCGCTTACCGCTGTCAGAAGACCGCCAACATACCGCCGCGGCCGCGGTAAACCGCCACGGTCATTCTGACCCACAACAGGCAAACCGCCAAAATACAGACATCCACAAAAGTCCGCCACACCAAAGGCCAGCGAGAAACTGGCGATGACCAAACCTCCACCGTCACGCCAACAGAAATACGCCCACAGTATCATGACACACGAATCCACGTGGCGGTCTTTCAACTGCGGTATTCCATTGGCGGTACACACCGCCGCGCTCAAAATACACACACTCTTACAAAACACAGCCACATTGGACAAATCGAAATACACACACCTGATACACATACACACATCACTCCCACACACCCAATTAAATATAAAACACACACCCACATCACCCACAAACCTCCACTCCTAGAGAATCGGTACCACGCACAGAGAAATAGATATCCGAGCACCCAGACGCGCATATTACATTCTCCCAGCAATATTACCACGCACTTCACACAACACACCAATACACATCACCACACTTAGCACCACACAATCCACCCCACACCACCCACACCACCCCATGGCACCGCAAAGACACCCCAGGAAATCATACGGGTAGAGCCACAGCTATTGGGAACAGAGGTAGAGCAGATATCCAATGCTAGGAAGATGGAGCTATAGCGGAGAATCGTGGACAAGGTCAAAGCCATGGGACAGTACCCCAGAACAAGGGATGACATCAGGAAGAGGTGGAACGACCTACGGGGGGAAGGTAAGTTCCATTGCAGCAAGACACCAGCTCGCAGTACAGAGGGCTGGCAGAGGACCCCCACATATTCCCCCACAACTAAGAACATGGGAGAAGCAAGTCTTGGCAATCATGCATCCTGCGGTCCTGGCAGGAGTAGGAGGAGGACTGGACTCTGGTAAGTCAACTCTCTATTACTATCACCCCCCCACCAGCATGCAAACACAAACCCCCACCTTTACCCTCACTCCCATCACTCCACCACTTCCCACACACCCCACCATCACAACCCACTCATCCCAATGCCAAGCACTGCATGGTCTACCAATGAATGGAGACCACTCACAGCCCTGCGGGGACACCTATCACTACAGCATGCACACTAGAGAGAATGAGCTAGCCCACCAAATAAAAACTCACACAAGGCAAAGCTGCCAGGGCAAGAACAACCATAGAGGGCAACCCACCCATGCACAATATGTCACACACAGAAGCAATAACACTGCATTCACATCCCCACAGGTATCCCAGCCAATGTCACCGGAGGAGAGGTGCCTGCAACATCCAGTCTCCCAGAGAAGAGGCCCACAGTGATGACAGCAGCTCTGGTTGCCTGGATCTGGATGACCAACCTGGCCCATCAGGGACCTCCGGACAGTCGGTTACCCAGGCACAGTCTCACACCACCACAGAGCCTCCCCCCTCAGGAAACACCACCACAGCACCCACCCAGTGTGCCCATACCTTTGTCCCCAGGACATGTCAATTAGCAGTGTGTCCACCAGTACAGGGACCCCAGGCCCCTTCACAAACCCAGGACAATCAGGGACCTGGGGTCAGTGGCAGTGGGCACACAGTTCAGGGGACAGAGGCACAGAACAACAGGGAATCTGGGAGGACTGCTGTGTGCTGGGGGAGGACAGGCCCAGGGAACCAACTCTCCAGGAGGCACTCACCGGGATCCTGGGAGCATACCAACATTCCCAGGATACCCTGGGCCAGATCAAGGACAAGATGCAGGAGAACATGTGGCTGCAGGAGGGACAGTACCAGGGGATCAGGGAGGACTTGAAGACCATTAACACCACCCTAGTCTCCATTGCGGGGGTGCTGGCAGATATGTCCAAGAGTATGAGGGAAGCAGTGGCACACCAGCGGGCCCCAGACACTATCCCAACTCCTGAACAGCCCTCCACATCCACTGCCGATAGTGGACAGGTGGCCCCGCCACAGGACCAACAGGCCACCAGCACCCCTCCCCCTGCAGAAGGAGAACCACCCGCAAACATTCCTGGCGATCCAGGCAGAAGCCAGAGACTGTAGCCAAGAAAGCCCTCTGCCAGTAAATAAGACTCTTCTGAATGTCACCCTTGTGTCCCACTCTGTCACCCTGTCCACCTTGAACTGTCGTTGCTCCTCTTCCTGTGCTCCCTTGGACAATGCACCTGTGCTACAAATAGACTGGACTCTAACCTGGACTTTCCTCCATCATCACCTCAGCCCATTGCACTTCCCCCTTTTTGTCAAAGCACTACAATAAACACACAGAAAAAATACAAGTATGGAGTATGTTAAATGATTTAAGTATGTATATGTGTAACAAGGTTTAAACCTTGCAATTCAACAGGACAGTAATGTTTACATAGGAAAGACCTGTAGTTGGCTGCAGTGAACACACCAGGAGCAATAGTGGGGCACCAATATCTGCAAAAAGAGATGCCAATGTATACAGTGAGTGGGCATAGAAGTAGGAATTCACAGCCTGCCAGTGACAATGTCAAACATCAAACTGTCAATGAAATGTGAAATAACACTGTCTTACCTGTGTGTCATTGGATGTATTGATGAATGACTGCACTTCTGTTGTCCTCATCCTCTACCTCCTCATCTTCATTGTCTACAGGGCCCACTGCCATCTCCAGCCTCCTCCTCCTGCAGAAAAGGCCCATGGCATCTCAAGGCAAGGTTGTGCAACATACAGCATGCCACCCTGATCTGGCAGACCTTCTTGGGTGAATAGCATAGGGATCCACCTGTTAGATGGAGGCACCGAAACCTGGCCTTCAGGAGGCCAAAGGTACTTTCAATAATCCTTCTTGTTCGCCCATGTGCCTCATTGCAATGTTCCTCAGCCCTTGTCCTGGGATTCTTCACAGGGGTCAGTAGTCATGATAGGTTTGGGTAACCTGAGTCACCTGCAAATATCGAGGGACAACTATTAGCCACACACTAACCCTTATGTCCCACACCATACCCATACACCTACATTAACTGGGTGGGAACCAGGGCTGACCTATTAGCCACACGCTGTGCCTCTGGAGTTGGCCCATCACATTTGGGATGCTGCTATTCCTCAGGATAAAAGCATCATGCACCGAGCCTGGATACTTAGCATTGACATGGGAGATGTACTGGTCCACCAAACACCCCATCTGTACATTCATCGAGTGATAACTTTTTCAATTTTTGAAGACCTGTTCATTTTGCCGGGGGGTGGGAAAAAGCAATATATCTCCCATCAATCACACCAATGATGTTGGGGATACATCCCATTGCATAGAAGTCAGCTTTCACTGTGGCCAAATCCTCCACCTGGGGGAAAACGATGTAGCTGCACATGTGTTTAATCAGGGCAGACAACACTCTGGCAAGCACTATTGAGAACATTGGCTGTGACATTCCTGCTGCCAAGCCCAATGTCAATTGGAAAGAACCTGTTGCCAAAAAAAGGAGCACTGATAGCACTGCACAAGAGGGGGGATCTCACTGGGGTGACGGATAGCAGATATCAGGTCAGGCTCCAATTGGGCACACAGCTCTGTGATTGTGGCCCTGTCAAGTCTGTAGGTGAGGATAATGTGCCTGTCCTCCATTGTTGCCAAGTCCACAAGGGGTCTGTATACAGGGGGATGTCTCCATCTCTTATTCATCCTCAGCGGTTGCAATCTATGGGGCAAAAGAGTGAGCAGCTGGTTATAATCTGTACATTGTAACCGCTACAGTTCAATGCATATTGTGATTGTTACAATTTATTGGTGGCATATGTCCAGAATGTGAAATTGTGTACTGTGATGCAGTTATGATCCATGGCCTGCCCACCCCCCGAAATGGCGCCCGCTTGTCCAGCATGGAGGGACAGGTGGAAATGATGTAATTCCGCTGACGTTGTGTGCCGTTGCGGGAGGCGGTCGGGAACCACCGTGCAACTCATTAGTTATCATTGGGCCCTATGGGGTACAGTGGCCAATGGTGATGTACACCGGTGGTAATGGTATGCACCGCCGGGATGTCACTGCCATTTTGTATCTGTTCACTCACTTGCTACCTAACCTTCAACAGGAGAGGACCTACATTGCATGTGCTGCTGTGACCTAAGTCTGGAACCTACCATGGCTCGTGTGACTGGGGAAAGGGCCCCTGCCTTCACCTCGGTGGAGTTGGAGAGACTAGTGGATGGGGTCCTACCCCAGTACCTCCGGACCAACAGGTGAGTACACTGTGAGTACGATGCATGGGGCATGAATGCGTGGAGTGCTGTGTGTGAAGGCCTCGTTTGGGGGGGGTTGGTAGATGGGTCCTGGGCAACGTGCAGCATGTATGCTGGGCCATGTCTGTGCTAATGGGGATGGGAAGGGGCATGGGTGGGCCATGAGTGTAACAGGCAGCACCGTCAGATTAATACCTTTCGCTGTGTCTGTTTCCTCTGCAGGTCAGCGCCCATCAAAAGAAGGGTATATGGTATGCCATCGCCAAGGACGTGCAAATCCTGAGGGTCTACGGCAGGCGGAGCACCCACTGTCGGAAACGGTAGAAGGACCTGAGACGCTGGCCACGGAAGATGCCGGAGGCCCAGCTGGGGATGGCCTCTCAATGAGGAAGGGGTGCCCGTCGAACCTTGACCCCCTCATGGCCTGCATATTGGCGGTGGCCTATCCTACATATGCCTGGTGGGGTGGTATCTGGGTGGAGGATGTGTGCCTGTGGGTGCCCCTAGGCCAGGCCTGACATTGCAGAGTAGGTCCAATGTTGGGCAGGATCCTGATGTCCTGATGTGAAATTCCTCCAACCTAGCTAGTAGGCATCCACTACTGGGCAGGGGTGTGTGGGTCCCAGGTATGCTGCAGTTGGCAGTTTGTATCCCTCCCATGGTCTGGTGACTAGCATTGTAACTGGTAGTGCATTGCCTAGTGTGTAGGGCTGTTCCCTGTGTGTGAGTGTGTTGTGTACGCCAACAGTGGTGTTGGTGCCGCCATTGACCAAGTGTATCCTTTGTCTCTCCTCCCCCCTTCTTGTTTTGTCACCCTGTCCTTATGTGCATTAGCATCATCTGGCGGAGGAGCAGAGGCACCAGTGACGGAGGGAGCTCCATCCCACAGGACCCAGGAGGCAGAGTCCACCGACTATGAGGGCACCAGTGGGACGGAGGGCGAGGGGAGCACCACGGCAGAGACACAGAGGGGACAGTTCGGACACGGATACCTCCTCGGATGGAAGCTCCTTGGTAGTGGTGGACACCTCTCTGCCCACCCCAGCTACAGGTACAGCCGCCACCCCCATACCAGCACCACCCTCCCAGCAGCCCCTCAGCAAGTTTCTCATGCCCGCTCACCCAGGAGGGTGGGCATCTCCTTCACCCCAGGCACCTCAGGCCCTGCCCCAGTTAGTCCTGCTGCCCTGAGTGAGGAGGCTATTGACCTCCTGCGATCCATCTTTGTTGGGCAGTCAACCATTGTGAATGCCATCCCTGTGGCCCCGCCCCCTTAGCGCACCCATTGGTCCCTTCCCTCCTGCCTCCCAGCTGCTCCTCCCTCCCACCTCCCCCTCTTAATGGCGGTCTCCTTGGTGACCTCAACTTTCACCTGGAAAACACCCACGACCACAACTCCACAACCCTGCTAGACAACCTCACGAACCTAGGACTCAAACAACTGGTCACCTCACCCACTCACTCAGCAGGAAACACACTGGATACAATTTTCACCTCCAGCAATCACATCACATTCACACACACCACCGAACTCCACTGGACCGACCACCACTGCGTCCACTTCTCCTTCACGAAACCCCCCCACCGACTACTGACAACACACCACACCTTACTGAATGTGGGACAAGATCCCCAACATCACTGCTCACAACCTCACACAATGGCTAACAACCTGCGCAGACTCCCTCGCCCCACTGAAAAGTAACAACATCACCGCAACATCAAGACCACCCCCTGGTTCACCACTGAACTCCAAGCCTCCAAGCGTAAATGCCGCAAAACTGAGAAAGCATTGCGCCAAGAGCCCTCCATGAACAACTTCTCCACCCTCAAAACTACCATACTCAAACACCACCAACTCATCCGGACCACCAAAAGGGCTTACTACAAAGAACGTATAAATAGTAACTCACATAACAGCAAAGAACTCTTTACCATCATCAAAGAGCTCACCAAACCCAAGTCCTGCACCATCGACCCCCCTCACACACAAAACTTTTGCAACTCCCTCTCCAACTACTTTCACCTCAAAATCTTAGACATACACAACAGTTTCACACCATCCGCACCCACCATCACCACCACGGACACCACCAACATGACCAACAACACAACACCCCCCCCACACCAACCAACTTCACACCTGAACCCCTACCGATGATGAAGTAACCGAAAAAACCATGAACTCCATCCACTCAGGCTCCCTCACAGACCCCTGCCCCCACCAAATCTTCAACAAGGCCAGCCCAATCATCGCTCCCTAGCTCCACGCCGTGATCAACAGCTCCTTCGACGCCACAACCTTCCCAGACACCTGGAAGCACGGCAAAGTCACTGCACTCCTCAAAAAATCCAAAGCAGACCCGGAAGTCCTCACAAACTACCGCCCCATTTATCTTCTACCCTTCCCCGCCAAGGTCGCTGAAAAGATAGTGAACACCCAACTGTCTCACTTCCTAGAGGAAAATAACGCACTCAACGCATCCCAGTCTGGATTCCGCAAGAACCACAGCACTGAGACTGCCCTCATCGCCTGCACTGACGACATCAGAATGGGAGTTGACAAGGGCGAGAACGTCGCTCTCATCCTCCTGGACCTCTCCGAAGCCTTCGACACTGTATGCCACCAAATCCTCCGCGTACGTCTTTTCGATGCAGGACTCCGGCACAAGGCCCTGGACTGGCTCACCTTCTTCCTCGCCAAAAGAACCCAGAAAGTCCGCCTCCCTCCCTTCCAGTCCCCAGCAACCAAGATCATCTGCGGGGTCCCCCAAGGGTCCTCCCTCAGCCCTACCCTCTTCAACATCTACATGGCCCCGCTTGCCAACATCCTCCGCCCCCACGGAATCACCATCATCTTGTACGCAGACGACACCCAGCTTGTCATCTCCCTCACCAGGAGCCCTTCCACCGCCAAGACAAACCTCCACACCATATCATCCTCCTGTTTTAAAACCCTTCGCTTGCTACAGAAGACCTTCAAATGGATTCCTATAGAAACCAGAAAAACCATCACCAATGCACTCATCAGCAGCAGATTAGACTACGGAAACACCCTCTACACTGGTACCACAGCAAAGCTTCAGCAGAAACTCCAGTGAATCCAGAGCACAGCCGCACGTCTCATTCTCAACCTCCCACGCCACAAATACATCTCTGCTCACCTCAGATCCCTTCACTGGCTGCCCATCAGCAAAAGGATCATCTTCAAAGTCCTCATCCATGCTCACAAATCCCTCCATAACACTGGACCAGCCTACCTTAACGAACGAGTGAACTTCCACGCACCCACTCGACTCCTCTGCTCTTCCCCCCCACAGCGCCTTGAGACCCTATCGGGTGAGTAGCACGCTTATTACATTTTCTGATTGATTGATTGATTGATTGATGACAATATCTGTAATGGCTAGGCCAATCTTGGGGTTCTGTGTTCAGGCCAGCTTTACGTCCTGAATGGCATTCATACATTTGAAGGCCTGTAAAGTCTTTATGAGCTTCCTGATAATTTTTTCCTTATGTATTTGCAGATCAGAGACTATTGTTTGGTAAGGTGCAGACTCACAATGTTACCTCCACACACTGAATTACTTTTTTGCTTACAGAATGCCCCAAGGAAGTCCTCAATAAGTACAGTATATAAAAGTCTTTATCAGGGCTGGGCTAATGATAGCCCTCTGCTTGCTGTCAAATGGAGTAAGGTTCTCAGTCAGAATATAGCTCCTTCAGAACTTTTCCAGTGTGGGGAGCTTTAGAGGGCTTGGTACACTCAATGAATTTAAAAGTACAACAATTTAAAACTATAGTCATGTTGTACTATACGCCTGATAGGACAGCACAGTGGGCTGAGAATAGTATCCTGGATAAGACCAAGGCCCTCATTACTGCCCTGGCGGTCGGTGTTAAAACAGCGATAATACTGCCAACAGGCCGGCGATAAAAAAAATGGGATTTTGACCCTGGCGGTAACCGCCATCAAAGACCGCCACTTTAACACTCCCACCGGCAGGGTGGTAACGGCTGCTGGGCTGGAGACTTCGGTTTCCAGCCCGGCGGCCGTCATAATCCCACCCTCTGGATTACGACCCAGCCTATCGCCATGGTTTTCGTGCCAAATTTACCGCCACAAAAACCATGGTGGTAGGCACTATCAGTGCCAGGGAATCCCTTCCCTGGCACTGATAGGTGTCTCCCCCGCACCCCTCCCCCTCCCCAGAGACTTCCCCCACCCCCCCCTCCCTCTCCTGCCCCCGCACATATACACACCCACACGCGCACCCATATACACACATGCACACATGCATACCCACCACCACCCACGCATGCACACACACATACGGCAACACACACCAACATACCTTGTCGCACACATGCATTCACAATACACAACACCACTCATAATCAATCATTCATTCACGCATTCAACGCGACTCACACCCGCATGCACGCATCCAAAACATACACACACATCCTCCCCACATACATACAACACCCCCCTCTCCTGTTGGAGATCCCCACTTACCTGCTTACAGGGGCTCCTCAGGCTGGAGACGGTCCGCGGCGCTGCTGTCAGCAGCAGCGCCCGACAGCAAAACACCGCTAGGCCGTATCATTGCTCATTATATGGTCGGCAGTGTTTTGCTGACATGGCGGTGCTGCTGTCTGCAGCGCCACCTTACCGCCGTCCGTCGCCATGACCGTCAGCGGTATTCCGCCAGCATTGTGGCGGAATACCATTCGCGGTCATAATCCGTGTAGGCGGCTAGTAGCCTCAACGGCGGTATGTTGGCAGCCGTCGCCGTGGCTGTAGGTGGTAGTTACTGCCAATGTTGTAATGAGGGCCCAAGTATCCTAAATGTGTGCTTCTTGCTGCAGATGTTTTACATATGTTTGCCTCTTGCCCTAAACTTGGGGTTTCTGGGCAGATGTGAGTTGGCTTCATGAGTCAAGTATAAGTGAGTATTTCTATCTTACACTTAAGGAAATTATGTTGGGTTTTGGCTGGGAACAGACTTGGGATTTAAACGATTGTTATCCATTGCTATTGTAACAGCAAGGCTCAGTATTGCCAGTGCCTGGGTTTCGGCTCTACCCCCCCCCCCCATGGTGGATGAGTGGTGGGCTACTCTAAAGTAGATCCATGAGCAAGAACTGACATTGGCTAAATCAAGGGGCTTACGCTCAGTTAGAAAATGTGATTGCATCTGGTCCAGGTTTAATCAGGAGCCTTGGATTGTACTTATGGGCTTATTCGGGACAATGTTGTTCGAGAATGGTTTTGTTTACCCCTCTTTACTTGGTTTTTCCTTTTTTTTCTTTGAGAATTGAAGTCTTTTTTCCTGTTGTCTTTCATTGAGCTAAAAGCTTTTTTGATGCAATGATTGTCTGATCGTTTTTGACATATAAAAATTATAAAAAAATGAAAGTGTATGTATTTAATTTAATTGAAGACAATTTTGGATTTTAATGGATAAATAGCATTTGTAGGTATTGTTTTGGTTGTTTTATTGTTGTTTTCTCTAAAACGGTTGGGAAATAAAACATTTTGTTTTGATTTATTTTTCATTTGAAATATTAGATAATACATGCTTAAATATTTATTTTTGTGCCTCCATGTTTAATAACTTTATGTAAATAATTTAATTTGACTATTTTACAAAAAAAACCTTAGTACTGTGTATTTTTAATGGCATTCATGTCGTTGATAATGTTGTTTTTGATACTTTGGTAGTTGTATGTATACTTAAGATGATGACAATATTTTTTATTACTTTATTTATGTCCATGTTCAGATATTTTAAATATTTGCTAAAGCATTAGTTTTGTAGTTCATACTTGTGTTTTTTTAGTTTAAGTGTAGGGTAAATAATGTTTTTGTAATTTATAAATATGTCACTGATATTTGTGTAAATTGATATTGTTGAGATAGACATTCTGTCATAAAAATGTTGGAATGTGGTCAGGCAGTGTAATTGGTTCAGAGTTTGGGCTTAGTCAGAAGGAGGAATATGGAGGGTCAGGTGTGCTATAACTACTGGTCTCAGAAGACCCACTAGCAGACAGGACCACTTTGAGTGGCAGACAGGGCAGAGCGGATGTCATCCAGAATGTCACTCACTTAAGCCAGTTGTTAACTAGCATTCTGGATGGCATTGCAACAAGGCACAGCGGATGTCATCCAGAATGTCACTCACTTAAGCCAGTTGTTAACTAGCATTCTGGATGGCATTGCAACAATGCAGTCTCCCCCACAGGGTGTTATTTAGGAACTTCTAGTACCTCCTCTGACACCAGTGGGGGAAAGGTGCCTGCAGTAAAGGAGGCCGTAGTCCATGTATGGACTGTGTGCATGCTTGGTACTGGAGTGGTGGTGATACTGGTGGGAGGGGTGGTGGCAGTCACAGAAGCAAATTTAGTAGCCTATGAAGTTTTGACCACTTTTACAAGGGGCTGGCCTGAGATGGTGGCCTCAGAATCAGATAGTGAAGTGGCCTCCTAGAATGCCCATCACCCTCAGGTCTCTGAGTCTGGCAATGACTGTGGCTCTACGTTTCAACTAGGTCTCCCAGTGGTCTTTTTAAATTGTGGCCAGCATTTCTCCTGCTTTCCTCAGAAGAAGCTGAAAGCAGATAGGGACACATCAGTGATACATTGCAGAGTACAGAGTAAATTTACAAAATGGACACACATCAAAGAGAACCAGAATTTATACATTAAAGGCTTTATAAAAAAGAAAAGGACACTCAATGCAATATTACAAAGCGTCTGATTTAGAATTGTGTTTTCTGGTTGCTCTGTCACAAAAGCCATAAATCTTCTTTCCGCCTTATTACTAGTGCATTATATTCTATAGCATTTTGTATTAATGCATAGAGGATAGCAGAGCACCTGTCCACCAGACTCTATATCAGTCTTTGTGCCCCATTTATAGAACTTGATGGACAAGACACTCAGGGCTTCAATCGGAGTTTGGCGATTCCAGCACGGGACCGCCAAACTCGCGGGGAGGATTCCACCGCCAGTGTGGTGACGTCCTCCCGAGCATATTACAATGTTCCCACCAGGCTGACCAATGGGAACATTGTAGTACACGATTACTTCTGGGCTTCCCGGCAGGAACAGTGCTACAGTATTGGTCTTTGTTCCCTTATGGAAGTCAGATCAATATCGTAGCACTCCAGCACCTTTTGGAATGTGCACTGTCTGCAAAGCAGACAGTGCTCATTCCAATGGTGCTGGGCAGGGGGGCTCCTGCACTACCCATGCCAAGGCCATGGGCAGTGTAGAGGCTACCCCTGTGGCCCCCATCACTTTCTTTTCACCAGTCTTTCCTTGGCGGGGACACTGCCATGGAAAGGCTGGCGGGAAGCTGAGTTGTAATCAGCCAGACAGCACTGAGTTCAGCCCTGCCCTGGCTGATTACAACTCAGACCACCATCACCACATTGTGAACCGTGTTCCTGGTGGGGACGGCTGTCTTTAGGTGGGTTTGTCTACCAGGGTTGTAATGTGGAGGTCCGACCTTCACCGTGAGGCTAGCTGTCTTTGGACGGCCAGACTCGTAATGAGGCCCTCAGTCACAAATGTGACATAAATGTGGACCATCATTTTACCAGTGCCATACGCTTTAAGGTACTTGTACTATGGTTTATATGTATTACGCCGTGTTTGGGAAGGAGTATTCCATATGGAAAACTTGTTACCTTTAATTTTTGGAGTCTTGGTAACAGCAATGTTCCTTGCATGGTGTAGCCCATAACAGAATAGTAAATGTCTGCTATCACACTTTCTGTACTGATCGAACCAAACCTCAAACCAATAAAACAGTTCTTGTTCTACATGGATGTAACTTCAAACAAAATGTGTGTGTGTGGTTGTGTGCGTGCGTATGTGTGCATTTGGGACAACAGTTTTCTTCAGAAACTTTTCCGGTACTTAGATGTACAACACAAATGTCAATGTACTATTCATGTTACAGGATTGATTTATTAGCATAGTAGTGGCAACTCATCATGTTTATTAGACATGCTACAGCATATATTCCTTCTAATGTAGGACATGAGACATTGATCATGTTTGCAATGGTGAATCACATTCTCAACAATAAAGCAAACCACTTAAAAAATATATATAATGTTTTTTAGGTAGCCTACACATCATATGTTAGTACACATGCTTATGTCTAAACAGCTGAAGATGCAAAGCTACAAGCTCAAATGTAGTACAATATTGCAAGTTATGGCACATAAACTATTGTGGACACGTAGAATCTGATTTACTGGTTGTTGTTTAGGTTACTTAGAGCCTGATTTAGAAGTTGGCGGATAGGTTACTCCGTCACAGCGAAGACATAGTATTCCAGCCTACACACTGTAAAAAAAGGTTATAAGTTTTACCAGTGATGAAACTTAACACCTCAACGCTGCCTGAATTTAAAAAAATGTTTTTATTGAAGTACAAGCATATTTAAAGGTTGTACAGACATACACCAAAGAAGATCCAGTATCATCATAGCGAGTTAATATCTGGCAAACAGCGTAAGAGACATACACATTAAGGCATTATTCTTCCTGTACTGTGTTGTTTTACAGAACCAGTCAAACTAGCAACAACCATCCCTGTTACACCTGACTGCCTTAGGATGACCATCCATCAAATCTTTTGCCTGCTTGTCTCATATTTAGTTGATTTCTTTTTGAGAGCCTTATGACTTTGAGCACTTTACCACTGTTGATCAGTGCTAAAGTACATGTACACTCTCCCTAAAACATGTTTTGGTATATACCTAATTGGCATATTTAATTTACTTATAATTCCCTAGTAAAGTGCACTATATGTGCCTAGGGCAGTAAATCAAATGCTACTAGTGGGCCTGCAGTACTGCTTGTGTCGCCCACTTAACTATCACTTTAAAACATTTCTCAAACCTGCCATTGCAGCCTGAATACAGTCGACTTGGTATTTAACACCCCCTTGCCTAGTCGTAAACTACTCTTTTACTACATATGAGTCACACCTAAGGTAGGCCCTAGGTAGCCGATATGGCAGGGTGGTATGTAATTAAAACGCATGACATATACTTTTAAGCTTTACATATTATGGTAGTGAAAAATTCTCAAATTCGTTTTTCACGGCTATGAGACTTACCCCTCCCATAGGATAACATTGGGGATTCATTATGACATTTAGTAGGCTGTAATTCCTGATTGGGATGGGTTCTGTAAAGGAACCCCAACCCATCCACTTACCTACATCGCATGTTCAACATCCATCCACCTAACGGGTCTTCAGAAGAGGAAATGCGACCTAGGGGAAGAAAGCAGAACAGAACTGTGGTGGATAGAGTAACCAAAACACAACACAAATAAAGTCTGACTATTCTTGGCAGGGGAAAAGGGGCGGGGCTAATGAACACAGAAGTCCTACCAATTGGGCATCGAGGGGGGAAGCCAGAACTAATATGGAGTCTGACGCAGAAGAGGGACGCAACACCATAAGTGAAGGACGGGAGGAAGGAGAGCGCAGGACTGAAGCCGACCACAAGGAGCCAGAGGTCGAAGAACAGAAGGACGACGCTGACAGTATGAGGCAAGGAGAGGAAGAAGAAAAGTAGTACGCTGGTCCTGGAAAACAGGAGGAGGAAACTGACATGTGGTTCAACGTGGAGGGGGAGAGCCTGCCAGAGACACTACTGCATCCTGCCGCAGCCGAAGAAGGCTGTGGCTAGTGCGGTGTGTCTGAGGGACAGGGTGGGGGAGTCTCTACAAGGAAAGGGGGATTGTTTGAAACAGTCTGAGAGTACTCAAGATGCATGCCTCAGTTTAGAGAGAGTCACCCCTCAGAATACCCTCTCCATTATTACCACTGGAGTTGTGGTGACTGAAGGATATTGGATTTCTGTTGTGATTTTTGATCAATTTGTATTTTTAGGCTCCCCCTCTCGTGTACCTACCATAACCCACCCCGTAAACCCAGCCACTCCTTCTGCTCTTTCCAGTTATTCCTTGGATAAAAAAATACAAAAGTCACATTTCAGTTAATCTGGTGATGGGATTAAGTATAGAAAGAGAAGAGAATATCATACTCATCAAGCTTTCATTTGCTTTCTCCTGGAGGGGGCTGATGGCTAGCCTGACCATAAGACCTACAAGGAAGAAGGAAAAGAAAGAGTGTCCATTTATGCACCTGACAAGATGAGGAAACACCACTACCACCCTTCCCTCCTGGGATCCATGCCCCACATTGCATAAATCTTTCTCTGGGACTCCTGTTTTCTTTATGTCATGTAAATACTGATTAAAAAGACAAAATTGGTAAAAATATCAAACCTGTGAAATCATATTTCCGCCCCAGTCTCCCACAGGTTGATCTGACATGTATAGTACCTATGGAATTGTAATGATAAATCCTCTTTAATCGTTAAGTCAGATTTATTGCTACAATTTTGAAAAGTGCCACTTTTTGAAATTTGCTATTTTCCTGCTATTAGCCCTGTGTGCCTGCAGCCAGGCTTGTGCATTCCCTCTAGACAGCCACATACACCTGAATAGGCAGTGTCCTGATCCCACTCCAAGGACTGTATAGCTCCCTGTAGTGAGTCTGGAGTCAGGGCAGGAAGGGAGGACCTCTCTGCACTTCAAAGCCCTCCTTTGAAGTCTCCCCTACTTCAAAGGCACCACTGAGTATAAGAACTGGACTTCTGACTCTACCAACTCAGTACACTTCTGTACCTGCGGATACACTGCCATCAAGAAGGACTGCTGTGCTGCTACATGGACTTCTACTCTTCTGGACACTTGCTCTGGGAGAACTGCTTTCTTGTGGTGCTGTCCTGCTGCCCTCTATGCCTCGGTGAGAAGGACTGGACCCACAACACTTGAACCCAGAACCAGAGTGACTAAAAGGGCTTGCTGGCTTGCCTCCTGTACGTATGAAGGCCCAGAGACACAAAAGACGTCCAGTTTATCACCTACAGCACCTAAACTCTGCTATCTGAGAGTATTGCCCTACCAAGTGGTGCCAATCCAGTCCTGGGCCGTTGGAAGTGGGTATAGAATGCTTCAAGCGCCATAATTCACACATCAATGCTGTTGTTTCACTCCATCGACGCTGACACATCACCGCTGCTGCAAGGCCAACATAGTGCCATCAGAGCGGCACAATGCCTCCATTCCTGACGCATCCCTGACTTTGCGCATCTCAGAGTTGACCTGGTCCAGCGCAATCAGATAGCCTCAATTGGCGCTTTGGGCTTGAAAGCATTACAATTAGGTTTATTGTTCAGAAATTCATAATTTGACTTCGATTTATCAGATTTTTGTTGTTCTGGCCTTGTTTTGGTAATTAAATTAAGCTCTATAAATCTAACCAGTTGTGGTATCTTTTTGAGTGGTGTTTTTACTGTTTTACAGTTTGAAGTGTTGCACAAATACTTTACACATAGCCTCTTAAGTTAAGCCTGACTGCTCTGTGCCAGGCTACCACGGGGTAAGCAAAGCTTAATGCAGGGTGTGTTTGTGACTTACCCTGACCAGGATTGTGGTTCCTGTTAGGACAGGATGCATACATCTGCCAACCTGAAACCCAATTTCTAACATTGATGATCTGTGGTGAGGATAGGACTAACAGCACACTACCATTCCATAGCTAAGACCAATTTAAGCTAATTATCCCTAAATGCCATTTTTGATTTATTAAAATGTATCTTTTCTCAACTTGCTTGTTTGATCTGTGATTGCACCTGCAACAATGGATTTTTGAGCTGGACACCCTGAAGAGTTACACAGTAGCCCCGCTCAATGAGTTTTTCCAGAACAAGGTGTTGCCTGTCAAGAAGAGCATCAAGAAGCAGAGTTCCAAAAGGCTTTAATATTCAGGACATACGCCAACAAGGCCCCCACAGACAATGATGATGAGGAAGGGGATCTGGAAAAAGAGGAGGAATTGAAACAAGAATCACAGGGGGTTCTTGGACTGCTACCTGCAGAGGAGGGCAGCAACATCCTTCCGGGATTGGAGATTCCACCCAGGGTAGGGAGCTAGAGAACAGTGTGTCATCATCCAGAGGCCTGTCCCCATAGGAGCTGGCGGACAGGAGGTGGGACAGCAGGGCTGTAGCCACTGGGGGGGATTTGAGGGCTGGGCCAGCCTATAGTCATCTTTGCGCCCACCACCCCCCAAAGTGACCGAGCCAGCTGGCAGAATATTTCTTGAAAACTCCATTTAAACTCTGTTTTTTATCAGTCTCATCATAATAAACATGCTAGAGTTCAGAAGGTGAACAAGCAATTAAAATGCCTTTTTTTATATAGGTACTGTTAGAAATGGGGTCTTTGGTTGGCAGTCAGGTTTCTCCCTGTCCAAGCAAGGACCTCACTCAATCAGGGAAAAAGAGAATCACCTTTAGTTAACCCCGCTCACCCCCTTGGTAGCTTGGCACAAGCAGGCAGGCTTAAGTTCAGAGTCTAGGTGAAAGGTATTCGTACCAACACACATAGTAACTCAGTGAAAACACTACAAAATGACACACCACAGGTTTAGAAACATAGGAAATATGTATCTAAACAAAACAAGACCAAAATGTCAAAAATCCACCATACACAAGTCAAGTTATGAATTAAAAAGCAAAAAGAGTCTTAAATCCTTTAGTAAACAGTAAACCACTGTTAGCATTAAAAAGTACCTGGGTAGTGTCAAAATAACACGCACAGGTGAGTGTGCGTCGAAAAAGGTATGGGGTGTTTCGATTTCTCACCCGCAAGCAAGACTGTACGTTGTTTCTCCTTCTCCGGTCCGGTCGGCGTGCGTCGTTTTACTTCCCTGCAGGGGAGCGATGTGTCGATGCAGCAACCAGTGCTGCAGGCCTACTAGTAGCATTTGATTTACAGGCCCTGGGCACCTCTAGTGCACTGTACTAGGGACTCACAGGTAAATCAAACATGCCAGTCATGGAAAGCCAATTACATACACATTTCAAACAGGAGTACTTGCACTTTAGCACTGGATAGCAGTGGTAAAGTGCCTAGAGTAACAAAAACAGCAAAAACAGAGTCCAGCAAACATCAACAACCTGGGAAACAGAGGCAAAAAGTTAGGGAAGTCCACGCCAAGGATGAAAAGTCTAACATGTGTCCCCCCAGCTGAAAGTGGGGAGCAACTACCCAACCTCAAGGGAGTTCCCATCACTAAGGCAGAAGAATCTGGACAGACCATCAGCATTGGCGTGTTCTGTACCAGGGCGGTGTTCCGCCGTAAAGACCATCTCCTGTAGGGAAATGGACCACCTCAAACGTTTTGGATTCTCACCCCTCATCGGCATTAACCATCTGAGGGGCCTGTGGTTGGTCTGAACCCGGAAGTGAGTCCCAAACAAGTAGAGTCTTAGCTTCTTCAGCACCCAGACCACAGCAAAAGCTTCACGTTCTATGACACTCCACCTACGTTCCCTGGGAAGCAACCTCCTGTTAAAGAATGCCACAGGTTGATCTGGGCCCTATTCATTACGCTGTGAGAGTACTGCTCCATTACCATGCTCTGAGGCATCTATTTGCACAACAAACTCCTTGGAGTAGTCAGGTGCCTTCAGCACAGGTTCTGTCCATATGTCAGCATTCAGGGCATCAAAAGCCATCTGGCAAGACTCAGTCCAGATCATCTTTTTGGGCTGCTTCTTGGATGTCAATTCAGTCAAGGGAGCAACAATTGTGCCATACCCCTTGACAAACCTCCTATAGTATTCTGTGAGACCTAAAAAGGCTCTCACCTCAGTCTGCGTCTTGGGGTGCTCCTAAACCAGAATGGTATCAATCTTTGGCTGTAGGGTTGCCACCTTGCCACTCCCCACCTGATGTCCCAAGTACACCACAGAACCCTGCCCTATTTGGCACTGGCTTGCCTTAATAGTAAGTCCTGCCTTTTGCAGGGCCTCTAACACTTTACAGAAGTGTTGCAAGTGTTTCTCCCATGTGGAATTGAAGATAGCAATGTCATCCAGGTAGGCGGCACAGAACTCATCCAGCCCAGCCAACACCTGGTTGACCAACCTCTGAAAGGTGGCAGGGGTATTCTTCATTCCAAGTGGCATCCTTTAAACTGAAAGTGCCCATCTGGGGTAGAAAATGCAGACCTCTCCTTGGCCCCCTCAGTCAATGCAATCTGCCAATACCCAGAGGTTAAATCAAAGGTGCTGAGGTATTTGGCAGCTCCCGACTGACCTATGACCTCATCAGCTCGGGGAACTGGGTGCGCGTCAGTTTTATTGACCGCATTGAGACCCTAGTAGTCCGCGCAGAACCGGAGTTCTGGGGTGGCACCAGGAGCAGCAGCCTTTGGGACCAAAACCACAGGGCTGGCCCAATGGTACTGCTGGAATGCTCAATAACCCCTAGGATTAACATCTTGGATACTTCATCCTTGATGCTAGCCCTAACCTTGTCAGTAACCCTATAAACCTTTTGTTTAATGGGTGTACTATCCCCAGTGTCCACATCATGTGTGCACAAGTGTGTGACCCCTGGAATCAAGGAAAACAGTGAGGCGAACTGTCCCAACACCTGGCGACAGTCCTTCTGCTGCTCTGCAGTCAGGGAGGGGGAGAAGTTTACTTCCTCCACAGACCCGTCTTTTTCTCCTACAGACAGGAGGTCAGGAAGAGGCTCATTCTCTTCCTCTACCCCATCATCTGTCGCTAGGAGCATGGACAACTCTGTCTTCTCAAAGTGTAGCTGGAGCCGGTTGACATGCAGGAACCTCAAAGGGTTCCAGGGAGTCTGCAAGTTCACCAGGTAGGTGACTTCACTCTTGCGCTCCACCACCTCAAATGGCCCAGTCCACTTGTCCTGGAGCACCCTGGGCTCCACTGGTGCCATCACGCACACTTTTTGTCCAGGTTGAAACTCGACCAGAGTGGCATTCTGGTCATACCAGTGATTCATGTCCTCCTGGCTTGCTTCTAGGTTCTCCTGTGTGAGACTCTTGAAGCGGACAGTCTGGTTTCTCAGAGCCAGCATGTAACTAAATACATCCTGGCGGGGTTACTAGGAGCTTTTTCCAAAGCCTCCTTGACCAGACTTAAAGTTCCCTTCACAGGCTGGCCATAGATCAGCTCAAAGGGACTAAACCCAGGTCCCTTTTGAGGCACCTCCCTGTAAACAAACAGAAGGCATGGCAAGAGGACGTCCCATTTCCACCTCAAGGGCTCTGACAGGCCCATAATCGTGCCTTTCAAAGTGCGGTTGAATCTCTCAACCAGACCATTACTTTGGGGATGGTAAGGTGTTGTGAACTTATACGTCACACCACACACCTTCCACAGAGACTTCATGTAAGTAGATATGAAGATGGTACCCCTATCAGACACCACTTCCTTGGGAAACCCCACATGAGTAAAAACTCTCATCAAGGCACCGCCCACCACAGGGGCGGTTACTGATCTTAAAGGAATGGCTTCTGGTTACCGGGTGGCATGGTCTACCAAGACCAGGACAAACCTGTTGCCCATGTCTGTCTTGGGAACCAGAGGCCCCACAATGTCAACGCCAACGCTCTCAAAGGGAGTACTGACAACAGGAAAAGGTTGGAGGGGAGCCTTACATTTCCCCCCACTTATGCCACTTGCCTGACAAGTTGGGCAAGACCTGCAATGAGCATCAGAGTGCCTGCGCATTTGGGGCCAATAGAAGTGGGTAACAAGCCGCTCAAAGGTCTTGTCCTGCCCCAAATGACCAGCTAAAGGCACATCATGAGCCACACCCAGTAGGAAGGCTCTAAAGCACTGGGGTACCACCACCACACGGGCTGACCCAGGCTCAGGAACCTTAGGCTCACTATATAGGAGCCCATCCTCCCAGTAAATCAAATGTGACTCAGGCTCCTTGCCAGACGCCTGGTCTGCAGCCTGCTGCCACAAACCCTCCAGAGTAGGGGATGACTTCTCTGCCTCACAGAATGCTTCCCTGGTGGGCCCCCCTTCCTGTTGCCACTTTGACAACTCAGGGCCCTCACCTAGTTCAGCCACCTATTCCCTTGTAAGCTCTAAGGCCTCCCCCTCATGTTCGGCCTCCTCCTGGACCGTGGGAACTTCTGGGGCCGGTTTCCCGTACCCCTTGCCCTTCCTCCTTCTGGCAGACACCTAGGCCCCTCTTTCAGGCTCCACGGTCTCCTGATCACCCTGACGGGCTGCCATCGACCTGGTGGATACGCATACCTAACATCTCCAAGTGTGACATGTGTTCCACCTCCTTCCAAGGTGAATCCCCCAGGTCATTGCCAAGCAAACAATCTACAGGCATGGTTGGACTCACAGCTCCCTTCAAGGAACCTGGGACCCCCCCATTCAAAGTGAACCTGTACCACTCTGCACAGGCCCTCTGAGTTGTCTACTGCAACTAGTTGGTGAAGTGCCCAGGTATCTATCTGCTCTTCAGACACCAGGTGACTCCTCACTGTAGTAACACTGGCTCCTGTGTCTCTCAGAGCCTCTACCCTCTGTCCATTGATGGTCACCCACTGCCTGTACTTTTTAGTGTTCTTAGGCACTAAGGTTCTCTGGACCATCTAATTGTCCCCTAGTGAGACATGGGCCATTTAAGCTGGCTCTCACCCACCTGGAACCAACTTCTTTCCAAGTGCTACACTAGCCAAACCCTGGGGCTGCGCACCAGTGGGTGCCGGTGTACTCTTGGGGTATTTGGGGTCCCCCCTCACATGACCCACCTGGTCACATGCATAGCACTTATGTGGGGGACTCCCTGCCACAGGTTTCCCTTTGGAGAACCATGGCTTCTTTTCACTGGGGGGATGGGAATCCTTACCCTGGGAATCAGATTGGGGCCTTTTAGAGAACTCCCCCTTTTTACCCTTCCCCCCCTTCTTCTGAGAGGGACCTTGCCCACCCTTGGTGTGGTCTCCCTCATACCTCTTTTGGACCCTGGTGCACTTCCAGCGAGCGGCCTGCTTCCTGCGCAAGCTTCCTGCGGTCAGTCAGCTTGCTGTAAATCAGGTGCTGGCGCAGCTCTAGAAAACATAAACTGTACAAGTGCTCCAAAGCAATCAGATTGTAAAGCACCTCCTATGTTGTCATGTTACTGTCCTCACCTAACCATCCAGTGACCTACAGAATGAATCAACACATTCCAACCATGTTTGGGATTCCTTCTTCATATAGGACCTAATCTTGTCCTTATACTGATCAGGGGTGAGGCCATACCTAGTAATCAGGGCATCCTTCATGATAGGGTAAGTGAGCTCCTGGGGATCCCCTAAGGATGTCAGAGTATCTCTTCCCTCTGCCTCAAAGTGCCTCCACAGACCCGCCCCCGAATGAGATTAAGGGACCAGATTCATATGGAGAGCAGACTCATACCCCTTAAACCACAGCAGCATGTCATCTTCCCTCTTGTAATCCTTCACAAGGTCCTAAGGAATGTGCACCCTCCTCTCAGGCTGCACTGTGATGTTGCTGCCAGTATCCCTACTAGACTGTCTCCTCTGATCCAGCTCCCTCAAGCTGAGCTCATGAGCCAACATCAACTTTTTCTCCTCTATGGCCATCCTCATTTTCTCCAAATCCACCTGGTGAGCCCTCTCTGCCTGTCTGTCCTGCAACTCTTCAGGAGTCAGACCCTTAGATGAGACACTGCTACCTGCCTTGCAGATCCTCACCCTAGACAGAACAGGCCCACCCACAATACCATTGTGAATTCTCTGCACCTCCTCCTCCTCCTCATCCTCATCTCCTGTGCCCCTCATCTTCTGTGGCTGCCACCCAGGCCCTCGGTGCCTCTTGCAATCAATGGGGCAGGCAATATCCTTACAGAACTGTTTCAATTGGGCCACTGTGTAACTCTCCAGTTTCCCTAAATCAAAAGCAGCTCCAGCTGATGCATCTCCAGACTGAGACATGATGAAAAGTCAACAGAAATGCAAAGTTCCAAAGGCAGAAAACAAGTTCCCATTGAAGTTCAAAAGTCAATCAAGGATTACCACAAAGTTGAAGTAGGGAAAAATCCAAAAAAGAGAAAAGCAAAATCACAAGACAAGTAGTATGTGGTCACGTAGTGGTCTCCACTGAAAACAGTATTGCACACTTAATCACTGTATGTCAAGTACAAATACAAGTTCAATCCCAATCGCTGATCACCAGTGATAGAAATGGGGTCTTTGGTTGGCAGTCGGGTTACCCCGTGTCCAAGTAAGCACCCTCACTCTAGTCAGAGTAAAGGAGAATCACCTTCAGTTAACCCCCGCTCACCCCTTTGGTAGCTTGGCACAAGCAGGCAGGCTTAACTTCAGAGTCTAGGTGTAAGTATTTGTACCAACACACACAGTAACTCAGTGAAAACACTACAAAATGACACAACACAGGTTTAGAAAAATAGGAAATATTTATCTAAACAAAACAAGACCAAAACAACAAAAATCCATCATACACAAGTCAAGTTAGGAATTAAAAAGCAAAAAGAGTCTTAAATCCTGTAGCAAACAGTAAAACACTGTTAGCCTTGAAAAGTACCTGGGTAGCGTCAAAATACCACGAATAGGTGAGTCGAAAGAGGTAAGCGGTGCGTCGATTTCTCACCCTCAAGTGAGGCCGTGCGTCGTTTCTCCTTCTCCGGCCGGGTCGGAGTGCATCATATTTCCTCCCCGCAGGGGAACGATGCGTCAATCCGGGCAGCACCCGGGTCCGGGCAGGCGTTGCATCATTTTTACACAGCCAGCAAGATTTGCATCAAAAATCTTGTTGCACGGTATCAGCAAAACTGCACAATGTGGGTTTCGACGTTATCAGCCTCCGTCAGCGGGTGTTGCGTGTTGTTCTTCCAGCTATGTGAGTCAATTTTCCAGCCGTGATGCTGGTAGAGCATCAATTTCTACCAAGAAGCCGGGGGTGCGTCATTTTACAGCCACGTCTCGGAAGGTGCGTCAATATTTTACCCACATGACGGTCTGTGCGTGGATTTTCAGTTTTGGTCTGCTAGCTTCACCTTCCAAAGCCCCTTGAACTGGATAGGGCACCAATTGGTAGGGCAGGAATCTCAGCAGACAGTCCAGGTGCTGGCAGGAGAAGTCTTTGATGTCCCTGAGACTTCAACAACAGGAGGCAAGCTCAGCACAAGCCCTTGGAGATTTCTTCACAAGCAGGAAGGCACACAGTCTTTGTCCCCTTGCAGAGGCAGAAGCAGCAACTGCAGGATAGCTCCACAAAGCAAAGTCAGAGGCAGGGAAGCACTTCTCAGCTTTTCAGCTCTTCTTGAGGCAGAGGTGCCTCTTGATGTCCAGAAGTGATCTAAAGTCTGTGGTTTTGGGTGCCCTTCTTATGCCCATTTTGGCCTTTGAAGTAGGCTTACTTCAAAGGAACGTCTCCCTTGTTTGTGAAATCCGGCTTTGTCCAGGCCAGGCTCCAGACACACACCAGGGGGTTGGAGACTGCATTGTGTGAGGGCAGGCAAAGCCCTTTCAGGTGTAAGTGACAACTCCTCCCCTCCCTCCTAGCACAGATGGCTCATCAGGATACGCAGGCTACACCCCAGCTCCCTTTTTGTCACTGTCTAGAGAGAGGTGCAACCAGCCCAACTGTCAAACTGACCCAGACAGGGAATCCACAAACAGGAAGAGTCACCAAATGGTTTAAGCAAGAAAATGCTCACTTTCTAAAAGTGGCATTTTCAAACACACAATCTCAAACCCAACTTTACTAAAACATGTATTTTTAAATTGTGAGCTCAGAGACTCCAAATGTCTATCTGCTCCCAAAGGGAAAGTACACTTTAATCATATTTAAAAGTAGCCCCCATGTTAACCTATGAGAGAGATAGGCCTTGCAACAGTGAAACCCGAATTTAGCAGTATTTCACTGTCAGGGCATGAAAAACACATTAGTATATGTCCTGCCTTAAACATACACTGCACCCTGCCCTTGGGGCTACCTAGGGCCTACCTTAGGGGTGGCTTACATGTAAGAAAAGGGAAGGTTTAGGCCTGGCAAGTGGGCACATTTGCCAAGTAAAATTGGCAGTTAAAAGCTGCACACACAGACACTGCAATGGCAGGTCTGAGCCATGTGTACAGTGCTACTAATGTGGGTGGCACAACCTGTGCTGCAGGCCCACTAGTAGCATTTGATTTACAGGCCCTGGGCACCTCTAGCGCACTGTACTAGGGACTTACTAGTAAATCAAATAAGTCAATCATGGAAAGCCAATTACATACACATTTCATACAGGAGAACTTGTACTTTAGCACTGGCAAGCAGCGGTAAAGTGCCCAGAGTAACAACAACAGCAAAAACAGAGTCCAGCACAAATCAACAACCTAGGATGAAGAGGCAAAATGTTAGGGGAGACCACGCCAAGGATGAAAAGTCTAACAGGTAAATTTGCTGTAAATTGTCAGGCAATTTCTTCTGACAAATTGCTCCTTATTTTACTAATGTGGAGATGTTTAATTATTTTTGGTTTTCTGCCTGAAACGGCAGAGGATTTCGTAAAGTAAACTATGTGACAATTTGACTGAGGTACAGACAGGGCAACTGGAATTATGTGGCAGGGGAGGCCACGATTATGTAGCAAGATTGACTCAATTATGTAGCAAGAAAATGCTAATTATGCAGCTTAAGGTGGCACATTTTGTGCTACGATTACTTTATCATTTTGTCATTCTGATGCATGTTAGCGCTGCCTGAGCGAACTTTTCACATCAATATTAGGTCCACATCCAAATACAGCTACAAAAGCTATAAACAACAGCAGATGACCAGTCAACCTTTGCAATGGGCCTTCCACTGTGCAGCAGCTCGTGTTGCAGCATTTTTAGTAACTTTTAGTCCATTTGACCAAGAAACAATTTTTTGGGGTCAAAACCTGCAGAATATGCAGCAGAATATGTTTTAAGTGAGAAATGCAGCAAATTCCTAATTATGTGGAAACTGCAGTGGCCCCACAGAATCACATAATCACAGTGGTTGTGCATACAGGGAGTGCAAAGAGAAATTCTGCAGGATTGCAATTTGTTTCTAATACTCAAAAACATGTAAACACCTATAGCTGAACTGTACAAATATTTCCACATATCAGCAGTTGTAAACGCACAAATGAAGCACATATATTTTGTAATTCTGAAGTGTGAAGGAAACAAAGATTTTAATATGATCGAAACAAATCTTGGTGATGCACAAATTTTAAATATTGTATTGTATCGTAGCATTGGTATAGCGCTTACTATTCCTTTGTGTCGCACCGATGTGCTTATGTATATCTGCAGCAAGCTACACTTGGCATGCAGTTGTAAGGGTGTTGACCTTGTTTTGTAATACTATGTAGAAAATGTTTTTATGTCATGTGTGTCTACCACTGAGGTGAGGTTATCATGTTATGAGGCACGACGCCTAGCAGTGTGGTGAATGATGAGGTGTGAGAGACAGACGTACAGTTCGTGGACTTCAGTAAGCTGGCAGCATTAAACAGCTCTGCAGATACCTTTATTGTATCTCTTATGACTGTTGTCTACTTCAGTGGTTACTGCACTGGGTTTACCAATCAGGAAGTATGTGTATACTTGTGAGTCTGAGCTGGCATGGAAGGAGGGAGAGAGAAGTGGAGAGATCTGCTGGGATGTGTATTGTTATTATCATCCCATATCTAAATGTCATTGTAAAAATGTAAATAAGCGGCCACAGTATGCAGATATTTGGGACCTACAGTCATGGAATAGAATAAACTCCTCCAACTGACCTGAAGTTTGTGACAAATCTCTTCAGTTATTCCATGCCTGTTCTTTCAGTGATAGCTGGTTTATTGGCTGTTCAATACTGGTGATGGACAACCCTCATAGCAGATATGCCGTGTGAATAGAAGAGGTGTAAGTTGAAGTTGGCTGTCGACCACTGGGTGTTATTGTATTAGTACTAGCTTGGGCCAGAAATGTTGTAAATGAAATATGAAATATATAGTGCTCCTGTGAACCACAGGTCAACCCTCCTCACTTTGCCTGCCTATCGAAAGTAGTTTGCTAGTTGGGTTGTTTCTAACTCTGTAGATTGTACGTTGAAGATTGTGTTTGAGGGTGTGATTGTCTTTCCCAGGGAGTGTAATTGTTCCTGGAAGCTTCAAATGCTGGCTGGCTGGCTGTCAGTTCTGGAGTTTGGCAGCTTGCCCTGCGAAAGCAATGTCTCCCATGATTCCTTATGGTAAGATCGTATGACGATAAGAGGCGCAGTCCTATAGCGCAGTGTCCTCTTTTGTTTGCATTGCTTGAAGTTAGCTGGTAGGTAGAGCGGTCCTTTTTTTTTGGAGGCTCTGTGGTCAATGCAAAGTGCCTTGAACATTGTTCTTCTTGCTGAAGGTGGACAGTAGAGTGATTGTAAGTCAGGAGTCATGTGTTCTCTTAGGTAAAGGTGGAGAACAATTCTTGCAGCAGCACTTTCGATGAGTTGTATTTTGGGTATGATAATTGTAGGTGCATTAAGGTATAGGCTGCTGGCAAAGTCAAGCTGAGAGATTGCAAGTTTGAGTATTGCTTGAAGTTTCTGTAGGTATCCAAGGTAAAATAAAATATTTTCATTGTGTAAAAGGTGCTGTGTTTGACATTATTAACATGTGGTATCAAACATAGACCTGGATCCATGGTTACCCCTAGGTTTCTGATTCCTTTTAATATTGTTAGAGGGGTCTCATTTTGCTTAGGCCAATGGCAGGCATGCTATTTTCGCCATTGGCCACAGGTCACAATCCCTATCTTTGTAGTATTTAGCTTTAGATGATTCTTCATCATCCATATGTTTATGATAGTCATCACGTTTTAAAGAGTAAAAGTCTCTCAAGCCATCCATTTTTAAAATGATCTGGATGTCATCTACATAGTTGTACCAGGTGAGTTTGAATGATTTAATTGGTTTTGGTAGGGGGGTTAGGCAGATGCTGAATAATAACAGGGATATGATCGACCTCTGAAGGGTGCCACGGTGTTGAGTGTGAACAGCTAATGTTAAAGGTGGTACCAGCACTAGTTCACAGTCACAGGTGAGAGGTTTAGAAATCAGTGGGGATTAGCAGAACTCATTTCTTATCTTTTAAATATGGTGTGTCAAATAAGAATATGCTGTGTGAGAAGACTGCACAAGTATACACGGCATTGAGTCATGTTGTTCGTAAGCCTGTAACTTTCATGACCTTTCCCTTACCTGCTATATAAGTGGATGTCACTACCCAAACTTACCAGCCACTTAGAAGCAATGTCCAGTCAGAAAACTGCAGTATCCAATATGGCATTATACTTTGATTAGCCTATTTTGCTGGAGCAGAGTACAACTAACAGCTGACTGACATTGCTCCAGCCTACATTAGCCTGTTAAGAAATATAGCCTGTGACATAATGTATCTTCTCTACAGATCTTTATTTTGTTTGCAGGAGGAAGATAGTTTGTTAGGTGAATGTGCCTGCTGCAGAGGGCTACACATATCTTATGAGCCAGTATAACCTGTCTTTCAAAAATAGTTTAATATCTAGATAACAATACTTGGGTCAACACCCTGAGGATCATCTCCTCGAACCAAATAATATGGAAACCATAATCAGGGCCTCTGCAGCTGGCATCTATAGACATCTCTGCAGACCCTTGAGTAACATTTTCTGATTATTATATATTGTAATTTAAGATTTGTGTTATACGAATCTGCTTTTGAAATGTATTGACACATTTGAAATGCTGCTTTATGTTTATCTAATCATTAATCCTCGCATATTCTGGAATTTTCCTTCTGAGAAATGTGAGGAAAATCTGTAATTTAGTCACACAAGTCACATCACCCCAGACTATCTTAGGAACCTCAGGCCAAATTTAGAAGAAACTGGCATATCACTACTGATGCGCCAGTTTGCTTATGTCGCCTCCTGCTGCACCTAACAACACCATGTGTGCACTGTATTTATAATACGGCACACCATAGCGGTCGATAGGCCAATAGCATCACAATTTTTGACGCTATTGTGGTGCTTTGCTCCACTAGCATCAAAAATGCAGATGCTAGTTGAGCAAAGGTTAATGTGGGTGCATATATCTAACGCCTGCTCTGAGCAGGCGTTAAAAATTGTACCAAAAATGGCACTTTGAAATCTTGCAAATTTCACTGCGCCATTTTTGTGGGCCTCCTAACGCCGGAACGCCCTCCCCTTGCATACATTATGCCTGATGCAGGCATAATGTGGTACAAGGGGTCGCAAAGTGGTGCAGCAAAAATTGCCTCCTTGAGCCACATTACCATAAATAAAAAATGATGCTAGTGTGGCGCAAAGAGGCACTTGGGCCATGTAAATCTGGCCCCTTGTTTTCAGAAATGTCTAGACCTGTCAGGTTACTGAGTGCCGACCGATCCTGGCCTAAATACCACAGCTTCCTATGCTGCCAGAATGGGTCAATTTGAATGACAAAATCTTGATGTCTCCTTCTTCCTTACGGGGCTTAGGGGGGCTTTCTTTTCACAGGCAACCGACCAGTCACATTAAGTGGGGTATTATTTTTATCGGGATTAGTGTAGATATGTTGTGTAGTAAGGCATTTCTGAATCCCCGCAGATTCTATTAGCTTAGTCTGCTTTCACTTTTGTTTTGCTGTGTAACCTTAGCACACACATGCTGTGCAATACAACAAAACAAAAAATAAAACTCAGGTCCCTTGCACTCCAACTTTGATTTTAGAACAGAAAATAGTTCTGGTAAATGTGTTACCAGAAAATTTTCTTTTCCAGTACTGTGGATGACCTGTTGGAGTCCACCTCACTGTGAAGGTAATGTGATGGACATCAATGGATCATGGTCTTCCGTAAAGCAGTTAAAGCCTGACAAATCCATAGAGCCAGATGTCTGGTATAACAAGAATTGTCAGCCGGCTGCATGAGTATGATAGTTATATTGCACTACCTAAGAGATTCTTCATTTCCAAGAGGCCCATTCATTTATTTCCAGGAGGCTCCACAGGATGGTAGTCTTCTGGGACTGAGGAATAGCGAAAAGTACAGAGGCCAAAGAAAAGTGGCAGGTGCTGCTAATGGCCATGCACAGTCTAGAGAATGTTTCAATTGCCATACATGGTCTACAGAGATGAGGGCTAGAGAGAGAATAGAAACTATTTAGAAGTTCAGATGAGATAGAAGAAAAAAATAGAGAAAAGAGGTCCTAGGAAAGGATAGAAGAATGAGAGAAAGAAAGGACAGAAAACAGAAAAAAGCATGAGAGATGCCAAGAGAGACCAGAATAGGAAGATAAATGCAGCAGTAAACATAAATAGGTAGTGGGGAACAGATTGAGAGAGGCAGTGGGGACAGAGATTGACAGACTGGGAGAGAATAGAGAAAGTAATGGAGAGCCTAAATTGACAAAATAATAGCTAGATATACAAGGAGAAAAGGTGACTGGAGATTTCAAGAGGAATTAATGCATTATCATGTTTTGGCTAATACACCTGGTCCAATATGGTTTCAATGCACAATTTTGCACTTTATTTTTTAAAAGGGACTTTAGTGAAAGATCCAAAAATCTCTTTGCAGAGTTGTTTTTACAGTCCTAATAGGGTCTTATCATTGTTACTTGATCCAGATTGCATTTTGGAAATTGCTTAACAATTGCATCTTTTTGTTATTTGTTCATATATATCCTTGCTGAAAATTGATGATGGTTACCATTTTAATGCACATCAACCATGTCTCCATTTGCTTGTATAGACACTGGAAAGTGCAACCTACTTGCTCAGATGTCTATTTAAGAGGTGATTTGGCTTTTCAGTGTACATTTAAATATGGAAGTCTCTTGTCTGTTCTATAACATGAAGCTTGACTTTTATCTGTATCTGTAGCAATGCCGGACAATACTAAGTAACTATTTAGCATTTCTAGTACACATGACAGACTTCCATGCTTTCTATATTGACCACTCAAAAAAGTGTGTTATCGTCCAAGAAATGTTAGCCACATAAAGGATGCTGGCTTGAGGATTCGACTCTATGCAAGGAGACTACTGCATGCAAAAGAGTGGAGATTGACCATAATTCTGGAAGTGGAGGACTCTGTACCATTCAAATGGGATGCACTATGCAAGCAGTATCAAAGAGAGATGTTATCACAGGGCAGGATCCTATATGTTAGTAGGAAACCATGAAATTACCACTCGAGCCTTAAAGGCAGTGCTGCCAGCCCATCTATGACTCTCAAAGCTGGAAATGGAACTCATGGCCTCAGCAAGGCCTGAAATGGATCCATCGCAGGCTAACACAATTACCTATCCTTTACCATCCCTACCTGTTGCTGGTTGATGTCTAACAAAGGTCTCCTTCTCTACAGCACCTTTCTCACGACTTGTAACTATGAGGGGTGTATGCTAATGTTTGTGTCTGATTCAAGTTCTTGCTGTTTTGACTGGTACTTTTGATCAAATGTAATAGAACTCCCCATATTTTTTTGTTACAGCCTTATAGTCAAATTCATTGTAGGACCTTGCAAACTTCCACAGTAAAATGACATCTAAATTCTATTTAGTTTTCAATAATGTTGCAATCCTGGAATGTTTAAAACACTGTTTTCCACTAATTTCTCAAAATAATCTTGATGGATATGCTCTAAGCTTTCTGTAAAGTAATTTTCAATTAATGATCAGTTAAATTAAAACTTCCCTTACGAAGTTGGGTGGAGTTAGAAAACTTAACACTTTACAAAGCAGATGAAGTTTCCTAATTTATCCCTTGAACCCTTGCAACTGAGATGGTCAAAGCAAAAACAAAATCTGGACGGTGGAGGCTGGACATATAATTCCTGAGTTAAGAGGTATAGGGGTGGGACTCTGAGTTAAGGTCAGCTTTTTCTTTTTTTTTTTTAAAGGAACTTCATAAGCTTTGCATTCCACAAAACATTTTACAAAATATACAAACCTCTGAGTTACTCTACAACTTTTCACCCCTCTACCTTAATTCCCATCCAAGTGATAGTATTTAAAGTTGGATTGTGGAAAGTTGATTGAGTGTGCTTAAATATTTACATTAAAAAAATCCACATATTTCTTCACATAGAATTACAGTGTGCATGCTGATTATCAAAAGTAGAATATCGATGGACCAGAATATCGAGGACAGGATTTCAAATCCAAAAAATTGACAGGCAAGTAAGTATAGATTTTATATACCTCACTCCACATATTTGTAGCTATGCGATATATCTCTTCAATGAATGTAGATGTGGAGTTAGAAATAGTAAATCTATACTGCGCTATATGCACTTTCCTTTCAATAGTATGCCCAACATATTTTTGCAAAAAAGAACGAGTGATGGATGGAATGCTGAACAATGTCAAACATTCGCCCCCAGTACGTAGATCTGGGCCTAAATCCATCATTTTGCTACCCTTGCCATTCCAGTTTGGACCCAGCAATATGCAAATCAGTCTTGACCCTGTTCCCCATGGGAACAGTCCAGCCCGAAATGCCAAGTCAGGTCCTCCCTGGACTGGAAATAAGCATCCTGAGACTGGTTTCAGGGTATCACCCTTCATCAGCCAGGATAGCTTAGGGTGACAAATGCAAAAAGAACAAGTGATGGAAGGAATGCTGAACAATGTCAAACATTCACCCCAGCTCAGATATCTGGGCCTAAATCCATCATTTTGCTACCCTTGCCATTCCAGTTTGGACCCAGCAATATGCAAATCAGTCTTGACCCTGTTCCCCATGGGAACAGTCCAGCCCAAAATGCCAAGTCAGGTTCTCCCTGGACTGGAAATAAGCATCCTGGGACTGGTTTCAGGGTATCACCTTTCATCAGCCAGGATAGCTTGACTCCATTGACATGGGAGGGAGAAAGGAACCCACATCTGGGCATACCCTTCCCATTTAGGGTGATAAATGCAAAAAGAACAAGTGATGGAAGGAATGCTGAACAATGTCAAACATTCACCCCCAGTTCAGATATCTGGGCCTAAATCCATTGTTTTTGCTACCCATTCCCATTCCAGTTTGGATCCAGCCATATGCAAATCAGTTTTGACCCTGTTCCCCAAAAATGTTGATGCTCATCCTCACAAAGTACCCAGAGGCTCATTGAAACCAATGGAAGCCTCCTTTTAACTCCTACTCTGAGAAGGCGTTAAAAGTGCTGAAAAAATGGTGCAAGGAAATCTCTTAGATTTCCTTGTGATATTATATTGGTCACACTAACGGGGGAATGCCTCCCTTTGCATACATTATGCCTGGAGCAGGCATAGTGTAGCGCAAAGGGTTACAATGTGGTGCAATGCACGCATTGAGCCACTTTGTAAATATGGCGTGGCATTTTTGCCTTCTAACACCACATTAGCTTAAAAAATTATACTAATGTGGCATTTGAATGGTGCAAGGCCCTTTTAAATCTGGGCCTATGTTTCTAAGCGTAACTTTATATAGATGGGGGATGAGGCAAAATACAGACCTCACTCCTTGGCTAAGGCCCAACATAAAGAAAGAGTCAAAGAAAACATCTGTCACTTGGAACTCCACGTCCCCTGTAGCTATTCTGGCTGCTTCTAGGTTTGCAGCAAATTATAAATAGAGCTGCTTTTCTGTAGAAACACAAGGGAAGAGGCAACATATTATCATAAACTACTCACAATGTTGTTTCTTAGGACTAAACAGCAGTATTATCAAGTGACTTGTTTTGCCTGCGTGAAAATAGTTGTCTAGGAAGTTCTACTCTGTACAGCTCCAATATGATGAGCTTTAGATGGCACCTCTATCGACCATATCAGTAGAGGCGTCACACATTCATATAGCATGGAATAAAATGTCAATTACATTTATCGTTCAGTTAATTAAAAGCCATTACAACAAGCCTAATTAATTTTATTTTTCAAGACTGATCTATGGACGCTCCTCTTCTGCTTCAGTTGGCCGAGAATATAAAAGCTTAGCAAAAGTCAGTCATGTTTTGACCATGCATATGCTAAGTAGGTGTCAACAAATTCATTTCTTTTTAGCTGATCGCTCAATGAAGTAATACCATTTGATTGACAGCCTAACCACGGATGTATCAGGGTACAATGTGCAGTGTGTAGCTGTTAGACTTGTCAGTCTTAGGGTGGTCTTGCCCTAAATGTTTTACCTTGCTCCCCCATTTGACTTGGCCCTTTCTGCAGGGTCATACCCAATCTTTTTGCCTATTTCCTCCACCTTTTTGCTGAATTTGTTTTTGTTGGCCTTAGGACTTTGTGCACTTTACCAGTGCTAACCAGTTCTAAAGTCCTTGTGCTCTCTTGCTAAAACGTGGTAACATTGGTTTATCCCCCGTTTGCATATTTAATTTACTTTTAAGTTCCTAATAGAGTGCACTAAATGTGCCCAGGGCATGTACATTAAACTCTGCTACTGTGCCTGCAACACTGATTGTGCCACCCACTTAAATAGCCCACTTAAGTAGCACTTTGCAGAGCCTGTGTGTTCGGTTTTAAACTGCCATATCAGCCTGGCAATGTAAGTATTTTACCAGACCCAAAACTTCCTTTGTAATACATATGTCACCCCTAAAGTATGCCCAAGAGCAGGGTTCTGAAAAGTCAGTCCTGGAGAGCCGGGTCCATGCCATATTTTTAGCATATCCACATTTAGAAAAATGTAGATTTCTGAAACATCTTGTTTCTAAATGTAGATATGCTAAAAATCTGGCATGGACCCGGCTCTCCAGGACCGACTTTGCAGAACCCTGGCCTAGAGGGTGCAGCATATTTACAAAGTTGGACATGTACTTTTAAGCTTCACATGCGCTAGTGGTGAAAAACTCTTACATTTGTTTTTCACTACTGCAAAGCCTATCTCTCCCATGAGGGTAACCTTGGATGTACATAATTACACCTCAAAAGCTTAATTTTCAAATGAGAAGAGAGAAGCCCCCAAGTTTGGTGTCCCTGGAATCACAATTTAAAATCCTAACTTAAGGTGAAGTTGGAGTTTAAGTTGGAATTCTGAAAATGGCACTTTCAGAAAGTTGACATTGTCTTACTTTAGCCATTTGGTGCCTACTGCCCGTCCCTGGTCACATGTCTGGGTGGGGTGACAGCTGGGCTTTATGTATTCCTCCTAGACAATTACACACTATAGGAGTTTAGGTGTGACCTGATGGGCAGTGATGGTCCATTCGGGGCAGGATGTAAGTGAAGAACTGGGCACAGCTTCATGTACACCTGAATAGGCTGTGTCCTGTCCACACACAAAGGGCTGCACAACCCCCTTTCTAGAGTCTTGAGCCAGAGCAGGAAGAGCAAGGACTCTGTGCACTTCAAAGGCATGTCTTTGAAGTCTCCCCTACTTCAAAGGCCCAACTAGGTATAAGTACTAGACCTCTGATACCACCACTTATCTATACTTCTGGACCTCTGGATCCTCTCCCAGGAGGAAGGGCTGCTGTGCTCCTGAAGGGCTGCCACTCTGCTGGGCTGCTGTTGTGCTGGACTCCTGCTTTGCCGTGCTGACCTTCTGCCCTCTTGCCTGGGAGTGAGAATGCCTCCTGATCTGAAGTATCAAGGCTATAAAAGACTTCCAACCACCCGCTCTTGCACATGGACTCTGTCATCTGATAGTCTGCCTTGCTAAGTGGCTCCATCCCAGTTCTTGACCCTTGGATGTGGGTCTAAGCTCTTTGCTTTAGTGGAACAGACACAGGGGGTGATTCTAACCTCGGCGGGCGGCGGAGGCCGCCCGCTGAAGTTCCCCCACCAAAATACCGCTCCGCGGTCGAAAGACCGCTGAGGGTATTTTGGGATTTGCCCAGGGCAAATCAACCTTCCCACGAGGACGCCGGCTCAGAATTGAGCCGGCGTAGTGGGAAGGTGTGACGGGTGCAGTGGCACCTGTCGCGTATTTCAGTGTCTGCATAGCAGACACTGAAATACTTTGTGGGGCCCTCTTACGGGGGCCCCTGCAGTGCCCATGCCATTGGCATGGGCACTGCAGGGGCCCCCAGGGGCCCCGCGGCACCCCCTACCGCCATCCTGTTCCTGGCGGGAGACCCGCCAGGAACAGGATGGCGGTAGGGGGTGTCAGAATCCCCATGGCGGCGGAGCGCGCTCCGCTGCCATGGAGGATTCTAAAGGGCAGTGGAAAACTGGCGGGAGACCGCCGGTTTTCCGCATTTGACCGCGGCCGAACCGCCGCGGTCAGAATGCCCTGCGGGGCACCGCCGGCCTGTCGGCGGTGCTCCCGCCGACCCTGGCCCCGGCGGTCTCAGACCGCCGGGGTCAGAATGACCCCCACAATCTCTGCTGAGGGAGCACAACCAATGTATCTCTGCTGTTGCAAGGAACGGAACTGACACATCATCATTACTGCGTGTGTCGAAACCCATGCAACAGACTCTCCTTGCCCCATTTTGGGGACTGATACATTGACTTCAAAACCCTCATTGCCTGACGCTTTCCCTGGTGGAAGCTCCTCGCATCCCCTGTCGGCTGCAGCCTCAGCAGTGATACTGAACATCTGCATCACCGCTACTGCATGGATCAGAACCGACGCATCACTTTGACTGCATCCTGGACATCGTTTTTTTCTTCGCAAACCCTGTCGACAGGATTCATGATGTCGACACATCAGGACCACGCACAGCAGCCCCGCTGCATCTTGGAACAGAGCCACCGCCTCAGCTGCAAGATGCATAATTTCTTCGGACCTACATAACAATCTGCAATCAGGATTTCAGGTACTTTGGTTCAGTGGGCCTAACTGAGACCCTGTAACTGGCCTGCACTGCATCGAAGTCACCCTGAACTTTTTACTTTGTTCCGGTGCAACCAGATATCCCCGGTAGACACTTCTTACTCCTAAGCACTATTTTACAGTTTATTCTTTAAAAATGTATAACTCAAGTTCTAACTAATGGATTTTTGTCATTTTGTCCTTGTTCTATTTATTACATTAAGCTCTATTTTTCTAACTTGGTGTGGGATCCTTTTTATGGGGTGCTTTCACTGTTTTACTGTTTGAAGTGTTGCACAAATACTCTACACATTGCCTTCAAGTCAAGCCTGACTGCTCTGTGTCAAACTACCAAAGGGTGAGCACCCATTAATTTGGGGTTTGCTTGTGCCTTATCCCGACAACAATTGTGGTTGCTGCTTGAGCAGGGCTAACGCCTCAGTCAATTTTCTCACATCCTCCCTTTTTGCTAATCTTGTTTTTGCTGGCCTTAGAATTCTGTCCACTTTGATACTGCTAACCAGTGCCAAAGAGCATGTGCTCACTCCTTAAAAAAAATCTTTTTGTTGTTAAATCTGTTTATTGGTATTTTAAATTGAATAAAACATACACAACAAAGCATCTCTGTATAAGTGATCTGTTACATATCGTTATCTGGTTGTTATACAATCACACACAGCGGATAAGGATTATAGTTGTGGAGAAGGAAAACATATCTGCACCATTCAGGCATTACCCATTAACAATAGTAGGGCATAAGTAGGGCGGTGCATCGTGCGTGAATCAGATGTTGAGAGATAATGTATTACATTCATACATAATAGAGAAAGTCAGAGATACATGAGCTAATAATTGAGTATATACTATTCTATAAATAGAGACATTATGGGGTGTACTGTAGTCCAATGCAGGAAAAATATATAATAAGCAACAGGGACCAATAAGGTCTAAAGGAAAAAAAACAGTGAAAACAACAATAGAGAGCTGCTTGGTGAAGAGGAGGTGCATCGGTGCACGATTTGGATAGGTACATCATCGAGGGGAGCTCAATAGTTTGACGTGAAATAATTGCGATCAGAGAGGGTGAGGGGGGGAGAGAGGGAAACAATAAATGATGCGATACAGTGATTGTAAGGTTGGAATGGAACGATGTGAGAAGGCAGCGAGTTCAGAGCGCGAGAGCTGCTGTTGGGCCGGGACCATGGAGCTGACGTATATGATTAATTTAGCTAGGGTTGGATGAGGTGTCCGCACAAGGTGAGGCGGTGGGGGCAGGAGCGGCCAATTTATCTTCTACTTTCACTAGATACGTGTCCCATAGTGTAATCCCACCTTCGCCCCCACGTTTGCGGTTGTCATATTCGAGTGCTTGTGCTTCAATCGTAGCCCAGTGTAGCACCCCTCGAAGCCATTGCGATATGTCAGGAGGTTTTGGGGCCTTCCAGTTCATAGCAATCAAGCGTTTAAAGAGGATCCACAAACTTTAAATAATACTTGGACTATTTGGATCTGCGAGTTATCCCTAAGAGGCATAGCAGTGGGTCTAATGGGATGGGGACGTCTACGATATCAGAAATATGCCGCACAACGTGTGCCCAGGTAAGGGATATATCAGCGCATTCCCATGTCATATGTAGGAAGGTGGCATTGTTTTGGGTGCATCGTGGGCATACCAAGAGAGCTCCCGGAAATATTCGATACAGTCTGTGGGGGGACAGGTAAGTTTGATGGATATAATTGAAGTGTGTAAATTTCAGTCTGGCATTCCGCAATACGTATTTGACTTGTTGTAAGGCCATCTTCCATTGGGGGTCTGTGAGGGTCACTCCCAGGCTCTGGTCCCATCTAGATCTACTATGAGAGTGGGGAACTACAGTTGTGTCTCTCAATAGGGCATATAAATTAGTAATTGCTTTCCTTTCCCCCATCCTAGTCAATAAATGGTGAAGTATGGCGTGGGTTGGAGGTTCCAAGGAACCAAGGGACCACATTTGTCGAACTACAGCTTGTAGAGCTGCATGGGCTAGGAATTGTCCGGGATCTAGATGGTAGAAGGTACTGAGTGTCTGCAAAGTATGTAGTCTCCCATCTTGAAACAACTCACCGATGCCGGACAACCCTCCCTCGCGCCACACATGAAAATCATATCGCCGCTGGAGGTCATGAATCTGGGGCAGTTCCCAGATTGGGAGCTCCGGGGAGTAGGGAAATCGCTGTCGACGTCTGTGAATAAACTTAACCCAAGTTGCTTTCGCCGTGCGAAGGAGCAGGCCCACGCGTATGCCGGGCTGAGGACGGTCAAAGAGCCAATGCAGTACCCCCGCGCCACCTGTCATCTGGCGAATCATGGTCCCCTCTATGGAAGGGGTCTCTGATAGCCACGTCATAAGCCAGTGGAGTTGAGCCGCAGCGTAATAACAGCACAAATCCGGAATCGCCATACCCCCATCCTGAGTTGGGTGGTGTAATATATCGAGGGAGACCTGTTTGCGGCCCGAGCCCCAGATGAGAGAGGTCAATAAACTGCGTGCCGCTGCGAAAAAAGGTCGCCCCGGGAAGAATGGAAGGACCATGAAGAGATATAGGAACCGGGGAAGTATTAGCATTTTGGCAATAGCCGCTCTACCCATTGGGGAGAGAGGCAGACGCAGTCAGAAGGGCATGGACCCACAAATGGAAGAGAGCACTCTATTGTAATTGCCTTCCACAAAATCTGTGGTAGTGTGATATATATCTACACCGAGATAGCGGAAGCTGTTTGCCACCCACGGAAGTCTGTCCTGAGGAGATGTCCAGGATGCAGCATTGCTTTCTTTGCAGAGGGGGAACACACAGGACTTACTCCAGTTCACTCGGAGTCGGACAACTCGCTGAATTGTTCTAATAGGAGGAATAAATCGGTTAGGGGAGCAGTCCTATCGCGTAGATAAATTAGTACGTCATCAGCATATAAAGAAGTAATGTGCCAGTTACCATCGGCCCACAAGCCCCATGCGGTTTCCTCCTGCCGTAATCGTTGGGCAAGAGGTTCCATCGCCAAGGCGAAGAGTATCGGTGATAGGGAGCATCCCTGACGGGTCCCCCTTTGAATGGGGAAGGAATCAGATACGCAGTGTCCAGTACGAACCCTAGCACAAGGAGCTGTGTAGAGAAGTTTTATCCATCGCAACATTTGGGGACCAACACCAAAGCGTCCCAGTGCCCACAATAAGTATGGCCATCCCAAAGTATCAAACGCCTTCTCAAAGTCTAAAGACATCGCCACTGGGCAGCCGTCTCCCCCGGACAGTGTATCAATGAGGTGGCAGAGACGTTGAACGTTACCATAAGTAGTTCTGTGAGGGACAAAACCATTTTGGTTGGGATGAATCTAGGAAGGAAGTATGGGGAGCAACCTGTTGGCCAATAGTTTACTAAGGATCTTATAATCAATATTGAGCATGGAGAGGGGACGATAGGAGCCCACTTTGAGGGGATCCTTACCAGGCTTTGTGATGACCAAAATTAGTGCTTCGTTTAATGTAGAGGGGAGTGCGCCCCGCTGGTACGATGTCTCGTACAAAGTCAATAATTTGGGTGCGAGAGTGGTCCCATAAGAGGCATAGAACTCCACGGGGAGACCGTCTGGGCCTGGAGTCTTCCCCCTAGCCATTTGTTGTATTGCGAGGTTCACCTCATCTATGTGCAGTGGGAGGTCTAGGTCCTGTCTCTGTTGTTGTGTAAGGGAGGGCACCCGAAGATCCTTTAATAACTGGTGAAGATCAAACGTGGGAGGGGTCGGCCGTGCTGTATATAGATTTTTATCATAATGAGCGAAGGTTGCGTTAATTGCTTCCTGTGTATTGACCACTGTACCATGTTTGTTACGGATTGCACCTAGTACTGTTCGTGGAACCTCAGAACGCAGTAACCATGCTAATATACATCCTGGTTTGTCAACCTCTCTGTGTTGTTGCAGAGAGTATGTCTTATAATCTAATTTGCCGAGTCTGTGGGAGTCCTCCCGGTGTTGGCGGCACCGTGTGGATAGACATTGACGGACGGAAGGGTCAGTAACAACTGCAACTTCCAATTGCCGTATTTCGTGTTCAAGCTTCCCTATACTGTGGGTAAGGGCCGATCTTGCTCCCAGGAGGAGGCCATGCAATGGCCTCGAATCACAACCTTCATAGCATCCCATTCTGTTCTAGAGTCCCCAACAGATCCTTCATTGTGTTTAACATACTCTGTAACAGTGGTACCAAGTTGCGTTTTAAACGGCGTGTCTTGGAGAGCTGCCACTTGCAGCCTCCATAATGGGATTCGCGGTCTGGTTGGCCCCCATTTGGAACGACACTCTAAGGGGATTATGGTCCGACCAAGTTCTACCCAGATATTCAGAGCTACGGATGTGTGGCCACAATAGGGAATTACAAAAAATATAATCTAGTCTAGTGTGTATATGGTAGCTAGGGGCATAATACGAATATTCCCTACCGTCTGGGTGGTGTAAACGCCATATGTCGGATAAGTGCATAGTGTGTGACCAGCGTTGAAAATTTTTAGTGGCTAGGAGACCAGGGGTGTCTGGCATGGGAAGAGTCGAACGATCCATTGCAGTATGCTGAATACAGTTAAAATCGCCACCCCATAGACTAGGAGTATTGGGATCTAACAATAGGGTAGGAGTTAAATCATCGAAAAACGTGCTTTGCAGGGTGTTAGGTCCATATATAGAAGTCAAGAGAATAGGGCGCCCATTTAGGAGGCTGTCCAATATGACATACCGGCCCTCCCGATCCACATGAGATCTAGTTTTAGTGAATGGTACTTCCGGCGCGAGCCATATCAGGGCGCCTCTGGCATACGCGGTATAGCTAGTGCCAAAAACTTGACACTTCCAGCGCCGCTGCAATTTAAGTAATTCGCCTTGAGCAGGTGTGTTTCTTGCAGGCAGGGGATATGGATATGGAGCCATCGGAGGTAAGTGTATATTCTATATCTTTTTATGGGATTACCTAATCCACGGATATTCCAGGTTAATATATTATAGTCCGTAGTCATAGGCAGTGGGAGTGTAAAAGCATAGCAATACTCCCTCCTCCCTCCCCCGGAACCCCCAAAAGGAAGCGATCCCCCTCATGTCTAACACCAAGCCGGCTCTAACCACAAAAAACATTGGAACAACTCCCAGATCCCAGGCCTGTATCGTAACAGATAGCATGCCATAACCCCATAAAAAAGGAACAAAAGCACGTAACACTTTATATGAAACAGCTCCGATTAAGAGATAGTATACCTGCAGTATCCCCTGTGGTCGGGGGGGGGGTGTTGTATGTATCATGAAATACAGTAGAGAGCATCCCAGGGACCCCGGAATAGCTTCATACAATTGCACCCTGGGGCCACGAGAGAGATAGTAAGCGCTACTAATATGGAGACACGGGACAAACATCACCAATATTTAGGAGCCATAGATTGTGGTGTGTCAAAGATCATCAGCCAGTCTTGGAGTTATCGGGGGGCACGTTTATCGCCAGGGGTCCTGGAAGGCGACGTGGCCCCAGTATCTGAATCGGAAGGGAACTGGAACTTATCAGATAAGGCCAAAAAGGAGTTGTGAGAGAAGTGCGCTGCTTCCTGTATCGCTTTCTCTTGTTCAGTGACCGCTTGAGCGCGAGAGGGGCCAGCTTTACTTGATTTCCGCTTGCGTCATTTGGAGTGTGGGGTCAACCAAGTGGCGTCCTCCAGAGTGTCTGAAGCTGAGTGCACCAATCCCTTTGCATGCAACCAGGTCCACGCATCCTCCGGGGATTGAAAAAGTCTAGTGGCCTCACCGTCAATCACCCGTAATTTAGCTGAGAATAAGAGCGCATATTTATAATTTAGTTCCCGGAGGCGTTGTTTTACTTTGGTGAAGGAGTTACGCTTCGCCTGTACTTCGGCTGTAAAGTCAGGATATGCTGATATCGCGGCATTTTCGTACTGCCATGGGCGTGGGAGCGAGAGCGCTGTAAAATTAAGTCTCTATCGTGGAAATTCAATAACTGGGCGATAATGGGTCGTGGCGGTGCCCCTGGGCGGGGGCCCTGCGGGGGATTCTGTGTGCTCTCTCTACGGAGAAAATTTTTGGAGGCTTGCCGTCTAGCACGCGGTCAATCAGCCATTGTTCCACAAAGAGTTCAGTATTGGGTGCTTCAACCTGTCAGGAAACCCCACAAGTCTAATGTTGTTCCGACGAGACCTGCCCTCAGCGTCCTCTGCGCGATTATGTAGGGTGGTCAGATCCAATTGCATTTGTTTTAGTTGGGAATGCAGGTCTTGCACCGTGGACAGAGAGCTGCCAATGAGGATTCCGTTTCTTCCACACGATCAGCCAATTTACAATGGTCGGTCCGAAGTAGGGTAACGTCTGTGGCGATTGTGTCGATTCTGGTTTCCAAGGACGTTTTGGTGTTGAGAATAGCCTGAAGAACCTTATTGAATTGGGCAGAGTGGGATTTGAGTGTAGTGTCTAGTTGTGCCAGGGTCTCCAAAACTCCCCCCTCCTTTGAGGCGAGATCCAGCTCAGGTCCCGGAGCCCTGGGCGCCTTAGGTTTGCCCATCATTGCCGCCCGGGGAGGGATATAACGTAGCAATGAAGAAGAGCACCGGAGGAAGCAAAGCAATGAGCAGAGGCAGCGGTGTGGAGTTCCGTGAAATCGATATGCAACATCAAGAGCAGGCAGCGCCGGAGCGAAGGGAAGTCGCCAGGTACCCCCAAGGCCCAGAGGAGTCGCAAAAAGTTTCTAGGCAGGTAATAGTTGAGGCAGTATTTTCTCGCAACTATGACGCAACCAGCTCGAGGTGGAGCACTCCCTACCAATATCAGATGGTCCAGTAATCGCCAGTTTTAGGACGCTTTTAACAGTTCTGTTCACCTCTACATAGTAGTCCGTCGCCTTGCTGGATGTACCCGCCTATGGAAATCCCTCTCGGTGTCTGCAGAGCGTGTGCTGTAAGTACTATATGTAGGGACCCCGGTAAGAGGAAGGGTCGGCTGCCGTATTGGAGCAGCTTGTTGCGGATAGTCAGCGGTCACCAGTGTCTCAGAGTCTCCAGAGATGTGTCCCAAACGCTCCAGGACCCCCGGCCAGGGGCCAACCAGCAGTTCCGGCGTGCAGCGTGAGTATTTGGGGCCACAGTAGGCCCAGCCGGGTAGATCATGCAGGCCGCCGTCACTCGCGGGGGAGGCCTCACAAGCAGTGGGGGTACGGCACGAGCACCCGCAAGAACGATGGGGAAACGTGCAGCGCACGCGGCCCTCCAACAGGTCAGGAGGCTCCGCGGATCCGGAGGCGGGGCATGCCCACAATGAAGGCCTGGTGCTCGCCCAGGTCCACCCAGGCAGTATCGGGTCTGGTTGGGGCAACACGTTAGAGGTCCCTCGTGTCGCCCCACTCAGCGCTTACCTGGCCAGCGCTGGCGCGCTAATGGGTCCCTCCTCTGCCGGTGCCGCCCCAGCGCAGCGTCAGGCCGCGCCGTCCAGGCCCCGGCCGCTGCGGTGCATGCGGGACGGCGGGGCACCCCGTCACCCCAAAAACACCTGCCAGCTGTCCCTGGAGCCTCCAGGCCACCTCCAGACAGCGTTCCCTTGGGCCCCAGGGCAGCGACACCGTTGTGTCAGGAGAAATGTTCCGGGGCCGGTGCGGAGCTCTAAGCTATGCGTCCGCTCCGGCCACCATCTTGGCTCCGTCCCCCATGCTCACTCCTTAAAACATGGTAACATTGGCTCGTCCCCAATTACCATATTTAATTTGCTTATAAGCCCCTAGTAAAATGGTTCTACAGGTACCCAGTGTCTGTAAATTAAATGCGACTAGTAGGTCTGCAGCACCAATTGTACCACCCACTTAAGTAGCCCTTTAACATGTCTCAGCCTGCCATTGAATCTTGTGTGTGCGTAGTTTTTAAACTGCCATTTTGACCTGCAAAATAAACCTTTCGCCAGGCCCACACCTCCTTTTTAAGACATGTAAGCCACCCCTGGCGTAAGACCTGGACACCCCACAGGGTACAGTGCAGTGTAATGTTAAGTTTTACATATAATGTTACATGTAACATTACATGTAATGTCAACTTTTACATGTCCTGGTAGTGAAAGACTTTTACATTTGTTTTTCACTGCTGCAAAGCCTACCTCTCCCATAGGATAATATTGGAGTTACCTTACACATATAATAAGCTGTATTTCCAAATGGGAGCAGGTAGTTAATGTTTGGTGTCCTCATAATTGTTGCGGGAATTCCCAAACATACTGAAGTTGGATTTTAAACTACACTTTTGAAAATGGCATTTTCCTGCCTAAGCCATGTAGTGCCCATAGCCTTCGCTTGTTCACATGACTGGTGTAGCTGATTAGACAGCCATACAAAATGGATAGGTTAGGTGAGCGTGGATGGGCCATCACTGACAGGATGGTTGGGAGGAGCTGTGTCCTGCCTCCACACACAGGGCTGCATATCCTGTGTAGTTAGTCTGGTGGCAGGAAAGGGAAGGCAGGATGCCTGGGAACTTAAAATGAAAACCTCTAGAAGCGTCTCACCCTTTTCAAAGGCACAATTGGGTATAAATACTGGACCTCAGACACCCTCTCTTCAGCATACTTCTGAACCTGTGGATACTCTGCCAGGAAGAAGGCCTGCTTCTGAAAGGACCGCCACTCTGCAAGACTGCTGCTCTGATGGACTGCTTGCTGCTGTCCTGACCTGCTGCCTTCTGCCCTCTTGCCTGGGTGACAAGGACTGGACCTGCAGAGCAATGACAGACCTATGGTGCGGCCTGACCTGGATGGACTATCAGAGTTTCCCCTTGACAAAAGTGTGACAATAGCAGGAACCCCTCCCCCCCTAGAGATTAATGAGGCCTTTCCCTGACAGTTGCAGGGAGATGCTTAGACAAAGTTAAGAACTAGTCTTGCCCTATCTGCATGCTGAGTTGCCAGACATGCTAAGACAGTAGGGATGAGAACACATTTGCCTTGAAGAAGGCCAGAGGATGGATGCCTTGAGATTTATTTTATTGACAAGTACCTCACTGGTGGCTGAAACATGTTGGCAGATCATATAAGGTGCATAGATCCATTGTAAATCCACTAATCACCACTATCATACTTTAAAAGGAAGGGTATTTTATTTTATTATAACTCTACCCGGAACCATCGCTAACAAGAATAATTCTTGGATAGATGCTGAGGTAGTTTTAACCTTGTTTTTTTTTACCATCCTGACCACAAGACAGTTTATTCTGATTTCTCTGCCCCATGAGGAGCTAGTTTTCCCTGGGGGCTACGGTTGAGACCACCGGTTTAGTATTCTCCTAACCCGGTAGGTTGGACTAACCGATGATAAAGCATGCCACTCTGAAGTGGTTGCGGCTTTTCCATCCACAAAGGGGAGACCCCCTAAGTAAAGGCATAGATACTGGGTATAAAGCAGATATTAGAAGGATATAAGAGTGGATAAAGAAAATTCCAGCCCCATTTTGTATGATTTTTTATGATCTTGTCTGAAGGACTGGACCTGCATCTGTGGAACCCAGAACCCCAAAGTGACTCCAAAGGCTAGTTATCTGGCCTCCTGATTAGAGCCTTAGGGACATAAGGCTCCAAGAAACTTGAACCCAGCACTTCTACTCTGACATCTGTCAGCCTACCCAGCCAAGTGGTGCCACCCCACCTTGAGCTTTAGAAGTGGACCCAAGGTGCTCTGGCATCCTCTGTGGATTCAGTGGAGCCAACACATCTGCTCTACTGTGCAATGCAACTCTGACCAGAACTGACTCATTGCTGCGCTGTGTGGATCAGACGTGCCGCCTGCAATGGCATCACACTTCATTACCAGATCTGCAGCTGTGCAACACATCCTCAGCCCATCTCTCCCTCATCCACTGCAGCTTTGACGATGATGCCAGATTCTACATCACAGCCTTGCAGCTCCTCAGAACCGACAGATCACTCCTGACTGCGTGATGCATCCTTGACGCCTGACTTAGCATTGCAAGCCCTCATCAACTGGATACTCGATGATGGCATAGGACCTCGCACTGGAACCTTGCTGCATCTTGGAACTCTTGCATCACTTCGACTGTGCAATGCATCTTCTTCGTGGACCTGAGCAACGCTTCACAAACCATGATTTAAGGTATTTTGTTCAGTGGGTCTCCATGGGTCCCTCTGGCAAGCTGGCACTCCACTGCACTTGGCCTGAGCTTGTGACTTTGTCCCTGTCTAGCATGACCAGATATACACAGTATGCGCTTTGCACTTTTTGGTGTCATTTTTAATAAAATCTTTAAAATTGAATATCTCCTGTCCTACTGAGAGGATTTTATGTTGTTTTGGACTTGTATTTATTAAAAATGACTGTATTTTTCTAAACTGGTTTGGCATCATTTTGTGGTCTGTTTTCACTGTGTTCCTGTTTGAAGTGTTGCACATATATTTTACACATTGTCTCTGAGTTAAGCCTAACTGCTGTAAAGATTTTTCACCGGTTAATTTAGGGTTTGCTTGTGATTTCACCCTGAGAAGCATTGTGGTAGTTGCGTATGAAGAGTTACACCCATTCAACCAGGAACCTAATTTCTTTCAGCAACTCAGCCCACAACCGTGATTTTAAGATCCCCTCCAGGCCATCCCTTATACAGTGCTATGTTTTAAAAAATGATGGCCTTCATTGCCTTCTACTTAACAAACTAGAACTCAAGTCTTGCTTGTGCTTACTTTATTTAATTCGGCAAATAAAACATTCATGTAACAACGCTATCTGTGCTGACTCTATCCTGATAAAGAGTACACCATACAATAGTGCTGCAGGACAGTGGCACCAGAACCCAGAATGTGAGCGGCCTACGACACCCCAGTTATAGCCATTTTTTACTGCCAAACCATTAAAGGGGGGACAATTTTTCTTTCTTCTATTGCGGTCGAGGAAAGTCAAGCTACCCCACATTGCACCATGGTATTGGCAGTTCAGCACCCACTCTAATTTATTTCTAAACAAGCCATCTTAAATATGTTTATGGGAAGTCACTTGATTTTCATGGGTGTGTACCGCTGGTACTGTTTCTCTCTGTCTAGTTTAGGTGTACATAGCTAATTTCAGTTTTCCATGTTTTAAAGGCGATAAAAGGTCCGGATTATTAAATTCAGCTGGTGCATTAATTCACAGTGACAGAACTGAAACAAATATCTGAAAATATGAAGTCCAAGAGCACCACTTTTTGCTAATTATCCAGACAGAAACTCATCCAGTTACATATGGGTGAATCGCCCTAATTAATATCTGTGAGCTCAGCAGATTGTGCCCCAGCACTGTTCAAATTAATTATATTCCTCTGGCATGAAAATGAGCATGTACTTGACAGTGGAAAGTTATCCATACCAACACAATGATCCCATTCTGAGCCCTATCGCTGATGAGGGGACTGAGGAATCTTTTCTTTCTCAGTTCTGAGGGGTGAAGAGACATACATCAAATTATTCAAATTAATTTCAGTGTAACTCAATGACCACACATTAAATCTCAGAGACCAAATACAAGTTTTGAAGGGCTTTATTACACACTCAAAGTCCAACTTACATAAATGAGTCTCAAAACCATAGTATAAATGTTCAAAATCACCAAAGGAGAATTAAAGCATCGCACAACAATGAATTTAACAAACATGTGCAGAATCAATATTTCAATAGTGATAATACAGAAATTCAGAAAAAGCGTCTGATGCTTGAAATCCAAAGTCAAGGTCTTCTGTCTCACCCTTGAATCTAGATCTTAACTATTCTAAATATTAAAGGGATTTAAGAGAAAAGGTCAGCATAACAGAACTTCTGTAGAAGTCTCTATTGAGAGACCCGAGAGTAGCATGAAACTTCTTCAAATATAAAGTATGAGGTCTGTATCTCAGAGAGGTCTGCTCTGAGCAAAGGGCGGGGAGACTCTAAACTCCCACCAGCTAAACCACACTTAAATATCGATTCTTTCACAGACTGACATCATTGTCAAACTTTTCCACAGAAAAAAATGAGAATATAAATCACAACTTTTTAATTGACGTTGCATTGCTTTTAAGTCTCTTCTATTTGATCTTGGGGCACCCCAGCACTCAGGAACTTGAAGGAAGTATAACTCAGTTCAGGATACTCCTTCCCTCTTTGCAGCGCTTCTTGCAGACACCCTTAACTCTTGTGCACAATGGGCTTCTTATTAATCCTAACACTGGTACCACAACACCTGCAGCTTTTTAAAAATATGCAATAAAACAAGCTTTCATGTTGAAGGTTAGAACACACAAAAAGAATCTGAGCCTTCACTCTGGCCAAGCTAAAATAAACACAAGTATACTCTTGGTATTAAATGATTTCTACACCTTTCTTATGGTGAATAAAATGATTATAAAAATAACATTTCTAAAATACTAAAAACATAAACATTCTTGCCAAACAATTATTAAATGTAGCTTACATGGGAGATTATATTCTTCTGAACACTTTACTTGTATACATTTCCATGCACAATGTTATATGAAAATACATTTTGACACGTTTTCAGAAGGGAAAGAATCACTCCTGTAGTTCACGCTTTATGAAACATAATGGCACAGCCAAATAATCATCTTCCAACAGCATCCTGGATGGTAAGTTCAAGTGCCCTCAGGCGGACCGAAAAATACAAGGGTACATCTGCTGCATCAGAGTGCAAGGTTAAAATCTACATACATCTCAGGATCAGGTTTTTTCGTGGAGTAAATATTTAAGCGAATAAGGGCAGATCAAACACGGTGCTTATAGGTCAATTGAAAGTCCCCCCTTTTTTGTACATCGAAAACATAAATGAAAAAGGGTTTAAAAGTTACAGTGTGTTACAGTTTTACCCTGGGTGTTTTTTGCTTTCTATTCAAAAGATTAAGATTAGAATGAGGAATGACATAAAGTCATGGTAAAACTGCATATCAATACAGTACATTTTCCCCATTTACAACCAGTTTTCCAAGCACAAATTTATCCAGGCAATGTCTGGATTTATTTGCATGGAGAAAAGAAGCAGGAGAGAGTTGGAAATTTTGCTCAATTAGCATAAATTTGGGCTCAAACCTCGTTGGTACTTGCACTTTTTAGATTGAGTCCAGTGCAAACCTGTTGGCATCAGTCAGGGTTTCTTTATGTTGTAAAGTACCCATCTCAGTTTTTAATTAAAAGATTAATGGATGAAAAAAGTGCTTATTATTTATGTTGTCCCTATTGGAACTGTAAATAATATACCCACACTCTAATGTTCCTTATTCAATGGTGTGGAAACAAACTCAGTAAAGTGTTCTCTTGCTTGAAACAAACATTGACCCACTGAACTATGCAGGATGTTTATCAAACCTGCGTAACAGGATGATGCACTTGTGCTCAATTGGTACATTAATAGGTGTATGTCTCGGGGAGTGTGTGGGATACCTGTATAAATGTGGCTTAGCAACAAGTATGACCTGCACCCCAGCTTAACATGCAGACAAGATCTCAGCACATCCAAAGCCAGGACACCTTAAGGCTGCAGATTAAGAGGTGTACAAAACAACAAACAAGGCAGCACAACTTTTCCATCTATGCATCCAGGATCTGGAACAATATCCTTGTACTCATCAGGACCACTACAATGCTGCTTCAATTAGGGAAAGAGTTAAAGATCCCTAGTGCAGTAACTGTCCACAAACCTTCCAAATCTTCTATCACTTGTTGACTTTATGCTCGTATTCGGTCAGGTAAGGTGCTCCGCTGACTTGTGGCTAGATTCTCACTATACAATGGCACATATATATTCACACATACATGCATAAATACATACATACATTCCAACCACACACCCTACACAGAGTTGCATGCTGTCCATGTAAAAAAGCACTTCAATGCCTCACATAGAGGCAGTAAGCGCTATGCAAAGTTTCACTTACCCCTATGTATTTTACTTCTGGTTTCTTCTTAAAAATCACTTCTGCTGAATTTTGGATGTCAGCTTTTTCTATTTTTGGAGAGTGGGCAGAGTTTTTAGGTAGCATGTTAAATATTCTCTTTCTACCCATCCTTACTGCATAAATGGCTCACACTTGGAATCGAAAACCAGAAAACTATTGAGCACAACCTCTTTCTTTGTGATTCTGTATGTTCATAATTCACTGCACTGTTCTCAACTCTCAGATGCTTTGAAAGGGATTTCAAATGCCACCAGCTGGTGCCAGGTGCCAGCATTTAGTTTACCATCAGTCATGCCTTGTCCATGTGGGCAAAGGGACCATGGCCCCACACCTTTATTTGAGATGAAGAGTATCTGTCAGGCTGAGCTACTGGCTGCCTGACAGACACTTTTCTGGTTCAGATAAGGCCAACCTAAGCTAGACATGCTCTAAATGGGCATGCTCCAGGCTGCCTGAGCTGTACTTTGACAGGCCAAGGATTTCACAGCCCTGTGGAAATGACCTCCTCAGCCTAGCAAAAGTGCCTCAAGGCCATCCCCCCTCTTGAAAGTGGTAGTGTCACTGATTGCCTTGCACCTGAGCATGTCAGTTTTAAGCCCACAAGTGCTCAGGGCTGATTGTCAATCACTGACACCTCGTCACAGACTGGGGTGAGGTCAGTACTTTCACTGACCCCATTCCACTCTGTGACGAGTGAGAGAAGGCAGCAGTCACAACCCTCCTTAGACCACCGCGGCTTTCCACTTTGGAAGCTGCAGGACAGGTAAGTTTTATGTTTTTGACTGTTTGATGCGTGGGAGAGTGTGTGTATAAATGTATGAATTTGTTGTGAGTGTTGTGAAGGGGTGAGTCTCTGTGTGAATGCATGCTTGTGTGTGAATGTATAGTTGTGAGTGAATGTGTGTATATGTGTGCGTGTGCCCCCCTACCACCCGCTCCCTGCCACAATTGCTGACTGCAACTGTTTACTGTGTGATCCAGGAGTGGAGACATTCGTATGGTCTGTCAAAGGAGTAGGGCCAGTTAAAAAATCAAGATTTTCCTATGTTAAGTTCTCACAACTATCATTTGAAAACTATTATTTCTGATAGCTTTCACAGGATAATACTCACCTCCATATCTGCAAAAGCATCTAGAGATTCACTTATGATAGTTAAGAAATTCTGCACTGTGTGTCAGGGCAAGATAATCCTTTTTAATATTCTCACCAGGAATAAAGCAAAGTAACTAGTCTATAGCTGACTATCTTACACATGAACTTTGCCAACGAGTTTGCTATCACTTGAACATCATCCAATCTTCATTGTATCTTCTCATTGAATGCACCAGGGTCCTAAAAATGTAAACGTCAGCTTGTTGCATGCCCATCATAGGCTCAATATTTGACCATACCTGCATCAGTATTGTTACAAAAGTAGGTGCTATCATGCCAAGCATGTCCACGTTATGCCAAGAATTACCAACAATATTTCAATAATAATTATAGTTACATTCTCAGAGTTAGCATTATTCCAGAAGTTATAACCATGAAGGCAAAGGTTTCCATAATATGCAAATAATTACCACCACTATACCAGTCTCCACATGATGGCAGAGTTAGGACCCATCATGCCATGTGTGAGAAATTGGATTATTAGTTGGGGTGGCTCATAGTGTACCACAAGTGATAATGTCACTACTCTTGCTAGGACCAGTAAAGGTTTCAGTAATTTAAACTAGAGCGCAACCCCAGGTAGTAATGGCAAAGAGCAGATACCCTCAATTTACGAAAATGCATAGAGCATGTAGAAGTACAGAAAAAAAATAAGAAGAAAATACAACAAAATAAAAATCCAACTCCAATCTATAAAAATAGAGAATGTTTTAATGAACAAAATGACACTGAAATGACAAAAATCCAATAAGGGGAAGCAAAGATATGAATTTTGAATGTTTCTTATATAAATAGTGGCAAAAGCTCAGAGAGCCTACCATGACTAGACCAGGACAAGGTTGTTATTTCAGGCTGAGCGCAATGGAGCATATGCCTGATGCAAGGACCAGGTTTTTCCCAGTGGAAAAGTTACCTCCTCGACATCGACAGCCTTCTGAGAAAGCAGGCAGTGCCTGTGGCCAAGTAAACAGGTTTCAATATCTACAGCAGTGGTTCCCAACCTGTGGTCCGGGGACCCCTGGGGGTCCGCGAAGCCTCCTCAGGGGGTCTGTGGCTGCTTAGGAAATTTAATAACAGATTAGGTCCACAGCTTTCAGTAGTGACTCATTGAGGGGTCTCCAGATTCCAATAATGATTCAGGGGGGGTCCCCAGGTTCCAGTACTGATAAAGCGGGGGCAACAGAAGTCAAAAGGTTGGGAACCACTGGTCTACAGAATCTGGTGTCAAGAGGGTGCTGATTTAGGGGGGGAATAGTTACAACAGGAGAATTTCAAGATTCCGCACCTTTGAGGTCTTCAGTGTTGATCCTATCCTCATCACCACCAGCATTGAGGGAGCAGTGGGATGGAGTCAAAATGGCTTCAGAGGCTACAGATTGCGACATTGAATGGAGAGCACAGCAAGAACTATGGCAAAGTAATGCCCACCAGTGATGCATCCTCAGCGGATCAGCTGGTAGGTTAGTCCCAGTCCCTCTGAGATTCACCAGGCTAAAAGTTTGTAGAAAGTTTTTAAGTTTCCAGTTTTTAGGGTTATGCAGAAAGAGTACGCTCTGACAGCAGTGAAGGGTTCCAGAACCTCTAAGAAAGCACCTAGGGGTCAGGACTCTCTTCGCAGAAGCCACCGGCAGGGCTGAGGGCAGATGCAGTTAAAACTGGTCAGCTGGGCTTTTGCAGGAAAGTGGGCTTTTTGCAGCTTTCGTGTCCCTGTAGCTTAACAGGAGTCTTCCATCTGACCCTTGGAGTTCACCTCTTTGTCCTGGGTACAAGTGACAGCATTTCCAGCCCTTAGGGTTCTCCTCTCATGTTTCAACAGAAGGCAATGTCCTTCTTCTGGCTTCCACAGGACTAGTACTGTTCTGAAGAAGATACTCGGGTGTCACATTAATGCCTGGTACTAGCTTGTGGGTAGGGGTAGCTCCTGGTCCTTTCTTAAACAATAGGTTAAAAGTTCAGAGGCAACCCAACCCACTTTTGCAGCAGTTCTCGTTTGCCTGGCAGCACATATTCCCACACTGCACTTCTGCACCGAAACTCAACATGGCAGAACCTTTGTTCCCCTGTACAGAGCTCCCTGTGCCCACCCAGATGTGTGGCTATGGAAATGGCCAATCACTCAAATCACTCTAAACCAGTTCTGGGGTAGCTCCCCCAACCAACTGGGCTTGAAGCCAGACTGCCTTAAGAAGACAAAAGGGAGACAGACTCAAGTGTGAGCTACATTTGCCAGTGAAGGAGTAGGCACCTTTTGAGTTTCATAAGTCCCTGGGCACAGCCCAGATGGTCATCATGTCAGAGGAACGCAACACCTCCCCACTCCTAGGGTCTTTGTTTCAGCTCTGGGAACAACGCCACACTTCATCAAGGAGGTATTCAGCTCTTTGGTGGCAGTTGGAAGATCATACAGATGGACTTCAAAATGTTATAGGCATGTTGAAGGTGACTTTTAAAAAGTTTTGTTTGTAAACTATTTGTTACAAATCCAACTTTACTAATTAATTGGACTTTTAAAAAATATTTTAAAAAATCAATGGATTAACTTTTTAGCTTGGTCCTAAATGGAGATAACTTTTTTTTATTTTTCATATTAGCTGCAAATGCTTTCCTATGAAACAACAAACCCTCCCTCACTGAAAATAGCCTTCGGGGCCTTGTCACAGAAAGGACAAGATCGATAATAAATGTTTACTTGTCCTAGTTTTAGATACCATGCACCATGCATTTTGGGGCATTAATGTTTACTTAGGGACATTAATATCTAAAAGGAGGCTTAGGCCTGTCAAAAGTGGGTGTTTTGACAGCTTGTGTTTTGCAGTTTGAACTTACACAGCCAGGTTACTAGTCACATGCCTTCACTCATGTTTAGCATTTTTACTTTAGTTGGTGCACAATGTATGCTGCAGACCACTAGTGTCATTTAACCTATAGGTCCTGGGAATCCTTTGTACCAAACATAGGGCTTGTGAGTAAGTTAAATGTGCCAATTAGGAAAATGGCCAATTTTAACACATTGTAGTGGCCAAAGTAAATGAACTGGGGCCTGGTTAGTAGAATCTAAGTACACATGGTAAAAACACAGCAGCATCAGTGAAAAAATGTGGGGTGATCATGCAAAAAAGAGCATTGTTTACACCATGGATTCTAGTAAATATCACCTTTATCCCTAAAATAATCACTAACATGAGAGTGGCCGATCCATCACGTCAAAGATGGACATAGTATGCTGAGAGCAGAGATCATCAGATGCCAGATGTAGGGATCGGCTCAGTGGAATTTGTGACGCTACACTTACACTCCCATAACTCTTACACACACTTGTACACTAACACACAATGACACACCCTTACAGCAATCAATGATTTTAACTTACACATTTCCATCCTGGACTATGTACTTGCTGCTTATTTCAAAGCCAGGTATATGAAGAGCCTCAGTAGAGTTATGTATCAGGCCCTCCGTTTCTCTCTGTCACATTACCACTTCCTCCCACGCAGAAAGGTGCTTTTCCAACAAAAGGAGCACAAACAATCCCCTGGTAGCTCCAATACTGGTGAGCAATTGTGTTTCCCAATTCCACACTGAAAGCTACCTACCTGTACTCTCAAAATACATGCTGGATGGCTCCCCTTGAAGGGGAGTTCTAATGGCAGCTTCCTCTTGAATGGACAACGTTGTCAGTCAACAATGTCATGGTTGTGGTTGTTAGGGTTTGTACACGGCAAAGAGCATGTCCCCTCTCACTGCACTAGTGGGTTCTGTAATAGCTCCCTTTTAAACTTACTATTGAAAGCCTTTCTTGTTATCTCACCTTCCCCCCCCCCCCTAGGCTTCTGTGTATGTTGTTTAATGTGCTGTTTTGTTTACACATTGGGCCTTGCTTTTACCAAGGCTTCTTTAAAATACTCCTCCCTAGGCCATGTGTTAATCCAACTCATTTGCATAATAACTGAAACTCTGCACACCTTTCAAGAACATGTGCAGCATGTGAGGACCACACCCAGCTCTTCAAACCACACCCAGCTCTGCACACCTTCCAAGAACATGTGCAGCATGTGAGGACCACACCCAGCCCTGTCTATAAAAGGCATCCCCCGAGCCTCACCCAGTGCTTGTGCTCGTCTACCTCCCGCTTACCTGAGAACAGATCCCTCGGCGCTGGCACTCCTGCTCTTTACAGACTTTCATTGACTTCAATGGGCGCAGCTTCTGGCTCTTCCTTCTTCCGGTTTCCGGTTCCTCCTTGCTTCAGCCTCTCTCCTATGAGTAACCTGCAAAAGAGAAAGAAGACAAGGTTAGACTGATCAGTATCTCTTGCCAGCAACAAGTAAGTGCAAAACCTTTTATTACCTGAAAGAACTTTGACAACAATTTCTGGATTCCTGTATAGACAATTTGAAACGAAATGCCTTCCACGAACATTGTGATTCAAACTCTTTGTTACAAGAATATTTTGCAGAACTTTGTGAAGCCAACATTGTTTTTTCTCATGGAACTTTTAAGAATCGAACAGTGGAATCTATTAACAGCAAGGCAAACAGTAAATCAAGGACTTGCACAAATTACATGCTGTATTTTGATGTAAAAGTACAGTATTTGTTTTATAAAAGATTCTGGAAATATGGGAAAAGTGAGTCTGCTATTGGGAATTTAGGCTTTAGTTATATTATGATGAATGTTTGATATTGGTAATTCTGATAACGGTATTTGTTTAATGTTTTAGAAGCTTTACAGTAATAGAAAACACATCCCAGAGCAGTAACACATTCCAAACCTGGAAACTAGAGACCAGGATCCAAGAGGTACTTTTAGAAGAGAATTTCTAATAAATAAAGGGATAGTCAGGAACCCATTTAGGAATAGGTTGCACTTATCTGTTCTTTGTTTATGTTTCATTAGACACCAGTTTCTACAGAAGTCAGAAAGGGCCGCAGATTTGTGCAGCACTTCAACAGTGGAAACGCAAGAACGGTGTTGTCTCTCTTTTTTATTTTATCCACTTCCCCCCTTCCCTTGAGCTTCTGTTCTTAGTGCACTGTTTTAAAAACTAGTGTGCTGGAACAAGCAGTTTCAGGGTGGGGTTGGATTGTCTTCAACCTCCATCAGAACTGAACAAGAACTCAGGTGAGCTGGGCTTTGACAGTGGTATGAGAGAGTTTGGTGGCACACTGGAGTTCTGCTTCTCCTGAGTGCTCAAGTCTACTCATATTTTTAATTGTCTGCCTATCATATTTTTGCTGTGACAGTGCTTCCTGCAGCCTCCAGTGTGAGCATGCCCAGAAACGTTCATCAAGTGGTCTCCATTCAGCACAGATCATGTTTCCTCATACTTGCTCCGTTCTGACCTCTGAGATCAAACCACTGCCACAGGGCAACTGTCAATGGGTTTCCCTCTACCTAACCAGTACCATATAGATGTGCAAGGTTGGCAGCAGCTCCCTGAGACACCCTCTCTATTTGGCTACTGTTAGCTCTCAAATTACTACTAATAATTATTTTATTTATTTCCGTATTTGTTTCTGCATAGAAAATGAATTAACATAGAAAATTACATGCAACTCGAAAATGTGCCTACTTGACCCCCGCCTGTCCTGAATACAAAATTACCCCAAGCCCCCACCCCGCCCCTAAAAATCGACCTGCCCTAAATACAAAATTAGCCCAACCCTCCACCCCTAAAAACCCACCCCCTGCCCTAAATACAAAATTACCCCTACCCCACCCCTAATATCCCGCCTCCACCCTCCCTAAATACAAAATTACCCCAACCCCCCTCCCGGCCCCTAAAAACCCACCCCTCGCCCTAAATACAAATTACCCTGACCCCGCTACCCACGACCCTAAAAACCCAACCCCCACCTGCCCTGAATACAAAACTACTCCAACCCCCCCACCCAGCCCCTAAAAACCCAACCCCCCACCCACCCTAAATACAAAATCACCCCAACCCCCACTCCTGAAAACCCACCCACCACTCACCCTAAAAACAGAATTACCCCCAACCCCTCCATTACAAATTTACCCTGACCCCCCCCAACCGGCCCCTAAAAATCAGATAAAATACCTGCCCTAAATACAAAATTACCCTGACTCCCCACCCCTAAAATCTTGCCCCGCACTAAATGCAAAATTACCCAGACCCCCAACCCCACCCCTAAAAACGAAATAAACCCCTACCCCCCACCCCTGCCCTAAGATCCATAGTACCAACCCACCCACCCCTGCCCTTTGAAAAAATAAAACAACCACCCCTAAAAACTACTCCTAACCCTGCCCCAGCCCCACTTACCTCACTGCGTCCTCTCCCGATGGATTTTCCTTTTTCTCTGCCTTAACCATGCATGTGCGTTGTTTGGCACATGCGTGGTTAAGGCAGAGAAAATGACCTGCGTTGTTTAGGCAAGCGTCATTCCGCTTGCATGAACAAGGCAGGCGTGGATACTGACGCTTTATTCCAGATCTTTTCCCTATCGAAGGCCTATCAAATGTAGATAGGGACCCAATTGTATTGGACCTATTGCGTCCTCCAGCTATCTCCATCCATGTTCATTACTATGTTTGTACCTCCTACCAGAACATTAAAACACGTCATTGAACTACGAATCTTCGAACCCATACGGATGGCAATTAACCACAGGTCCCCTCCATCATGACTATGACAAATTAACAAGAGAAACAGGATTTTTACTACCAATTTTTCAGGTTGTTTTCACCATACTCTGAATTTTCTTCGAGTTTAGTTTCTTAAGATTCAACTATTGCAAATGTTCTCATAATTTGTCTATACAATTTGTAACTATACCATTGTATTCTCCTACTTCGCAGAATAAAGTTGGGACACTTCCTAAAATAACCGTACTCGGTTCTCTGGCAGGTGTGATATGGGCTACAGACTGGTCCATCCCAGTGAACTAGCATATCTGTAGCTCTGCTTGTGGATGTATTTCAGAACAAGTTTAACAAAATTACTGTAAACGATATTAAGGACAAGAAATTGTTGTCAGGCAATATTGTGCTCACACTATTCCAATACCATACGCCACTGGCCCAAAGGCTATTTCTGTAGGTCCACGGGCCAAAGAAAATCTACAAGTAGGATCAACTACTTGCACCACACCACTGTTGTCAATTTCAAAAGCATCCCCTGCAAAGCCACCATTCTTCTAATCATTTCTTGCTTCCTTGCCAGGGGCACCTTCAACTCTGTCATAAAAATAATTAAATGCTTCCCATTCAAAGGGAAAATCGCCAACATGTTGATCTAAGCAGTACAAGCCCCATCATCTGACTTGCATCCAATGTAACTGTATTCGCAAGAACAGTCATGTCCAGCCATCTACTAGCAGAAACCTTTTGGGCCCCTATTCTTACCCGGTTCCTTGCTCCGAACCTGTTCATGCTGCATCCCACGGGACTCTATTCTTCTTCCAGAAGTGATACCCTATTTGAGGAATCCTGGAACAACCAATGACTTTTGTCTGTCATGCACATGAACCAATTTCTGAGAGTACCTGGTTGCCAAAGGCCCAAAATCTGACAACTATAATGATCAGGCAGGACTCTCACTATATTTTAATGTTTCTGGGCTATTAACCTGGGACATATTTATATGCTCTTGGACACGGAAATTCCATGATTTTGAAGTTTACGTACACATTTGACAAATGCCAAATTTTCCAGCTACTCAACGCAATAATTCTTAACTTTCTACACGAGACTCTATTCTGAAAAGAATCCTCAAACAACTCACTATTTCTTGCTCACATTGCACATTGTTGTAATACCTATACATTAATGTTAGGTGCCAGACAGAACTGTTGAAGAGTTAGAATGATTGAGATCTCCTAAAAGAAGCCCAAACCTTGTTTATTTCGTCTCTATAACAAAAAAAAGTGGTTTATATTGTTATTTACAGATGTAATGATAAACAGGATGGCTTTATTGAAACAATTGCTAGCAATATCACCTAACACAATCTATTAGGCAGTGTCTCTAATGTCTGGAGAACTATCTACTTAGGTCATCATTTTTTTTTATTGTGTAACATCGAAATAATCAGTATTACTAAAACTACCATGGTTCTTGGAGAAATGATAAATGAAAGTAAGTTTATCCATAGACAAATCAGATCTCATTTGTTTATAGAGGGCTCTGGTAGTTTTGTGCACATTTGAACCTGGGATTATGTTTTGCCTTAAACCTGGGATTATGGATTGCGTTAAACCACACACATTTACAAAGAACACGCGCACATGAAATATGAAATGAGAGAATACATTAACGGTAGGACTACCTTTGTGGTCTATGCGTTAATTTTCCCATGTCACTTCGTCTGTGTTAGGAGCACAATAAAATGCCTGAGACTTTCTTTACAAAACACGTTAAAGTAAATCTTAACTGTGATTTGTTGCCATAAACCTCAGTGGCGACGCACAGGAGAGCAAATCTAAATTGTTTCATTTTGGGGTAATAAAATGAAGTTAACTGACGCACCAGCTGAAGACAAGGACACTGTTAGCAAAAAAGGTGTGAGAGGCTGAAAGGGGGAAATACTTCATTGTTGTGTCTGTTTCTGTCTGGTTCCAAATGAATGGGAAATTGCTGAATGGGAATTGTTCCAGTTTAGAAAAAGGTAGCTAGCTAATTATGTTTTGGAGCATGTAAATTAAATATTATTGATTTTCATCACAGAGCCAGCCACAGGGACACCATTTCTTCCGAATCTTTAATTTATATGTATCATGATAAATTAGGTGAAATGTTTTTTAGCCTGTTTTGCTATAAGACCAGGAGGGTTTGCATATTTTCTGTTATATGAGACTGGGCATTTGCGACTGGGGGTGGTGATTATTAACAGGATTTGAGAACTTTGGAAAGTTGAGAGCTCCATTAAAGACAATGGAGTAGCTCCGGGTTTATAACGGCTGGTATAAATAAGCCTGGTGCTCCAATATTCCAATGTTTGTTTTCATATTTCTCTCTTTTTAATGTAGAACATTCTACCCTTAGTGTGTGCAATGTTCAAAAAGCCTATTGCCTCGGGCTATACCATTGTTAAATGCTATTTCCCTCGTTATAGTCCCTCGCCTATGGCTCAGGCCTATAACTCGGGTTCAGGGCCTTGGACCACCACTATGGCCCTCAGCAGCAGGCTGTAAAGCTTTATTATAAAGGCTACTTTAATGCTGCAGTTACTTTCCTCGAAAAACTGCACACCCACCAAATATTTGATTGCTTCAATAAAACTTCACCCAAAGTTCATTGAATAAGAAAGGCAAGTGTCAGTATTTGTTGCTTTCTTACCAATCTGTTTTATGGACCCTGCAGTGGCGCTGAACGAGCTTTAATGCAAGTAGTAGATGATACCCTTCGAATAATGGCTAACACTTTACTACTTGTGAATTATTCAAACTGACTGCAATTTTGAATTGCATTTACCATAATGCATCTGGGAGAACTAGTGCTTTTATGCCACGCAGTGTGCGATGATCCCCCTTTTATCTTTCGAGTAATGTTAGATGGTGCCTGTAGATCGTATATGGTGATTCCCTAAAATCTATTTTGATGCCCCTTCATAAAAGTGAGCAATAGTGCAGTTTCTTACTGCTGATTAATAATTGAGAACTTCAGTCTATATTTTGTTCAGCATATTTTGGACCTTAAGTTCCTTCAGCAGAAGCACACATTCTAGCACATTTGTTGTAATACTCATGATTTAAAAATCATTAATCATAAGAAATTCCCGTTTAGCAGTTCCTTCTTCCATCTGAACTTTGATCCCAAGTTCAAAATTTGCCCTTCGAATAACTGAAATGGGAAACTTCTGAAACCCACTCCTATTTCAGCCATCGGTGACTTTTGATGCCTTCAATCACAGAGAGTTCCTCTTCTGTTCTCACCTAAGGATACAGTAAGAGAAAATGCTAGTCAAATGCTGTATCAATATTATGGCAACTAGTCAAATAGCACGTGGTCTCAGGTCTTTTCGAGCAGACCAGACACCATAGGTTACAGCAAATGTGTTGTTTGTGAACATGCCTGAAAACTGTTGACTGTATCCCTATCTTGTTAGCCAACTCTGCTATAATTAGAACTTTGGTAGGTTACCTTAGCGCTGTGTGGCTCAATTACATTTACACTATGATTACATTGCAAACCCATTTAGGTCTGACATTGCATACTTCTTGGAGTGTCATAGACGTTGTTGGATATGGCCTGGAATCAGATATTATTTCAATTACATCTGTTTTGATGTCTTCATATTTGTTGTGCAGTAGAATATGCTGGTCTTCAAGCTGGAGGATCAATTGCAGTACTTTTTTTCTTCAGAGTGTTTCTCAATGAACATTTTGGCCTTGGCCACCCTTTGACACAGTTCGTTGATGTCACTTTGTATGACCCATAGTTCATTTTGGAGATCAGTTTTGACTCCCATAATATCCTCCTTGAGTTCTTGGAAGACTTGGCAAAGGAGGACCCTAGTGTGTGACTGTGGATTGTCTCCTTTGCCACTGTGGCTTCTTTGTGTTTTGTTTGGTGTTGGGGGGCTTGCTAAAGCAGCACCTTGATCTTAGAGTCTTTCTTGTGGCAAACTCTCCACCATGGTCATCCAGAGTTCAGCTGTAAAAATGAGGGGTGTGGGGGGAACGTTGGGCTAATGTTTGAAGGCTGAGGCCTCCTAGGGGTATCTAGGAACCAACTTCAGAATCCCCCAGATTTACTTGAAGCCATTGAGGTAAGATGGCTATCTGCTGGAGGTTCCAATGGCATATAGGCATTGAACCACCCTCCCTGGCTGATTAGATCAAGAGCATTCTTCTGAGAGTTCAGCTGAACAAAAGGAGGGCTATTCGAGATCTAGTGTGGCCGAAAGACTTCAAAATGGGTGATGGGCGAGGACCACCACCCAAATGTTCTCCTAGATAGACCAAGGCCAGCAATGTCCACCACTCTCCTGTCAGGGCATGTGTATGATCAATAAACATGGACAGCCTCAATCAAGTGTAATCAGTGGGCCTCAACACCACTTATCCCCACTCCACAAGGCTCTGATGGTAGAGGGGGTGTGGAGTGTTTTCAGGTTATGCTCTTGGAGGATCAAGCGATGCAGGGGTATCAACTGCCTTCCCAATACTGAAGCAGGTACAGTCTCACCAGCCATCACGGGTGGGTCTGAGCCACTCTCTTGTGATGACCCAGCATCTCTCCCTGGGCTCTCTGCCATTTACATTTCTGTTCAGTTCCCGGGAGATAGTGCATATAGGGTAGCCACAGTCTGTTGTCCCCACCCAGAGACCCAAAGGTTCCAAAAGCTCTGTGATTGGATGACTCGCCTGGCCCCATCCATCAGAGGTGTGCACCTCTCCTTTGTTAAATTTAAAATAAAGCCAACCAACAGGGGCACCCTAAGGCACTGTCAGAGGTAATTTGGGAAACCTTGGGGTACTATATTTCCTTCCAGGCCCAGGGATATGCTGATGCCTCTACAGATATCTGCTCCTGCGCTCACAAGTGGCATCATCGCACAGCTGCTATTTTGAGGATTTTAGCTCCAGTGATCTCGAAGTCCCCTTCTCACCTCACCGAAGAAAGCCAGTGACTAGGAGGGAGCCCGGCATTTTCCTTTATCTTGGCACCGTCCAGTGCCCCAAGGGCAGGCCAACGCTGCCTCCTCCACCACAGGCCATGCCATGAAAGTCTAGGCACACCAGGCCTGCACTCCTTGCCGGCCTGAATTTAACTTTTTCACAGGTGACTAAAGTCAGTCTCCTGCGGGGGTTCCAGGCTCACTCACTAAACCAGGGCTATGCCTCCAAGGACCAGGGTGAGCCCAGAGAGCCAGGCGGGCTTCAGGCCACATAGGGAGTGCAAAGGTTTAAGCACCCACATGTTTTATATACTCATTATATTATATACTAATATATTATTACTTATATTATATATTTTATTCAGAGCTGGTCCAGTTTCTGGAAAACCTTGCCTTAACCTCCATAGTAAAAATAGCAATAGGGCCTTAGGTCACTAGGAAGGCATCTATTTTGAATATATATTTTGCCACATTTTTAAATAGTTGGGACCCAGCGCCCTGGGCGTACAAGGTTTGGATACATGGGCAAGGAACTGTTCCTTGCCATGTGTATTGAGGTACCCATTAAACTGCAGCCCAGCCAGAGCACAACAGGGGTTCTGGTAGCCATATACTTTCATCATAAATGTGGGTGCTGTAAATACATACTGCAGTCCACATATGACATTTCACTTCCACACCATTGGCACAAGTGTCTGCACCATCTACCACAGCCTTACAGGAAGGATAAATTGACCAACTGGATGAAACACTTTTTTACCAATACCATTTGAAATCTAGCGCACACACACTGTGGCATAGGGCTTTAAATCCAGAGCACACAGTCTGTGGCACAGGGCTAAGAGCCCTAATAGCAGCCAAAAAGAGGGTCCAGATGAAGGCATAAAATCAGTGGTGATAATACAGAAAAGGCGGGTGTCCACTAATTTGTCACCCTGACCGTGTTAAGTCTTTCATGGGCCTTCCTTGGTCATGCTGGTGATGACAGGAGTTTGAAGCCACTGGCTGCAGAGCAACATGTTGACTCTCTCTGCACCCAACAATGTAGTCAAGGAGTCTCAGGACCCTTAGCACCGAAACTCGTCTCCTCCCTCTGTGTATGGAGCACTGGCACTTTGCAGACCTCCTCTGGCTAAAAAATGTGGTGTATCCTACAAGCCGTAATGGATGCCCTTTCCTTCAGTGCCACAGTGCTGAAGTGCATTTCAGGCAGCTAAGCAAACTATGGGCATCCAGCTTCCTAGGCAGTCACTGCAGAGTGGAAGCTGCAGTGTGCACACAAGCAAACACAGGAAGGTGAGAATGTCAGAAACACACACAAATCATTCACTTCCACATGACCCAGATAGAGCACAATAGTATTCTAATGTGTTGTGTTAAGGTGGGGCTGTATATCTTTCGGTATGATTAATTTAGAGTAGCTTTCAGCTCCCCCAGTCGGTGACCTCTTCACTTGTTTTAAGTGAGTGACATTTGCTGATCATCAGTCATAGTGCACTAACAAGTGTGCCTTATGTGAAGCTTTAGTAAAAGCAGGTTCTTATTACATGTATGTTGCCTCAGGTGATAACATTTGCTTAATGGAACATTTACTAGATCTCCAGAGTGGCCAGATTTTGAAAACCAAAAGGCGGGCCATTCCAGAAAAATAGAAGGACTGTAGTTTTACGTCACTCATGGGGCACAGAATGACAGTGCTCATTTAATACAGAAACACAGACGAAGTTATAAGTAAATAAAATGCATTCTAAGCCCCTTATTTTATCTTTTATTTAAATTGCTTTCTGATAAGAGTTGCTAAATAGTCCTGCTTTGGAATATAAAAAAATCATGCCTCGCACTGTTTCCAGTCAACCCACTCTGACAAATGAGGCATGAGCCAAATTTGTCAAAATCTGTCGGGATAGGATGATGAAGAATTGGGACTGTCCCAGCAAATCCGGGACGCCTTGTCACCCTATCTCTAATGATTATGGATTTCTATCTCAATGTTATACTGTCTTGTGCACCTATACCTTATGTGTACTGCCTACCTGTATGATTAGCTGGTGTGGTGCTGTAGGTTAACTTTATGATATGGTGTGGTTGTCAGATATGGTTTGGTGCTGGTGTGTGCAATGTGATGTGATGTGAGAAATTTTATGAATGAAAATGTTTTGTGATGTTTATGGTTTGTATAGACTATTGTTGTGTGATTAAATGCAATGTGTTACAGGGTAGCATGATGTTAGGCAGCGTGTTCACATGCTCTTCCTACATGGTGTGCGTGTATTGAGTGATGTACAATTTGTGTGTTATGGTGAGGTGTACTGTGATGCCATACTGAATGCATGGAGTGTTTTGTGGTGTGTTAAAGTGTTAGGTGTTTTTTTAGTGGATTTGTCAAATGTGATGACGTGGCCAAAATTGGTAGTAGTAGTGGTTGAGTTGTTTTTATATCTGCCTGCCACACCCAGCACATTGGAGTATGACTCAATCTCTAGGTATTTGTCATATGTTCCACTGCCATTCTAGAAACACATGACATCTAGCCGTAACCAGAGCTCCAACCTAGCATCTTGGTCAAGTGGAGGTTGATACATGTTAGCTAAGACTTTCCTGAGGGGCAGAATTTATATTTTCTGCAAAGTAACGGGGTGAGCTGAGAAACGTTGCATGCAGTGAAGCTGTCAGAAGGCCCATTTGTCTTGCAAGTTACTGCATGGACATTATCTTGCAGCACACCACTACACAGAGTTCTTTCATGATTGACCTACCTCTGAGTGGGGGATTCTGATGACCCTTAACCCCTTAATTGTGGAGGCTTTTCCACCCAAGTGCTGAGCCCTTTTTTGGCAATTTAGGGTAGTTCACGCTTAGGCCTCCATACATTTGTTTTCCACAGAAAGTATCTATTCCAACTTTGTGCCCTTTTGCATAACATTATGGGGATTCTTAATGTACCCAGGGCTTGTGATTTTCACTGGAAGGGACTGAGAAAATAGCCTAAATATAGGTACATTTTGTGGGTTTGGGAAATAAGCTGGAAAAAGTGTTCTACAAAAAAGTGTCTGCTTTCTGCCTAAAAATGGCATCAACAAAAGGTTTGTGGTGCTAAAAACATTTTTTGAAGAAGGAGCTAATTTTCCTGAATTTTTATACTTTCAACCTACTTCTAGTTTGTGTTAGTGTGAAACCCATGAGTGATACTGGAGAGCTATGCATTTCAGAAAAGTAGACGAAAAGCTGTAAGGGGTCATTTGTGTAGGTCCCTCAAGGGTTTCTCAAAGAAAGTAACTGTTGAAATAAAAAAATATGAAAAATGTGAAGGGAAAAAGCCATTTGTGACTGTCCTTTCAGCTGTAACGTCTTGTCACAATGGCCAATTAGCAAAGCAATACATTGGTGTGCCTGCTGGACACTTCTGGTTGCGGGGATGTCTAGGATTTGCAGTTCTCCATGAACCTGAGGAACCAAGAACCAACAACTTAGCTGCACCTTAACATGGTGTTTCATTGTGTACTAAGTTTTGAGCAATTCATATAGTAAAATATAGTCAAAAGTTGGCATGAAGGAAAGCTATGTGTAACAGCGCCGGCATAGGTTTATTTTTAACCACAGGCACATCAGCCCCCACGTGAACAAGAGTTGATTATAGGTTGTTTATATAAAGCAGAAATAGCATCAGGGCAAGCAGGCACCCCTGGCGTACACCTTGATTATCCAGAAAAGTGAGGGAGCACTCAATGTTTTCAGACCTTACAGATCGAACTGTAATTCTGAAAATGATACTTTTGGAAAGTTGGCATTTTCTTTCTTTAAATCATCTAGGGCTACATGTACGTAGTATTTTGCACATCGCAAACAGCGAATCAGGCCGTTTGCGATGTGCAAAATGTACTTTGGGATGTTCAGACCCATTTTTGCGATTCAGTAAACTATTTACCGAATCGCAAAAAGGGTTTGCGAGTCGCAATTAGGAAGGGATGTTCCCTTCCTAATTGCGAGACGCAGTCCCATGTATGATTGTTTTGTGACTGTGAATGCGTTTGCAAAACAATCGCAGTTAGCACCAGTGTCACACTGGTGCTAACCCATCCGCAAACGGGAAGGGGTCCCCATGGGACCCCTTCCCCTTTGTGAATAGCAGTAAAAACATTTTTTCAGAGCAAGCAGTGGTCCGAAAAAATGAAAAGAAAACTTTTCACATTTTGTTTTTGAAATGCACCTCGTTTTCCTTTAAGGAACATGGGCTGCATTTGAAAAAAAAACTGCTTTATTTAAAAGTAGTCATTGACACTGTTCAGCATAACAGTTGCAAGTACATTATTTCCTACATGTAGCCCCCAGTGCCTTCTGCCTGTCTCTGAATACACATTTGGGTGGGTGACAGCTCTTGTGCATTCCCTCCAGACAGCCGCACACAAAGAGAGCTTATGTGTGGCTGATGGGCCATCAACATCCTGATGGCCTCTCCTGGGCAGGATGGGATGGAGGAGCTGACACACTTCAATGGGCTGTGTCCTGAGCCCACACAAAGAGCTGCATAACCCCCTGTAGTGTGTCTGAAGCCAGGGCAGGGCAGGAAGGGCAGGGACACTATGCACTTCAAAGGCCTCTCTCTGAAGTCTACCCTACTTCAAAGACACCACTGTGTATAAGAACTTGACTTCTGATTCCACCAACTCATTACACTTCTGGACCTGAGGACATTCTGCCAGGAAGAAGGACTGCTGTGCTGCTGAAGGGAAAGGACTGCTGTACTACTGAAAGGACTGTCACTCTTCTACACTCTGCTGGACTGTGCTGGACTCCTGCTCTGCTGTGCCTCCCTTGCTGCCTTCTCGCCCCCATGCCTCTAAGTGAGAATGACTGGACCTGAATCTCTACAATATCAGAGCCAAATTAAAGCCAAGGGCTTGCTGGCTTGCTGGTTTCCTCCTGTTCTGAAGTCTCAGGGACATCCAAGATCTTTCCATCCTGTAACAGAACCTGGACTTTGCTTGCTGCAAGTCTTGCCCTGCCAAGTGGTGCCAATCCAGTCCTGGGCCGTTGGAAGTGGGTATAAAGTGCTGCAACTGCCAGAACCTTCAAATTGACACCACTGCACTGATTGGAACCGATACATCTTCTTCAGCACTGAAGCATGGCCCACTTCAAGGACATCACATCACCGGCTGCGCAGCTCAACAATGATGCACCACCTACATCAGTTATGAAACATCAATGGCACATCTCGGATTGCGGGGTTCAGAACCGACGCATCGCATACATCCAGCCGGATCGACAATGACGCATCGCCTCCTGTACTCCATATATCAGGCCCCGTTGACAGTGAAACAAGGTACCTTTTCAGCATGAGAAGGTTGGTCCCTATTTCCAAACTGCGTTCATTCGCAGTTGGCTTGACTTTTCAGATGTGACCCGGTATAGGGTAACCAGACAGCGCTTAATAAGTTTATTCTTAAAAAATGTATAACTTGACTTCTACTTATTGGATTTTTGTCATTTTGGTCTTGTTTTGCTCACTAAATTATTCTCTAACTTTCTAACCTGGTCTGGATTATTTTTGTGGGGTGTTTTCACTGTTTTACTTTTTTACACAAATACTTTACACATTGTCTCCTAAGTTAAATCTGTCTGCTTCGGTGAGCACAGACGGTGAGCACAGGTTAGTTTATGGTGTGTATCTGACCTACCCTGACTAGGATTGTGTTTCCTCTTTGGACAGGATGCATGGACAGGGGTGGGCAGAGTCCGCGCAGTGCAAAAAAAAAGAAAGCTCTGCAAACTCCGCCTCACTCTGCTATGTGCACCAATCAGCACGAACAGGCAGCTGAGCACAACTCCACCCATTAGCGCTGATTGGTGTGAATGGCAGGCTTCGCGTTGCAACAGCAGTGTGAAAGCCACCTAACGGACACCTGCACACACGGCCATCTTGTTCTTCCTATTCTGAGCATGGTGCTGGGCCTATATTTCAATCTGTATTGTATCCTTGCTATCCTTTCTTTATCCTACCTATCCTCCCCTGTTTTACATATATTTCCTTAGTGTGTGTATTTGTGTTGGTGTAGTTTATGTTCTTGCCTCCTTTTTTATTTTCTGTGACTTTTTGTCTCTTTTTTTCTTTTCTCCCAATTTCTTCCTCTCTAATCCTTCTCTTACCTCCTGTCCTTTTTTTATACCCACCCAGCACCATGGCAGATCGTGGGACAGGCAGAGACGCTGACAGGGAAGAACAGTGCTACGATATTTGTCTCAGCTCCATTAAGAGGCCAATATTGTAGCACAACAGCACTATCTTAATGTGCATAGTTTGCAAAGCCAGCGGCACTGGCTTTCTGCCAGACTTTCCATGGTGGGGTGACTGCCATGGAAAGGCTGGCTGAAAGCTGAGTTGTAATCAGCAAGGTGGCGCTGAGTTCAGCACAGCTGAGGCTGAGTACAACTCAGACCGATGTCAGCCCGTCGGGAACCATGTTCCTGGCGGGGACAGCAGTCCCCTGGTGGGTATGCCTGTCTGGTTTGTAATGTGGCGGCCGGACCACCTGGAGTGCGGCGGTCAAACCGTCATCGCAAGTGTGTCGGTACTTGGACAGCCACACTCAGAATGAGGCCCTAACTGTACCACTAATCTATTTTTGTTATCTTTTTTATTTCTTACATCAGCACCCAAGGGCAAGAAGAGGGCATCTAGGGTTTGGGGCAAGGAGGGTACCACCACCAGTGCTACATTGGGTGGAAGTTCCATTACCACCACCAGCACCGCAGCAGATGGCTCTGCTGGCCTCAGTAAGTTCTTGTTAATATTAATTATTTCTCTAACTTTTACCTGTCCCAATAGAATATTTTTTCCTCCTTTACGTTATACTGTGACTTTTTTTTCAAATCATCTTCGTTATATTTAAAGATTTTTCTTGTTATCCCTCACTGCTTTATTATTTTTTTTTCTACATTTCTTGTTTCAGAAGCTGAAAGTAGCACTCATCTTTAGCTTAAGCTTTCTTCTGCTTGGTCATAAAGCTGTCCCATTCCCCTAATTCTATATACTGTGGACTGGTACTGTGAGACTAAGACAATAGATTAGGTAGTCTACAGTGAAGATTGCAGAGTTTGCAGACCTAAGTAAGCTCTTCTACTCTTGTTTGTTAAGAATTCTTTCTATTTCTTGCTTATACTCAAATAACAAGGGAGTGGCCATTGTTACGATGACCCCCCACAGTGCTGTGTTTTATGTATTATTATTATTTAGTATCCCAGCAGTTTCAAGGACAGTGCAACATGGCAGGAAAGTATCATGATTGTGGTCCTATTGCATTTGCCAACCAAAACTACGTGTCCTTCATTCATTGACCAATTTATTCTACCCCTTCATTGGGCTTCAGATGACTCACAGTCATCATTATATCTCTGCCCCTCCATTATGATTGGCTTGACAGACAGGATATATATTATCCACATGACGTGTGTGACATATTAATCGTCTTCCTCTTTCGAGTCAGCTTAGAATTGAAAGGCATTTGGAGAAGAACAGGGCCATTGGAATCAAAGATCATTTTTTTCGTCCATTACATTCCGCCCCAGCTTCAGAGAGTAGCAAATTTGAAGCTAATGCAGTAGCCAGCACGCTTCCAGTCATTTAGCACAACAACAATAGAATACTTGTATTCCATAGTGGATGATGCCTTACTCATTAAGCAGAGTTATTTTTCTTTTTTTCCAAACAAATTGTGTGTGGTTTCATTTTATTTAGAAAATCCTTTACAAGAAAAAAACATACTCAATTTTTTAAGCTTGTGCTGCCTTCTTTCAGCCAGTCAGTGGTGCTTTTATGTGAGGCATATGTTGTTAATATCATGTCCCTGTGACTAACTTTCCAAATCACATCAAAAATTCCAATGACCCTAGAAGACCAGCAATGTATTAATACTGTGCCACTACATAATTAAAAAAACAAAAGTATTTTCACAGAGCATTCTTTACAATTTGTCTTTTTTTTTCTTTCTTGGCTTGCGCCCCACCACCTCCTCCCCAGATCACGCCCCGGCCCCAGCAGCAGAGGCCACCAGGGCACACACATGCGGCTGGTGGACGAGGAGGGCCAGGTACATGCCCCTTGTCCTGGGCAGAGTTCCCCCAGCCAACTGCCTGCACCTCCGCACTCCCGGCCACTCCAGCTCCACTGACAGTTTGGAGCTGCCCATCCCTGTGCTGCCCCCGCTTTCAGACTGGCTGCGCGAGCCAGGGCACATGGGCTGTAGGATGGCATGCCTCGAGGCACGGATTCAAGACCCGGCGACCCTCATAAAGAATGCCCTCTATTAGCCCTTTGTATAATATTTTGTTTTGGTGGGAGGGGGTGTGGGTAGAGAGGGTAGAAATTTGGGCAGGGCATTTTTTCCTCCTTCTCGACATGGACATTTATATTTATTTTGGAAATTGGTTGGGGATGGAGAAAAATGTGGGAAAGTGGTGGGCCTGTAGTGGGTGGAATGGGTAGCTTTTATATTTTATAATTGATAAGTTATATGTTAATTTACACGTTAATAAAGGGGAAATCTTTATAATCCACTTTATGTCTGAAGTTTGTTTTTGTGTTTTACTTTAACTTTGCACTAACATCTTTTCGTGCAGCCTGTCTTCTTAATCTATTTCTCAAGGTGTATGCCTGTTAGGAGGGTATGATGCCATTCCCAATATTGCCCAGAGAAACACAGATAAACAATTACTTATCTCATCTGCAGTAGAAGTTAGTTATGTACTAGATAAAGTAGTTCTCTTCACCCCATTGTTCTCTTACTTGAATAGATTAAGAGATGGCCGGCGGCTGCTCCCTTTGTCAATCTTCCAACACCTTACTGGAGGGTTTCCCAAGGTGCCTTCTTTATGGTAGTGGTAGTGCGCTAACAGGGAAGGAAACACAGCAAGGTCCCACTCCCACCTAGGTGATCTCCAACTGGAGGGTTAAACAAAAGGATCACAGACGACTAAATTGAAAGAAAGACTGAGAGTTAGTAGGTTGTATATGGATACATGTACAGTATAGCTTTAGAAAGAGTATAGACTACTGCCACCATGACACATCAAAGAATTCCACATATTATAACACAAGCTAGCAATAGTAAATTATTCTAAGCAATGGTGAGCATGGAATTTGAAAACCAAATTCATGAAATCCTAAGGTCAAGAAAAATGTACTCAAAGTCTGTACTCTGTAGTCGACAAGGCTAACTGTTTTATTTACTCATAACAAGGGCCTGAATGATGATGTTGATGTTGAGAAATTACGTTCATACTTATGCATGGTTGGGTAAGTGAGGTTGATGTTGTCTATTTCTCTGGTAAAAAAAGATTCCACAGTGAGTTGTTGTCACATTTAACCACATCTGTCCCACCAAGTGTGTGATCTATTTGGTGTAAATTAAGACACTCCTCCGAACAAATCACACAGCCTAGGGGCAGAGGGTTACAGATTTGATGAATGGGTGGCAAAGGGGATTTGGGGCAAGGTGTGACAAAGACAAACATAACACAAGAACAATACTCATTAGGCACATCGTCATCATCAATCTGCTGTGGAAGGAAACAAAGGAATGAGTGTGACACTGTTCAGTTAAATGCATTGTAAACAGTCTTTCTGCCCCAGAGACCCAAATTATTGGATATCTAAATGTTGTGCTCTAGGTTTGAAAAAAACAAATTATGGAGGAGTGAATTGAGCTTACCCATTTCTAAAAATATGATTGTTAAAAGAAAAATGATACTGTATGACCAAATTGGGCGGTGCATCTGCATTCTTCTTAGGAATGTCTGCCACTCTTGGGTGCCTGTCGGAACCCATCTGGTAGGTATGTAGGAGTATTGAGCTCCACTTTCACCTTTCTTTTGTGCAGGAGAAGAGAAGGCTTGTGGATTGTAAAACAGAAGCTGCATTATAGAGTGAAGGAGGACAGAAGGAAGGTAAGGGTGTGTACCAAGAAGACTCAGAGGCAGAGCAAAAAAACAAGAGGACTGTCACAGTCAACAGATCCTCGGGGTCTGCGCACGTTCCCAACACATCCACCACTGAATAGCTCCAAGACTCTGATAGATAAATCACAGAGGCTAAGAGAGTTCAAGAGGGGAAGAGGGGATTAGGAAGGGAAACAGCTGGGAAGGAGACCTGTAGTAAGAAAAAGGTTAGAACACACAATATGAAAATTATATCTCCTGAAATCAATACTAGACTATGATTCTAAGTATAGTCATTCTGAAAACATGAACAATCTAAGAATTAAGTTTAAAATGACTAAGTTTCAAGATGGCCGAATACCTGTAAGGAAATCAAGATGGATTAAATGAAAACTTTCTTATTCAAGTACTTTCCTTTACATGAGAATCAGAAAAACATTCTGACTACATTTTAAACCAGTCATATAAATCCTTTTTTGAGAATGCATACTAGGACCATACAATATTGCATCTAGAAACTCTGATCTTCTGTGTACTCTTAAAATGTTTCAACACAAATTGCTCATATTGTAGATTTATATAAATATATATATATATATAGTAAACACCATAAAAGGATTGTGCACCATGTTTAACATAATATGGATTCAGGAAAAACAAATCAAATCACACAACTTGTCAACTCGAATATTACATGATAAATATCTTAGAATAGTGGCATACAAGAAACAACATGAATTAAACTCGAGGAGAGAATCGTGTGTCTTGCCGATTCGAGTGTCACCATGTAAAAAGCCAAGAAATGGTAGTACGCAATGAATATCAAAGTCAAATCATCATTAAACGAATCGCACGTCTTGCCGATTCATAAACCACGATGTAAATGCCAAGAAATAACAGCTCACAATGAATAACAAGATCAAAGTACAATGAAATGCATTGCACGTCTTTTGCCGATTCTTAAGCCACCATGTAACTGTCAAGAAATGGTAGCGCGCAATGAACAACAAAGTTAAAACACCATAAAACGAATCGCGTGTCTTGCCGATTCTTAAGCCACCATGTAAATGTCAAGAAATGGTAGCGCGCAATGAATAACAAAGTTAAAACACCATAAAACGAATCGCGCTTCTTGCCGATTCTTAAGCCACCATGCAACAGTCAAGAACTGGTAGCGTGCAATGACTAACAAGATTAAATTATCATGAAGCGAATCGCGCGAATCGCGCGTCTTGCCTATTCGCAAGACACCCTGCAAATGTCACAAACACTCAAGCGCATATTTCACACGCGCAAAGTACTTTGTCAAATCATAAAAGAATTAGGCCCAAGAACATGAGAGTTCTCGATAACGGCGTCGGGAGGCCAGCCCAACCACTGTCTTACCGCCCAGAACAAGGATCTCCAAATGAAGAATGAAAGTCAGATGTCTGGAAGATCAAATAGGCCACCGGGACAGGAGCTCAGGAAGTAGCTGCTGCTCTGCACCGGGACCTCTGAATAGTGAGCACTTGGAGCTGGGCTGGCTCCTTTTTATAGAGTCTTGGCCCAGCCCACAACCACACCCAGGCATGTTGCAGGGAAAGTCTCTAGAAGGCCCTGGAAAGGGACCACACCCTAACACACTCTGAAAGCCTGCAGCAATACATTGCAAATGAACAGCATTTGTAAGCACATTAAAAATAAGTCTTCAGGATTGAACTCTGCAATGCAAAAGTTTAAACAACAACATATCAGCACAATGCATAAATTACATTGTTTTGAGAGTGCTGGGTTTTTGCATTCTAGTCGCCAATAGAGCGCGCACTGCCCTGGTGTTGACAGTACTCCCCTCTCCCAGACGGGCTCTAGGGCCTGGTTTGCCTCGATTAAGACGATGAAAGCGTCTCACAAGTACTGGAGCATGAACATCAGATGCGGAAACCCATGAGTTACTTTCAGGACCATAACCTTTCCATGAGATTAAGTACCATAGATTACGCCCTCGTAGTTTAGAATCCAACACTTTCTTAACTTCATATTCTTCTTCTCCCTGTACTAGAACAAGAGCTGGATGAGGGTGGACCTTTTGACTGCCCTTTTCAATAGGGAAGTGTGGAACACTGGATGAATCCGTAAGGATCTGGGCAATTGTAGTTTATAGGTTACCGGATTGATTTGCTGAAAGACTGTGTAAGGACCTATAAATTTGGGGTTAAACATGTGCTTCTTCTTGAAGTCTATATGTTTTGTGGAAAGCCACACTTTGTCACCTGGTTGATATTGCGGTCCCTCACAATGTTTCTTGTCATAACGCCTTTTGTATTTTTGTTTGGCTTTTTCTAAATGCTGTTAAATCAGTTTCTGGGTTTGATGCAAATGCTGAATGGTTTCTGACACAGCAGGAGTAAGAGAACTTTCTTGAGGAATTGTGATGGGCAGGGTGTCAGGATGATAGCCAAATAAACCAAAAAAGGGTGTAACGCCAATAGAAGTGTGGAATGAGTTATTGTAAGCTAACTCAGCTAACCAGAGCATAGATGTCCAAGAACGAAGTGCCTTTTCAGCATAGGCACGTCGGTATTGTTTCAAAGTCTGATTTAGTCTCTCTGTTTGACCATCTGTTTGAGGATGGTGACTAGTAGATAGCGTAGATGTCACTTGGAGTGTTTTACACCATGTCTTCCAGAAATTGGAGGCAAATTGCGACCCCCGATCGGAGAGGATAACTTTTGGCCGTCCATGATAACGAACCACTCTGTTCAGTAAAATAGTTGCAAGTTCACTAGAAGTGGGCAATTTTTTACAGGCAATGAAATGTCCATATTTCGTGAGACTATCTACTACCACCAGAGTTACTGAATGCTGTTGAATCACTGGCAGACCAGTAATAAAGTCTAAAGAAATGTGCTTCCATGGACGACTTGGGGTTGGAAGTGGATGTAACAACTCTTTTGGTTTTGAATGACTTGTTTTAATGTGAGCACAAACTTTGCAGTTGTTTACCATTGCTTTTACATCTTTTGTTAGGGTAGGCTACCAAAAATAGCGTTGGATCAGTTCAAGAGTTTTAGGAGTACCTGGGTGACCTGCCGTCGGTATAACATGCAAACAATGAAACACTATCTTGCGAAGTTTGGTAGTGGGTACGAACAAACAAGCATCATGAAAGGGTAGTCCTTGCTTGATTGACCTTTTGGGATCTGCTTGGGCCCATGTTTGCCATTTTTCAACAGTGAAAGAGTTGCGAATTTCTTCAAAGAAATCTTCAGTTTTTATGATACATAGAACCTTGTCAGGAGCAATGATAGTTCTGGAGGCTTGAAATGCAGGCAACGTGGTAGACTCTTGACGGGACAAGGTGTCAGCTTTGTGATTATCTTTACCAGGCCGGAAGGTTACTACAAAATCAAATTCGGCAAAAAACAGCATCCAGCGTAATTGCTGAGGGGTCAAAAGTCTGGCGGAACTCATGAATTGAAGATTACGATGATCAGTATATACTGTGACAGTGTATTTGGCACCCAACAAATGATGTCTCCATTCTTTAAAGGCGTCACAAATCACCAGAAGCTCTTTTTCAGCAATGACATAGTTCTGTTCGGCTTCGTTCAACTTCCGAGACATATAAGCTACAGGATGAAGTTGACCAGTGTCTTTATTTCGTTGTGATAAGACGGCTCCTATTGCTACATCTGAAGCATCAGCTTCCACTATGAAAGGTCGATTCGCATCAGGATGAGTCAAGACTGGGGAAGTGGAGAAAGCTTTCTTCAAAGTCGAGAAGGCTTGATCAGCTTCTGGGGACCATACAAACTTTTCTTTCTTTCTTAGTAGCTTAGTGATTGGAGCTACTGTCTGGGAGAAATGATTTATGAATCTCCAGTAAAAATTTTAAAACCCCAGGAAACATTGTACATCACGAACAGTCTTTGGGGTGGGCCAATTAGATACGGCTTTACTTTCTTTTCTGCCATCACCATACCTTGAGGGGTAAGAATAACCCCTAAAAACTCAACTGCGGTAACATGAAACTCACACTTGGTTAGTTTGCAATATAAATGGTGCTTTCGAAGGGCTGCAAGAATTTTCTTGACATGTTGGACATATTCGTTTTCATTGTCAGAATAGATCAAAATGTCATTGATGTAGACTATGGCAAATATGTCGAGGTACTCTCTAAGAACGTCATTCAAGAAAAATTGAAATGCTGCTGGAGCATTACACAGACCAAAAGGCATGACGGTGTATTAAAAAAGGCCATATCTTGTCTTGAACGCTGTTTTCCATTCGTCACCCTCTCTCATTCTGACCAAATGATAAGCACCTTGAAGGTCAAGCTTCGTGTAGATTTTTGCTCTCTTTACTTGTTCCAATAATACCAGAATTAGGGGTAAAGGATATTTATTCTTGATGGTGACTTTGTTCAAACCCCTATAGTCGATGCAAGTTCGCAGTTCTCCATTAGCTTTTGGAACAAAAAACAAAGGCGAAGCTGCAGGAGACTTAGAGGGGCGAATGAAGCCATTCTCAAAAAATTGATCTAGGTATTTTCGTAAATGTTGATTTTCATGTTCTGTCAGGGCATATACACGACAGTTGGGAAGTATCGCACCTGGGGCTAGATCAATTTGACAGTCATAAGATCTGTGAGGAGGTAGAGTCTCTGCTCCTTCCTCATCAAATACATCTTTGTAAGATGAATACTGTTTGGGCAGCTGAATTTCTTTCTCCGCAGCAGTAGCTATGTAAGAGTTACAAACTTTTGGTACTTGAATCTTTTGGAGACATTGTTCGTTACATTGCGCAGATGAGAATACAATTTTTCGTTCTGCCCAATTGATCTCTGGATTGTGATGAGTTAACCATGGCAAGCTGAGGATAATCCCATATTGGGTAGCATGGATCACGTCAAGAATGATTTTCTCTTTATGTTTCTTTCTTTGATTCTTATCTTCACAAATCATCGACAAGGGGATAGTCTGAAGAGTTACTGGACCTCTAGTCAAGAGTTTTTCATTGACTGCCTGGATGATTTCTGGGGTATTGTTTTCAATACACAGGATCCCCCATGCACGAACCAAGTGGACATCAACAAAGTTCCCAGTAGCCCCAGAATCGACTAGAGCTTTTTTGAAATAGATCTTTTTCTTGACCTGAACTCTTATTTCCAGTTTAAGATGTCTAGATTGTAAAGGGCCCACGGTGACACCCAAGAGCAACCCTTCTCTGCATCTTGGGTGTTTTAGTTTTCCAACTCGACTGGTGCATTGGCTGCTACCTTCTGAACTGGACCTTGCTTGTTCTATGGTTTGATTGGACAATCTTTGGCAAAATGACCCTTCCTCCCACAATAAAGACATTGTCCATTTTTTCTGCATAGGTCCTTTTCATCTTTGGTCAAAGGTCTTCTGATGGTTCCAATTTCCATTGGTTCCGGCGTTCTCTCTTTCGGAGTTCTTGAGTCTCTGTTATCATGAACACGCCATGAATATTTTTCAATCTTGTTGCGCGTTCCTTTACGTTCTGCTAAACGATGATCAAGCCTCAAGACAAGGTTTATTAATTCTTGACAGTTTGTAGGTTGTGGGTCGATTTGCGCTAAGATATCTTTTAGTTCCTTTTTGAGTCCCTTGTAAAACAAGACCGCTTGTTTTTCTTCAGGCCAGGATGTCTCGGCAACCAGCCAGTTAAAGTTGGCTAAATACGACACTAGGTCTTGATTCCCTTGGCGTAAATCTAATAATTCACGATCTGCTGACTGTGTTACAGTTCTACGATCAAAAACTCTCTCAAACTCACAAAACAAATTCTCCAGTTGTACAACAAGGGACTATTTTTACGCACAAGAGGAATTGCCCAAGTAGCTGCATCCCCAGCCAAATATGATAACAAGAAAGCTACTTTGGACTGGGCATCGGGGAAAGTATGTGGTCTGCAGGTGAAGTGTAGTCCCACTTGAACCAGGAAAGATTGCGCTTTCAAAGGGTCATCTGAGAAATGTTCTGGGGGAGCTAAAGGAATTGCGGAAGGAACATTTAAGGAAATGTTTGTTGGATTACTTCCAGAAACCTGAGAAGAAGTACCTGGCCAGGACACACCTGTGGGACTTTGTTCCTTCTTCTCTACCTTATCTTGCAACTGACTCACTCTCTCAGCTAAGCTAGTTTTCAATTCTTTGGATGATACCACCTCTGCCTGGAGCTGGGTGATAGCATTGACTAACTCGTCCAGCGTGGCCATGCTGAGAACATACACAAACCAGGAGGATAATCATTTGTGGGCTCACTATTCTGTCAGAGTCACCAGATCCTTGGGGTCTGCGCACATTCCCAACACGTCCACCACTGAACAGCTCCAAGACTCTGATAGATAAATCACAGAGGCTAAGAGAGTTCAAGAGGGGAAGAGGGGATTAGGAAGGGAAACAGCTGGGAAGGAGACCTGTAGTAAGAAAAAGTTTAGAACACACAATATGAAAATTATATCTCCTGAAATCAATACTAGACTATGATTCTAAGCATAGTCTTTCTGAAAACATGAACAATCTAAGAATTAAGTTTAAAATGACTAAGTTTCAAGGTGGCCGAATACCTGTAAGGGAATCAAGATGGATTCAATGAAAACTATCTTATTCTTTTTTTTTTTTTAAATCTGTTTATTAAACATTATGCACACACAACAACATGTTTAGTCACTAATAATTTTTCAAATTGTTTACACGCATTTGTAAGTCACTACAGCGCGGTTGCGCAATACAGTTCCAGAAGCACCATTGTAAATTATGCAACTAATTGATTAACAAAGGTCACAGCTAAACACCGCTGGTATTATTCCTAATGCTGGATGCCCCAACCCCAGATGGTGGGATGAAATAGAGCGAGGGCCCGATTATTGTACTTGAAGATCAGGACAACACCCTTGAGATGTTAGTTGTGAGGTATAATAGAGTATAGAGCCATTTTAGGGATATCCAAAGCCAAACATGCAGTGCATGAAGGCGTGGTCCCTGCGTAAGCAACCAAGAGTACCACCACATGCCGTTAGGAGGGGGCGTGAGGGGGTTAATGTGCTGAAGGATTGTGGGCGGGGGGCCTAGGGAGGGTATGTGTCATCCCTGTTTTCGATCGCTACCACAAAAATGTCCCAGACTTCGGGGCCATCCTGTATTAGACCCTTGTATTGCAGTAAGCGTAATGTCTGAGCTTCGGCCTGCGAGCGATTGTGCAAGTCACGAAGCCAGGCAGAGTGAGATGGTACATGTGGGGCTTTCCAGTGCGTGGCTATTAGGCGCTTGAAGACAGCAAATGCCAAATCAATAAATCTATGCAGATGTTTATCGCCTTTGGCGCGTTGACGTATACCAAGTAAACATGAGTCAGGGGTGGACGACAAAATGTGAGATGTAATGTCTGCTGTGGTATTTGTGACCCGATGCCAGGCTGAGTTTATGGGGTGACAGCTCCAGACCATGTGATAGACATCTGCTGCCGGGGCAGCACATCTAGGACATGTCGAGTTTGCATTCGGGTATATTCTTTGGATGCGGGCCGGAGATAGATATGCTTGGTGAATATAATTGAATTGGGTGTAACGCAACCGAGGGTTGCAGGATATTTACTTAATCATTGTAAGAGCCGCAATCCATGTTTTTTGTGATAGTGGTGTAGGGAGGACAGAGTCCCAACGTGCTTTAGCAAGCGGTAACGCGGTGCAGACCTCCGTCATCAGTACTGTGTATAATTTAGTTATGATGCCTTTTGCGCTGCCCATCGTAAGGATAACAGTAAGTAGTTGGGATTCGGGAGGTTCATTATTGCCGGAACCCCAAAGGTTGTTAAGTAGTCGTTTAATAGCATTGTACATCAGGAAGGCTCCTGTGTGCATAACCCCAGCGGCCACTAGGTCCGCGAAGGTGCGTAATTTAGAACTCGAGTAGTAGTCGCCTACGTTTAGAGTACTTATGTCCCGCGTATCATGATTTAATGATAATGTTTGGGTATTTGGTAGCTGGAGCAGTGGTAACAGGGGGGAGTAGGGGGATAGAGGGGACTTACTTTGAACGTATCTGCGCCAACAGAAGCGAGCTGCCTCTAGTAATATAAGTTTTGAGGGTAGGCGGTTAGGGCCAGATAAAAGTGAGGACAGCAATGTTTGCGGGGCCAAATATGTCTGCAGCATTATGCCTTCAGAGGAAGGGGTCTCTTTGAGCCATGTAGACACCCATAGCAGCTGAGAAGCGGCGTAATATCTCTCAAAGTTGGGCATGCCCAAGCCCCCCGCCTCTTGCGGGTATTGTGTTGTAGTTAACGCTACCCTGCGTCTGTCTCTGCCCCAGAGTAAATCAGTCAATAATGAGTGCAGTTTGTTAAAGAACGCGCGTGGCAGACACAGCGGCAGGGCAGTAAAAAAATATAAGAACCTTGGAAGGATGAGCATTTTAGCTATTGCTACTCAACCCATGGGAGATAAGGGGAGCGAGTCCCAGAATGACATTGAGCTGCGAGTAGAGCTGAGTGCTCTATCAATATTGCCTTCTTTCAGGTCAGTAATGGAGTGATAGATTTGGATCCCGAGGTACTTAAAGGTATTGTGTGACCATGGGAGTTGATATTGCGGTAGTGTCATGTGAAGGTCTGTTGGTATGGGGGTAAGAGGAAAGATACTTGATTTGGACCAATTGACGCGTAGACCAGAAGCCAGGGCAAAGGAGTCGAGCATTGACAGAACCCCAGCCATAGAGGTGGAGTGTTTACGCAGGTATATCAGGGCGTCATCCGCGTATAAGGATATAATATGGTGTGTGTTAGACTCGGAGATGCCCCACAGGTGCGCGCAACTACGTAGTTTAATTGCTAATGGTTCCATAGCTATGGCGAATAATAAAGGGGATAATGGACATCCCTGTCTGGTGCCTCTGCCTATGGGAAACGCCTCAGAGATAACACAACCATTTTTGACTCGAGCTGTGGGTTTAGAGTAGAGCGTTTTGATCCATTGTAAGAAACCGGAGCCAAAACCAAACGCTTTAAGCGTGCGTAGAAGGTAATCCCAGCTCAGTGTATCAAACGCTTTCTCAATGTCTAAGGAGAGGGCTACAGCTTTTGGTTCTGTGTTATTGTGCATTATGTGGAGCAATCTTCTGATATTTAAAAAGGTGCTTCTTCCAGGGATGAAACCAGACTGGTCTGAGTGTATTAAACTTTCTAGGTGGGGAAGTAATCTATTTGCTAGTATTTTCCCCAGTAATTTACAGTCTGTGTTGAGAAGAGAGAGCGGTCTGTATGATGTAACATCTAAAGGGTCGCGGCCTGTTTTTGGGAGAACAACTATTAGAGCTTCGTGCATGGATTCCGGTAATAGTAATTTATTTCGTGCTTCATTAAATACTTCTATGAGTGGCTGCAGAAGATGTGTAGCGTGGGAGTGAAAGTATTCCACCGGCAGGCCATCTGAGCCAGGGGTTTTGCCACGTGCCATTTGTGTTAGTGCCACGCGCAATTCTTCTATTGTAATGGGGCCGTCCAAGGTGGTATCATTGTCTATAATATGTTGGTTGTGAGAGACAAATGTTAATATATCAGTTAGGTGCTGCTCTGACGGGGGGAAGGAGGTGTATATAGAGTGCGGTAGTATGTTAAGAAGGCGTCGTTGATTTCGGATTGAGTATTGACAATGACGCCGGAGCTTAAACGTATTGCACCAATAGGTGATGATTGCGAGGGTTGGCGGGTCAGCCACGCCAGTAGTCTGCCCGATCTATCTCCTTCGGCGTGTTGCCGTGTCATGTAGTGTCTGTAGTCGTGCTTACCCAGCCTAGTGTCTGCTTCTTTGTAGGCAGCTTTAAGCGAATTCAGTCCAGACAATGTGGCCACGCCACTGGAAACCTCGATCTCCGCTTTACGGAGCTTGACCTCTAAGTCTTGTAGTTCTTTAGTGAGTATCTTCTTTACTCCCACTGTGGCTGCGAGGCAATGGCCACGTATCACCACTTTGTGGGCGTCCCATTCTGTAGCACGAGATGCTGTTGTGTTTTTATTTAATAAGAAATAATCAGCCAATTGTTTGGACATTTCTGTATGGAAGGGAGGATCTAAAAGAATTTCTGGTTGCAGTCGCCATGTTGGGATTCGGGTATGCATGTGGCCCCAGGCCATTATTGCGCATAATGGGTTGTGGTCCGATATAGTGCGTGCCAGATATTCGGTACTACACATTTTCTGGATTACAGTTACGGACACAAAGATCATATCAATTCTGGTGTATAATTTATGTACTGGGGAGTAATAAGAATATTCGCGGTGGATGGGGTGACCTATCCTCCAGATGTCACTTAAATTATTGTGGGAGGCCCATTTTGCTAAAGCTTGTGAGGCTCGGTTGGATGAAGCCGCACCGAGAGGGGGGAACGAACGGTCTATTTGAGTATTCAGGACGCTATTAAAGTCACCCCCCCAGATGCACTCTAATGCAGGGTCACTAAGACTGCCAGGGGTAAGCGTATTCAGAAAGTCACCTTGACCAGTGTTAGGGGAGTATAGCGCTACCAACGCTAGTGGGGATCCGTCAAGGACGCCTTCTAGTATCACATAGCTACCTTCTGGGTCGCATTGTGTGCGAGTCGTAGTAAATGGGACCCCAGGGGCAATCCAAATCGCCACACCACGAGCAAAGGAAGAGGAGGTGGTGGCGTGTAATTGTCCTTTCCATTTTAAGCGTGTATTCTCTAACGTGGACTTAGTAAGGTGTGTCTCTTGTAGCAGGGCAATGTGTATTTGTTGCCGTTTAAGAAATGTATGAATCCTTTGTCGCTTTTGCGGCGCTGCCATACCTTTGATGTTCCATGTGAGTATCTTGTATTTCAAGATTCCCCGTTGTGTTTGAGAAGCCATAATGCATATGCAAATATAACTAAAACGGGGAGGTGCTTGTCCCCCGGTCCTATTATGAGAATATTACAACGATTGCCCTTTGAGACCAGCCAGGTAGCGTTCACAGCGCTATTAAATGTGAGCCTATCGGTGTGGTGTATGTGGGTTGGGTATTTGCGGATGCATTTGCGGTGAGATAGCGTGTGACAAAGCCAGTAACCAAAAAAAAAATAAGCACACTTGAATAGAATATATAACATCAACAAGAATAGTGAAAAAATGAAAAAAATTCCGGCTATTGACGGCATGGGAGAACAGTCCATATGGCGCGTGGAGGGTGCCAAATAGTGTTAGTACAGAGCGATAAGATATAAACGCCCTGCCCAAGTTGCTTATGATGGTGAGTGCGCTGCCCAGGCCCGCGATCGAGCCGTGCGCCACGCCCGAGGGTCCGCAGTGTTACCAGGTTTCCCTCAGACATCCAAGGGGAGGAAGTCCCGTTATCGTGTGTAAGAAGGAGGGATGGGTGAATCTCGGTTAGCTTAACAGATATCGTCTGCTGTGCGCGGCGTGAGAGAAGGGCCTTGCGTGGATTCCGCTGAGTCAGAAGCAGGGTCGTGGTCTGGTTCCCCATCTGTTTGATTAGACAGGGCTGTTGGTGATGTATTAACAAACCTAGATGTGGCTTGCAGAAGAAGGGAGCGTTCAGTTTGTGATTGTTCCGATGAGGGTTTAGCGCCTTGTTTTTTACGTTGCTTCCGCCTTGTCTTAGGTGGATACCAGCTGTTGCCTGGAGTGTCTGTGACTATCGGGTCAGCAAGACCCTTGGCGTGTAGCCAGGTCCAGGCATCCTCTGGTGTAGTGAAGAAATGTACACGAGTGTCATCTTGTACTCGGAGTCTGGCTGGGAACATCAACGCATATTTGATGTGGTGTTTGCGAAGGCAATCTTTGACACGATAGAAAGAGCTCCGTTTCTTCTGGACTTCCGCTGTAAAATCTGGATATGCAGTGATCATTGCATTTTCAAAGCGCAACGGGCCGGATTTGCGAAACAGTTGTAGAATGAGGTCTCTGTCACGGTAATTAAGGAGTTTGACTATCAGCGGGCGAGGCTGAGCACCAGGCGGAGGGAGTCTTCCCGGAACCCTGTGGGCACGTTCGATAGAGAAGAACTTCGGGATATTGTCTTTGAGGATAGTGTCCGTAAGCCATTGTTCTATGAATAGTTCTGCGCTGGGGCCCCCAACACGCTCTGGAAAACCTACCAGACGTATATTGTTGCGCCGGGACCTGCTCTCTGCGTCCTCCGCTCTGCGTTTTAAAAGGTCCACTTCCGTCGTTAAGTATGATAATTGCGATTGGAGATCCTTCACAGATCGGGGTAGTATTGCAGAATCTTTCTCTAATTCAGATAACCTGTTCGACAGTGCGTGTTGATCAGTTCGGAGTATGTTAAGGTCTTCTGCTACCGAGCCTATCTTGGCTTCTAGAGTGGACTTAGTGTCTAGGATAGCTTGCAGTATCTTCTCGAACTGCGATGTGTGTGATTGTAATGTGATGTTCATCTTCTGCAAGGCCAGTTGCATGGACACTTGGGTGTCAGTAGGAGAGGGAGTGTCAGGATCCATTTTACCTGGAGGTGCTCGCGGGGTTTTTGGTTTAACCATTTGGCAAATTGGTTTCAGGAGAGTTTAGACAGTATAGAACTGGGTGGAGGCAATGCAGGAGGGACGCTCATAAAATGCCACCTGTGGTGCAGTGAGGGCACTATTCCGGGGGGCTGAGGATATCAATTAAAAACAAAAAAATTGAGTTCTGCCGTCCACAGAGTAGCGTACCAAGCGTGGGAGACAATTCACACGTCACCGGGGCGGGTCTGTAGTCGCGTGGTTGAGATGCGAACTGGTGAATATCTAGTGGAAAAATGGGTGCTCCGCTGTTTTGGAACGGGTTTAGTGCATGTCCCAACTACTGGCAGCAGGTAGGATGAGCACGCTGTGTCACTGTAGATGGAAGAGACGGTGTTGTCCCAGAGGCTCACAGGTGTAGCGGGACAGTAGGATAATTGAAAGTATCACCTTTGGATAGGATGAGGCGCGCGTCGCAGGTCGGTTCAGCCTGGATGCTAAGGGCAGGCTGCCCAGTTGAGGGACAATGAAGGAGAGTGTGTGGATACTGGCCGATTATATTAGCAAGTGTTGGTTCAGGTAGAAAGGTCGCTACACCTCCAACGCTGGCACGCCACTCCCGCAAACCCTCATTCGGAGCATCAGTATGGCCTCAAGCGATGGGCCCTGTGGGATTTCGGACGTGTCCACACTCAATGGCGACAGCCCCGCACGGGGGTTGTTGATGTGCGGAACGTAAGCATGTGCCCACGTGCACGACACTCAGTTTACAGCTTAGTTAATAGTGCGCACCCACCTCAGTCGTAGTCCACAGGGTTGAGGTTTCTGTAGTATGGACTCCGGGCCGGACGTGAATTCAGTCCGCAATGTGGTTCCACTGGCAGCTGGGCGTTGTTATATAGACCACAGTCCCTGTCACGGGCTCGGACGCAATGCAGGACGTGCGCCGCCGGCGTGGAGGGCGCTTCGCACAGTGAGCTATGGCTGCTGTTGGTGTAGGTCCTGCCACCAGTTGGAGTATCCAGGGCACATCAGAGTTAAGCTTGTCCAGCAGGAGGAGTGCGCTGTAGAGAGGGGCGGCAGGCCCCTATCCGTGGATTATTATTTTCATAGTGTCGCAGCCTCATCCAGAATGGCTGCCCTGAAACGCAGACAAAAGTGTGGAGCCGCCCCTGGCCCCACCAGCTGGGTCGGTATTACCGCGGCTCGACCTCCGGGCTGGCCGCGGGTGCAGTGGCTGAAACGGGCAATGGCCCGGCAGCTCGCGTCCACGCGAGTCTCCCGGACTCAGATCTGGATTCTGATCCGGCCGCCCGGCAGCCCGCACGCAGCGTGCGAGGCGGGTGCGGCGGCCGGGGCATAAACGCGGGCACTAGAGAAGGCTGAGCCGCCGACGGCTCCACCAGTGCAGCTGTTATTTACCCGACTCAGCCTCCGGGCTGGTCGCTGACGCGGCTGCCGATGTAGGTCCGGAGTCAGGCGGCTCGCGCTGCCGTGAGACCTCAGGCCGCAGACCCAATCTCATCCACGGCCTCGCGGAGCGGAGAGCGAGCGCGTTGTTCGGATCCAGACACGGCCCGTAACGCGGGCCCAGGACAGCGATTTAAGGCGATGCCCGCGGCCCTCTTTCAGGGTGCAGGCATCGCAGACAGGATGTTTATTTGGGCCAGGGATCGGAGCTGCAGTTTATGCTGCCGCTCCGGTCGCCATGTTGGCCACGCCCCCCTGAAAACTTTCTTATTCAAGTACTTTCCTTTACATGAGAATCAGAAAAACATTCTGACTAAACTTTAAACCAGTCATATAAATCCTTTTTTGAGAATGCATACTTAGACCATTCAATATTGCATCTAGAAACTCTGATCTTCTGTGTACTCTTAAAATGTTTCAACACAAATTGCGCATATTGTAGAATTATATATATATATATATATATATGTATATATATATATATAGTAAGCACCATAAAAGGATTGTGCACCATGAATAACACAATATGGATTCAGGAAAAACAAATCACATAACTTGTCAACTCGAATATTACATGATAAATATCTTAGAACAGTGGCATACAATAAACAACATGAATTAAACTCGAGGAGAGAAGCGTGCGTCTTGCTGATTTGAGTGTCACCATGTAAAAAGCCAAGAAATGGTACTACGCAATCAATATCACAGTCAAATCATCATTAAACGAATCGCGCGTCTTGCCGATTCGTAAACCACGATGTAAATGCCAAAAAATCACAGCTCACAATGAATAACAAGATCAAAGTACAAGGAAACGAATCACGCGTCTTTTGCCGATTCTTAAGCCACCATGTAAATGTCAAGAAATGGTAGCGCGCAATGAACAACAAAGTTAAAACACCATAAAACGAATCACGTGTCTTGCCGATTCTTAAGCCACCATGTAAATGTCAAGAAATGGTAGCGCGCAATGAATAACAAAGTTAAAACACCATAAACTAATTGCGCGTCTTGCCGATTCTTAAGCCACCATGCAACTGTCAAGAAATGGTAGCGTGCAATGAATAACAAGATTAAATTATCATGAAACGAATCGCGCGTCTCTCTGATTCGCAAGTCATCCTGCAAATGTCACAAACACTCAAGCGCATATTTTACACACGCAAAGTACTGTGTCAAATCATAAAAGAATTAGGCCAAAGAACATGAGAGTTCTCGATAACAGCGTCGGGAGGCCAGCCCAACCACCGTCTTACTGCCAAGAACAAGGATCTCCAAATGAAGAATGAAAGTCAGATGTCTGGAAGATCAAATAGGCCACCGGGACAGGAGCTCAGGAAGTAGCTGCTGCTCTGCACCGGGACCTCTGAATAGTGAGCACTTGGAGTTGGGCTGGCTCCTTTTTATAGAGTCTTGGCCCAGCCCACAACCACACCCAGGCATGTTGCAGGGAAAGTCTCTAGAAGCCCCTGGAAAGGGACCACGCCCTAACACACTCTGAAAGCCTGCAGCAATTCATTGCAAATGAACAGCATTTGTAAGCACATTAAAATAAGTCTTCAGGATTGAACTCTGCAATTCAAAAGGTTAAACAACAACATATCAGCACAATGCATAAATTACGTTGTTTTGAGAGTGCTGGGTTTTTGCATTCTAGTCGCCAATAGAGCGAGCACTGCCCTGGTGTTGACAAGGACTAGGAGTTTCACTTTTTTCACCAGTGCAACACACACACTGAGCAGCATTTCCCAAATCAAAGTACCTCTCTCTGTTCTAAATAGCTAAGTACTGGGCCTTAGAGTCATGGTTTCCATTTGAAGTCTATAACTTGCTTCTTCTAGCTGTTGATGAGGTAGTCCAGTCCTTACATCCTCCTCCTGACTCCGAGTAACTCTGTCACAGCCTCGACGTGAGCGAGATAGACCTGTTTTGCACTGCAATTGAAGAACAAATAGATAAACAAAATTGCAGTATTTTGTATAAATTTGTGTTGGGTAACTAAAATGACAGGTCTGGTTTGACTGGTCCCAGAAAAAAAGAGTGGAAAGTACAAGTACAATTTTGCTAAGTACGTTTGTAAAGGCCAATCACTTTCAGGAAAAAATGATCACCCATAAGGCACCAGACATTGCAATTCATCAAAATCAAGTTTACAATTAAGCAAACACCCTCCCTCACAGTCTGCCACCACATAAATCACCAATCACCACTCACAATGGCTCACTCATTGTTGCAATAGTTGTTGTTACCTTTTCCAATCCAAGCATGGGTAGGTTAGGTACACAATTGTATCTTTGATGCAGGCAACACATTTGAATTTGCTAATGACCTTCTGGGGCAGTCCTGTTAAGTGAAGCAAAAAAAGATAGACATGCAAGGGAGGCAGGCATTGTTTCTGATGTCATGAAGGAATTGTGGAAGCTTCTTCACTGCACTCTGGTCCAACTCCAATCCGGCCACATATGTGACTAAAAATGGTGGGGCAGCATAATTCTGACACAAACATAATGTTCCACTAGCGATTTTTTTTATTTTTTGCTGAGAACGAAGTTCAACGAGAAATAACTAAAAAGCTCTATGGTGCCAATAGCATATTCAGTCCAGAAGTAGAGTTCATCCTCAAACTCAGGTGGTTAACCCGGACGTTGGTCAGCTAACACTCTTGAGTTTGAGCAATCATCTTCCTCCTCTTCCTGTGCTGTTTCAGGAACAGTGTAATTGTGTGATATAAAATGTTGATCCATTTTGATCATGGTCAATCTCTCCATGTTTTGAGGTGAGAGTCTGGCTCGTCTCACTGTAACAACTGCGCCAGCAGACATGCTGGCTACAGGATAAGCCAAATACTTTATTGCCAGCCTGCTGAGGTCTGGCCATTGACAGATCTTCCCACACCAATACATCAATGGGTTTTGATCAACATAGACCTCTTTTGGATCATCCGGAAATACCTGGAATATCCTCTGAATGGTCATTGGTGCTGCCACTTGCTCTCCTCTTATGTCTTCGCCTCTGCGCTGGAGTTCAGACCTGGCACTTGAAACCAAGCCAATGCAGAGGTCGGGTCAGATTCTTCTGCTGCTGCCAGTCTTCTTGTTGGTGGTGTTGGTGGTTGTGAGACAAGACTGCCCTCTATGGAAGCTGAAGTCAGCACCCCAGAATTGAGGAGAGGAATTCTTCTTCCAGGTCTCTAGCTTGCTCAACAATCCACCTATTGTATTTTGAAACACCCCCATCAGAAAAAGGAATGAAGATTAACAGAATTTTTTTGTACTGTGGATCAAGTAGTGCGGCACAAATGTACTCTTTGGACAAGATGATGTAAGTTTACAGCCTTGCATTACAAGCCAAGGTGAAAGATTAAGCTCTCAACCAAGGCATGCACTGTTGGGTTTTTATCCGTCTGCTGCCCACTTGCTCTGTTTTCTGAAACAATTGAGTACTACTTTGCAAAAGGGACAAATCAAATTCAGCATCACTTCTCATTGGCGTCACAACGATTGCAGTGGCTCCTTCACTGACAGGCATGGTCTTGGGCTTAGGTTGGGGTGGTGCTGTTGATGCGGCAGTGCTGCTCCCAGGCTCCTCCTCAGAGGCCGGTGTGGCAGACACACATCTAAAAAGAAGGCTGCAGTCGGCACGCCACTGGTGAAAAACTGCTTCTTCTTAGTGACCACATTCTTGGGAGCAAGTTTCTTTAGGCCATCTGAAAGCTCTCAGTTGGCAGTGGCCCTAAGCTGCACAAGTGGAAGATTGTACGACTTATGTCACTGTACAACCTTCTATTTGGCAGTTCTGCGGGTGATGTCTCTTCTTCACTTGTGCACCTAAAAGCAAACAATCAAGAAAAACTTTTAGTGAAATGTGGCATTGTTGCAGTTTGAATTAGTACAGATAAACACAATATTAGTGTGGTTGGTTTCTTAGGTAACAATAAATCAATCACTTTAAAGTCAAACATACCATAACATTTAATTTCCAATCAGGATAACACAACAGATATAGCTCTTTGCTCTATGTCCATCTATTCTAAAGGCGACACCTGTGGCAGTCAGAAATTTGCATGGGTAAATGGAATACTGTTTAAAAAAATGAAGGAGTGTGTGCGCCTATGGGAGGCAATGTGGTCCTGGGGGAAATGGAATACTCATTAAAAACATGAATGATGCGGATATGTCTGTAGTGCACCACAGCTAGGGTGCCCAGGAGGAAATGGAATTATACCTGAAAAAAGTGAGTGCTTTTTCACGGCTGTGAGCCTATGGTGGATGGATGGATCAAGACAAGATGCAACAAAAAAATAATTCTAATGAAACACATTTTTTTTTTAAAACAATGAAAAAGTCTAAAATAAAATAATAAAAAGAGAAAAAATAAAAAAAATTAAAGAAGAAATAAAAATAAAAAAATGATAAATAATTGCTGACGTTTGTATAGGAGTATGAGAAGAAACCTATTGTGAGGCAAGGAGGTACAAAATAAAAAATGCATAGAAATGCATTTAATGTAAGCACTGGTCATCAAAATCACATTATTAATATACATTTACTACAATGATCCTCAAGCATATAATTAAACTGATATCACATCCATTCATGCAAGCCTATGACAAAGACATACTGGCTGGATGTACAAAATGGCTGTCAACCACATGGTCAAACAACAACAGTGAGCAAGGAGGCATGGCGAACAAAGAACACATGCAAGCCTATGGCAAAAATACACAGGATGAATGAATAAAATGACCTCCAGCCACAAGATCAAACAACAACAGCGATCAAGAACGCATGGGGAATAAAGAACACAAGCAAGCATATTTCAAAAACACAGTGGCTGGATGCACAAAATGGCTTCCAGCCAGGTTGTCAAAGAACAACAGCGATCAAAGAGGCATGGGGAACAAAGAACACATGCAAACCTATAGCAACAACACATTGGCTGGTTGCATAAAATGTCTGCCAGCCACATTGTCAAACAGTAACAGCAAGCAAGGAAGCATGGGAAACAAAGAACACATGCAAGCCTATGACAAAAACCCACTTGCTGGATGCACAAAATGGCTGCCAGCCACATAGTCAAACAAAAGCAGCAAGCTAGGAAACACGGGGACAGAGAACAGATGCAAGTATATGGCAAAACACACTGACTGGATGCACAAAATGGCCACCAGCCACCTGGTCAAAAAACAACAGCAATCAAGAAGGCATGGGGAACAAAGAACACATGCAAGCCTATGGCAAACACACACTGGCTGGATGCACAAAATGGCCGCTAGAAACATGAACAAACAACAGCGAGCAAGGAGGCATAGGGAACTAAGAATGCATACAAGTCTATGGCAAAGGCACACAGGCTGGATGCACAAAATGGCTGCCAGCTACATGGTCAAACAACAACAGTGAACAAGGAGGCATGGGGAACAAAGATTACATGCAAGCCTATAGCAAAAACACACTGGCTGGATGCACAAAATGGCCGTAAGCCATGTGATCAAACAACAACAGCGATCAAGGAGGCATGGGGAACAAAGAACACAAGCAAGCCTATTTCAAAAACACACTGGCTGGATGCACAAAATGACTGCCATCCAGGTGGTTAAAGAACAGCAGCGATCAAAGAGGCATGGGGAACAAAGAACACATGCAAACCTATAGCAACAACACATTGGCTGGTTGCATAAAATGGCTTCCAGCCACATTGTCAAACAGTAACAGCGAGCAAGGAATCATGGGAAACAAAGAACACATGCAAGCCTATGGCAAAAACCCACTGGCTGGATGCACAAGATGGCTCCCAGCCACATAGTCAAACAACAGCATCGATCTAGGAAACATGGGGACAGAGAACATGTGCAAGTCTATGGCAAAAACACACTGACTGGATGCACAAAATGGTCCACCAGCCACATGGTCAAAAAACAACAGCGATCAAGGAGTCATGGGGAACAAAGAACACATGCAACCCTATGGTAAAGGCACACTGGCTGGATGCACAAATTGGCCCCTGGAGACATGGACAAACAACAGTGAGCAAGGAGGTATGGGGAACTAAGAATGCATACAAGCCTATGGCAAAGGCACACAGACTGGATGCGCAAAATGGCTGCTAGCCACATGGTCAAACAACAACAGCGAGCAGGAAGGCATGGGTAACAAAGAACACATTCAGGCCTATGGACACTGACTACACAAAAAGGCTCCTGACTACATTGCATGGAGAACAAAGCAAATGGTGGCTGATGACAAAACACACACACACACACACACAGACACACACACACACACTGGCCAGAAAAAAGAGGCATGGTGGTAACACTGAAGAAAACTCTACCATTAATTCAGCATTGCAAAACACGAAAATTAACTGAGCTATAAACCTTTTACATCAGACATCCTCCTACAGCATCAAATTACCCCATATATACACTTTTTGAAGAAAAAAATGAAATACAAACAATAGCCAAATTTTTTATTTTAATCCATTGCCATCCCTGCCCTAATTTAAGTTTTACAAACATATAACACAAAAACATTTCTTTCATGCCCTGATGACTAGTACTGGGCCTACTGGGTGGATGACCCATTGGAAGTCTAGGCCACATAGTAAAATAAATGAATATTGCAAATGTAACAAACATGGAGAAAAAGTGCTGAACTCTTCAACATTTTTCCTTTACAAAAGATACTAAATGAAATGCAAACAAAATACCTAGGCCCCTATCTAAACTCCAGGCCCGCACCACAATGAAGTTTAAAAATTAAATAGAAATGCAAAGAAATACTGGTGCATGCCCTATCAAACATACAACACCCTTACACATTAGTTTTTTAACTTACGTGTGTGATATCACAAAAACAAAGTCCTTAAATCCACTGATAAATATCCACTAGACAAAGAGAGTGATCCTTCCAAATCAAAATCCAAATGAAAGGTGACCAGGAGATGGATAGAGCACTGGCAGGAGCCTGCTGGACAGCAACAGGAAGTTGGAGTCTCTAGGGCACTTTCTTCCTGTTGGAAAAAAAATATAATAAAAAGACATCTTGCACTAAAATAAAACTTGAACGGTCTGTGGGAGACTGAAATCCACTTGAAAAACTCTTTTTGAGAAGATTTAGTTGCTTCTCGAATAAAAATCTACTTGAGGTGCGTTCGAAACTACACTATATTTGGGCCGTTGTGACCGGAAGCTGTGCAAGCGGGCATGAAATGTCATTCAGGCTCACTAGCGCCTTGAGAATATTGTGGCACAAGCGAGCAAGTGCCAAAAACAAATCTCACATGTGCAAACAGAAACAAAAATGGATGGTGGAATTCAGGACCTCTGCTCTACTCCACGTAGTGGGAAGTGCCTGAATTCTGAAAACTCAGCGAGCGGAGTGGAGTTTTCCACCTGGGCATAGTGAAAACCTCTGCCAACCAGACCCCCCATTTTCTAACTTTGTTGATCAGCGGTGAGGACAGGACTTGTGTTTGTGCAGTGCCTTACAGTAAAGTGGTGTATACTACCACTCCACACATCAGACCAATTCAAATCAGTTTTTATTGATTGGCATTTTTTCTCTACTCTTCCTAATTGACATTTTTGATTTTCTATTCTCCCTGATTGGCATTTTCGCTTTTTCCTAAAATCTCGTCTCTGATTGGAGGTTCTACATCTGCACCTGCATCTGAAAGAATAGATTTTGAGCTGGTCAAACTTGAGAGTTACATTGTGGCCCAGCTCAATAATTTCTGTAAGAGGTTTGAGCTTTCTACTAAAGGCTTCATTAGGAACGTGGAGCTGCAAAAGGTGCTGACGGCCTGTATAGAAGCTTGTGATGCAGAACCTGTAACCCCAGAGTATGATGATATGGAGCTGGACCTGGTTTCACTGGAGAATCTGGGACTAGTGGTTTCCACTACGGCAGGGTGCAGTGTGTCATCGAGAGGCCTGTCCCCAGAGGACAAGAGGGAGGAGAGCAGATTGAAATTGGAGTTGGCCAAGCTCAAATTGGAGAAAGAGAAGTCTGATAGAGGCTTAGAGGAGAAAAGATTGGCCATGGAGGAGAAAGAGAATCTCATATTGGCTCATGAATTGAGTCTGGAACAGTTAAACATTAAGGCCAGGCAAGCTGAGTCTAGCGGTGATGGTGGCAGCAATTCCTCAGTGCTCTCGGACAGGAAGGTCCACGTACCCAAAGGTCTGGTGCCTCACTTTGTGTACAGAGATGACATAGATAGATGGTTTGAAGCTTATAATAATTGCCCTACAGATGCACAAAATTCCTGAAGAAGATTGGGAGGCTAGTCTGTGGAGGCATATCCCCAGTGAAGGAGGGGAGGGACACTCTACTGGCCCTAGAGGGGAGTGACAGGATGAGGTAACACCCCCACCCCCATGAAGGAGGCCCTAAACAGGAAATTTGGTTTTGCCCCTGAGACGTATAGACAAACCTTCAGAGATAGTCAGAAGCTATCATAACAGACCTAGGTGGATTGTGTTGATTCCTTTTGGAAGGCACTGGATGGTTGGGTGAAGGGCAGTGAAGTAAAAGATTATCAAAGGCTGTGCTAACGCGTCCCTTTATGTTAATTTATACACATTAGGACTCGTTTTAGGCCAATGAATCTTGTGACCCAGTGGTGAGACACCGTAGGACGAGATAACTGATCAATATGTCAAGCAATATATCAATAATGTCATCAATATTCACTACCACAATGTACTTCTCTTTGGATAAAGACATTAATCAAATTGTCGGCGCAACCATGACCTTTCAGTCATGAATAACCACACCTTTGATAGAATTTTATGAATTTTATTCCCTATTGATTACAATCTACGAGATAAAGAGTCAATCTCAAAACCAAGAAGCATAAGAGCATAGTCACGATATGGCAACTGTGATAAGATTTCATCAATACAAGAATCACAAACAAAAGAATATAGCACAGCGTGAACATAGATCAGAACACAATGAATATCCCGTAAGTCTCAGTTCAGCGTAGCGCAATGTCAGTCATTTATCAATTTGCATCCGTCAGAGTGAACTCCTATCCTAACCACTAATTAGCATCAGCATGTTGGGCTTCATGCAAAACAATTTAGAACATCAATTTAGAAAACATCTAACTATGGCCTCTATTAAAAAATGAGCAGTTGGTACCTAGAAAGGAAAAACAAACAGACAAATTACATATCGCATTGTCATAATTACCCTCCAAGAATTAGGTCAGCACACAGGATCAGTCTTTGTCTTCAGGACATCAGTCAACTCGCCGTCAGTCAAACTCGCCTAAAGGACAGGGGACACTTCCCTCATAAGGAGGAGAAGTGTTAAGGGGCAGTCTATGGGTGAGGATGGTTTATTAAGTCTCAAAGTCACCAAACAGAGTGACAGAGTTTCTGGATAGAATCAATAGCATTCCCTACCTAGTTCTCTCGACCCTTCTGTGACATGGGTTTTTATCCCTTTTTCGTAATACCTTCCCCCAAAATTCTATTGGACATTTGTTATACCCCACTATCTTTAACCTATCAAATTATACATTAAGTAATCCCAATTGTCACCCCACGATAATTGATAATACTTTGATTGGTCTTCATAATTGACGTCTTCAGAGGGGGCACATCCGGCGATTTTTTCACGGTTTGGCACGTCTTCTCGGGTCATGAATTCCTTTGTCCATGGTTTAAACGTCCTTGTACATCACATTAGTCTACATTTGTTTCAATTTACTACATAAAATTTATACTAAAGCAGTAAGCATGCGGATGGGAACGGAATCATAAAAGATACATGCATCTACCGAGCTGGAAGAAAAGAACATTTGCAGGGTCATGGCCCTTTGCAAGTCAGCACACTGAAAAACAGAAAGAAAATGCCTTTAATATGAGAGCCAGGCAGCTAAACTGCAGCTCACGCTAACTTAAGGCCTATAAGGTTTTTAATATAAATGCAATATCGTAATTGTTAATATAACTTGAATAATCATAGCATTAATGATTCTATTTATTAGTATGCGTATATATTGGTTGCCACACATATTATAGTCATAATTCAAATGCACGTTTAAGCAAAAGTCACTATTATTGTCGTTTTCTATGCAGCATTGTCATACATTAATATAGATTTTCTACTCTAATATAGGTTATATAAATCTACGCTCTCTCAGTCCCTCCTCTGATGACGCTCGTCATCACACAACCTTTCCTTGACCTTTTACTTTTAATTTTTCACTTTGCACATAATGCGCATTTCAACATCTTGTCCTTTGTGTGAACTTTCCCAAATTTCATTGAACATTTTCTCTCGTTCACTTTCTTCGTTTCTTCTGGTCCTTTTAGTCCAATTTTTCTTAATTTTATCATTTATTTTACATGCCCCCCATAATCCTAATAGACAGGCCAGAACAATTAATAGACCCATTAATATTTTTGCAAGTACCCCATTCCAAATATTGGTAAACCAGCTCCCTACTCTGGCAATTCCCTTTCCAAATTTCTCCCAAACTCCAGGTTCCTTCAAGTCCTTCAAATCTGCACTATCTCTAGTTAGGTTAGTAAGCATACCTCTAATCTTTTTACTATTATCTGGAATGAACGAGCAACAATGGCGCTCATTGAGCATCTTGCAGACCCCTCCACCCTTTGCTAAAAGAATGTCTAAAGCAAGCCGATTTTGAAGAGTCATAGCTCTTTCTGCAGCAAGTTCAGTATCCATCAGGAGTATAGCCCCTGTAAAATTTGTCAGCATGTTATTCACGATAGTAGACAACTTTTTAATCTTCATAGAATTCAAGATAACCCCCACTGAAGGGATTATAGCTCCAAATATATCACCAATGACAGCAGCCACTGATTCTCGTTTTTTTCTAGGATGTTGTAATTCAGACGTTTTAGGTATTTGTTTCAAGTCATCAATCTGGTAAATCTTTGGGAAAGCTATTCCCAAGTAACATGTCCCATACCATCCCCTAGGGAGACGGTAATAGGCATTGAGCCCACAGATGTAATAGATCCCAGGGATCGCTGGATCCTGTCCATTCAACATAAATGTCCATTTACTCTGAAACAAAAACACATGTCTGCATTCACTCGTTCCCACAAATAAATTGTCCTGCTCAGATTTTGGCCAATATATACAAAGTCTACCTACATGTAATGCGTCGATAGCCAGCTTGCCTTGTGTCTTGATTGCAGTGTAAGCATAATCATTTGCATATGTGCGTTTTTCTAATCCTTTTTCTAATCTTTCTTTCAATGCTTTGCGTCTATCATCAGTGTGATCTAAAAAGGTTTTCTCTACAGGTGACAGTAAGCAAGTCAGATTATTGCGATGTGCATAAGCAGTTCCAAATGTAAGCGTTGGCTCAAAGAATCCTCTAACTATTTTTATATCATGTTCTTTAGCCAGTTTGTTCAAAAATTCAATCACAGGCACAAAAGAAAACACAACATCCAGATTTGAATAAAAGTATTGCACGTGCTCTTGATTATAGATCCTTGTTAGTAGCAAGCTGCAACTAATCCCGTAGGTTAGAGGAAGGCTATGATAAGTAACTCCCTCCTGCACAGATGAAGGAATTTTAGTGCACACATAACAGTCTTTCGCATCCATGGTCTCCACATACTCATTCAGTAAGCGATAGAAGACATTAGTAGAAAGTTCCCCTTTAGAATTAGTTCCCTCATGCAAGTGTCTTGCATCTTGCTCAAATCTTTCCCACGGTGTTAAGGTTGACGTTTCAGGCTTTAAAGTAGCGTTAATAGTCTCTTTCTCTATCCATGGCATTCCCACAATCACTCCCACAATTATGATTGCACACACAATACCTATTATAAGACCTAACCAACCACACACCTTACTTCCCTTATTACTACTTCTATTGTAAGCCATGTCTATATAGAATCAGATACCAGAACAACAATCAACTAGAGGACGGTTTAAAACTTCCTTTTTTTTTTTTTTTTTCGTGTATTTACAGCGTTTTCACTCGCACCAGGGTCCCTTTTGTCAAATCAGGTTAGCAGCTTGTCGTAATCAGGCTTCTCAAAGTCAAATCCGGTTTTAGTGTCACATTCAGTAATTTATAAAGTCTCTTTTTCTTAGTTTTCGATTTCAATTTTTTTATTTTTATTTTTAACCAGGTTTTCCTTCAAATCAGTTCAGGTACCGTAGTATTGGCCTGGTACTTCTCAATCAAAACAGAATGCTAGGAATTCTTGTTGCCACTCAGATGTTGTAGCATATGCCCATTCGGGACCTGTATATCTTCTGTTTGCGACTCTTTTTCTTTTCAATCTCCGTTCACCTTGCTGTTCTCCTTCACTTAGGTCTTCCACTCAGGATGTATCGTTTTCCTCTAATATTGTTTCATTTGGTGTGTCTCTTATCCTGAAAAGTGGTTTATCTGGCCAATTATCACCTTTATGCGTCTTTTCTCGATGTGTCTTTTCAGAACGCTGGACAGCACCCTCCTCTTGTGATATGGTGTTTTCGCTTGATGGACCTGCAGCTGGCTCAGGAGATGCTGGCACACTCTGATCCTTTTCTATTATTTCGCCTTCTTCATCTTCTTCTTCTGGATCTGTACCGGGTTCAAGCTCTAACCCGTATCTGTCTACTTCTGGGAGAACCTCTCCTTGATTTAGTTCTCCTGCTGCCTCTACTGAGATAGGCGCTCTGTCACCTCTCTCGAACACATTCACTGTTTGAGGGATGAGGCTGTTCTCAGCGGGCCCTCCAGCAGTCTCATTTCCTTCTTGACTGTTTTCTAATTCTGAGACTTCTCTTCCTGGAGTTGTTGTGCCGGAAGCTTCAAGTTCCTCATCAACAGGACACGTTACCTTCTTTGTGTGACTGGCATGTATCCAGTTTGGAACCCCGGCACACTTCACGGCAGTAGTGGTTGTCAGGATCACTTGATACGGACCTTTCCAACGTGGCTCCAGACACGATTTCCTTACGAGCTTCTTAACAACCACCCAGTCACCAGCTTGCAAGGTGTGACCTGGATCTCCGATAGGTGGCAATGTGTTAGCTTCCACCTGGTGAGAGAAAGAGTGAACCACATCAGCCAAACCTTTGCAGTAATCCAACACCATATCATCTGTGATATTTACTAGAGCCTTTGCAGGTACTGCTGGTAATCTCATAGCCCTGCCCATGAGGATTTCAAGGGGAGACAGTCCCGTTTTCTTGTCAGGGGTGTTTCTCAAGGACATCAGCACTAAGGGCAATGCATCTGGCCATTTCATATTGGTAGCTGCGCACATTTTGGCCATTCTTGATTTCAGAGTGCCATTCATTTGCTCTACCAGCCCTGATGCTTCGGGACGGTAGCTACAATGCAGCTTCTGTTCGATGTCGAGTGCGGCACACAGGAGTTTAATCACCTCATTGTCGAAGTGTCTGCCCCTATCTGACTCTATAGAGACCGGAAACCCGAACCTCGGTATCAGTTCCCTAAGTAGCAGCTTTGCAACTGTAAGACTGTCATTTCTACATGTGGGGTAAGCTTCAATCCAGTGACTGAAAACACACATAATCACTAACACATACTTCAATCCTCCACAAACAGGCATTTCAATGAAATCCATTTGCATTTTGCTAAATGGACCGCCAGCTCTCCCTATGGGCTCAATGTTACCACTGCTCCTTTCCCGGCATTCATCTGCTGACAGATAATGCACCTGTGGCAAATAACCTCTGCAGCATGTCTGAATTTCGGGTTGAACCAGTCGATTTTAAATGACCTGATCATTGCATCTCTCCCGAGATGAGCCTGACCATGGTACAGCCTGGCGAACTGAGATAGAAGGCTATTTGGCAGGACTAGTTTTCCTTCCTCTGAGACCCACAAATCATCAGCCCTTTGTACACATTGCATTCTCTGCCAGGAACGTTTTTCCTCTTTGCTTGCACAACTTTGTAAGGTTTTTAACTCATCTAGTGTGTCAACCACCCGTAATGCAAGGTTCAAACATGTGTCATTTTCAGTTTGCAGTAATAATTCCCACTGTTCTTTGAACGATATACAGTTCAATGCGCAAAACCTTGCGACTTGATCTGCATAACCGTTTCCCATAGACACAAAGGGGGTTATTACAACTTTGGAGGAGGTGTTAATCCATCCCAAAAGTGACGGCAAAGTGACGGATATACCACCAGCCGTATTACGAGTCCATTATATTCTATGGAACTCGTAATAGGGCTGGTGGTATATCCGTCACATTTGGGACGGATTAACACCTCCTCCAAAGTTGTAATAACCCCCAAAGTCTTGTGACTTAACATGAGCATTGCATTTCACCACGGCAACTTCAAGAGGTAACTGAATCGCATGTAACAAATCCTTTATTTTTTCACCATTTTTCACAGGAGAACCAGAAGAGGTCATAAAACCCCTCTGTGACCAAAGTTAGCAAAAATCATGTACGATTCCGAATCCGTATCTGCTATCAGTATAGATAGTGACTCTCAGATTCACAGCTGCGTGGCATGCTTTGGTGAGGGCAATTAATTCTGCCACTGGTGCAGAGAACACTTTCTCAAGCCAGGAAGCTTCGATGATACCAGCTATGGTACACACAGCATATCCAGCTCTCAGTGTTCCAACCGAGTCTCTTAAACAGGAACCATCAGCAAACATGATACAATAATTTTCCTTTAACTGTGTGTCCTGAATGTCTGGATGTGGTTTGGTACATAATTCGGTTACCTCAAGACAGTCATGTTCAAACTCTTCCTCATTGTTAATTTCAGCATTCTCAACAGGCAGTAAAGTTGCCGGGTTCAATACAGTACATCGCTTAAGGGTAACATTCGGTGATCCCAGTATAATTGTCTCATACTTAGTTACTCGAGCATTTGTCATGTGCTGAGTTTTAGTTCGAGTCAGCAGAATTTCAACTGAATGCGGAACCATTACTGTTAGGGGGTATCCCATGACTATGCCTTCGCATTGTGTAAGGCTCTGACCAACTGCTGCAACTGCACGCAAACAACCCGGTAAGGCTGCTGCGACAGGGTCCAAGGTAGCTGAAAAATATGCTACAGGGCGATTTGCATCTCCATGGACCTGTGTTAAGACAGACAAAGAACAGGCATCACGTTCATGACAAAACAGTAGAAAAGGCTTTGTATAATCAGGCATGCCTAACGCTGGTGCCCTGCACATGCATTCTCTTAATTCCATGAATGACTCAAGCTCCTCTTTGGACAAAGCTATGGTATATGGCTCATCCTTGATTTCTTTTCCTGTCAGCCTTATTAAAGGTTTCGAGATGATCAAGAAGTTGGGTATCCACTGACGACAGTAGCCCACCATTCCCAAAAACATCCTGACATCTCTTTTTGTTGTTGGAGGGTTCATTTGCAAAATGGCTGTTATTCTCTCTTTTGATATTCTCCTGGACCCCTTTTCGATTAGATGCCCTAGGTATTTCACCTCTTTCTGACAGTATTGCAGCTTCTTGGGTGACACCTTATGTCCGTTCTTTCCCAAATGATTCAGTAAGGCAATGGTATCGTATTTACAGTTGTCTCTGGTTTTAGATGCAATCAACAAATCATCAGTGTACTGCACTAGAGTCGAATTAAAAGGCAGTATTAAGGCTTCCAAATCCTTTTTCAATATCTGGTTAAAGATTGACGGTGATTCAGAAAACCCTTGTGGAATTCTGCACCAACTGTATACCTTATCCAGGAATTTGAAACTGAACAAAAATTGGCTGTCCTCATGAAGAGGTATCGAAAAGAAAGCTTGTGACAGGTCTATAACGGTGAACAACTCAGCATCACAGGGAACCTGAAACATAATCACTGCTGGATTGGGTACTACGGGGCAACACTTTACCACAATCTCGTTTATTTTTCTCAAATCCTGCACAATTCGAACCTTTCCACAGGGCTTCTTTAACCCCATTATGGGAGAGTTACATGGACTGCTCAAAACTTCCTTCAGGACTCCCTGCCTCAGAAAATCTGCAATTATTTGTGAGACTTCAATGAGAACATCTTGTGCCATATGATATTGAGGCACCTGGGGAAACACCGCATTTGGCTTTACCTGGACCCTTACTGGTTCCACTCCTTTTATTAGTCCCACTTCCTTTCCTGTCAGGTGCCACACTTTCTCTGTTAATGTTACCTGTAATTCGACAGGTAGATCAATCATGGTAAGCAATGGGAACAGTGTAATTAAAGGGTAATCCTCATTTGTTGTTCCTGTGTCCTCTTCTAAGAACTGACCTTCATCTCCTTCATCGTCACTATTTGTCTGCACTTCGATTCCATCATTGGAACAGGTAATCGAGCATTTTGTCTTGCACAATAAGTCCCTTCCCAGTAGGGATACCGGACTTGAATCACAGACTACAAACCTATGTAGCCCTTGGAAATTTCCGATCTCAACTTGCACTGGATCTGTAATCGGATTTGTCAGATATTGATTTGCTACTCCAACTACCCTTATGGTACGCCCTGAAAGTGGTAGTTTTGGAACCTCTGCACTCCTGACTGTAGAGCGTGTAGCTCCAGTGTCAACCAGAAACGAGACTTTGTAACCCATCACCTTGCCCTCCACATATGGACCCCTTTGATCTACCTCTAGGAATGCTGCAAGCCTGCATTCTTCACTGTCTGAGCTATCATCTGACCACTCTCCATTCATGCCGTTTTCACCTCGCAATGGAAACTGTTGCACTGTACCATTTTGACTCATTACCTGACCTGTGACCTGTTGAGGAAGCATCACCTGTTGCTGTCCCATCTGAGCCATTGGTAATTGCATTTGCTGTCTAGGTACCATGGGAATCTGCTGTTGTACTGGTTGCATTTGCGCTGGCTGAAAATGCGGCATTTGCATCTGCTGCATGGGCTGTACCCCTTGCATTTGTACCAGATTGTTCTGAGAATTCGGGTTTTGATGTCTTATTTTTGGGCCTCTTACATTTTGTAATGTACCAACATTAGTGCCTTGCTGAACAACACCATCCTGCACCATATTCGGGCACTCCCGTTTCCAGTGCCCTACGCCCCCGCACGCGTGACATGGTGACATCCTTTTTGCCCCTTGTACGTCATTTTGAACCACAACAGTATTCAAATCTGAACCGCGATTTACAAACCCTCGGCCTCGACCTCTTGGCTGTGTTTGAAACGCACCATTCATTTGTGGTTGTTGCTGTATCATCTGTTGAACTCCATTTCCCTGTATTCCTGCCTGTGCAGCCCTTATCTGCATCAACATCACTTTCTCTTTTAGCTTCTTCTGCTTCAGCTCAGTCTCATCACTACAGTATTTTGCATACTGCAACACTTCATCAATCGGCTTTGCTTGCCAACAAATCAAATGATTCTTAATCATCTGGCTAACCTCTCGTCTCAACCCTTCAACAAATCTGAACACAAGGTGGTTCATGTCTTTCGGTTCAATAGTCTCAGTACCACTGTAGTGTTTGAATGCCTTTAACAATCTCTCATAGTAAGCATGTATTGACTCCTTAACCTCTTGAGAGGTCCGGTCGATCTTCTGCCAATCAGTCACCTTTGGCGACACCTTCTGTTTCAAAAACTCAATCACCTTATGATAGTACTTCATCACCTCTTCAGAAGGTGCCCTGGTCACCTTATCCCTTGCCGGCTCCTTCGTTGGCCAGTGTACTCCCCTCTTACACTCAAGCCACAAATCAGGCGGAACAATGATCTCAAACAAGGTATTCAAGTCTTCCCAAAGACACTTCGCTAGTTTCACAAACCTGTCCGTCTGTTGGTACCACTCGATCGGCTTCTCCCTCAATCTAGGATAGTCATTAGTAAAAGATAGGATGTCTCCTCTAGTCCATGGCACATGTACTAAGACTTCCCCAGCTGTTTCTCTCATGGGTAATATTTTTACGGATTCCACATCGGGTGAGGCTTTGGCTTGATTAGACCCTGAACTGTCACCTTTTTCCTTATCTCTCTTCTTTGCCCACCTGCCTTCCCATTTTTCCAGCGCACCCCAAACTTGTGCACTTTGCAATAATTCTTTCAAATGTGCCTTCATTCCCGCAGACCTCATGTGTTCAAAGTCTTTAGAGTCAAAATCCAACCTGTAACTTCTTTTCAGGTGTTTAGTGTTTCCGATATCAATATTGTATTTATCTGCCAGGTTCGCTAGTCTCTGATGCACCTTGCCCACTTCTTTGGTAATCTTGGGGCACAAGAATCTTAATTCTGATTCTGTGTATGACTCCAATCTATTTACTCCCATCGTACCTTCCACTAATTCAGCAGCTTCTGCACCTAACCTTACAAAATTTAGGAACTCATCTTGCCTTTCCTTTTCTGGTTCGACCGTAGTTACTGTAGCCTTTTGTGAAGTATATGTCTTCTCTAGCCATTCGTTCAGCTGTTGAACTGTGAAACCCTGCAGTGAGATGCTCCCTGCATGTATCATTGGTGACTGTGAGGTGTTTGTACTGATTGTCGTCGGAGTCAAAATCCCTGGCCTTCCTTGACGCATTGCTTCTATGGGTGCTCCCACTGGACTAAGGTCTATTAAAGACCTCGGCTTTTCAACTGCTTGCTCTCCTGGGGCCATTATCTGGGGAGTTCCCATAGACCCTCCTCTTATCGCATCTTGAGTCATTATTCCCTGGTCACATACACCTGTTTTGCCTTGGGCATATAATGGTACTGGTGGACCCACAGTAATCGGTAAGGATATGGCGGCGGGTGTCTGACCTAGTCCCAGACTTTGTGGAGCAGCAACTCCATAGGTCTGTTCCAAAGTACTCGGAACAGGCACTAATGGCGGACCAGCTACTGGGTTGTACCATGGTATCAGTTGTGGCTGTGGCTGAGACAGCAACTTCGGAGTTGACTCAATCTGCACTAATTTTGATTTCGTGTATATCGGGTCTGGCGGCACTATCAGATTTGTAGTAGTCTCAAGTAATGGAACGTCTGGATAGATTCTCTGTATCTGCGGTGGAGGTTGCAACTGTATCGGTATGTCTGGTGCAGTGGGTACACTGACACCATTCTGTATCAAAACCGTATCACTAGTCTGTACTGTATCAGCAACTCCCTTGTCCTGCGTCTGGTTCCCAGGATCCATGCTAGTGCTTGGAGCACTGTCGCTCACCGCATAAGGTGGCGGACGATCATGTAATAACCTGTCCATAAATTCCTCATCGTCTGAATCATCTTCCTCTTCCCGTGGTCTCTTATTCTCTTTAGAATTGTTGGAGTCTTTATCTGTCTTACAGGAGGCTTTCTTTCCCCCTGTGTTTCTTCTCCCTGTGCTATCGCTGGAAACAATTTTATTCCATCGACAATTCCTCTTCTCCACATTTTACTCTTGTTATCCCATCTAGCCTCGGCATTAGATTTTTCTGCCCTTCTCAGTCTTCTCTGAAACTTTTCTTGCCTCTGTTTAAGAGCCATTAGATCCCAAACCGCTAAAGCCTCGTATTGTGCTGGCCTTGGAGGTGGTTTCTGTGTACTTAACATCCACCTCAAATTTTCTAGGACCCTCGTATTGAATGTCCCATGTTCTGGGAACGCTAGACATCCCTCCTTTTCCGTTAATTTGCGCCACTGTTTCATCCATAAACAAGGAGCGACACCCTTTTCTTCCATAACTATATAAGCTGGAGTACTCTCAGGTGGTGTAGGCTCCCCCTCAGTCGCTACGATGTATACGTCTCCCTTCAGAGCGCTTTTGAATGCTTTGACAAAATTCATTTTATTTGTATTTTAATCAGAAGTGACTTAGTTCCCAGGACACTCTTCACCCACCTTTCTCAACCTATTGCCTCTCACGGACGGCAGCCAATCCGTGCACGACCCCTCTCGACAACTGACCTATCTCAGCGCGGCACCACTGACGTCACACTCACACATACTGCAGCTGACAAAGTCTTGCGGCTCGTCCACTCCTTACTAAACCCACACAAACTAATGCGAATTACTGCGAACACCTTAAATGACAACACAAATCTGCCGGTTTACTACAGGAAAGGTAACACATTCGCTTCAGAACTTTACAGAGATTTCACTTGAAGCCTCAGCCGCTACTCTCTCCTTCTCAGTCCCCGCATACGCAAGCAGAATTCGACCCGCAAACTCTACTCTCGATTTGTCAATGGCTCATCCTAGTGCACTTTAGAACTTGCCAAATCTCCATCGAAGGTTTCACACATACATATCAATTCAAACTTGATTTGTCAACCACGCCCGATTGACCTATTAAACCGCACAGATTACAATATATCAATCCAAGTGTCTCCTACACTTGTCAACATACTCCGGAGTCTTAGACCACGACAGGTCTGTACATGAACAACCAACCACGTGGATAATTTTGAGCACTAAGCGCCACACTCATATGAAGTACGCCGACTTCCCTACTTTCATACTGTGGAGTACGCCCACTCCTACTAAATTAACATTCAATTGGCCTAGATACACACAGATTTTCACAATCACCTGCAAAAGGCATAAGCTAAGCAAGCGCAAGAACACTAAACCACACACATTATGGCGCCAAGAACATCCCCAACTCACTTAGGCAGGCTCTGAGATCCCGGGAAAGTCATGTTGAACTTAGAAACCCATCATACGTCCAATTTGCATTACCACAGAAAAGCAAATTTAACAATAATATTCCGTCCTAGGGCCCCCAAGGGCCAAAACCGTCGCTCTGCTACCAGAACTGCTAACGCGTCCCTTTATGTTAATTTATACACATTAGGACTCGTTTTAGGCCAATGAATCTTGTGACCCAGTGGTGAGACACTGTAGGACGAGATAACTGATCAATATGTCAAGCAATATATCAATAATGTCATCAATATTAACTACCACAATGTACTTCACTTTGGATAAAGACATTAATCAAATTGTCGACGCAACCATGACCTTTCAGTCATGAATAACCACACCTTTGATAGAATTTTATGAATTTTATTCACTATTGATTACAATCTATGAGAAAAAGAGTCAATCTCAAAACCAAGAAGCATAAGAGCATAGTCACGATATGGCAACTGTGATAAGATTTCATCAATACAAGAATCACAAATATAAGAATAAAACACAGCGTGAACATAGATCAGAACACAATGAATATCCTGTAAGTCTCAGTTCAGCGTAGCGCAATGTCATTCATTTATCAATTTGCATCCGGCAGAGTGAACTCCTATCCTAACCACTAATTAGCATCAGCATGTTGGGCTTCATGCAAAACAATTTAGAACATCAATTTAGAAAACATCTAACTATGGCCTCTATTAAAAAATGAGCAGTTGGTACCTAGAAAGGAAAAGCAAACAGAAAAATTACATATCGCATTGTCATAATTACCCTCCAAGAATTAGGTCAGCACACAGGATCAGTCTTCGTCTTCAGGACATCAGTCAACTCGCCGTCAGTCAAACTCGTCTAAAGGACAGGGGACACTTCCTCATAAGGAGGAGAAGTGTAAAGGGGCAGTCTATGGGTGAGGATGGTTTATTAAGTCTCAAAGTCACCAAACAGAGTGACAGAGTTTCTGGATAGAATCAATAACATTCCCTACCTAGTTCTCTCGACCCTTCTGTGACATGGGTTTTTATCCCTTTTTCGTAATACCTTCCCCCAACATTCTATTGGACATTTGTTTTACCCCACTATCTTTAACCTATAAAATTATACATTAAGTAATCCCAATTGTCACCCCACGATAATCCATAATACTTTGATTGGTCTTCATAATTGACGTTTTGGAGGGGGCACATCCGACGATTTCTTCACGGTTTGGCACGTCTTCTCGGGTCATGAGTTCCTTTGTCCATGGTTTAAATGTCCTTGTACATCACATTAGTCTACATTTGTTTCAATTTACTACATAAAATGTATACTAAAGCAGTAAGCATGCGGATGGGAACGGAATCATAAAAGATACATGCATCTACCGAGCTGGAAGAAAAGAAGATTTGCAGGGTCATGGCCCTTTGCAAGTCAGCACACTGAAAAACAGAAAGAAAATGCCTTTAATATGAGAGCCAGGCAGCTAAACTGCAGCTCACGCTAACTTAAGGCCTATAAGGTTTTTAATATAAATGCAACATCGTAATTGTTAATATAACTTGAATAATCATAGCATTAATGATTCTATTTATTAGTTTGCGTATAAATTGGTTGCCACACATATTATAGTCATAATTCAAATGCACGTTTAAGCAAAAGTCACTTTTATCGTCGTTTTCTATGCAGCATTGTCACACATTAATATAGATTTTCTACTCTAATATAGGTTATATAAATCTACGCTCTCTCAGCTGTATACCTTGATTTCAAAGGACCACATTTTCAGTCTTTGTTTTCCAGATCTGTACCAACACCTTGTTGACAGTAAACTCTCTGATCCCAGGGACCTTGCTAAGGAGGCGGACCGCTGGGTCAGCATCAGGATCCACAAGACGGTATCCGGGAGGGATCAACACAAGGAAGTGCAGGGTTCTCATCAGAAGAAGGGGGCAAAAACAAGAGCAAGGAGTTCTCTAAAGGGCCCCAAAATATTTATTTGTGACAGGGCTGCCACACTCTAATGAGAATAAAAAGAAGCAGTTCCCTGATAGTCTGCAGGGAAGGAATCCCCTAAGTGTTATGAGTGTCAGCAAGAAGGACACTACGAGGGGGTTGTCAAGTGTCCCAAGCTGGCACAGCCCGCCACCGGTGGGCAGTCACAGGGGTTGACTAGTGTGGTGTTTCGGGAGGAGACTGTCCCAAATTCTTTGAGGGAAAGAGTAGAGGTTACCATAGTGTCCCTGGGTGATGGAGAGATGGTGTAGAGAAATACGCCTGATAATACTAGGAAGTACACACAGTGGATTACCATCAATGGGCAGAGGGTGAGGCTCTGAGGAACACTGGAACCAGTGTGACAACCATCCTGTGTCACCTGATGTCCTCAAAGCAGGTAGTCCCTAGTGAGTTCCACCAAGTTGTTGCCACTGACAACTGTGACAGTCACTGCCCAGTGGCTCTGTTTTTCTTTGAATGGGGGTGGTCTCAAGTTCCTTGAGGGTAGCTGTGGGTCTGTCCATGACTGTGGATTGTCTGCTTGGCAATGACCTAGAGCATACAGCCTGGAAAGAGGTGGAGCTCAGGAGATGTTAGAGTTGCCTGAGTGGGAATGCCTGACCACACTGTCCATGGCAGCCCAAAAGAGTGATCAAAAGGACCTGGAAGAATGGCCCAGGGTTCTGCAGAAAAGAGGAAAGGCAAGGCTGCAGGACACCCACTCCTAGAGCTCCCACAGTCCAGGAGAAGGTTGACCCTGAGGGGCATTCCCCTGAGCATACAGGGGAGGATGTAGCCAAACTATAGCGCCTCCTTGAGTTGTCCAACTGGCAACAGAAAGGTGTGCCACCAAGGAGGAGTTCTGCAAGGCACAGAGGGAATGCCCTCCCTGTGGCCCCCAGCACTGCCTTTTCACCAGCCTTTTCATGGGTGGGACCCCACCATGAAAAGGCTGGCAGAAAGGAAAGTCGTTATTAGCATTGTGGTGCCAAACTCAGCACTGCTGTGGTTGACCACAACTTCAACCACCGCTAACCTGGCGGGATCCCTGATCCTGGCTGTGGTGGCGGTCTCCTAGCAGTCCGACTTCCAGAATCGTAATCTGGCAGTCAGATCGCCAGGAGTGTGGATGACCAACAGCCGCTGCAAGTTTAGCCTTTAGAGCCTTGTCTAAAGTCTTCACCATATTTACAGTTTACACACTTCACTTTATCTTCTTGATTTAAATGTAAGAATGTATGTGACCGCCAGGCAATAAAATAATCTGAACTCATTTGCAGAGACTTCTAAAGTGACAGTCCGTTGGAAATGTATGGGTGAGTGCGATACCTTGCTCACATTTTACGCTTCCAGTCAGTCACTTTAAACACAATAGCCTCACACGTCAGCAGCCAGAGCGCTCGTTGGCACTAGAATGTTTTGTTGCCTGTATATTCTATGAATGCAGACACTACGGCTGGCCTCTAATATTGACGCACGTATGAACGTCGTGCAGGATAGGTCGGTTTTTGTGCGCAGACACTTCAGCCATGTTTTTTTGTCTCTGTTCTTAGGCTATTCTTAGGCAGTAAAGTAAATTCATCTGCATCGAAGCATGCCCCTAAAGACCCACCTTAACGTAAAAATATGAATTTCGATTAGCATTTCTTAAATCATTAGTCAGCATCTGATGGTATATCACCTATGCTTATATTGGACCTGCTGCGCTACGTTTTTAACGCAGCATTTTGAACAAACCAGTGTTTCTAAAATTAGATGCTTTGCATAATTACGAATAGCACTTGATCGCTAAAAGTGTTTTGCTGTTTTTCTTATACTAGATCTTCTCAGGTAATGGTATGTGAATAAATATGGAAGGCGCATTCAGACTGAATGAGAGGCGATATCTATCTTGGATGACAGCTACAGTTTGATTAAATTGACTTAAGTACAAAGAGCAGGGGTCCCCCGGGAGGCAGCTGCCTGGAGCTGTCATTACCGTGGCATACGGTTTTGCGTCACTTGGCTGAATTTAAAGTCAAAACACACGCAGGTTTTCAGAATTGAAGGCAGAAGCTCTGAGTCACCCTCTACCGAGACCGAGAAATTCTGACGGAGAGCAGCACACGTGGACGGAATAGGATGTTGCTGTGCGCGGCTGCTGCGTTCTTTCTCTGCTCAGAATAGCTTGGATGATGCGGCCGGGGAGTGTTGGCGCACTCTAATTGACATTATAATGCCAATGGGATTTCAGGAGGCTCTGCACAAAAAGTTATAACCCTTTCGTATAATTAGCTTATTGAAGAAGGTTCCAAGTGATAACTTGTGTTTGTTTTGCATTTCTCTATTTTTAACAGTAATTTTCCGAAAAAAATACATAGGTGTCTCCTTGTGAGCTGTCCCGCAACCAGTGCTTAATTTCAGCCATTGGTTGCAATTGAGGGTCACTGACAGTAATTTTTTCGGAGACCGGGATTTATTTTTAGGCATCAGACGTTGATTTAGAATAAAAGCGAGAAAGGCAAGAGAGGGGGAAGGACGAGGAAAAGAAAGATAGATAATAGGAAACACCTGCAAGACTGAGATGAAGAGACAGGTAGAGTATGTTGGTGAAGAAAGAGTCATGAGGTGAAATCAAGAATATACAAACTTGTTAGTCTGCAACTCCCCGAAATGCCACGGTGGCTCTGTCAGGCTTATGACCAAAAATGTATGCCCCACTACTTAATCTTTTACAAACTAAGGCCCTCATTACAACCCTGAGGGTAAATGCCGCCTACCACCGTGCTGACGGTTGCCAACATACTGTGAAAGCGGCGGTAATCTGCTACGGGTATTATGACACACACAGAGAAATCTGCCACTATACAGACACCCACACAAGTCCGTCACACCAAAGGTCAGTGATAAACTGGCGATAGCAAAACCCACACTGTTATGCCAACAGGAACACGTCCACAGTATCACGACCCACGAATCACCTCAGCGGTCTTTCAACCATGGTAAACCATTGTGGTACATATCGCCGCGCTCAAAATACACACACACTCACAAAACCACACCACATTGGACAATTCAAACTACACACACCTGACACACATGCACACACCACACCCATACACCCACACCACTATAAAACATACACCCACATTACCCACAACCTTTTCAGCAAAAACAAAGATTGCGAACAGAGAGAGACAAAAGGCAGGAGCACCCACTCAATCAGAAGCACAAAACACCATCACCCATACACCATACATGCACCTCACACCACACATCCCAACACATCACCCCACACACCCTCACACATACTATTCACACCACATCCATGGCACCCCAAAGACACCCCAGGTTTTCAGAGGAGGAACGAAGGGTCATGCTGGAGGAAATCATCCGGGTACAGCCACAGCTATTCAGATCACAGGTGCAGCAGACATCCATTGCAAGGAAAATTGAGCTATGGCGGAGAGTCGTGGACGACAGGGTCAACGCCGTGGGACAGCACCCTAGAACAAGGGATGGCATCAGGAAGAGGTGGAACGACCTACAGGGGAAGGTGCGTTCCGAGGTTGCTAGACACCAGGTAACAGTACAGAGGACTGACTGTGGACCCCTACCTCCTCCCCCACAACTAACAACATGGGAGGAGCAAGTCTTGGCGATCATGCATCCGGAGGGCCTGGCAAGAGTAGCAGGAAGACTGGACTCTGGTAATTCAAATCTTTACTACTATATCACCCACCCTACCTACATGCCATCACAAACTCCTACCCCTACCCTCACCCCCATCACTCCACCACCTCACATATACCCCACCATCACAACCCACCCATCCCAATATCAAGTCCTGCATGCAACACCTATGCATCAACACCCGTCACAGACCTGCATGGACACCCATCACCACAGCATGCCCATCACAGAGATTCACCCAGCCCACAAAACCACCACGAACACAAGGCCAAGCTGACAGGGAAATCACAACCATACAGGGAAACACACCCATGCACAAGATGGCACACGCAGATACATTAACACTGCATTTGCATCCCCACAGGACCCCTACTCAACGTCACTGGAGAGGAGGTGCAAGCTACAACCAGTCCACCCCCTGAAGAGGCCCACAGTGATAACAGCAGCTCTGCACACCTGGATCTGGATGACCAACCTGGCCCATCAGGGACCGCTGGACAGTTGGTTCCCCTGCCACAGTCCCAAATCACCACAGAGCCTCCCCCCTCAGGAAACACCAGCACAGCACCCACACAGCGAGCCCATTCCACTGTCCCCAGGACACGTCAATCAGCAGTGTGTCCACCACTACAGGGACCCCAGGCTACCCCACAAACACAGGACGATCAGGGACCTAGGGTCAGTGGCAGTGGGCACACGGTTCAGGGGACAGAGGCACAGGACAACAGGGAAGCTGGGAGGACTGCTGTGGGACAGGGGGAGGGCAGGCCCAGGGAACCCACTCTCCATGAGGCACTCTCCAACATCCTGGGAGAATACCACCATTCCCAGGAGACCATGGGCCAGATACTGGACAAGCTGCAGGAGACCCAGGGGCTGCAGGAGGGACAGTACCTAGGGATCAGGGATGACCTAACAAACATCTACACCATCCTGGTCACCATTGCAGGGGTGCTCGGTGACATGGCCAAGACCATGAGGGAGGCAGTGGCACAACAATGGGCCCCTGACACTAGCCACACAGATGAACAGCCTTCCACCTCCGCCGGCGCTAGTGGACAGGAGGCACCACCACAGGACCAACAGGCCACCAGCACCCCACCCCCTGCAGAAGAAGAACCACCCCACAAACGGTCGCTGCGATCCAGGCAGAAGACATAGGTTATTGCCAAGACCTCCGCCAGGAAATACGACTCTCCTGATTGTCACACTTCTGTCCCACTATGTCACCCTGTCCACCTTGAACTGCCATTATTCCCCTTCCTATGCCCCCTTGGACAATGCACCTGTGATAAAAAAAGAGACTGGACTCTAACTGGACCTTCCTCCACCATCACCCCGGCCCATTGCACATCCCCCTCCACTTATGAGCACTGAAATAAACACCCTTGGATCAAATACAAGTACGGAGACTGTCAAATGATTGCAATATGTATTAGGTTAACAAGCTGTAAACATTTCAGTCCATATGTCCAGTTATATATACATTGGTATGTACTGTAGTGGGCAGCAGTACACATAGCAGGAGCCAGAGTGGGGACAGGAATCTGAAAATAGAGGTGGCAAAGGGTAAAGTTAGTGGGTAGAGACATAGGGTAAGAGGCTGTCTTGTACAATGTCCAACAGTTAACTGAAATGTAGTATGAACGTACAATGTCTTACCTGTGTGTCACTGGAAGTATTGCTGAATAATGTTGCTCATGTTGTCAACATCTTCTTCCTCTGCCTCCTCTTCCTCACTGTACACAGGCTCCACCGCTGCCACAAGACCATCTCCAGGCTCATCCTCCTGCAGAAAAGGCACCTGGCGTTTCAAGGCCAGTCTGTTCAACATGCAACAGGCAATGATGATCTGGCACACCTTCTTGGGTGAGTAGTACAGGGATCCACCAGTCAGATAGAGGCACCGGAATCTGGCCTTCAGGAGGCCGAAGGTCCATTCTATAATCCTCCTTTTATGCCCATGTACCTCATTGTAACGTTCCTCTGCCCTTGTCCTGGCATTCCTCACTGGGGTCAGTAGCCATGAGAGGTTGGGGTAACCAGAGTCACCTGCAAATATATCGAGGGATACCTGTTAGACACACACTCACCCTTAGGGACAACCCCATACCCATACACCAATATATACTGGGTGGGACCATGGGCTCACCTATTAGCCACACCTGGTGCCTCTGGAGTTGGCCCATCACATATGGGATGCTGCTATTCCTCAAGATAAAGGAGTCATGCACAGAGTCAGGGTATTTGGCATTCGCATGGGAGATGTACTGGTCCACCAAACACACCATCTGCACATTCATAGAGTGATAGCTTTTTCTATTCCTGAAAACTTGCTAATTTCTCCGGGGGGGGGGGGACAAATGCCACATGTGTACCATCAATGGCACCTATGATGTTGGGGATATGTCCCAGGGCATAAAAGTCAGCTCTCACTGTGGCCAAATCCTCCACCTGGGGGAACACGATGTAGCTGCGCACGTGTTTCAACAGGGCTAACAACACTCTGGTCAACACGTTAGAGAACATTGGCTGAGACATCCCTGATGCCATGGCCACTGTTGTTTGGAAGGAACCACTTGCCAGGAAATGGAGCACTGACAGGACTTGCACTAGAGGGGGGATACCAGTGGGCTGCCAGATAGCTGAGATCAGGTCTGGCTCCAATTGGGCACACAGTTTCTGGATTGTGGCACGATCAGGTCTGTAGGTAATGATAATGTGTCTGTCCTCCATTGTTGCAAGGTCCACCAGGGTTCTGTACACCGGAGGATGCCGCTATCTCATATGCAGCCTCAGCGGTTGGAGCCTATGGAAGAGAACGATGAGCAGAGGGTCACATTCCCACATCTATTGCACTAATGCTGTTTGTTTTACTTTACAAAAAACAAAATGTGAATCCTAAAATCAGTTGCCGTGCCAATGTCTGCTGTGATGCAGTTAGGTGCATTGCCCTGTGGCCCCCTAAAATGGCAGATGCCTGACCTGTGAGGAGTGACAAGTGGAAATTAGATAATTGCGCTGGCGTTGTGCGCCGTCGCAATAGGTGGTCGATGACCGCCGCGCAACTTCGCACTGGTTATCATTGGGCCCTATAGGTTCCAGGAGCCAATGGCGATGTATGCCGATGGTGACGGTACGCACCGCCGTGGACGTCACCGCCATTTTCTATCTATCCACTCACTTGCTACCTGGCCATCAACAGGAGAGGACCTACACTGCAAGTGCTGCTGTGACCTGTGTCTGGAAGCGACAATGGCCTGAGTGTCTGGGGAAAGGGCCCCTGCCTTCATTGCGGAGGAGTTAGAGAAACTGGTGGATGGGGTCCTACCCCAGAACACATTACTCTACGGTCCTCCAGACAAACAGGTGCGTACACTGTGAGCATGATGCGTGGGCCATGAGTGGCTGGAGTGCTGTATGTGTAAGCCACATGTTGGAGGGGGCTGAGGGGTCCTGGCCAGAGTGCAGCATGTAAGGTGGTCAATGTATGTGCGTCAGGGGATGGGTGGGATCTGGTGGGCAATGAGTGTGATGGTCCGGACGGGTGACTAATTCCCTTTTCTGCTGTATTTTCCCTGCAGGTCAGTGCCCACCAGAAAAAGGGTATTTGGCATGCCATCACCAAAGGAGGTGCGGACCCTGGGGGTCTTTGACAGACGGAGCACCCACTGCTGCAAGAGGTGGAAGGACCTGCGCCGCTGGGCAAAGAAGACGACGGAGGCCCAGCTGGGGCTGGCCTCCCTACTAGGAAGGGGTGCCCGTCGCACCATGACCCTCCTGATGTCCCGTATCCTGGCGGTGGCCTATTCGGAGTTGGTTGGGCATTTGAAGGCATCACAGCAGCCACAAGGGGTTGAGTACTGAATCTGACTCCTGCTGTGCGCGCATTAAGAGCTACCTGGGTGGGGGATGGGGGCTATGGGTGCCCCTAGGCCAGGGCGAAGATAGCAGGGTAGGTCCCTTGTTGGGCAGGCTCTGAGGCACACCTACACCAATAGTGTTAGTGGGCCTCTACTACTGGGCAGGGTCCTCTCGGATTCTGGGGTGCAGCTGATGGCGTTAGGCATTGTACCCCATGGGCTGGTGACTATCCTAGGGACTGGTTGGGCATGGCCTAGTGCACAGGGCTGCTCCCTGTGTGTTGTGTACGCCAAAGGCAGTGGTGTTGCTTGCATTGACCAAGTGTATCCTCTGTCTCTTCCCCACCCTTTTTGTTTTGTCACCCTGTCCTTATGTGCATTAGCATCATCTGACGGAGGAGCAGAGGCACCGGTGACAGAGGGAGCTGCATCCCACATGGGCATGGAGGCCGAATCCCCGAGGGCACCAGTGGGACGGAGGGCGAGGGGAGCACCACGACGGGGACAGTAGGGGTGACCACAGACAGCGACTCCTCCTCCAATGGAAGCTCCCTGATGGTGGCAGACACCTCTGTGCCCACCCCAACTACAGGTACAGCCGCCACCCCCCCCCCTACGAGCACCGCCCTCCCAGCAGCCCCTCAGCGTGTTTCCCGTGCCCGCTCAAACAGGAGGGTGAGCATCTCCTTCGCCCCAGGCACCTCAGGCCCTGCCCCAGTCAGCCCTGCTGCCCTCAGTGAGGAGGCTATTGACCGCCTGAGATCCCTCACTGTTAGGCAGTCAACCATTCTGAATGCCATCCAGGGTGTCGAGAGGCATTTGCAACAAACAAGTGCATATCTGGAGGTCATTCACTCTGGCGTGGCAGCCCAACAGAGAGCATTTCAGGCTCTGGCCTCAGCACTGATGGCAGCCATTGTCCCTGTGTCTAGCCTCCCCCTCCAACTTCCTCTACCCAGTCCCAATCCCCTCAACCTCAACCTATCCCAAGCACATCTTCAGACCAGCATGCAAATAAGACAACACACAGGAGTGGGTCAGGCAAACACAAGTACAACACATCAACCCATAGACACTAACACAAGCACCATCCCCATGCAGACACACCAACATCCACTGCCTTCACTGTGTCCCCCTCCTCCTCCTTGTCCACCTCCCTCCCAGTATTGTATCCACTCACACCTGCATGCACTACATCCTCATCCACTACCTCCATCACCAGCATGCCCATCACAACACACCCCTCACGAACAGTCACCACCCCAACCATACACATGTCCCCTGTGTCCTCTCCCACTGTGTCTGTGACCCCTCCTCCCAAAGTACACAAACGCAAGCACACACCCACCCAACAGCCATCCACCTCACAACAGCATATAGCACATGCACCTTCACCCAAACTCAGCAGACAGACACCTCCTACAACCGCTTCCTCTTCCACCACTTCCAAATCCTCTCCCTCATCCCGCCCCAGTGTGTCTAAAAAACTTTTCCTAGCTAACACTGACCTGTTCCCTCCCCCTCTCCCCCACCCCTGTCATTCCCCTCGGGCCAGGGTGTCCAGAACCCAGCCCAGCACCTCACCCACCAAGTCGCCGTCCAATGTGGACCCTGCAGCTCCCAGAGGCTCAAAGAGAGCACCTTTCAGGAAAGCCAGTGTACCACCAACCCCTGCAAAGGACCAAACCGTACCGCCACCTGCCAAGGTGAAGAAGGGGCCAGCCTGCAGCATGGGCAAGAATGACGACCCACCCAGCAAGGCCTCCTCCAAACTTCCAGCTGACAGAGCCAAGGGCAAAACAGCATCAGCCAAGGTGAGGAAGGGGCAGATAACCAAAGGCAAGGCACTTCAGCCGACGGAGGATGCAGGTGAAGCCCTGGTGCCCACCAGCAGAACCGCCAACCCCGCCACCTGCACCGCATGCAGCACCGCCTCCAGCCCTGCCGCAACCACTGCCACGTGCACCACCGCTGCCACCACTTCTGTCAGCAGCAGCATCCCCAGTGGGCAGCCGTCCGAGGCTGAAGGAGAAGGGATGGAGCCTCCCTCCACCACTGGCAGAACCGGCAACTGCACCACGGCCAGCACCGCCAGCAGCCCCGCCGCAAGCACCGCCACCTGTACCACTGACAGTAGCACCACTACCAGCACTAGCAGCCCCAGTGGGCGGCCGTCCGAGGCTGCAGGAGACAGGCTGGAGCCCCCCACCACCACTGGCAGCACACCCACCTACACCGGAACTACCACGACTTAGCAGCCTTAGCCACAGCAGGATAGAGTCTAGCCCGGCCTCCATGAACTATCATGCTACCTGTTCCTTGCAAATCTCGTGCCTCGGACATCCAGGTGGGCGAATGTATAGTTGCATACTCCAAGTACTGCATCACTGAGCATCAAGCCCCCTCCAGAACCAGTGGAGAGATGCATCCACTCACTCTATCCTTGGCAGGATGAAGCACTCTGGTCACCAAGCGCCCTCCAGAACCAGTGGAGAAAGGCATCCACTCACCCTATTCTTGGCAGGATGAAGCACTCAGGGCACAAAGCCTCCTCCAGAACCAGTGGAGAGATGCGTCCACTCACTCTATCCTTGGCAGGATGAGGCACACTGGGCAGAAAGACCCCTCCAGAACCAGTGGAGAAGCCATCCACTTGAGAGACTGTGGCTTTGCACTTCCCAGGACCAATCAGTGGGCAAACCACTCACTTGAGAGACTTTGGTTTTGCACTCCCCAGGACCAATCAGTGGGCAGACCACCCACTTAAGAGACTGTGGCTTTGCACTCCCAAGGACCAAGCAGTGGGCAGACCACCGACTTGAGAGACTGTGGATTTGCACTCCCCAGGGCCAAGCAGTGGGCAGACCACCGACTTGAGAGACTGTGGATTTGCACTCCCCAGGGCCAAGCAGTGGGCAGACCACCCACTTGAGAGACTGTGGCTTTGCACTCCCCAGGACCAAGCAGTAGACAGACCACCGACTTGAGAGACTGTGGCTTTGCACCCCCCAGGACCAAGCAGTGGGAAAACCACCCACTTGAGAGACTGTGGCTTTGCACTCCCCAGGACCAAGCAGTGGGCAGACCACCCACTTGAGAGACTGTAGCTTTGCACTCCCCAGGACCAAGCAGTGGGCATACCACCCACTTGAGAGACTGGGGCCTTGCACTCCCCAGGACATCGCTGTGTGCATGGAGCCCCCACATGGAGCATTGGCGTTGTCCCATTTTCTAGCTGAGGTGCCCCCACCTTCCCCATCCCCCTGAGGTGCCTGTGTGTTAACGACCTGATGCCCCTGCAGTGTTCTCTCCGTATTGAGGCAGAAGTCAAGTGTGGGCTTGGCCCATGAATTTTGGCCCAATGGCCCACAGACATTTGTGAATGGACAATGTACGAACTTCTGTACATATTGTATATTTGTGTAAATACTGTTTTTCAAACTCTATAGTATATCTGCCTATTTCTAAAATATCACTAATATGATTCAATTCCTTTGGTCCTTGTGTTCTTCCAGGGGGTTACGGGGTGTATCTGTAATGTAGTTAGATCTGTTTGTGTGTATGGTGTTGTGGGTGGGGGTGGGGGTGTTACGTGTTGCGTGTGTGTGTCACTCTCTTTTTCCTCCCCCCTCCTCTGTGTACTAGGTGCAGTACTCACCATTGTCGTTGCTGCCGTCTTTGATGTTTCTGGTAGATGAGAAGGTAGACCAGTATCGGCAGGACCTGTAACTCGGGCTCCATGGCATCCTTGTTCTTCGTTGAGTGTTGAGAGGTGAGTGGTTTCCTTTCCAAATCCTGTTTCAGCCGTGCTTTTGATGGCGTTGGTACGGCCCCGGAAAAGCTGGCGGATAGGCGGGTTGTGATGTGGTGGGCGGTACATTGTCTTCCGCCTGTCTGTTGGCGGTTACTGCTGTGGTGTTTGTTACTACCGCCGAGGCGGACAGTGTGTTAAAGTGGCTGTCTGTGTTGGGGGTTTCCACCGTGGTCGTGATCCCTTTTTTCTTACCGCCGGCCGGTTGCCGGTGTTACCGCCGCTTTAACGCCGACTGCCAGGGATGTAATGAGGGCCTAAGTACTGCCTGTTACTCCAATGGAGCCGTGGTAATAGCTAGAATGAGCTGAAGTGTCCAGGTGAAACACTGGGGAGAAAGAGAAATTACAAGGGGAACCATGTCTGGATTTAACAGTTTGCTGTCATTTCCTCATTAACTCTACCTAAAAGGAAGAAAGAAAGATGGGTTGCTGGAAAAGGGTAAGAAGGATTGAGATCGGATGCATATGTGAGAAAAAGGATGGATGATGGAAGAATCGGTTGGTAAAAGGATGGATGGATGTATGAGTGGATGGACAAGATAGGTAGATGGATGAAAGGATGGCTGAGCAACTGGAAATCTGAAAGAATGGATGGACAGGTGGGTTAAAGGGTGGCAAAGGAAATGTAAATGTAAAGGATGGATGGATGGATGAGTAAATATAAATCTGAGCGGATGGATGAATGGATGGGTTAAAGGGTGGCAGAGTAAATGAAAATCTGAGGATGGTCAGATGAATGGATGAAAGGATAAAATGGTAAATGGAAATCAGAGGATGGATGGATGAGTGAGTGAAAGGATAGCAGAGTAAATGGAAATCTGAGAGAATGAATGAATGGGTGGTTGAACGAATGCCAGGTTAACTGGGAATCTGAGAGGATGGACGATGGGTTGGTGAAAGAATGGCAGAGTTAATGGAGACCTGAGAGCATGGATGGATGGCATCCTGCATTGAAATTTAGCAGGGTGGATGGATGGTAAAGTAAATGAAAATCTGAGATGATGGATGGATAATAGATGGATAAAATTACAAATTGATGGATGAAATGTGTTCTGACTGGCGGGATAAGTCAAATGATGGATGTATTCGTGAATGGATGTATGGATGCATGCATAGATGATAGATGTGTGAAAGATGAATGGATGGATCATGGTGTGCTGTGCCACTTTTTAACCCTTTGCGCTACATTAAGCCTTCATCAGGCATAATGTATGCAAATGGGCATTCCCACATTGGGGGTTTGGATGAAAAAATTGAACATGGAATCTAACAGAGTTCTTTGCATCATTTGGTTTGGCCCTTTTAACACCTGCTCAGAGCAGGTGTTAAAAGGGGGCATACCATTCTCTATAATGGGCCCCTAAGTACTCTGCAGGAGTAGCACAAACATTTTGGTGCTACTCATGCAGAGTACTTCATTAGGGTAAAAAAATGTGCTATTACCCTACCCTGAGTCATGGTGCGCCATATTTGAAATACGGCGCACACATTGTGGCGATAGGGGGAGCTAAGGAGTGCAAGGAAAGTAGCGCCACTTCTCTTAACTGAGCCCCTTATTAGGACACTAACACCCTATGTCACAGTTAGAGATCTGGAGAGGGGGGCACCTATATCTGATGAATGTCCCTGACCAGTTAGGGTCACGACATTTAGGGTGCAAAAACATGTTGACATGATCTTAATCTGTTGTGAACTTACTGTGGGCTTATAGGCAACCATTACTTATTATTGCTTGGCCTCACTGCTACTCTCAATTACTTGCTTCCAATTTGATTCCTTGTCTTCTGATCTTGTTTTTGCCCCTCCCTTAGAGCATAGGAGCATATCTAAGAGCTCCTAGTGCCTCCTTGCGCCACATTTGCATTTTTTTGCACGCAAATGTGGCCCTATGAGGCCAAGAACACTGCGCCAGATTTACATAGTAGTGGAATACACGCATCGCATCACTTTGTAACCCCTTGCGCCACATTATTCCTGCGCAAGGCATAATGCATGCAAGCGGGTGTTCTGGAGCTAGGGGGGTGTAAAAATGGCGCAAAGGAATGCCATTTATATTGGCATTTTATAACGCCTGCTAAATGCAGGTGTTAAAAAGAGGCTCCAATTGACTGCAATGGGCCTCTGGGTGCTTTGCAGGATTAACGTCATAATTTTTGATGCTAGTCCTGCAAAGTGCTGGACTATTGTAAAAAAATTATGACTCTAGTCACCCTAACTACTGATGTGTTGCGCCTTACTTTAAAATAATGCGCTACCAGAGTGGTGTTAAGGGGCGCTAAGGAGTGCAAGAAAAGTGGTGCTGCGCTTTTCATAAATCACCACAGTCTTTTTACCATTCTTTTGATTGGCTAACTTGCATTCTTTAATTGCTCTCTTTTAGGGAGCTACCATTTTATTTTTGTTCCAGAACTCTATTGAGGAAATGGGTTTTCTCGCCATCTCCTGTGTGCTTTTTCCCTTCCGCATATCTCCTCACTCTTCATTTTGTTCAAATCAACCTAGTTTATATTGACAAAGTACATTACAGAATCAGCAGTCCCTGGGCACCTACATTATCATGCTAAAGTGAAACATTTCACTTACAATTTTTCTAGGGTGTGTGACATTTACCTTGATCTTTTATTGTTAATTTATAAGGGGACACATTAGAGGCTTCGATAGACCTTTTGACTAGGCTTAGAGTGATTCCATCATAAGTCCTTATTCAATGCAGATACAACATCATAATCAATAAATATCAACAATGTTATCTCTGGAGTCAACAGTTTTCACGCACCATGACCCATTCAGCCATGAACACATCTTTAGTAAAAGTTAAAATGTTTATTTCCCTAGATTTACAATGCAAATATCATGGAAATTAATCTCAAAGCCAAATGGTATACATAAACAAACAACACTGGTTGACAATATCATATAAAGAATTCCAATTTAGCTAACGCATTGACTGTTAGGCATTCAAGAATAAGCGTACAAATTAACAACAACAATAATTGTGCATTAGAAATGGCATACATTTAGATTCAGCAAATGATATAAATTATTTTAATAATAATTTGTTAGCATCTCCAGTGTCTCCCTATCCAACCTTCGATTAGAATAGCATGTTTGGGCTTCATGCAAAACAGTTTTAGTCAAAAGTTAATTTGGAAAACATCTAACTATGGCTTTAACAAAATAGTGGTTGATACATTGAAACTACTAATAAAATCTACAATCAAGACAATAGCATTTCTGTTATACCTCTCCTCAATATGGATCAGCAAGCTGCAATTATCCTTGTCAGTTGGACATCCGTCTGGTCAGCTTCACCAAAGCACAATGAAAGGGAATGGCTCAGACACAGGGGTCTATAAACAATCTGAACCATTTAAGAAGCAATCTCTAAGGGACAGCATCAATCACGTAGCCATCAAGCTTTAAAGTTAAAGTTTAGGAATAAAGTAATCAAGAACTGCTCAGCTCCTCAATCAGAACCTCTACGGAGGAAATCAAAGTAGGAAAATTGTGCTTCTTCTCTTTGCAGTCCGGCTAAGTTACAATCACCTAAAGAACTTCCCACATTGCCATTGGTCAGAAAATCATATGTTTACAGTCAACACAATAAGAATTAAACCTTAAATCTAAGATATAACTAAACTGTCTTTTACACATCGACGATTGGCTCCTCTTCTCCTGTTCCCATCGTTAGGCTTGTCTAGAAACGTTCTTATATTCATCTGTACTCTAGTCGGTGCATCCATTGTTGGCTTCTGGGAACATCGGTGTCTCACGCATCAAACTTTACAATGTAACAACTACTAATACAAGACATTCTAGCAAGCAGTTCTCATGAGAAAATTAAAGAATTCTGCTAACGTTTGGTCAACACAGTGTGAACGATACATTTCTATTTCTATAGACATACATTCCCATGATTTTTATTCACACAATGCAGTTTAACATAAGGCTGTGCAAACGCGGCCCAAACCTCGCTAACTTAAGACCTACAATTAATAAGCAAATACATAATCATTAATGTAACACACTACTACAAATTTCTCTAGACATACACTTTGAGTAATCATTAATATGCATTCTCTAAAAGCATCACGTATTTTATAGTGGCCACTCAAGTGGGCACATTTTCCAAGTCGCACATTATTTTCTATATTAGCCTAATTCTGTGCATAGTCATAACTCAGAATATATAAATCATTAGTAATAAATGTAGCGTTCACAGTCCATCCTCTGATGACTAAATATGCCATCACACTTTACATCATCCAAATTTTTGTTCACCTAAAATTTGCTTTCCCTATAAATTTTATTTCGTCTATCCCTTTTAGAATTTTCCGTAAATAATCTTTCCATTTTAATTTCTTCCCTCCTCTGATCATTTTTCAATTTTTTCATTTTAATCACATGATACAATTTATAAATTCCCCATTTTCCCATTATATAAATCACAATAATCAATATTACTTCTATTATTTTCAGAATTATCCCTTTCCCAATGTTGCCAAGCCCAATTTCCCACAAAAGCCAAATCTTTGCCAAATTTATCCCAAACTCCAGGTTCTTTCAGCTCATTCAAATCAGTGCTCTCATTAATTAGATTGTCAATTAAGCCTCTAATCTCTTTGCTATTATTAGGTATAAATGTGCAATAATGTTGAGAGTTCAGCATTTTACAAACTCCGCCCTCCTTTGCTAAAAGGATGTGTAACACAAGGCGGTTCTGAAGAGTCAGATCTCACCGCAGCCATTTATGTATCCATTAGGATCATGGCTCCTGAAAATTTTGTCAGCATGTTTTCCACAATAGTAGACAACTTTCAGATTTTCACTGAATTCAGAATAACTCCCACTGAAGGAATTATCTCTCCAAAAATATCTCCCATTATACCAGCATAAGATTCTCGCTTTTGTCTAACATGATGTGATTCAGTCAATGTAGGTACTTTGTTAAGGTTCTAAAGTTGAAATATATTTGGGACTACTATTTCCAAGTAACACGTGCCATACCATCCTCTTGGAAGACTGTAATACGCATTTTGTCCACAGATGTAGTAAACTCCTGGAACTGCTGGGTTGTGTCCATTTAACATAAATGTCCACTTACTCTGAAACAAAAACACATGTCTACATTCACTCGTTCCCACAAACAACGTATCAGTTCTAGATTTAGGCGCTATATACACAAAGCTTCCCTATGTGTTGTGCAACTAAAGCTAACTTCCCTTGTGTCATTATTTCACTAAATGCATGCTCATTTCTAAATGCCCTTTTCTCTAAGCCCTTCTCTAATTTCTCCTTTAATGTCTTTCTCCTGTCATTCATCTGATCTAAGAGGCTCTATTCTAAAGGTGTCAGCAAGCATATGAGATTGTTCCTATGCATGTAAGTTGTGACAAATGTCAGTGTATGTTCAAAGAATCCTCTCACTAACTCTATATTATTTTCCTTAGCTACTCTACTCAGGTACGTAATTATAGGAACAAACGAAAATACCATGTCATGGTTTGAATAGAAATACTGAATGTACTTCTGGTTATAGAATCTTGTTAGTAAAAGACTACAGCTTATTCCATAAGTAAGAGGCAAACTATGGTAAGTAACTCCTTCCTCTACTGATGAAGGAATCTGTGTGCACATATACCATTCTCTCGCATTCAGCGACTCCACATACTCACGCAACAGGCGATAGAAAACATTAGATGAAAGATCTCCTTGGTTGTTGTTTACGTGCAGGTATTTCTCATCTAACCTAAACTTATATAATGCTATAATTGTAGTAGTTGTCTCTAAAGCAGCTGTATGGTTGACCACAATTTTGTCAAGCAAAGTCAATACCAAACACCCACCATGCACGCAATAGCCAAACCAATACCTATGTACTTACAGCACCCCTTGTTCCTAACCTGTTGACTTCGGTTACTCATGATCTGTAGAGAATCAGAAAGTAGAAGAGAAACCTTTATAGCTATGCAGCAAAAACAAAAACAAAAACATCTTCAATCTTCTTTAGCAGTTATTTATATCTTTCAGTCTTGCTTCCAGGGCCCTTTTGTCAAAAATAGGTAACTTGTCAAAATCAGTATAGCAGCTTGTTAAATCAGGTTATTTCAAAAGTCTCTTTCAGTTACTTTCAATTGCCTCCTTTTCTTTTTCAGTTTACAGCTTTACAACAGTTCAGTTCATTGACATTCTTCACATGCCAAAATATTGACCTGGAATTTCTCGATCAAAACAAAAAGACATAAATTAATTCTGCCTTTCACTTGTTGTTACATAAGCCCATTCAGGACCTGCGTGCCTTTGATTCACAATTCGTTTTCTTTTCAATCTGCGATCTCCACTTAACTCTCCATCACTAAAATCTTCTTTTCTCATTGTGTCTATTTCTTCTTCAATTGATGTCACTGTAATTGCTTTTTTCTCTTTGCTTGTGATGTCGGCCACTTATCTCCTTTCAGTGGACCCCTTCTCAAGACTCTTTTCGGTTTTGGACTTTTAATTTCTCTCTGTTCTGCAGGATTTTCTCCTGATGTACCTGCTAATGGTTCAGGAGGAGTCAGGTCATTTTGGCTTTGAAATGCCTCAACTATTTCCCCCTCGGGTCTGTCGTTTGCTCTGTCTGTCTTTCAAGACCGTTTGCTTCTGGGAGAACCCTCCTCCGACTAGACTCTCCTGCTACCTCAGTCGAGGCTGGTTCACTGTCACCCTCCTGTATCTCCTCCACTTTGGCTCTCACAGGAGCATTTGGATAGCTTTCAGTTTGCTCAGATTCAGTCTCTGATTCTCCTGCTCCTCTCTCTAATTCTGGAGCTTGTCTGGAAGTTGTTGGAACTCTAAACAACTCCTCTTCTTCGTCCTAAGGACCTGGTACTTTCCGAACATGGCTTGCATGGATCCAGTTCGGAACTCCAGCGCACTTCACAGCTGTAGCAGTAACCAGTACTACTTGGTAGGGGCCTTTCCACCAACGCACCAAGCAAGTCTTCCTCACTTGTTTTCTTATCACAACCCAGTCTTCTGCTCTCAGGTTGTGGCTTTGATCTTGCAATGGTTGTATTGTGGTGGCTTCCACCTGATGAGAGAAAAGCGAATCACATCAGCCAGACCTTTGCAGTAGTCCAACACCATAACATCTGTTATGGTTACAAGAGCATCCGCAGGAAACGCTGGCTATCTCATTGCTCTGCCCATGAGGATTTCATGCGGTAAGAATCAATTTTTTCTGATGGGTGTGCTTTTCATTCTCATCAGAACTAACGGCAGTGTGTCTGGCCATTTAAGATTCATGGACGTACACATTTTCGCCATTCGTGATTTCAAAGTACCATTCATCTGCTCAACAAGTCCTGAGGCTTCAGGGCGGTAGCTACAGTGCAAGTTCTGCTCAATGTTTAAAGCTGAACATAGGAATTTAATTACTGCATTGCTGAAGTGACTTCCCCTTTCTGATTCTTAAGAGAACGGAAAAACAAAATGAGGTATCAGTTCCCTAAGCAGTACATATGCTACTGTGAGGCTGTTGTTTCTTCGTGTAAGGTAAGCTTCAATCCAGTGACTTGAGATACAAACACATATCTCAATCCTATGCACACAGGCATCTCAATGAAATCCATCTGCATTCTTCTAAATGGACTTCCCACTCTCCCATTGGGGCTCATGTTGACCACAGTCTCTTTACCCACGTTAATCTGCTGACAGATGATGCAGCGATGACAAATTGCTTCGGCAACCTGTCTAAATTTTGGATTGAACTAGAACTGCTTATAGGTACGAGTCATGGCATCCCTTCCAACATGTGCTTGACCATGATATTATCTCGCCATTTGAGTCAACAAACTGTTTGGTAGAACCACTTGTTCCTCCCCGGGCACCCATACCCTGTCCTCATGCTGAACACATTTTAACTTTAGCCAATTTTTCTTTTCTTCCCTGTCGACATTCTCTTGAAGCGCTTTTAGTTCTTCCAATGTGTCAATTATGCAAAGCATAACTGGTACAATTCTCATCTTCAGGTAACAATTCCAATTTGTCTTTGAACGATATACAGTTCAATGCACAAAACCTTGCGACTTGATCCGCAAATCCATTTCCCATTGACACAAAATCTTTTGATTTCCGGTGTGCACTGCATTTCAATACAGCAATCTTTTCAGGCAGTTGTATAGCTTGTAACAAGTCATGGATTATTTCCCTATATGTAACCAAAGAGAGGTCAGGAAACCTCTCTGTGACCATAGCTGGCCAAAGTCATGGACTATTTCAAATCCCTACTGGCTATCAGTATATATGGTAACTTTAAGCTGTGCAGAAGCATGGCATGCTCTAGTAAGAGCCACTAATTCAGCCACTCGTGCAGAATACACTCCTCGAAGCCAGGGTGCTTTGAGTGTAGCAGAAATTGTGCACACAGCATATCCTGCTCTCAATGTTCCCATATTCTCTCTTAATCAGGATTCATCAACAAAAACAATTTGGTCATTTTCTTCCAATCGGGTATCTTTAATGTATGGTCTTGGTGTGGTACACATATTAGTTATCTCCAGACAGTCATGTTCAACTTCTTTCAATTTGTCATCTTCAATAATCGCTTTTGGATGCAAAGTTGCTGGGTTAAGCACTGTACACCTTTTCAATGTTACATTGGGGGACCCCAGAATGACAATTTTGTACTGTGTCAATCTTGCATTCGCCAGGTGCTGAGTCTTGGTTCTGGTGAGCAAAACCTCTATGGAGTGAGGGACCATAACAGTTAAAGGATGTCCCATCACAATGCTCTCACTCTGAGTGAGGCTCAGTCCAACCGCAGCAACAGTACACAGACAGCCAGGTAAAGCTGCTGCGACTTGGTCAAAAGTAGCTGATAAATATGATACTGGGCGGTTTACACCACCATTGACTTCTGTCAAAACAGACAAAGAGCATGCATCACTCTCATGACAACACAACATGAAGCGTTTTGTATACTCAGGCATTACCAAAGCCTGGGCTTTGCACAAAGTCTCTCTCAATTCAGTAAAGGTTTTTATGCATGCCTGATCTAACACTAAGGGATCAGTAACTTCCTTGTGAGTCAGCTTCTGCAATGGCTTTGAAATTATGGACAAGTTGGGAATCCACTGGCTGCAATTGCTCACCATTCCCAGAAACATCTCTCTGTGTAGCTTGGGGATTCATCTGCAATATGGCTGTAACCCTTTCTCTGGAAATCGTCGTAGCTACCTTTTCAATTTGGTGTCCCAAGTATTTCACTTCTTTCTGACAGTACTGTAATTTAGCTGGGGACACTTTATGTCCATTCTTCCCTAAGTGATTCAATAAGGTAATGGTATAGTGTAGGAAAATCCTCCTTTTTGCCCTGGTCACCCCAAAACTTTTTGGACAGGTACTGGTGGTTACCAGTCCCATGGCCAGTGCTCTGTGTAAAAGGGGATATGCAAATTAGGCTAATTATAATTGGCAAAATTAACCTACCTATAAGTCCCTAGTATATGGTAGGGTTGAAGGTTTAGGGACCCCAGCATAGGTGGTGCTCCCATAGGTACACTGCTGAGGTGCCCAGTGTCATTTTAAAGGCAGGCCTGCCTTACTGGCTGCTTTTAAATTAAAGTTACATGCAAATTTGACTTTGGAATTAAAAGTAGTTCCAAAGTCTTAAACTACCTTATTTTTACATATAAGTCACCCCTAAGGTTTGCCCTATGCGCCCCTAGGGCTGGGTGCCATGTTACTATAAGCAGGGACCTTATAAAATAGTTTTATAAGCCCTGGTGAGATAAAACAGCCAAATGTGTTTTTCCCTCATTGTAGTGAATGGCCTCCATGGGCTAGAATGGGGAGACTTTATTTTAGTTTTAAAAGTCCCCTTAAGCAACAGATATCACAAGTTTGGTATCAAATTAATTGTTATAATGAATCCCACAACTTCCAGTTGTTGGATTTAATATAACTTGTTCAGGTAAAGAGTTTTAAACTTTACCTGAAAAGTTGCCAACTTCAGCCCTGCAGTGTTTTTGCTGCTTTGCTCTGATTGGCCAGCTCTGGCAGCTTGATGAGGTGTGAAGTGGCCTGGCTCAACATAAAGAGATGTGCCTGGGGGAGGAGATCTCCCCTCAGCAGATAGGGAAGCAGGAAGGGGGAGGGCTGCCAAACTGGTCTTCAAAGGCAGGGAATGACATTTGGAACAACCCAGCAACACCCTCACATCCTGCAAACCCAGACACTTATGTGCCCCCTTGATTAGAGTAGGAGAGGTCAGGAGAGGGGTGCGTTTAGGATTTTTAGCCACACCAGTGGGTAGGCTCAGCCAGATGTAATGTCCAACAATCACGTTCAGCCCTGATGGATTTTTGAGGAATGTTGCTCCCTGGGATTGATTTTTGCCACACTTCCCAGGAAGTGGCCATCACAGGGGGAAGGACCCTGCCCCTGATTGGAGAACCAGGACCCCATTGTTTTTCACCAAGGAGCAAGGATAAAACTGGCAGACCTGCACCCACACCTCAGATCTCCATCAGATTCCAACAAGGAAGAACTACAGAAGAAGAAGAAGGACTACCCTGCCGGACCCCTGGCCTGCACCTGGACACTGCACACTGGAGGACTCCACCAGCTGCACACTTGGGCTTCACCACAAGAAGGTCTTTGCCTGGCTTCAACTGGTTCAAGGAAGGACTCCCTGTTTGCTACAGGTGAAAACATGCTAACCAGAGTCCCCTGCACCAACTCCTGAAGAAACCAAATCAGCTGACCACTGTCCAGTGGCCAAAAAGGAGTTTGTACCAGGTGCATTCTGGGAGTTTTAGTCCGCACCCTCAAGGAGCATCTCAGAGCTTCTTTAACCTTGGGGTGAACTGTGGACCTCAAAAGAACCTTAAAAGAACATCTGGAAGAAGATCCAGAAGTTTGGAGAAGTTTGGAGAACTTTTGGAAAAAAAGCACCATAGAGGGACCGACCCGCCGCGGCAACTCTAGCCGGCTTGCCTCAACCGCGACCTGGCCTGACTTGCAGGTTCGTCCCAGTGAAGAAAATCTCAAAAAAAGTGACTAAGACCGAACGTAGGAAGTTGACGGGGATTTCCTAGGCAGTGTATCCGAAGGGGGCTCCAAGGAAGTCGGATCAAGATTCAGGTTTGCCACAGTCAAAGGATTTTCACCTCGAAAAACGACTAAGGAAGAGTTCCAGGAGGTTGGATTGGACTGGCAGGTTCGTCCCTCTGAAGAAACTCTCCAGAAAAATGACTAAGTCCTAAAGTAAACTTTTGACCGAGCTGGGCTCCATTGCGGTCGGCCTTAAATTTTGACTTTGCCCCGGTCGAGGTGCGACCAGATGACCATATTGGCGCTTTTTGTTTCTATGCACTAGAAAGCAATAATTCTTTAAAAATTCATATCTCTGGTTCCCCTTATCTAATTTTATGCGGTTTGGTGTCATGTTAAAGCTAAAAATATTTCCTATGTTTATAAATTGATTTTGGATTTTTAAACTGTTTCCTGTGTTTTATTTAGGTTTAATTTACTGGGACCGAACTGGACCTAAGTGGAGGTTAGTGGTCTATTGCTAAGTGTAGGTAATTACCTGCCCTTACTAATAACCCATTTTCCAACATATTGTATTTGCATGCCTCTTTTGTCTTTGATGCAACCAAGAGATCATCAATGTACTGGACTAATGTCGATTGGAAAGGCATTTCCAATGACTCCACGTTCTTTCTCAGGTTCTGGTTGAAAATGGACAGTGACTAAAAATCCTAGAGGAATTCTGCACAAACAATAGACTTGATCCAAGAATTTGAAAAAGAAAATAAGTTGACTATCCTCATGAAGAGATACAGAAAAGAATGTTTGCGACAGGTCTACTACGGTGAACTATTCAGCATCACATGGGATCTGGAACAGTATCACTGCTGGATTTGGCACTACTGGACAATATTTAATCACAATATCATTTACTTTCCTCAAATCCTGAACAACCTGGAATTTCACACATGGCTTTTGCAATCCGATTATTGGTGAGTTGCATGGGCTGCTCAGCGCTTCTTTCAAAACACCTTGGTTTACAAATTCTGCAATTATGGGTGCGATCCCGTCAACTGTGTTCTGTGTCATGTGGTATTGGGCTATCTGAGGAAAAATCGCATTTGGCTTTACCAGGACCTTAATTGGCTCAACTCCTTATATTAGACACATGTCTTTTCCTGTAAAATCCCACACTTTCATTTTAACTGTTCCCTGTCAGTCAGAAGGAAGGTCTTGTATTGTAAAGATTGGAAAGAAACTGATGTACTCCTCATTCACTGTGTCACAATCTTTTTCTGCAGACAAGTTATCTTCGTCATCACTGTTTGTCTGGATGTCAATTCCATCATTCGAGCAAGTAATCTAACATCTTGTCTTACACAGCAAATCCCTCCCTAGCAAGGATACTGAACTTGAATCACAAACTACGAATTTATGTAACCCTTTAAAATTGGCAATTATAACCTGAACTGGTTCTGTGATCGGATTTGTCAAATACTGATTATCAGCTCCTACAATCTGCACTGTCTTACCTGAAAGTTGTAAGTTGAAAGTTGTAAGTTTGGAACTTCTGCAGGTCTCACTATAGAGCGTGTAGCTCCCGTGTCAACTAAGAATGAGACTTTATGACCCATCACTTTTCCCTTCATATAGGGACCTTTCTGATCTACTTCTAATGAAACTGCTAACACTGTTCCTCTTCTGAACTTTCGCTCACCCAATCATCATTCACTCTATCCTCACTGTGTTGTGGGAATTGGTGTACTGTGTTATTGCTCTTGTTAATCCTTTGACCTCTGACCTGCTGAGGAAGCATCACCTGCTGCTGCTCCATTGGGGTTTGAGGTATTTGAATTTGTTGTATAGGTACCATTTGCACTTGAGGTTGCATTTGCTGCGACCGGGGCATCTGCAAACCTGGCATGTGCACTTGTTGCATGTGCTGAAAGCTCTCTGTGAATCGGGTACACATTACTTTGGAAATTCGGATTTTGACCTCTCATTCTCGGGGCTTCTCATATTTGGAAAATAATGGATTTTGTTTGTTTGCTGGACAACACCTTCCTGACCTAACATCGGCCACTCCCATTTCCAATGTAAGAGGCCTCCGCAAGCCCGACATGGCAACAATCTCTTCATTCCTTGCACATCACTCTGAACAACAACTATACTCAAATCAGGACAACGGTTCACATTTCCAATTCCAACTTTACATCTACCTTTTGCCTTTTTCTTCAACCACATGTTTCCTTGCTGCTGCTGCTGTGGAAAACTTTCCTGCATCCCTGTTTGTTTTGTTTTAATCTGCAACACCATTGCCTTCTCCTTCAACTTTCTCTGCTTCAACTCAATCTCGTCTCTACAGTATTTTGCATACTGGCATACTTCATCAATCAGCTTCGCTTGCCAACAAAGCAAATTACTCTTAATCATCTGGTTAATTTCAGGTCTCAATCCAATAAATCTGAACACAAAATGAATCATGTCTTTTGGCTCAATTGTCTCTGTCCCACTGTAATGTTTGAATTCCTGCAACAATCTTTAATAGTACGCATGTATTGACTCCTCGCCTTCCTGAGCTGTCCTGTCCATGGTCTGCCAGTCAATATTCTTGGGCGAAATTCTCATTTTCAAAAATTCAATCACCTCATCGTAATATTTCATTACATCAGGAGATGGTGCACCTGTAGCTTGATCTCTCTGAAGTTCTTTTGTTGGCCAATCTACACTCCTCTTGCACTCAACCCGTAAGTCTGCTGGAACCACTATTTCTAACAGGATGTTCATATCTTCCCACAGGCATTTCGTGAGTTTCACAAACCTATCTGTTTGCTAGACTGGCTTCTCTCTCAACCTGGGATAATCATTTGTAAATTACAATATGTCACTCCTGCTCCAAAGGACATGGACAAAATTCCCTCCTGGAATCTCTCTCATTGGTAATATTTTCACTGGGTCTTCTACCTGCGGCACATTTATGGTAAGATTCTGGGAATCCATTTTCCTTTTCTTCACCCATCTGCCTTCCCGCTCCCCATGTTTGAATGCTCTGAACAAATTCCCTAATGTGCATTTTCATTCCTGGTATTCTCATGCTCTCAAAGTCCTTTGAGTCAAACTCTAACCTGTGACTCCTCTTTAAGTGCTTCGTTTCTCAATTGCTACGTCATATCTTTCTACCAAGTCTGATACTTTCAGATGTATTATTTCTGCTTTGTTGGTAATCAGTTTGCACAAATAACGCAACTTATCTTCTCTGTATGAGTCAATTCTATCTAACCCCATCGTTCCTTCGATCAAGTCTTCTGCCTCTAGTCTAAGCCTGCTCAAATTCAGGGCTCTTCCTCCACTGGAATTACCTTCGATGCTACTCAGCTTATCTAACCATTCAGTTAACTGCTGAGTGGCAAACCTTAAAATGAAATGTTATTATTGCTTGCACCTGGCACTTGCTGTAAGATTAGGCTCAGGTCTCTGGTGGCCCCATGCTTGGATTGGGACATGTCTCAAATCTTCCCTGACTATTTGGAGGAGTCCTAAGTAACCCAAATCAATTAACGGACCTTTTTCATCAAATGTCGGTCTCATGGGAGTCATCATTCTGGTATTTTCATTGAATCTCTCCCGCTCTACACTCGGATTCATGATTTGCTGCTCACTGCTCATTTTATTTCCCTCGGCAAACAATGGTATGACTGGACCTATGGTAACCGGTACTGATATTGCATCTGGACTGGATTTGGCATTTGACTCTCTTGTGTCATTATTCCTGTATTCTGACTTATCAATGCAGACATGTTGGTCTGTGATCCTGTTATGGGGGCATATTTCGGGATTGTCTGTACTTGCATTGGGGCATCAAATTTGGTGTGGACTCTATCTGGATCAAAGTCGGCTTCTGTTAAACTTGTCCTGTCAGCACTACTAAGTTTATTGCAATATCTACAAGGGGCGTACCTGGATAAATTCTCTGTATGTCAATCTGCGGCAGGGGCCTTTGAATCTCAGAAGTATTCGGAACGTTATGGCTAACCTGTATCTGGCTCTGGGTGGATTCAACTGGTGTTGGAGCTGAAGGGTCTACACTGGTACTTAATCTTTCTCATGTGCTGCATATGGTGGGGTACTCTCTTCAAATTCTCTAAAATTCTCAAATTAAAGGTTCCATGGGCAGGGAATGCTAAACTCCTGTCTCATTCTGTTTCTTTGCACCACAGTTTAAACCAAAGACATGGCGCAGCTTCCTGTTCTTCAAATACAACATGCGTGGGTGTATCTTCTGGTGGTGGAACTTCTCTCATTCTAGCTGGAATAAACATATCTCTCCTTAGGGCTCTCTTTAAAGCTTTGAAAAATTGCATTTTTAGTAATTTACCCTACTTTAAATCAAATCAGGAAGTGACTTTCAATCCCAAAATTCTTTTTGTCTACCTTCTCAACCAATTACGCTTCATGGTTGTCCACCAATCTGTTCGCGACCCTTCTCACTAACCAACCTATCTCAGTACAGCTTCCAATGACTTTACTCTCACATGCACAGAGGCTGACAAAGCCTTTCGGCTTGCCCTCCTCCGCGCACAACGAACTGCAAAATATTGCAAGCACTGAATAAAATCAATACACAAATTTGTCTGTCCACTACAGGTGGGTAGCACAATCACTTCAGAAACCTTACTGATTTTTCTTTGTGGCCTTTTACTCACTGTTCACTACAGGTGGGTAACACAATCGCTTCAGAAACCTTACTGATTTTTCTTTGTGGCCTTTCACTCTGACAGATACTCCTTCTATCTCAGTGTCCCTGACTCACAAGCAAAATTTGACGAGCAGATTTCACTCTCAGCTAATCATTGGATCCTCCTGGTGCACATAGGACTCACCAAATCTCAGTCGAAAACCTATCACTCACTTTATCAAGTACTCTTGAGTTTGTCAACCACGCCTGATTGGCATACTAAACAGACAAATTACAACATAAACCAAGTGTATCATATGCTTTTCAATTCTCCGGAGTCTTAGACCATGCAGGGTCCGTATACCAACAACCATGTGAGCAATTTTTGAGCACAAAGCGCCACACACATGTGAAGTTTGACGACTTACCTACTCTCACTCTTCAGAGTATGCTAACTCCTTAAACAACTTAATTTAGAGTACGCAGACTCCCTAAACAGTCACAAACTTCAAAATTCATCATCAAATTTGGTGTGGACTCTATCTGGATCAAAGTCGGCTTCTGGTAAACTTGTCCTGTCGGCACTACTAGGTTTATTGCAATATCTACAAGGGGCATACCTGGATAAATTCTTGGTATGTCAATCTGCGGCAGGGGCATTTGAATCACAGAAGTATTCGGAACGTTATGGCTAACCTGTATCTGGCTCTGGGTGGATTCAACTGGTGTTGGAGCTGTAGGGTCTACACTGGTACTTAACCTTTCTCATGTGCTACATATGTTGGGGGACGATTTCTCAGGAACTGCAAAATGAACTCATCATCATCTTAATCCTGACTCATTCTGTTTCTTTGCACCACTGTTTCAACCAAAGACATGGCGCAGCATCCTGTCCTTCGAATACAGCGTAGGTGGGTGTATGTTCTGGTGGTGGAACTTCTCTCATTCTAGCTGGAATAAACATATCTTTCCTTAGGGCCCTCCTTAAAGCTTTGAAAACGTGCATTTTCAGTAATTTACCCTACTTTCAATAAAATCAGGAAGTGACTTTCAATCCCAAAATTATTTTGGTCTACCTTCTCAACCAATTACGCTTCACGGTTGTCCACCAATCTGTGCGTAACCCTTCTCACTAACCAACCTATCCCAGCACAGATCCAATGACGTCACTCTCACACGTACAGAGGCTGACAAAGCCTTTCGGCTTGCCCTCCTCCGCGCGCAACTAAATGCAAAATATTGCAGGCACTAAATAAAATAAATACACAAATTTGTCTGCTCACTACAGGTGGGTAACACAATCGCTTCAGAAACCTTACTGATTTTTCTTTGTGGCCTTTTACTCTCTATTCACTACAGGTGGGTAACACAATCTCTTCAGAAAACATACTTATTTTTCTTTGTGGCCTTTCACTCTGACAGATACTCCTTCTATCTCAGTGTCCCTAGCTGGCAAGCAAATTCACTATCAGCTAATCATTGGATCCTCCTGGTGCACATAGGACTCACCAAATCTCAGTCGAAAACCTATCACTCACTTTATCATGTACTCTTGAGTTTGTCAACCACACCTGATTGACCTATTAAACAGACAAATTACAACATAAACCAAGTGTATCACAAGTGTATCATACACTTTTCAATTCTCTGGAGTCTTAGACCATGCAGGGTCCGTATACCAACAACCAGGTGAGCAATTTTTGAGCACAAAGCGCTGCATACATGTGAAGTTTGACGGCTTCCCTACTCTCACTCTTCAGAGTATTCTAACTCCTTAAACAACTTCATTTGAGTACGCAGAATCCCTAAACAGTCACAAACATCACAATTCACCTGTGATTTGCTTAAGCTGGGCAAGCGCAAAACCTATTTCATTCACACTGTCATTAGAATGCCGAGAATATCTTCAAACAAGCATTGGCAAACTCCAAGGTTTTGAGAAAGTCATGGTAAGTTCTTAGGGAGATAAAATCTTTCCTCTTTGTATCATCAAATCTGAAAACCTTAATGTTTACCAACTTCTCTCACCAAATCTGCTAATTATATTGATCTCTTAAGGAGACTACCCATCCAAAACAACTCTTTCACCTATTTCTAAGGAGGAAAAAGACCTTATGATGGCCTCTGAAGGAGACAAACCATCCTCTGCTATCATTCCTGTTAGCGCGTTAGTCCTTATTTGGTTTTTTATTGTTAATTTATAAGGGAATGCGTTAGAGGCTTCGATAGGTCTTATGTCTACACTTAGAGTGATTCTACCATAAGCCCTTATTCAATGCAGATACAACATCATAATCAATAAACATAAACAATTATATCTCTGGATTCAACAATTTTCAAGCACCATGACACATTTGGCCATGAATAACCCCACCTTTAATAAAAGTTCAAATGTTTATTTTCCTAGGTTAACAATGCTAATATCACATAAATTAATTTCAACACCAAATAGTATACATACACAAACAACACTGGTTGACCAAATCTTCTAAAGAATCTCGACTTAGCTAACGCATCGTCTGTTAGGCATTCAAGAATCACCGTACAAAATAACAACAAAAATACCTGTGCATTAGAAATGGCATACATTTATATTCAGTAAATGAACAATATAAATTATTTTAATAAAACTTTTTTGGCATCACCAGTGTCTCCCTATCTAACCTTCTGATTAGAATAGCATGTGTTGGCTTAATGCAAAACAGTTTTATTCAAAAGGTAATTTGGAAAACATCTAACATGGCTGTAACAAAATAGCGGTTGGTACATTGAAACAAATAATAAAGTCTTCAACCAAGACAATAAAATTTCTGTTATACCTCTCCTCAATATGGATCTGCAAGCTGCGATTCACTTTGTCAGTTGGACAGCCATCTGGTCATCTTCAGCAAAGGGCAATGAAAGAGAGTCGCTCTGACACAGGGGTCTCTACGCAGTCTGAACCATTTTTAAAGCAATCTCTCAGGGACAGCATCAATCCTTTAGCCATCAAGCATTAAAGTTAAAATTTAGGAAAAAGGTCATCAGGAACTGCTCAGCTCCTCAATCAGAACCTCTACAGAGGAAATCAAAGTAGGAAAAGCACACTTCTTCTCTGTGCAGTCGGGCTAAGTTAGAATCACCTAAAGAACTTCCCACATTGCCATTGGTCAGAAAATTGTATGTCTACAGTCAACCCAATAAGAAATAAACCCCAAATCTAAGATTTAACTAAACTGTCTTTCACACATCGACAATTGGCTCCTCTTCTCCTGTTCCCATTGTCGGGCTTATCAGATAACTTTCTTGTATCCATCCGTACTCTAGTCAGTGCATCCATTGTTGGTTCCTTGGAACATTGTTGTCTCACGCATCAAACTTTACAATGTAACAACTACTAATACAAAACATTCTAGCAAGCAGTTCTCATGAGAAATGTAAAGAATTCTGCTAACGTTTGGTCAACACAGTGTGAACAATACATCTCTATTTCTCTGGACATGCATTCCCACGATTTGTATTCAGTCATTGAAGTTTAAAATGAGGCTGTGCACACTAGGTCCAAACCTCGCTAACTTAAGACCTACAATTATTAGGCAAATACATAGGCATCAAATCATTAATGTAACACACTACTACAAATTTCTCTAGACATACACTTTGAGTAATGATTAATATGCATTCTCTAAAAGCATTATGTATTAATGATGGCCACTCAAGTGGGCACATTTTCCAAGTCACACATTATTTTCTATATTATCCTAATTCTATGCAAATTATTAACTCATAATATATAAAATCATTAGTAATAAACCATGGCCTTGAATAAATCCCGGTTACTTAATGTGTCAGGTTGATATCCCACTTACTATTCACAGGGAGAGCCTGAGGTACACAATATGCTCTACATTCCTGGGAAGTGATAAGATCTGCTCACCTGAGATCACACTGCTGCAGTGACACATCCACACACAAAGAGCAGGGGAACCAGTGTAATTGAATAATATTTTAGCACACAATGTCCCTTCAAATTCATATAAACACATGCATAATTTAGGAGGGGGACATGTGAATTTAGAAAAAAAAAACTTTTAAAGTAAGTGAATAACACAGAACAAATGTCGAAAACATACATTATGGGCAATGTGAGAAACATGCATTATGAGTAAAAGACTGTAACTCAACACATTTACAAATACAAATATGCTGCTCGTAAAAGTGCAGTGTAAGTGTCGAGTGAGACAGTCACATTCAGCAGTTCTTTTAACAACATAAACTCAATCCCAGTTCAGGAATATGCTATCAACCATTCATATGTGACAAAGGATAAACAGAGTATTGACATTTGGACACACAATATCAGTTGGCAGGAGTCTTCAATAGGACAAGAAAGAGGAGGTAACCTCTCATTTGACTGCCAAATGAATTAGCTGTTATTTATATCTCATCACACTGGATATTGTGATTACTAGACACCAGAGTAATTGCTCTTGCAAAAGTTTTGGTTCCCATAAGAGATTACAGACAACAGTATTGGTAAATGTCCCTTGTGAGCAATGTCATACTAGGGACTTTTGAGAAGATCATGGATTACTTATTGTTCATCCAACCATTTCAGTTCAAACGCTCCAAATTGTGTCTGTGCATCCTGTAATGACATCAGGACTGGCAGTCATATAGGTAATTCTAGGTCTCCCGTAGTCTCTGGTTGATGCATTCTTATTGTGTGCCCTGGGCCCAGCCACACTAGTGGGGTAGCATTTTTATCAAAACAACTGCAGGAACACTGAGTGGTAGGAATTTTGTGGATCCCCACAGATTCCATACCTTTTGCTCAGTGAAATGTGGGAACACTGTGTGTTTTTAGCCAAAGCTTAAGGTTTGCATGGCCTTATGGGTTAGCAAACGTTATGGGGTTCACTTGAGTCACACCACCTTGGACTTTGCTTGGTGTCTAGCTTTAAAAAATGTTTGGGTTTGGTAGGTTTCTTGGATGGCAACGGAGCCTCGGTCCAAAATTCACAACTACCCACAGTAAAAAGGGGTCAGTTTTGAGTAGAAAATTTGATCTGTCCATGTTGTGTTTTGCCGCCTTTTCTGTCCCAGGTGCTGAGCCCACTCACACAAGCAGGGAATAGTTTTTATTGAGATAAATACAGGAATGCTGAATTGTAGGAAATTTGTGGATCCTCTTGGATTCCACAGCTACCGACATTGCAAAAGAAAGGATGGGTTTTGAGTAGAAAAAATTTGACTTGTCTGTGTTGCATTTTGGTGCCTTTCATGCAGGGGTCATTGGGCCCGCTCACACAAGTGGGGTATCAATTTTATTGGGAAAAGTGTAGGAATGCTGGCTGGTAGGAAATTTGTGGAACCTCATAGATTTCAAAACTTTCTCTCACAGAAATGTGAAGAAAATGCATGGTTTTCACCTAAGTTTGAGGTTTACAAGGCAATGTGTATTAGAAAACATAATTAGATCCACATGAGTTACAATATGATTGAGAATCCTAAGCATTTAGTTGTCAAAAATATCTAGTTTTGGTAAGTTTTCCTGGGTGGCAGCGGAGTCCAGGGCCAAATTCCTCAGCAACCACATCACCAAACTGGGTTGTTTTTCCCTCAGTTTTTGTTGTTACCTCCATGCCATGTTTTGGGGCATTTTCTGTCACAGGTCCTAGGTCAAGCCACAGAAGTGGAATACCATTTGCATCAGAAGAAGTGTGGGAATGCTGGCTGGTTATAATTTTATGGTTCACTAAAGGTTTGGAACTTTCTTTCACAGAAATGTGGGAGAAATGCATGTTTTATGGAACGTTTCCTGTTCGCAAAGCCCTATTGGTAAGAAAACATTATGGGATCCACATCAGACATACCACCCTGGATTCCCTCAGGTGTCTAGCTTTAAAGTAATGTTTGTGTTTAGGTTTGGTAAGTTCTTCGGGGTGGTGGTTGAGCTAGGTCCCAAATTTTCAGTATTTTTGACTTCCAAATGTAAAATAAATATCATGTTTTGCATAATGTTCTCTGAATCACACATTAGTAGGGGTAACACCAAATTCAGAGGTACACAAATAACCACTGTTCCTAAACTCAGGATCGTAGTTTAGAAACCCATAGGTTTCTTTCATAACCATTTTTCATTCACTAGGGTTTACCATATGAATTGCTGCAGTGATGATGCACTTGATGGTGTATTGTTGGGAATGTTCTTTGTGATAAAAATAACCTTCTCTTTCTCCCAGTTACAGTACTATATCAATCAGTAGCCTCTCATGCATCCGCAGGCAAAAATAAGAAGGAAGAATGGGACTTGGCAATCCTTGTCAAAGCAATACACACCATCACCATCATTATCATCATAACAGTTATGACAGTTAAAACAGTTATAAAATGTGATTAAAATAAAACATACCTGGTGTCTCTCCAGGGTCCATGCCACCACTGTGGGAGGCAGGGGTGCAGACAAAAATCAAATAAATGTATATGAAGATATCTGGAGACACTCCTGGGCATTGTGGGAGGCAGGCGGAAAAAATAAATAATATAAAAATGACTGGTGTGCCCGCAGGCCCATTGAGCCTATATGGGAGGCATGTGAGGCAAGGAAAAACCAAATTAATTAATAAATACAAAAAGTTGGTGTCCCCCAAGGGCCTTTTGGGTGGCAGGGAACAGACAGGCAAAGATCGAATCAATTAATTTTAAGATACCTCATGCTCTTCTGGTGGGGCTCTTGGTAGCCTGTTTGTGACACAGCAGGCAAAACTCAAACAGAATAATATAAAAATACCTGGTGTCCCTGCAGTGAATATTGTCTCCCTTACTGAAAGCAAGGGAGGCAGGAAAAAAATGAATACATTAATTAACAAATAGATAGTTGGTGTCTTTCCAGTCCCATAGGGCCCCTATGGGAGGCAGGGGGCAGTCATAAAATGAATACATTAATATAAAAAAACCTGGTGTCCCTGCAGGGCCCACAGGTCTCCTATGAGAGGCAGAAACATTCTAATAAATGCTTTAAAATCAACAACTATGTGCTCCAAACTACTACAGTCAGCCATTAGCAGAAATAAATATATCAGGCAATATATTATGATAGAACACAAAATGAACAAAAATAACACAGACTTCAAATATCAATGCAGCTGCAAAGTGGCTTTCAACAGTGTGATAAAATGATTATTAATCAGAAACACACATTGGTTTAAAAAAATTGTGGTCGCTCACTACATGACCAGCAAAGGAGACATGGAGAACAACGACAAAATGGCCACCATGCACAGGCTCCATACAATGGTGGTTTCCCACATGGTGAGCAAAAGAAGAAGGCATGGAAAACCAACGGAACATGGCAGCCCTCCCCTAGCTGGAACACCTTGCACCCCATTCACCCATTCCTGGGGCTAGCTAACACAGTAACATTGATATTTACATATATATAAAATACATTTTACTTGTGTAAAAAACCTATTGCAAGGACCATGCCTCAAGACTTTACTGAACATGAGAGGCTGCTGAGCACACTGTGTTTTTGTACCAGCACAGACTATTGAGAGAAAAATATTTTGAGTTGATGTTTTTTCTTGAGAGGAGTATTTGGATCATTTTTAGCATGACATCTATCTATTTTAAACTGCTGAAGTGCCATACAAAGTATGCTACTATACAAACAATAGCAATGTAGTCTTCATGACCTGAAGTCCCCTTCCAGTTTTTGTTGATTCCTTGGTTATTTTGGATTTGGGTTCTGGAAGGTAAGGAGCACTCATACTTTGTATGCAGTCTCTGTTACGTCATACACTCTTGGATTTTTGTGCTTTTGAGAAAATAAAGAAAATGTAGTTCAGTATTGTACAAAATATTTGATGTTTGAGGGAGTGTGGATACCAGTGTTCTTTTTCCCTTTCTTAACTTTGTTTTCATTTTGCTTTTTACTGTAAAATCTGGAGTTTGGAGAATGGGATGCAGAGCAGGCCCAAATAGAAATTAAGAATAACAGTGTAAGGGCAATAGGTGTTTTGGGGCGGTGGAGGTCTGGAGATATATTTTGTTTTATATGTTATTTTCTTTTTTTTGTCCATATTGAGATTATACTATAGAGTTTACCTGTTTGGGGTTTAGTCTGCTGTAGATCAATTAGAATTTCCTCATTTATTTTAGTGGATTTTAACATTCTCACTGCTTCTGTGACAGAGTTACTTTATGATCATTTGCTAGACCTTGAATTCATGCCAATGTAGGTAATTTTGTGTCTGCATATGCCTGTTAGTAGCTGGTGAAGTGAACTTCAAGAGTCCAGGTCCATGCAGCCAGACCCCTTGTCTTCTTCCCAGCCTCCTTCTTTCCCATGTGCGTCTCCATATTTTTGTGTGTTTGGGGCATTGTTAAAATTTGTTGTAATTGTTTTTTGGCAGTTTCCATATTGCTGGGCTGTGATTGTTCCATCTTAATCCACATTTTACATTTTCATTTCAGTTTTACAGGTGGTGTCTCGGTGTGGGAATGGGATTTGACATACTTTGGGTATATATTTGGGCAATCATTTCCATGCAATTCTGAATTTATTTAATGGTGCGAAGGGGGTGGGAAGATCCATGTCAAGGGGCTATTCCTCTTTGTCCTCCATGTCTCTTCTTTACTAGCACTGTGCCAGGCCACCATTTTGTGAACCTCGTGCATGTCTTATAGGGGGCCATTTGTCTTGGTGTTTGTTCTCCATTCATGTCCTTCCATTGCCATGAACTCATTCAATGTCTTGTGAAATGATTGTGTGTCTCACAGGTAGCCATTTAGTATTTGTTCTCCATGCATTTTTCCTTGTCAAGCCGTGCTCACATCCATCACTTTGTGAAATCAGTGTGTAGGTGGCTAATTTGAGTTTTTCTCCATACCCTCTGCATTGTCAAGCCATTGCTCATACTTGCTTGTTTGTCTGGTGTTTGATTTTTAACTGTTTTCTGCTACTTTTAAAAGTATTTTGCTGCATGAATGTTATATCCCTTTAGAAGGCCACAGATATTATTGTAATGTTTTTCTTTTTTAGGGCTTGTGTTTTTCAAGACCTTTTAATTTGATTAAAATATGTATACCATACCTACATATAGGAGCTTTCAGCTTCTGCGCTTCGTCCATTGATATGCTGTTGTGTCAGTCACCTTTTTTGTTTCTTCTCAATACAGCTTACTGTATGGGGCAGTCGGTCAGTCTACCTGAGAATTGGTTAATGCCACTTTGAGTGAGTACATTTTGCTCTCTCAGGTGGAGCATATCAGCACCCATGTTCGCTCCTTTAAGTGTCAGGTTTTCTCTTTTTACTTTATAATTACTTAAGTGATGTACATCATCATTATCAGATCACATCTCCTGCTACTACTGTTGTGAACTCCTTTTGGAGTGTTTTGCTTTTTATACTACTGCTATTTCAAAACATAGCAGATTGTGTGTATCACAACGTTTCTGGATTGTTATCCCATTTATGTATTTCTTTCTCTCTTTCTCTCTTCTTTCTTTCTTTCTTTCTTTCTTTCTTTCTTTCTTTCTTTCTTTCTTTCTTTCTTTCTTTCTTTCTTTCTTTCTTGCTTTCTTTCTTTCTTTCTTGCTTTCTTTCTCTCTCTCTCTCTTTCTTTCTTACTTTCTTACTCAAGGACAAGATGCTTGCAGCTAATGCCCGAACGATTGACGTTTTTAGGTATATGTTAGCCACGACCTTTTGATTTCAGTAAACCTATGTGTATAACATTGTAACTTATAGGGTTTTAGTCGTACTTCATCCACTAGTCTGTGGTTGGTGTCATTCACAATTTTCTTCCACTCACTCCAGAGTGGATTTAGGTTCAATGTATCAGTCCATGTGGCTACTGGCTGACTTCACTATGAGTTACAGCATGCTGCCATTTCACAAGGAACACATACACATACACAGTAGTTCCCTCCAGTGCTAGGGAGATCAATGTTATTATGAAGTTTTTAAAACCGAAAATACTTTTTTGCCTCTTTTACTTGTAGCAAATGATTTTGTTTTAGCTTGATGGTTCACAAACAATAATGTTTTGAAAAAAACATGACAAAACAAACCAAGAATTGCCTCTCCCAGTTTCCATTAAAGTTCTCCCAGTCCCTCTTCAGATGAAAGTGACATGGAGTGAACCTTCGAGCCCTGCCACGGCAGACAAGGGAAAATGAAGGATCCAGAGAGCAGAGTTGGCAGTGACAACGATGAACCAGTCATTGTTCTTATTGATAATGGCACGGAGGAAACGCAAATCACCTCTATTTACCTTGTTCCAGTACCATCACCATCTGTGTTCCATCTTTTCACAACTCAAAAAACAAACACCAAAGATCCACACCTAAACAGTACCATAGCAAACTGAACAAAAGCAGATCATGCATAGCACCAGAAGTTCTTCTGGATTCGGCTGTATAAGGAAGCTCCCCTCCATGTTAGGGACTTTTTAATATTTAAGCTGAATGATGATTACATTGCAGACTGCACAGTTTGCTCTCATGCAGTGCATTGTCGGAGGCCAGTCAGACTATACTGTGCCACAGCTGTACTATGAAGTGCTAGGATTGGTTACAAAAGCATGAAGGAGAGCACTATTCAATGCATCTATCTCACTACAGACATGTGGGCCAGTTGTATGGCTACAGACTACATATCCATCACTGCACACCTGGTCTCTTTAAGGTGGTTAAGGGGAGGCTATCATTTAGTGGCAATCATTGTTGATTTTTTTGAAGACATTCATTGGCAAATAACAGATGCACTGTTCTACATGGACAAAGCACACGCAGCTGCTGACATCCTGGAAGAATTCAATACCAAAGTCTATGAATAGCTTCAACCCAGAGCTCTCAAGATAGGATGTTTTGGCACTGGCAATGGCAGTGACACTGTCAAAGCTATGGCAGTTGTTGGAAGTTTCAGACTGATCTCTCCGGCTCTTTGCATTTACCTGATTGTCCAGGACTTCCTCAAAAAGGAAGAAATAGTCCACAACTTACTTCAGATTTGCACATGTTTGCCTTGTCTTTTAACACCTGGAAGTACTTGAGAATGGTTCTACAAGCTAGTAAAGAAAAAGTCATTATATAGGCAGTTCCAAACCATTGGAAGTTTACCCTCTACAAGCTGCTTTGCCTGTTTGAGCAGTACTGTACTAGTCTATAAATGACTGTGCTCCACAAAGGGAAAGGTTTGCTACTTTCGATGGATGTTGAAAATGGGTGTTAATAAGTTGCCTGAGCAAAATGTTAGCATCCTTTGAGATTTTGATGCAAGAAGTCAATAAGGCAGATTGTACTGCGAGCCAAGCATCTAGTTGGTGAATGCATCCAGTTGTAGAACGTGCTGAGGCTCATTTGCTAAAGTGTCCGGTGGATGCTGCATGTAAAACACTTGAGTGAAGGCCAAAAGGACCACATGTCCGGAAGAGCCATATGGCACTCGAAAGCCTTGTAAATGGTAACAGCCATCTTGAATGCAGGGAGTATAAGTTCCTTATGGTCCATAGTGTCCCTGCTCGATCATTATGAGACTGAGTTGCTGCTTAGTAGTTTGGAGTGCTTGTTACCTCTTATTCTTCAATGTCAACAAGATCTGGAGTAAAAGAAGTATTCAATCACAATAACTCATTTAAGGATGGGGTTGCACTTTAATATTATTTTAAGATTTCTTCATTTAGGATTGGAAACTCTTTTGTTGCATTTGCTTGTTTTTCAAAGGAGTCAGTCATTAGAATAAGGATTTCAAACTCCCATTTATCCACTTTGATTTTGAAGTCAGTATTTCACTTGCATTGTTTCTGCAGGGTGCTTCAGCAGAATCTCATCTTGCAATGACTTTATATAGTTATTTGAATTTACAGCACTAAACAATAATTTGCATGAGTATATGATTGATGGTGGTGTACATGAAGTATATAATATTAGTGAGCATTTTTCATATTAGTTATCAACCAGTTACATTGAATGTAATCAGAGCCACAGAATCTACCACATAATATTGAAGACTGTTGTCTTTAGCAAACACTGCATAGTAACTGAGAGTGTAGTTCACTCCTAATAATTTATCAACTCTGGAAAATTATTTAGTTTCATTCTGGAAAGAAATTGGAAATATAGAGATTGTCAGCAGGTATGTCGTATACGGGTCACTAACACAATACTGTGGTAAACAACATTGTTGACAAAAATATTGTGTCAAAAATATTGTTTACCACAATATTGCGCTCCTATACTTATAAAGATAAGTACACAAATATCAGAAAAAAATATTGTTCAAACTAATATTGTCAAAAATAGATAAAATATTGATTTTTTAATGTAAATAGTTTAGAGTAGTAAATGGTAAATATTTTAATATATATTTTAATGTATATATTTATTATAATGTACATTAAATATATTCCACTAATATTTAATACTATATATAAATATCTACTTATATAAACACATATCTTTATGTTTGTATATATATATATATATATTATATACATATATATATATATATATATATATAGTTTTTTTATATTGTAAATGTATTACAGTGGAATATATATATAATAATTTACATATTTATGTTAATTGTGTCTATTATATATATCTTATATATATTAATTATAATATATAGCATCAACGGGTCCTTAAGGGCTCCCACGTCCTTCTCCAAATCAGAGACCCGGGAAACACACAAGGAAAGCAAGTGGCACAGCTTCAGTAAGGCATCTAATTCTTATTTGAAATATTATCTCACATCAACAGGGTAAAGAAACTGACTGATGTGTTTTGGCCTGAGCCTTCCTCAGGGAATATACAACCTGCTGGAAGTCACCAGTAAGTAGTTATAGTTAGGACCATGTTTCCATAGAAAAAGCGGTTTTTGACTTGCCTATATCTTTGGCACCGTTTGACAAATGTTCACTAAAGTTTCCAAAAAAAGGTGTCCTGGTAATTCTTTGTGGGCATGGAAAGATTTGGGGTGATCCATGAAGTTGGGGCTGAAAAAAAGGGGGTTAAAAACATTGTATTTCCCATTTTAATTTCCGTAGGAAATGTCAACACATCTACAGCCGAATTGCTGGACGGAATCACACCAAATTTGGCAAAAAGCTACTTGTCGGTTTGCAGAGTGTGCTTTTGTTAATTGGTGTAAATCCGTTCAGAAGTTTTTGAGGAATTTAGGGAAATTCAAATTTGTATATCTCTGACTGTGAAGTATTCCTAAACTAAGACGAGCTTGTGCAGGGAAATGTACAGCTCTGATTGGCTGTCAACACTTCAAACCAGGAAGTGTTGGCAGCCATCCTGGGACTCTGCTTGGGCCGAGTTCCAGAGAAAAAGTCAAAATAAAATAAAAGGGACCAGGGTAAAGACACCCTGACCCTTTAGAATGGGTTGGGGGGGTCCCAGAGGGACAACCCCGGATCAAAAAACATTTTTGAAAATGATTTTTTTGCTGCAAGTTCACGATATTTGCAAATTTGCAGCAGGGAAAAAAAAACAATTGCGCCCCGCTGCCCTGGGACCGCCACCTCCCACAGCTTTCCTTGGTGAATATGCAGGGGGCATGTGCCCCCTGCTGCCCTGAGGACCCCACCTCCCCAAGGCTTTCATCTTTGTATATGCGGGGAGGCATGCAGCCTGCCCGCTGCCCTGGGGACCGCCACCTCCCCAGGGCTCTAATTTTTAAACATGCTGAGGGTCCCTCGCTGCCATGGGAACCAGCACCTCTCCAGGGAATTCATTTTAACATATGCAAGGGGCCTGTGGCCACTTTGCTAGCCCGGGGACCACCACCCTCTGGGACACATATTTAAAAAAAGATAGGGTGTCCCTTTGGGACCCCCAATCCCCATGGACCACCACCCCCTGGGGCTATTCCCATTGGAGGGTGGCTACACGGCCCGTCTCCTGGAGCCACTGATGGCCCTAGGGACCACCATCCCGCAGAGCCAGCACCTGCTATGTCCCGGGGGTGCCACCCCTGGGTCACAGATGTTTGCAGTGGTTTGGCTGAAGTGAGGCAGTTGCAGACAAACCACAGCAAACACTCTGGTGCCGCTGTCAAACAGCAGAGCTTTCATCTTTGTCCTCAGCACGCATGCAGGGGACAGAGATTAAATGCTTCAGCAAGCACGGAGCTGCTGTCAAAGCAGCTCCGTGCTTGCTGAAGCAACAACATGAAGGGGAAGCCTTAAGGCATCCCCTGCAGTGCCAGGTAGCCTGTAAGGGCATTTTTATAAAATAATAATATATTTAAAAATAAATAAATATATATATATATATATATATCGGGATCCCGGGGAAGCCCTTGAGGATTTTTATTTTTATAAAAATGAATAAATAAATAGGGACTGCAGAAAAGCCTTTGAGGGCTCCATCACAGTCCCAGATAGCCCATAAAATGCTGAAAAAAATAAAAATAAAGAAAAAATGAAAACCCCGAAGCTCAGTGTGAAGTTCGCAGTCCTTCACACTGAGCTTTGGGGGAGTTTGAGTCTAGCTAGACTCATTTCATTAAAAAAAATATATATATTATATTTAACAAAAAAACATGTTTTATTTTAAATTTGAAACAAATAACCCATTCTAAGTATATTAGACATCAAGGACTAAAAAACTCTAACTCCCTCCCTCTCACTTTCTTTTTCTCTCTCCGTCTCTTTTTCAATCAATTCTCCCACACACACACCCACTCAGACACTCACGCACCCACTCACAGACCCACTCAAACACTCATGCACTGCCAGACCCACTCAGACACACATGCGCTCACTCAGAGACCCACTCAGACCTTCATGCTCTCACTAACAGCCCCAGTCAGACCCTCAGGCAACCACTCACACAGTTACAAACCCATTCAAACACCCACTCATACCATCACACACCCACTCACAGACCCACTGCCACTCTGATTCACCCACTCACAAACCCGCACACATACTGATGCACCCACTAAAATACTGAAGTATGCAGTCTCACATCCAAACAGACAGCCACTCTTTCTCCCGACACAGCCTCTTACACCTATTCTCACACCGAGAGAGGCCACAGACATCTTCACCGTGCATGCAGAAAGGGTTGTGCACATCATCGGGTTTGGTGGTTAGGATGGTTGACCACAGGGACTGGCTACAGGTCAGCACTTGCGAGCAACCCCTACTGCAGAAAGAAGGCTATGCACTTGCAAGTTTGGGTGCTTATAGAGAGTTGGCCTCAGGGCCTGGTTGCAGGCCAGGCCCTGTGTCCCACTGCTGCGTGGCGGTGGTTGGATTCACGTACAGCAATGAAAATTACTAGATGTTTAAAAAAACATAGAAATTCACTGAAAAAAACTAAAGATACGGGGACGTTATAGTTAGGTTCTGAATTCACTCATACAAAACCATAGAACTGCAGCAGTTATAGTTGTTTCAAGTAACTAAAACTCATATCCTAAGGTAACTATAACTTGCACCTTCGCCATGCACAGCTAATTACTCCACTTGTTATATCATTGATGGCATATTCCATGCCATCTTTCATATTCTCACTGCAACATTTGCAATAAAATTATTGATGAGACAACTGTGCATGGTGAGGGTGCGAGTTATAGTTTCTTTAGGGCGCAAGTTTTAGCTACTTGAAAGAACTTTAACTATAACTGCTGAATGTCTATGGCTTTGTATGAGTAAATTCAGAGAATGTATGATGGAACAACGCATGCCCCAACCTCGCATGCATGAACAATGCAGTCAGAACAAAAACTGCGTTGTTTCCACAAACGCCTTTACAACTCATGCCTTTACAATGATTTTTCATTGTAAAGGCGTGCCTAGTATAGGCATGTGTGGAACGGCATGCGTGTTTTTTGCATGCCATCCCCTCCACCCGCCCTAAAAGTACAACCACCCTGATACCCCCACCCAGCCTGAGCCCTAAAACCAACCCCACCTCCAACCCCCACCCGCCCTAAAAACAACTGATCCCACCCCCAAAAATAAAACTATCCTGCCCTTAAAAAAAATATTACCCTGACCCCCACCTCCAAAAACCATCGCCCCACAACCCCAAAAAACAAAACTACCCACACCCCGAAACACAAACTATCCTGATCCCCTACCCCCAAAAACTAGACGACCCCACCCGAAAAACAAAACTACCCCAATCCCCACACCCCCACCCCCAAAAACCTAACTACCCTGATCCCCCACCCCCACCCCCAAAAACTAAATTACCACGGCCCCCCACCCCAAAAACAAAAGTACCCTGACCCCCTACCCCCAAAAAACCAAACTACCCCAACCCCCAGCCCCCTCCCCCTACCCCTGTGTCTATGATCCCCACCCAAAAACCAAACTACCCCGACCCACACCCCTAAAAACAAACTACCCAACACACCACCCCACCCCCAAAACACGAATTACCCTGAACAAACCCCCCACCAAAAACACTAACTACCCCAACCCCCTCACCCCCCAAAAAAACTACCTTGATCCCCCACCCCCAAAAACCAAAATACCCCACCCCTAAAAACCAACAACCCCCACCCCTAAAAACCAAACTACCCCAATCCTCCTACCCTACCCCCAAAACCTAACTACCCCACCCCCAAAAACCAAACTACCCGACCCCCACCCTAAAGACCAAACTACCCTGAACACCACCCCAAAAAACAAACTACCCCAACTCTACCCCCAAAAAACAAACTACTGTGATTCCCCCATCCCCAAAAATAAAACTACCCAGACCCCCCCACCCGCCCCTAATAACAGAACTGCCCCGATCCCCGCCCCTAAAAACAAGAACTATCCTGATTACCCCACCCCAGCCCCTAAAAAACAAAGTACCCAGAACTCACCCACCCCAAGCCCTTAATCCAACACCACCCCTAAAAATTACCCCTAACCCTGCCCCAGCCCCACTTACCTGACCACGTCCTCTCCCAATGCTGACTCCCTTTTTCTCTGCCTTAACCACACATGTGCGTTGTTCAACACATGTGTGGTTAAGGCAGAGAAAAGGGAGTCGTTATTCACGCAAACGTGGTTCCGCTTGTGCGAACAACGACATTGTGGTTCCGGAGTCGTTGGCCGGTTGTTCCCCAAATTCAGAACCTAACTATAACATCCCTGTAAACTTGCTTTTTTTTCATTGAATATAGTAGACTCCAGTTAGCCCAACAGTAGGGAAAGCGTTGTACTTCAAAGTGGTGACATTTCCTTTTACCATTCCAGTCTACACAACAGTACAGAAAGTGTTAAACTCTGGAGGGGTTAAATTTACTACTCCCTCTCCAAACAATGCAACTGTAGGGTAAGTATTGGATTTTGGAGGGGTAAAATTTCCTATTCCTACTCCAAACAGCACAACTGTAGGGAAAGTGTTTGACTTCAGAGGTGTAAAATTTACTATTCCCACTCTAATCTGTGCAACGTTAGAGAAAGCACTGGACTTCAGAAGGGTAATATTTACTATTCCCACGCCAAGAAATCCAACTGTCAGGAAATTATTGCACTTTGGAGGGTGTTACATTTACTTTTCTCACTCCAACAGTAGGGAAAGCATTGGAATTTGGAGAGGTAAAATGTACTGTTACCACTCCAGTCAGTGAAACATTAGAGAAAGGGTGGACTTTGGAGGGGTTAACTTACTACTCCGACTTCATTCTGAGCAACTGTAGAGAAAGCATTGGATTTTGGAGGGTAAAATGTACTTCTCCCACTCCAAACAGCGAAGCAGTAGAGAAAGTGATGGACTTTGCCAAGGTAAAATGTACGATTCCCTCTCCAAACAGTGCAATAGTAGGGAAAGTGTTGAATTGCAAAGAGGTTAATTTTACTATTCCTACTGCAGTTTAAGCAAGAGCAGGGAAAATACTTCACTTCAAAAGCCTTACATATATGGGTAACCCCATGAATGTAGAAAAAATATTAAAGTCAATTAAAAAAAACCATTATTTATACTTGTGTGTGTGTATGAATTCAACAAAAACTAAAAACAATCAATTTACATAATTACAGTTCATTAAATAATTAATTATTAATAAATAATTGTTATTCAATTATTAATTATTAATTACTTTCCAACTCTGTACCTCTGATCAGCACTGCAATATAAGTTAAAAAAGAACTATTCCATAACTTGCAAATTTAAAACAAATTAAATAATTAATTAACAATTAATAATAACTGTTAATTATCTGTTACTTAATTAACTTCCCAACGTTGACTCCTACAAGACAAGCATCTCACAACTATAATAAAATTAAATTAAATAAGTATTCCACAATTTACATATCTATAATTGAATTAAGTAATTAATTTACAAATAGCAGTTAATAGTTAATTAATTACTATTTAATTAACTTCTCACCTCTATGCCTCTACAAACCTAGCACCCCACAATGAAATATAATAATAAAAATAAATCAGTATTCTATATTTAACATATGTAAAAATCAATTAAATAATTTATTAATAATTCATAAGAATTGTTTAATTAATAATTATATAACTTCCTACCCAGTTTAGTATTGTGCAAAATATTTGGTTTTTGAGGGAGTGTGGACACCAGTGTTCTTTTTCCATTGTCTTAATTTTTTTTTCATTTTGCTTGTTACTGGAAAGTCTGGAGTTTGGACTACGGAATGCAGAACAGGCCCAAATGGAGATTAAGAATAAGCGTGTTAGTGCAAAAAGTGTTTTGGGGGTGGTGGATGCCTGGGGGTACATTTCCTTTGTTTTGTTGTTTTCTTTTTTTTGCCCAGTTTCAGATTATACTATAGTGTGTTTCTATTTGGGGTATAGTCTGCACGAGACCAATTTTGATTTTCTCAATTATTTAAATGAATTGTAATATTCTCACTGCTGCTGTGCCAGAGATATCTCATGAGCCTTTGTATGAACTTTAATTCATGCCAAATTTAAGTAATGGTTAGTCTGCACATGCCTATTAGTGGCTGGTGAGAGGACTTAAAGAGTCCAGGCCCATGCAGCCAGCCCACTTCCCCCCTTAAAGCCGGGTACCAGAGATAGTTTTCATCAGTTGAAAAACAAGGTTTTGCACAGGCTGGATTTAAACTCACTTATGGGAATCCAGAATGGCAGGTAGATTAATATGGTACAGAGGGTTAAATGGATTGGAAAAGAAAAGAAGGGTATGGAGGGTGACTGTGTGAATATAAATTTTACTAAGCCTTTCATTGCTGATAGGATCCTTCTATTAGATGCCCTAATGTAGCTATCGCTCCGACCCCTACTGTGGCCCTTCCCCTAAACTTTTTTATAGGCCTGTGCCTGTTGTGGGTGTCCCTTAGACAAAGCACTGGTATGCACTAGGGGCTAGATGTAGGAAACAAAAAAATTGCGACTTGCAATTTACGAGTTGATGCGACTCGCAAAATGTGAGTCGCTAATCGAAATGCAGGTAAAATAACAGGGCCGAAATAGCGACTCGCACCCGGAGTCGCAACGCAGTGAGCGAGTCCGCCGATTGCGAGGTCGCTTTTTGCGACCGTGCAAAAAACAAACTCGCAATTTGGGAGTGGGTGTCGCAAATTGCGATTAGCTTGTTAATTGCTTACAGGTGCTGCAGAACACTCCAGAAACCACTCCAGAACACTCTGGAAACACTTCCTGGCACATGATGATGACATCACAGCCAGGAAGTTTACTAATACACCTGGGAGGAGGGAGGACCACACCCTTTTATAACTGCTGAACTGCACACAGGAGAAACACCAGCTGCCATGGAAGGAACTCCAAGGAAGAGAAAACTGAAGTTCTCAGAGAGGGAGCTGGAGGTGCTGACAGACGAATGCTGTCAGCACTATGACGAATTATTTGGGAAGGCAGCCCTAAATGTGCCAGAAGCCACCAAGAGACAGGTGTGGCAGGACATCCAGGACAAAATCAATTCCCTGGGGGTGAGCCACAGGAGTATTGATGACATCAAAAAAAGGTGGTATGACCTCCGCTCCCGGACCATGGAGAGGGTGGCTGAAAGGCTCCGGGAGATGAGAGGCACAGGAGGGGGACCATCGTCAGTGCCACCACCCACACCCCTGGAAGAAAGGGTGGAGGAAACCCTGGAGCAGGAGGCAGTATCAGGATTTGGGGACCTGGACACCTCAGAGCCCAGCACATCAACCAGTGAGTACCATGTGACATGTCTGTACCCCTATCAATGCCATACCCCCACCCACCATGTACAAAGGGGCATGCTCAACCAAGATAGCTCCATTTCAGGGTAGCAAACACCAGAATGATGCATTATGGGAAATGTAGTCAAGTAGGCAGTTCATAGGCAATTGTTTATTAGGAAGTGTGCAACAGATAGTAGACACTGACAGTCTGTTCCCCATGTCCCACAGGTCTCCCACAAGACACCACCACAACTCAAATCAGCCAGCCCCATGAGGACACCTCAGGACCCGCCAGCACTCCCACCTGCACGGCCAACATCATCCCTGCAGTATCCACACCTGCTGCAACTGTGTCCCAAGAGGCTGCGCCAGCAACAGGCAGGAGTGAGACATTGGAACACACAAGGCAGCCACCGCTGCGCAGGCGACGCAGGTCCAGGACATCAGGGCTACAGTCTGCATCCGGCCAACTACCTCCCAGCACCAGTGAGGCACAGCTGCTGCGTGGTCAGCACCTACAAAATAACATTTTAGGGAGGATTAGTGGTGTGCTGCACCGCTTCGTGCGCACTAACGAGGCCAGCATGCAGCAACTGAACTCCAGGATGGACATAATAGTGACAAACACTGGGGACCTTGCCCTAGCCATGAGGGAACTGGCGGCAGGACTACTGGCCCAGGCCGAGGGTGGGCGGCGCAAGGACCGTCAGCTCCTGCACAGACTAGACAGGATGGCCACATCCATCGGCAGGCTGGCGATGAACACCACAGGCCTGTCGAGGAGGACAGTTGGCCTCCAGGTCGAAATGGGCCATTTCGCAGGGGATGTGGCAAGGGGCCTGGGACGTCTCACCCACGTCATAGACTTAATGGAGGCACGGCATCTGTCCAGGGGCACAGGGGAAACACCCCAAGAAAGTGAGGAGGGCTCTACAATGAGCAGTGTCTCTGCCACTGACAATAGGGTGCTCAGGAGTACCAGGCAGAGCACAGCAGAAGCACCAGGGACCAGCCAGGCTGGCAGGAGGCGCAGAAGGACATAGAGATTACCCTGGTCCTGTTGAAGTGGCACATGACGTCAATGTGCCACATGCCTGGTTTGCATTTTCATGCCCATGAACATTCATTACTTGTATATAGTTCTATTTCTGCACCAATTAAATAGTTTTTTTGTTCCACTTAACAAATTGTGTTTTTGGTCAATAGGTGAGTATGGTTGGAGTTGACACGTACCTTCCAAAGTATTGGCTTGCAATGTGTTCCCGTCTCAGTCTGCCTTGATTAGCTATACTCCGATCCCCATGATGGCGATGTGGTTGCTCTTGCTCTTCATCATCAGGATCTGGGTCTGCAGGGGTGAGAGGTGGCCCACATCGGGTGGCTATGTTGTGGAGGATGGCGCATGCAACCACAATTTTGAATGCTGTAATGGGGGTATACTGGAGGGCACCTCCACTGCGGTGGAGGCATCTGAATCTTGCTTTCAGGAGTCCAAAGGTGCGCTCGATAAGGTTCCTGGTCCTCTTATGTGCATTGTTGTATCGCCTCTCACATTCATTGCTGGGTGTTAAAAACGGAGTCATGATCCATGGCCTTAGAGCATATGCACTGTCACCTGTTGGGCACAAAAAGTACACTGTTAGGAAGTCCTGGTTGGTGTGCACAGTGACCTGTGTGTATGTCTGCAAGGTGTCTGTAGCTCTACCTAGGAGGTATCCGTCTCCAAATTCCCCACGTTCCAGGCGTTGATGTATCCCACTATGCCTAAAAATTTATGAGTCATGGGTACTGCCTGGAAACTTAGCTACAATGTCAGTGATGACATAATGGGCGTCACAAACAACCTGAATATTCAGTGAGTGGGTACACTTTCTGTTGCGGAAAAGATGTTCCAGGTTTCCAGGGGGGCATATTTGAATATGTGTCCCATCTACACATCCTATGACATGGGGAAAGTTTGCAATCCTGTAAAAGTCCAGCTTGGTGCTGTTTATTTCTGCCTCATTCCTTGGTAGGTATATGAAGTGAGACATGTGTGTGACTAAGGCATCTAGGAAGGCCCTGAGGAACCTTGACACTGCACTTTGGGATACCCCACCTGCCACAGCAATGACCCCCTGATAGCTCCCTGAGGCCAAGAGGTGCAGTGAGCATAGCACTTGCACATGCGTAGGGATGGTGCAGCCACGCAGAGTCTGGTGTTCTAGCTGTGGTTTCAGTAAATCAATTAATTCTAGTATGGCTGCGCTGCTAAGGCGATATTTATCGTATATCTCTTCCTCAGTTTGCTGAAAAAGAGTCTGCCTTGTTCTATATATCTTCTCCTGTCTGTGGCCCCTCCTCCTCTTCTGCTGTGTGGCGTTGACTCTCCTCCTCACTGCTATCAGGTATATGTCCGCCATCTTGAGTAACCCAGATGCTTTCTGGGTCTCCTTTTATACTTTGGTTATGGTTACCACCTGCTCTGAGTTAGTGGTAAATTGCAAGTGCAAAATGGTCTTTTTGCGACTAGTCGCAATTTGCGAGTTGCAATTGCATAAGCTTTGCGACTCGCAAAATGCGACTTGCTAATTGCGGGTCGCAAAATGGGGTCGCAAATTTTGCAAGTCGCAAACGGCTCGCATCGCTTTTTGCAAGTCGGAAATGGGGTTTTTGAATCCCATTTCCGATTTTGCATAGTCGCAAATAGCGATTCGGGCCATTTGCGACTCGCAAAAGTTTGCTACATCTGGCCCTATGTCTCCATCCTCCAGCTCAGGATGATCGGGCAGCAGCCCCTTCTGAGGTGGTTTGTGCTAAAAGATTTAACCCTTTGATCAACCTGGATGGTCAAAGGGAATGTCATCAGGGGAGGAGCTAGAATAAATCTGTCAAACCATCATACAGACAACATTTTAGTTAATGATGTAAGAATTCTCTAATTTATAATTTGGAATTTTGCAGGTCTTGCAGGTAAATCTAAAGCTCCTAAGTGGCAAGATTTCATTAGGGGTTTTGGAGTAATTTGTCTTCAGGAGACTTGGGCAACTTCCAATAGTTTTTCACTATAGGGGTATAAAACTTTCTTTACCCCAGAAATGGAATCTTGGAATGGTAGAGCAAAGGTGGGTTTGATTACCTTTGTTTCATTGGCGGTGAAGGGAAAGATACACGCGCTATCCACAAAGGTTACCATGTTACAGGGCTTGTCTTATACTTGTGTGGGATCTAAGTTCACTAAGTTCATTTTGTTGAACTTTTATAACACAAGGCTTCACTTGTGAGATATGAGTAATATCCAGGCCCTGGCTACGCGTTTATGGAACCTGCCAGATTCTGGGCCTCATTATGAGTTTGGCAGTCCCACCCCGGGACCGTGAAACTCACGGGGAGGATTCCACCGCCATGGTGGTCTAGTTCCCCCACAGCATATTACAATGTTCCTGCCATGCTGACCAGTGGGAACATTGCAATACGCTTTCCAGCTGGGCTGACCGGTGAGAGCAATGTTAGAATATTGGCCTTGGCTCCCTTAGTGAAGCTGAGGCCAGTATCCTAACACTCCAGTACCCTCGGAATTCGCACTGTCTGCAAAGCAAAGCAAAGCAGACAGTGCGCATTCCAACAGAGCTGGGCAGGGGGACCCCTGCACTGCTCATGCCATGGGCAGAGTCTCCCTGCTGTGAAAAGGATGGCAGAAAGAGGAGTTGTAATCAGCCAGGCAGTGCTGAGTTCAATGCCGCCATGGCCGCTTACAAGGCCGATCTCTGTCACCCCGTCACTATCTTTGATCTTGGCAGGGATGGAAGCCTTTAGGGTCCACCTGCCAATCTTGTAATGTGGCGGTCGGACCGCCACAATCTCAGGGGTCTGACCACCACTGCGGCGCTGGCTGTCCTAGGACAGACAGCCTCGTAATTAGGCCATCTGTCATGTTAATCTTCAGTTAACCTTATGGTGGCAGAAGACTTTGATATTCTTTTGGGTGGTGACCCTAGGAAGGGGTAGGGTGAACACGCCTGGATATATATTATTACCGGGCCTTCACTTGCATCACTTGTATTAAGGTTCCTTTTTGTATACTCTGAATACTCTGATGCATAACTTTAGTTTAAAATTTTCCTTTGAGAGGTTTTCCACAGTTGCAGGTGATCTTAATCCCACTTTTTATTGGGAGAGGGTGTGAGACATTGATCTATTTTGTCCTTATCTCAGCTTTCTTTCTCACTTGTTTGTATTGTCAAGTCAGAGATTACTATGAGCACATTTAGTGATCACAACCCAGTGTGTGTGTCCTTGTATTGGTCTCCCTTGGATCATTAGGCCCCAGTTGGGGTAGGGGGTTTATGTAGACCTATGTCCCAAGGTTGAAGACTGAGATGGTTGTAAGTAGATTCAGGGGTATTTTTTAGGACACTATGGGGGTCATTATGACCCCGGCGGTTGGCATTAATATGGCGGTAAGTACTGCAGACAAGCTGGCAGTACCTACTGCCATATTATGCCATTGGTCAAGCCAACCTGCCAATGTACCACTCTGACCGCCAATGGCGGTAACAGCCGCTGGGCTGGAGATATCCATCTCCAGCCCGGCAGCTGCCATTGTGCCACCTGCGGGATTATGACCCCGCCTACCGCCATGGTTTTTGTGGCATTCGTAATGCCACAAAAACCATAGCGGCCGGCCATATCAGTGACAGGGAATTCCTTCCCTATCATTGATAGGTGTCTCCCCCTCTTCCACTCCAGTTACCCCACCCCCCACCTCTCCCAACCCCCCACATCCCCCTCCATTCATGCCTCCTTCACACACACACACACACCCACACGTATACACACACTCATTCACACATGCCTACACGCACGCATACATCCATTCACACACATATCCGCACACACTTTCAAACATACACGCTTTCACATTATACAACATACACGCACTCACTCGTCCGTACATGCACACACGCATTCAACACTCAACAAACACCCGCACTCACGCACACACATACATTCACCCCCCCACCCACACACACACAACACCCTCCAACCCCCTCCCCTGTAAGAGACCTGACTTACCTGGATCCAGGGGGTCCTCCGGCAGGAGACGGGAGGCGGCGCTGCTACCGCCAGTGGCACCCGCCAGCAGAACACCACCATGCCGTATTATGGGTCATAATATAACTGGCAGCGGTCTACTGGCATGGCGCTGCTGCTGGCAGCAGCGCCACCTTACCGCCATCCACCGGCATGACCACAGCCGCCCAGCTGTGGTCATAATACGGCGGACGGTTGGTAGCCACCGCGACGGTCTTTTGGGAGCCGTCGCCGCGGCGGTAGGGGTTTTTTACCACTGTAGTTATAATGAAGGCCTAAATTTGCATTGTGGGAATGAGCTCAGGGTCTGTTTACGGGATAGTAGCCTGCCACATCAGGTTTTGGGGCTTTTGAATCAATCTCCAGGCAGTCTTCTAACGTGCAGTGTTTCTGGGATTGTTGGCAGAACCTAGATGGTTTGATAAGGTTTGTACGCTGGCCCATAGACATCTTATGCGTGCCCTAAATGCCAAGCCTAGGGATTCTGTCTCAGTTAAGACCTGAGGCTTGCAGTAAAAAGGAGTTGGGGAGGTGCAAAAAGGGTAGTGGCCTGGGAAGGTCTGCTCGTAGCTAGTACGTTAAATTGTAGCTCTAAATTTTGGAGTCTAGTTAATAGCCTATTTGTGGTTACAGATTCTGTGGTGTCTGTGAGTACCCACATTACAGAGGATTGTTAGGTTGCTTTTTTGAGGAGTCCTATAAAACCATGCTCCCTGTTGGTATGGGGGCAGGAGATGTTGACAAGGACTTCTAAGTTGGTCATTTCTCTTGAAGAAGTCAAGAAGCATATAGCAGGTTTAAATAGGACTAAGGCCCTGGGACCCAATGGTGTCCGACCTGATATGTACATTTGTGATACTGAGGTCTGGACCCCTGTCTTGACCTTGATCATGCACGTGACAGTAAAGGAGGGTCCTCCGCATACATGGGCTTCCACTATTATTGTTCCAGTCTTCAAAAAAGAGGACCGGGACAACCGGTTTTGTTATAGGCCCTTCTCACTTCTCGACTTGGTCAAGAAGGTTGTAGGTATATGCTATTGGACAGATAGGGGAAGTGGGCTGACAATAATGCTGTCCTTTCAGAAGTGCAGTATGACTTCCACTCTGGTAGGTCAATGGTGGATTAATTCTTTAAACTTTATATGGTTTTAAGTAAGTACAGCATTGACCACCAAAGGTCAATACACTTAGGCTCTCATTCTGAGTGTGGCAGTCTCAAGACCGCCACACTCGCGATGGGGGTCAGACCGCCGCAGACAGGGCGGTCCGACCGTCCTATTATGACCATAGTCTGACCGCCGGCACTGTCAGGCTGCCACCTGTCAATAGCCTGGTGGTCTCGGCAGTCGCAATCCACCAGGGCAGCACTGTAAATAGTACTGCCCTGGGGATTACGAGTTCCCTTTCTGCCAGCCTTCGCACGTGGACTCACTGCCATTCCCAGGCTTGCAGAAAGGGGGCATCAGGGGTCCCATGGGGGGCCCTGCACTGCCCATGCACTTGGCATAGGCAGTGCAGGGGCCCCCATGGACAGCCCTGTTGTGCTTTTCCCTGTCCAAATTACGGGCAGTGAAGTGGGTGACGGGTGCTGTTGCACCCGACGCACCACAACATTGTCGCTGGCTCAATTACAAGTGCCTCAATGTTGTGCTAAGTTTCCCGCTGGGCCAGCGGTCGGAAACACTGTTTTTGCCAGCTGGCCCAGCAGAAAACTCCCAATAGGGCGGCCAGCATACTGCCAGCACTGGCGGTATGCTGGCTGCAGCAGCTTCAACGGTCTTTGAAAAAGACCGCCAAAGCTGTTATGAGGGCCTTAGGGTTTATGGATCTTTCCGTACTGTTTGATAGTGTTAATCCAGAGAAACTATGGCTGCTCAGGTTGTTGATGGGGGTGGAGCATGGCATTGTCCTTTTGTCAAAGAGATATGAACATAAATACCACAGCTTCAGTGCGTTATTCCAGTGACCTCAAGTGCTTGTGTAGCTTTGATATAAAAACGTGGGTTTGCCAGGGCTGCATTTTGACCCTGTTTCTGTTTAATTTATACAGCAATAGATCAGAGCAGGCCTTGATTGACGTCAAGGCATATTGTCCACATGTGAGGTCTCGGAGATTGTTGGTGCTCCTATATGCGGACAATTCTGTCATAACGGTCAAAACAGCAAGGGGCTTGCAGTCGCTATTGTACGCCTTTGTCAACTTAATGAAGGACATGGACTTAACAGCTAATGTTAAAAAACGTTATGTGATGATTGTGGCCCCAAGTAAGACTAAGGGCCTGATTCTGACTTTGGAGGTCGGACCATCAGGCTGCCATGTTAGCGGTCCCAATAAGACCACCCCACCGGCGGTCCCTAGCCTGCTGTATTATGATGCAAGTAGACAGGACCACCAAGCAAAAAATGTAGGCAGTCTGACCTCCAGTGCTGTCAGCGCCACAACCAACCACTGAGCCCATGACAATCACACAGTGGCAGTCTCCTGATGGCGTTCACCCACTGCAGTCCGCGGTAAGCAAAATAACAGACAACTGCACATTGGATGAATTAAAAAACAACACAGCTGACACACATTGCTCCAGTTGACACACCTGCAAAGCACACTATAAAAAATAGCCCTACACAGACTACAATCTTTTGCATCTCCACTGGAAGCGAAAGAACCACATCCACATTTTTTTAATTTTTCATAGATTAGGCACCCCTTTTTTCTCCATGTCATATAACACCTTACACACACTTTTGTCCAAACACTCCCTAGTGCACGCCCCCTGTTAAGTAAGTCCCTGTCACCCATTTTGTTTTTACCACCATCTCACATTCTAAAAATCACCATTTCTCTGAAGATGAGTTGTGAGTCATGGTGGTTGAAATCTTAGGAGTAGAGCCACAATTGTTTGGAGCACAAGTCAAGCACACTCCTCTCAGTAGAAAAACAAAAATGTGTGACATAATAGTGATCAGAGTGAATGCTGTAGGTACCACCCTGCGCACAATGAAGGACATTAGGAAGAGGTGGAATGACCTCAGGGACAAGGTCCGTTCCCTGGTCTCCAGGCAAGAGCTGCAGGCCAAGAAGACTGGCGGTGGCCCTCCCAGTGCCCCATTGCAACTCATCCCCTGGGAGGAAAAGGTCTTGGCCATCCGGCACCCTGAGGGCTTGCCAGCAATACCTGGGGGAGTAGAGTATGGTAAGTTACCACACAAGAAATGTCACAAAAACTCAATGTCATGCTTGCACACAGTTCGCCTTTTGCCATTGCCTCGTTCATGTACTCCAGCACCATTCAATACCAAGAGTATGTGAGTTTAAACACTGTCAATGTGTATCATTGGACCCACCATTGCATCTACCAAGGCCCATCACATGCCATATGTCCAAATGGTGCCTGTAAATCTCACAATACCAAAACAAATCCAGGATTCATGGTATGTCCCAAAATGTAAAGTTATGCTCAAACCTAAATGCAGCCTGCATACAGATATGTAATACCCAACATTTGTCAAGTGGTGGGGAGTAGAGGGAGTGACCTTACTGCAAAGCCCAATAGGTCCAATTTCTGTAACTCCAACCACCAGCCTAGTGTTCACTTGCCCAAGTACACCAGTTTGTTAACCCACAAATGCTGTTCACTAACCTGAGAGTATACCATTTGTCTAGTGTTGGGAAGAAGAAAGAGATACCTGCCTGCCCAGCCCAATATGCCCTGTTGTTGTGATTAAAAACACAAGCCCAGTGGCAACTTGCCCAAATGCCCTTGTTTGCCAAGTCTACATAGACATTTACACACCTATGGGTGACCACAATACATGGAAGGACACTTAATCCAGTGTGTTCCACTAGTATTTCCAATGTCTCTAGATGCATCACTACATTAGTATTGGCAGCAGACACATTGACACAACACTGTGCACATGATGACTCCAGTCACATTTACAACAAGGTCTTGAGTTTGTCTGCATCAAACTCAACTAGGCCTCCAAATGGTCAAAGCCATATGTTGACTCTCCACTGTGTTGGCTGCACTGGTGGTAAGATGTCATTTTTATTCCATCATCCAAAGAGCAATTAAGCTGCACATCTCATCAGCATTTGAGTCAAATAGGTCCGGCATAGTTCACACAGGTCATGTCAAATCACCCAATACCAGGTTACTTGTCCCACTTGGTTTTCCCATAACTTAAATTGGTCCAAGGTCTCTGTGCACTGTAACACAAAACCTTTGGAAGCAGACGTCACAATTCAACCAGTAACAATGTATATTTCTCATCAACAGGTGCATCTGCCGCTGGGCACACGAAGGCCATGAAACAGACTACCGCTACCCCCCTGGATGAAGCCCACATTGACAACAATACTCCAGGACTTGTGGACATGAAGGAAGGTTCTGGCCCATCTGGGCAACCTGGTCAGATGGCAACAGGGAGTCTCACTGTGCCCACAACATTACCTCCCAGCCCTGTTGCATCTACATCAGAGGAGACAATTTACCCCCATCCTGGGTACCTAGCACAGTTTCTACAATCTTGTGCCCCCCAGTCCTGGATCCTAAGGTGCAGCTCCACACTATGGGCACTGTGGTTCCAGCACCCATTTGGAGAGGGCACCCTGTACCAAGGGCAAAGACTTGTTGGGGTAGGGTGTATGGGAGGAATGCAATGGGCCAGCAGCGTGAGGCCACTGGGGCTGTTGTTAGCCAGGACACAATCAGCAATGTCTTGGGGGTCTAACAGGTGTCCCAAGGCGTGAAGGGCCAGGTGTTGAATGAACTCAGAGAAATCAAGCAGCTACAGAGGAACATGCATAGGGACATGCATGAAAAGATGGAGGGCCACAATTCCAACATGACCTCCCTAAAGGGGGGCTGAGGGACATACACACAACCCTGAACTGGACTTCTCAAATCTAATCTTTCCCTTCTTTTGGCTCATCAAGAGCAAGCCCATTGACATTGGCGCTTGAAGAACCAGAACCTTTTGGGCCTGGCGGCGCAGGGTACGCCTAAAATCTCCTTGGATTCACCTGCCTCAACTAACAGAGACACGGGACACTCTGTCAGGCGTAAAAGATCAGATTTTATTAGCTGCAGCTAGTACAGTTGTCCAAGAAGTACACAAGGTATGTTCTCAGGAGACTGCCACTTTACTTTGTGGCGCACAATCTTATATACCGTATAAAAACATTCATTAACTACATACACTCCCAGAACACATAGAAAGGAGCCAGTAAGAATGATGTAAAGATAGAACAGAGTCAATAGAAATGTCGGAAAAACAAGACAGAACAAAGTATCAAGTGACTTAAGGCTGCCTTCCCTCCAGCTGTGTTTGTCACCCCTCCCTTGAACTAATTCATTAACCGATCCACAACGAAGTTGCATGTGGTGCGATAAGTTTGTGTGCGTTTGGAAAACAGTTGTGAAATGAGAGAATACTAGCAAAGGACAGCGAAGGCTAGACGATAAGATAAGATCGGCGGAGAATAGTGTGAGCCTACAGATAGTTGAAACAAGGATTAGAAAACCAGACAGGGATTAGTGTACTCGGTCAGACCTTAATACCAGTCTTGTAAAGATAGAGGCAGAAGGCTGTTTTGAACACCATGTTGCAGAATAAGCAGAAAAGGCAGAATGGACTTCGTTCGCTGTGCTGCCTGAGTGAAGGCAACATAAAATGGCGGCGGGCCACAAAATGGCGGGTCGATACGATCGTATTAAAAAATCGAATTTCCTCAGACCCTCCTTTTGCCAGAACTCAGGCAAGATACACAAACTCATGTTAGTCTGAGTCGATGTCTATGGCCATGAGGTCATCAAGCTGTTGCTGTACCATCATTTTGATATTCTCTGCTCTTTGTGACTTGGGTTTGGGAATACATGCAGTAGTACATAGGTTGCAGATGGCAGGACCGCAGTGCATACAAAGACAACAAGAGAATATAAAAGCTAAAATTACTCCAAAGAATGTCAATACCTTCCAACCCCATTTGGACAGTAATCCCCAAAACCACTCTGAAGAGGACCAATCTCCTTCGTCCTGATGAATCGACTCGGAGATTATGTGTAACTTAGAGATAGCTTGGTATACTGTCGGAGCGTCATTAGGTATGAAAATACAGCAACTTGATCCGATCAATTTGCATACTCCACCACGGTCCGCAAGAACAAAGTCTAAGGCAACACGGTTCTGCAAGGTCATAAGACGATCAGCCTGTAGTTCAGCTGTAATGTTACCTAAAGCTCCTACAGTGATGTCTATGGTGGTTTCTACGACACGAACCAATTGCCTTATATTTCTGCTGTTGGCCATTGGACCCCAGAAGGGAAGAAATCCTTTGAGGAAATCTCCTCCCTCTTGTCCTGCTGTGTCTTTCGAATCCACAATCCCTCTGCCATATCTATTTTTATGATGGTTCGCAGGAGCGGTGTATGTAGGGGGAAGAAGAAAGGCTATATAACAAGTACCAGAAAAATCAGCTGGCAACCATGTATAAGCCCTATCGTGGCAAACGAAGTATGTACCTTGAGATGGTACTAGCGGCGGTGAATTCAGGGCTGAATAAACATATGTATGGGAACATAAACTTTCTCTTTGTCCGGTGTTTGGAGTTCTTCCATTTATTTGCAGACAGAAATTTCCTTGTTGGGGTATGACCCGTATCGGAGGAGATTTTCCTTGCTCAATCTTATCATTGAGGCTGGAAATGTAATCAGTTATGTTCCAATTGGTATATGCTTTACTTTCATCTATGGAAGCTTCACTTTTTTTCATGATTTTAGCCATAGCTACCATTCCCTTTATCAATAAACTATGACTGAAATCTGAACCAACACTATGTGAACTGACAGGTTGTTTAATTTTACTTTGATATGCATTATTGAAAATGACAAAATAAGCCCAAGCGGAACCTTCATAGGAGAATGGAAGAACTAAATATGGCATTCCTTTTTCTACCGTATGTGGTATGAGTCCACACACCCAACAGTCAGTTGTATTGATCACTAACTGATGTTGATGTAACAACTGGACGAAGGAATTGTTAAAGTATTCAGTTCTTCTAATGAGTTCATGCTGGGGAAGAGTGTGGAATAGGTGCGGAGAGATAGTAGAAGGAGATGTAGAGGTAGGAGAAGAGACAACTTTTTGCTGCAGAGTAATAATGATCCAGTTTACAGATGCCAAAAGAATACACGACAATATAATGACGCATAGAGCAATACTACAATGACTACATATTTCTTTACAATTATTCTGTACATTTTTACTTTCTCTTTTATTTAATGTAGCCTCCATCTTTCTAAGTGGATGCTCACGGCAATCTTCCTCAATCACTGTAGTCACGATTATCTACCGTCCTATGACACTGTGAGGTCCTGCAGGCCTATTGCCACTTACTCAGGTCGTGACTAAGACTCCTACCGTGACCCTGCAACCGGGATAGAGTACTACATAGGAGAGAAATTTACAAGTTCTTTGGTCTTGGTCTCAAATTATAGCGTTCCTGTCCAGAGGCAGTCTGGTTTTGAAACAATGTTCCTGGATTTGTCGTGTTCAAGCGTCGATGCGATGGTATTGCTTCTTGAAGGATGTCGTCGTCCTCTTTCTCAGAAAGTGTTCCAATTAGACGCGCATCACTGAATGGTACAAATTGCGGAACTTTCTCACTTTCAGAGTCACTGATGCCTCTACGGACCCACTGATCGAAAGGCAAGGGCAAAGGCACTTTCTTGCAGTGCACGGCATGCACCCAGTTTTTCTTTCCTTCGACTTTAACTGCTGTTCTTGTGGTCAAAAGAACCAGGCGTGGCTCTCTCCATCTGGGCTCCAAATTTCTCTGTCGCTGGAAATTTTTCGTGCAGACCCAGTCACCTGGTCGGATGGAATGACCTGGGTCTGTGGAAGCCTCTGGTAGAGCACTCTGAACCTGTTGATGAAGAACACGCAATTTAGTTGTAAGGTCATGCAAGTAGTCAATCAACATCGGGTATGGCAAGTCTGAGTATTTCTTAGGGCGAGGAACTCCCCATACATTAGCTGGGCGACCAAATATCACTTCGTAAGGGCTAAGCCCCAAACGAGAGTGTACTGCTGTTCTGGTGGACAGAAGAGCCAATGGTAAAGCATCAGGCCAATTAAGTCCTGTGCTAGCTTGCACCTTAGCAATTTTAAGCTTCAAGGTTCCATTGTAGCATTCTACTAAACCAGCCGACTGTGGGTGATTCGCCGCGTGGAACTTCTGTTTTATGCCAAGACCTGCACAAACTTTCTGCATGACTTGACCCACAAATTCGCTCCCATTGTCACTCCAGACAATGCGCGGCAAACCAAACCTAGGGAAGAATTCTTTCAAAAGTATTTTGGCAGTTGATAAAGCAGTATTGTCCTTCAGAGGGTAGGCTTCTACCCATCTAGAAAAAGCACATACTACCACCAGAACATATTTGAGGTTGTTGCATCGTTCCATGTGAATATAATCGATCTGCAACACCTCAAATGGATATGTTGGAGGAGCAAAATGACCTGCTGGAGTTGGGGTTCCCTTTCCCGGATTGTACATCAAGCAAACAATACAATGTTTTACTACATTATTTGCACACTTTGGGATCCCCTCATTTTGCCACACTGGAGCCAGAAGTTTACATATTCCTTTTGCACTTAGGTGAGCTGGACCATGTGCCATAGTAACTACAGGTAGTACATAAGCATCTGGTAACAGCCAACGTTGATGTTCTGATAATTCAACCCAACATCCCATCTCATCTAACATTCCTGTACTTTCCTTCCACTTTCTCAACTCATTCTCCGTAGCCTCTCCTTGAATTGATTTCACACTCTCTACTGTATCTTCATACATTCCCTTTTCTCTTACGCAGTTTGCGGGACCTGCAACATACATTCGACTTGTGTTGTCTCTGGCTGTCTTTTTCGCTACCTCATCTGCAAATGCATTTCCTCGACCAACATCGTCCACAATCTTTTTGTGTGCACTACACTTCACAATCGCTATCTGAGTAGGCATTGTAAGTGACTCAAGAAGTTCAGTCACTAATTGACCATGTTGTATCTTAGTACCATGGGAAGTAAAGAATCCTCTTTCCTTCCATAAGCGCCCAAAGTTAAACGCTACACCAAAAGCGTATTGGCTATCAGTGTACACGTTTACTCTTTTTCCTTCGGATAACACACACGCTCTAGTTAAGGCTATCAATTCAGCTGCCTGAGCTGAATTATGTCTAATGCGTGCTGTCTCCACAATCGTATGCAAAGTGGTAATAGCGTAGGCTGAAACTGTATCTCCATTCGGGAGCTTGAAACAAGAACCATCTACCCATAGTGTTCCATCTGGATTCACCAATGGCGTGTCTTTTAGGTCAATTCTACCCTTAGTCTCTTCTTCAGTACGGAGAAAACAATCATGCTGTTCAGAGACATCTCTCTCTTCTGGAAGAGGCAACAAAGTAGCTGGATTCAGGGTATTACATCGTTTGATGTGTATGTGACTAGCCAAAAGCGTCAGCTCATATCCGGACAACCGAGCACTCGTAAGATGCTGCGTTTTTGTCCTATTTAGTAAAATATCCACTGCATGTGGCACCATAACAATGAGAGTATTATCTAGCACTACTCCAGCAGACTGTCGGATAGAAATTGCTGCTGCCGCTGTCGCCTTAAGACAACTAGGCAATGCTTTAGCTACTGGATCTAACGTAGCTGAGAAATATGCGCATGGTCGCTGTTGATCTCCAAAACGCTGCGTTAAGACTGACAATGCACAACCCTCTCTTTCGTGGACATAGAGCGTAAAGGGCTTACTGTAATCAGGAGTACCCAATACAGGAGCAGAACACAAAGCAATACGCAAATCAGTAAAACTCTTCTGACACTCGTCAGTCCACGGAAGAGGCTGAGGCGTATCTTTTAAAGTTAGCGCCAACAGCGGTTTAGCCAATAAAAAGAAACTCGGAATCCACTGTCTACAATAAGAAGTAATGCCCAAAAAGGCACGTACCTCTTTTTGTGTGGATGGCACTGACATTTGTGCAATTGCCTGAATTCGTTCGGGGGTCAATCGTCGTCCCTCCTTTGACAAGAGATGACCCAAATAAGTCACCTCGCGACAGACATATTGTAATTTAGAAGGAGAAACCTTGTGATTTAGATCAAACAAATGACGCAACAGTGCAACGGTCACGTTTTTGCAAATCTCCTCTGAATCAGCTGCAACTAATAAGTCATCCATGTACTGAATGAGAGCGGCACCGGACGGTAAGGAAAAAGCATCAAGATGACATTTTAGAGCTTGGCTGTAAACAGAGGGACTTTCACAATAACCTTGAGGTGCGCGTTTAAACCGGAAGCTTCGGCCTCCGAGGGAAAAACCAAAAATATCTCTACTCTCTTCGGCGATGGGAATACTAAAGAAAGCATTCTTTAAATCGATAACTGAAAACCAAGTCGCTGTAGAAGGTATCATCGTCAACAGAGCAGTGATATCTGGGACTACAGGAAACTGCGGTACGACAATCTTGTTTACCTCCCGAAGATCAATTACAAAACAATAAACAGGAGGCTGAGAAGGATCAGTGCGTTTAAGAACCGGAAGAACAGGACTGTTACACATATTTCCTCTCGTTTCCTCAACCACACCCTTCTGAATCAAATCATGGACAATTTCCAGAAGTGCTTTCTCACCTTCAGTAGAGATTCTGTATTGCGGAATACGTGGCATTTCAGCATTGGGCTTAAGAGTAACAACATAAGGTGGGATCTCAAGACAACCAACGTCATTCGGACCCGTAGCCCAAAGCGTTTCGGGAAGAGAAAGCAATTCAGGTGGAAATTGATCTTTTGATAAGTACATTGGACTAGTCATTTTCTGTCCTAGAGTGAGGTATACACCAGAAGGTGAACAATATATCGTAGCATGCATTCTTTTTAATAGATCTAAACCCAACAGATTTTCACCACAACCATTCGTCAGAAGAAGCGGAGCTTCTAAATCATAAGGGCCTATTGAAACAGGCAAAGGGCAAGAAACTGGATTGCGAACAGGGGCGCCAGAAAATCCTACAGATACATTCGTTAAGCCAGACAAAGGTGCGCCAGGGAGTTTAGAATGAATGATAGAGCTTCTCATGGCACCAGTATCTAAAAGAAATGGCTCTGAAACACCCATTGTAGTGACATTAACATAAGGTCCATTCTGATCCACTGGAATTGACGTAACCCCCTTACTTTGTCCATGGCTGTCCTATTCAAAATGAAGACTTTCATTCCCTCCTTCAATATACTGATCCTCACTGTAATACTGTGTAGACCTAACATTTTGCTGGTCAAAGTAATTTCCGGAATTTGGAGGAACAAAAGAACGCTGCCCTTGGGTTAACACACCTCGACCTCTACCTCTATTTGCTGACTGAAAACCACCACGACCTCGTGAAGCAGATGTTGCTCCATTACGCTGCAACAATGCCGGACAACTGTTCTTAAAATGACCTTCCTCCCTACAATAAGCACATTGATTGGGACCTAGCAAAGGTCTTGGAATGAATGGTTCAGGCTTTTGATACAACCTCTGAAACTGCGGAGGCTGTTGAAACTGAGGCTGAACATAACGAGGAGGATAAGCCTGTTGCAAGAGAACTTTAGTTTTTAATTCTTTCGTCTTTTTCTCTTGTTTTTCCCTTTCTTCTTTGTCTCTATTTTCATAATATTGTGCAGTAGCCAATATCTGGGCGGAAGAAGAAACTGCCCATGAACTCTCGGAGTCTTTTAGCTTGTGTGATAGTTCAGGAAGCAAGTTATATACGAACTTATCCACAAATAATCGCTGTCCCCCTTCTGTAGCCATATCTTGACCACTGTGATCAATGAATGTCTCCTCGAATCGGGTAAAGAAATCGGAAACACTTTCATCTTTCTTTTGTTTACATGCTGCTAGCTTATCCCAATTAACTCTCGAAGCAGGCATCATTGTTTTCATTAATGTAATAATCCTACCAGGGAGTTCTGAGATCAAAGCGTCGGGCTTTGCACCACCTACTTGACCTCTATCTGCGGCAATAATAGCGTTCCAATCGCCGCCTAATTCTTGAGCGTGATCCTCTCTACGAATTTTAGCCCATATTGTCTGTGGAACTACATTTCCCATCAACATGTCAATATCTGCTAGATTCATAGTACATGCATCAACTGTTTGCGACAACTCTTTATAGTAACCAGCAGGATTTTTGCGTGAATCTGGTAGTGACTGTTTAAGTGCTAAAACTTCAGACCTTTTCCAGGGGACATGTATCCATATGCGCTGAAAATGCGCAGGAATAGCTGGATTAGCACCTGCTGCTGCAACTTCTTCCTTCCATATTGGAGAAACCTCTCTCATGGGATAGTTTTTCAGTGCTGTCCTAACTGAAGGATCAGAATCAGGAAAAGTCTGTGAGAACAATAGGGATCTGAAAGAAATAAGTGTTCTGACAGCGTTTTCAACCTTAGGACCCACAATAAGTCCTTTGTCAAAGTTAGCCTGAACATCTAACAGATCCTGTGGGACCGAACCCAAATTCATATCCTCCCATTCTTTAGCGAGAGTATCGCACATAACTTTAAAAACATATCTCTGCGTAGGTGCATTCCATTGCAGAAAGGTGGACATAATATCAGATGTACTATATTGGGGACCCTTCTTGATCCATCTACAAGCAAGTGAGTCCAATTTTTCTCGCTCTTCGGAGTCTGGGAATTGACTACGAGACTGTCTTCGAGAAAAAGCTGGAGACACGTTTAAAGCTTCAAAGAAAGGTGATAAGAGACCAGAGACAGTATCGGTAAATCGCTTACGCGTAGATGGAGAATTTGACATAAGGATAGGGGACAAGGTATTAGGTGAATTAACTAAAGGAGCATTAGGAATTGCCAGAGGAGCAGAAGGCAAAGGAGTTAAAGGCAAAGCTGGCATAGGCAATACTTGAGGAGGCAAATGTGGAAAAGCTGGAGCAGGCGGAAGCACAACTGGCGGCTGAACAGGCTGTAACATCGGGGGTGCATTAGCACCTTGTACATAGGGCGGAGGCAATTTCAATAAGTGGGACATTAAGGAATCTTCCTCAAAATCTTTTCTCTTATCAAGGGAAGAGATAGGCAACGTCGGATAGCATTTATCTATTGCCATTCGATGCTGTCTGTCTGAAATTTCCATTGCATTATCTATTTCATCATCTTTGAATTGCTGAGCAGCCTGTATAATCGTCATTCCCTGTGTTTTCCTATCTCGTTTCGCTTGTTTAATTTCTCTCTGTTTGGCTTCCTTACGCCAAAGGCGAAAAGAGTCAAACATTGCCGGCCGGGCTTTTCTTTTAAATAACGTTGCTTCCAAATTATCTAGCACATCAGTTTCGAAACTACCATTTTCTGGCCATTTTAAAACACCATCTTTCTTTGTATATCGGGTCCATGTCTTATTAAAGGCAATAGGACCAACACCATGTTTAGAATAGAGCTCATATGTGGGAGTTCCAACCGAAGGAATCGGACAGGAGTCCTCAAGCTGGGAGTCCCTATTACAACCAAAGCAACAATGTTTTCCAAACTTAGTCAGACCAGACATCTCACGATTTTACTGGCTGTTCACAAACATCAAGGGGGTAAAACTTTCAGTTTACACAGCACAAATGCACTTACCCCTCGGCTTTGGCCACTGCAATGGCCAAATCTAAGGACCTAAGGACAAAACAAAGACCAAAATTTGTGGGCGCGACCCACCAAATACTTAACTAAGGATGTCTTCTTACACCAACAGAGGCCCGTCTATCGTCTCGCTTTACCATACATCATCAAAGAAAGGGCCAAGGCAGGGCGGCAGTCAGGGCAGCAGTCGTCAGTAGCCGTCAGGAAGGAGTAACCGCGCTGAAAAAGACCTTCGGACCACTTCGACATACAGGGGTCGCTTGACGTGGCTCGCGATTCCTCCAGAATTTTCTTGCGGGGTTCCTCACGACCTTCAGGCAGAACCGGTACCGCTGAAGCCGCCCCACGTTGGGCGCCAGTTGAAGAACCAGAACCTTTTGGGCCTGGCGGCGCAGGGTACGCCTAAAATCTCCTTGGATTCACCTGCCTCAACTAACAGAGACACGGGACACTCTGTCAGGCGTAAAAGATCAGATTTTATTAGCTGCAGCTAGTACAGTTGTCCAAGAAGTACACAAGGTATGTTCTCAGGAGACTGCCACTTTACTTTGTGGCGCACAATCTTATATACCGTATAAAAACATTCATTAACTACATACACTCCCAGAACACATAGAAAGGAGCCAGTAAGAATGATGTAAAGATAGAACAGAGTCAATAGAAATGTCGGAAAAACAAGACAGAACAAAGTATCAAGTGACTTAAGGCTGCCTTCCCTCCAGCTGTGTTTGTCACCCCTCCCTTGAACTAATTCATTAACCGATCCACAACGAAGTTGCATGTGGTGCGATAAGTTTGTGTGCGTTTGGAAAACAGTTGTGAAATGAGAGAATACTAGCAAAGGACAGCGAAGGCCAGACGATAAGATAAGATCGGCGGAGAATAGTGTGAGCCTACAGATAGTTGAAACAAGGATTAGAAAACCAGACAGGGATTAGTGTACTCGGTCAGACCTTAATACCAGTCTTGTAAAGATAGAGGCAGAAGGCTGTTTTGAACACCATGTTGCAGAATAAGCAGAAAAGGCAGAATGGACTTCGTTCGCTGTGCTGCCTGAGTGAAGGCAACATAAAATGGCGGCGGGCCACAAAATGGCGGGTCGATACGATCGTATTAAAAAATCGAATTTCCTCACGCTAGCCACAGGAAAGGAGGCCCTGCCAGAGGAACAACCAGCCACAGACACCCCTGCCTCTGTGGCAGCTGTTCTCCCCCCGCAAGCGGGGACATCCAGCAAAGAATCTTGCTGGTGTGGATAGCAAGTGTTTTGCTTTCACTAATGACCGAGCTGAAAACAATCTCTGGAATGCACTTCTTAGTTTAAAGAAGACATTTATTATTACTTCACCACGAGGTTCCTGAGAGAAGAGATTAGTAGGTTGGAAGCACACGATTAAAAATAGTCACAGCAATGAAAGGAAAATATATCAATGTGATTCTCAATTGCAATGTAAACAGCAATTATATGTGATTATATTATAGCATAACTTCAAAGCAAAGAATAAAAGTCAAAATTCATCACTGTAGTAAGGCCCACCAAAATGCTTCATCTTTCTCATGCCAGCAAGAAGAACAACTCCTGTTCAACTGCGAGAAAGAGATTTTCCACCCCCACGGGACAACGTCAGACAGCTGGCGCCCACTCCTGACTGAAGTCTCGGAATTCCACGCTACTGAACGGAGTCATCTGTTTTATATCTTTTGAATAGAGAACTTTCTAGAAAGCCCTCCCCCTTGGAGGAGAATTATAAAAAAGTGCTGGCTACCGTAGATCAGAGTTGGAAAAAAAAAACACGCGTCAGAGGGTGGCCAGGTCTCCAAGGCCCGTTCCTTTTCCCAAGGCTGAGTAGAGGGGATAAAAACAAAATATGCGCTCCCTTATCATGCTAGGGTTCAGTGAGAGAAAAACACACGCTTAGTTTACCATGTGGAAAAACACAGCTCTTCTGCGATGTCTCAACTGCAATGTCTAACTCCACGAAAAAGCCAATAGGCAGCTAAACTGAATACAAAATGTAATGTCTAATGCCGCGCTAAAGCCAATAGGCAGCTAAACTGAATACAACATGTAATGTGCTACTGGTGAACATTGAACAACTAATATGCACAATGGTGAAACACAAAGTCAGTGGTCAAACATTATTATTTTCAATACCCTCTGACCAATGACTTTTGTTTACGTTTTCTTATTTCAACAAAAAAAAAAAACAGTATGAGCAAATCAGGTTTGAATGATAAAAGCAATCACTGTAAAGCAATAGAAGTGGATTAACGTATTGATCTCATAACCTTTCAAATCAGATACACCTACAATGAAAAGACTGAAGCTTAAATACTCTGATTGGGATAATAACTGATTGAATAGTGTCTCTAAAATAGCTAGTTGATGTAGCATGAGTTCTACTCATGTAAAGGTACACGGTCCACCTGAAAGGTGTGCTGGAATGTAAGTGAAAGTTACGTTTTCACACGAAAACAGTCATCCATCTGGCCACTTGACATGTTTACTGTGCCTGGCAGCAGTCTCTACATGATGACAAACCATTTGATTTGACATATTTTTGCAATGTCTGTCTATTCGGTAAAAGCACAAAACCCTGTGTTCCCACAATAAATTTTGAGAAGTTTATGTTTTATTTTCTAAGTGCAATTGAATGCATTTTCCAATGTCACGAGAATTACAAGACATGTAGTAACACACGTCACCGGGAGTAATGTTGTAGGTGATTATATGAGTGAGATTATCCCCCTTTTCATTGGTTGTTTCCTGGCAGTCCCTGCAATACTCATATGGACTGAAGTGGGTTTCAACATCATGTTCTTGCACGTCTTTGTCACGATTAGTAGCATTGAACATTTCTAATAAGATGTTTGTTGGCATTGGTATGGCGATTAAACATGTTGACAAAACATCCACAGTGCTTCACATGGTGCCCATGCAAAAATCGGATCTGTTGAGCACGGTCTACGCCAAATGAGTCCAATTGTTGGCCTTCAGATGCAATAAAGGTGTTGCACGATGTGGTCGATCAATCAAGTTGAGATTGGGGGTGTCCCTCCCGACCCCACACTCCCATGCCCAAAGGGAGACTACACGGAACACTTGCGTCACAAACAAGCTGTAGGATGACCTGTAAAAGAAACACGTATGATCATCCTTGCAAATAACATTTATCAGCTGGAACATGATCCCATTTTTCCTGTCCTGGTTTCATGATCAACAGAACATTGTTGGGGCCCTTAGCTAAAATTTCTGCAGGTTCTGGAGGGTCATTTGGGGATTCAACCCACACTTTAGCACTGAGGTTTTTATCTGCTGCACCACAGCTTCCCTTTCCTTGCACTCTCAGAAGGGCTGGTGCAGACTCCTTCCTTACCAAACCTCCATTCACTGCACTTATGACAAGTTGGGCAATTCTGTTTACAATTTGAATGAATGAATCAGATTCTGCTCCAGTTATCAGAATAACTGTGATTTCTCCTTGGTAATCAGCATCAATCACTCCCCCTAAAACCTGAATACCTTTGAGGGCCAATCCAGATCTAGGAGCAATCAACCCAGGATGCTCTGGGGGAACTTGTACTCCCACACCTGTTTCACACAAAGCTATGTCTCAGGGTTTTAGTCTGTAAGCTTGCAAAGCATGTAAGTCAAGACCTGCAGCTTCGGGTGTGGCTCTGTAAGGGGCTAACGCTCTGTGCTTTATTTCCCAGTATGTGATGGTATTGGTGGCCACATGTGGTTGTATTTGCACAGCTGGAGTTAACATTCGTATCAAAGGTGTTTCAGCATTTGTTAATGGTCTATTGTTCAGAATCTGGAGGGCTTCATTCAAATGCTCTCTCCAGTTTTTTAAAGTTCCATCACATAATTTTCCAATTGAGTTTTCAGTAAGCCATTCATTCTCTCAATTAGTAATGAGGCCTGTGGATAATAAGGAATATGATATATCCACTCAATATTGTGCTGAGAACAGTAATCTTGTACCAATTTGCATTTGAAGTGTGATCCATTGTCACTCTGGATCTGGAGTGGTACTCCATAGTATAAAATTAACAAATCCAGAGTTCTGATAGTATTGTGCTGAGTAGCACGTTTGCAAGGGACAGCAATCAACTATCCAGAATAAGTTTCCTCTACAGTGCAGGCGTATTGATACCCGCGACTAATCGGTAGTGGTCCAATGTAATCAATTTGCCATATCTGTCCTGGTAACTTTCCTCTCCCCAACTGGGCTTTAACTGTTTGTGGGACAGATCTCTGTTGTGTGTGCTGACAAATAGGGCATTGCAAAATCACAGTTTTTATCAAATCTAGGGGAATGTGCATTTCTCTAATCTCTGCCCACTTGTAAGTGACTTTTTCTCCCAGGTGTCCACATTTTTGGTGCACCCATTTAGCCATCCCCACCAAGTCAAAGTTCTGGGTTTACACTTCTGTCTTTGCACTTTTCTCTTTAACATCTGCAAGGGAATTGAACCAGCATTCTAATGAGTCAATGGGACAATGAGCATCTATGACTATGTTCTATTTTAACATTTCCCAAATTTCCTGCCACAACTCTTTGCTTCTCACCTCCTTTGAATTAATGAACCAGTTATGTACAAGCCATGTGGAAAACCAAACGGCTAATCCATTGGCAGTGAACCAAGAATCAGTGTAAAAATGACACGTCTTACGCAGCTCTTGCTTTAAAGTCTGACACACATTGTACAACTTTGCATATTGGTTACTTTTTCCTTCTCCTGTGGTAGACAACAACTTTTCAGTAACTGGATTGTATAACACTGCTTTCCATTGTCTTTTAGCATCCATGCATTTCAATGAATCATTAGTCAAACAAACACGCTTTCTATCCTGAAGGGAACAAGAATTCAAATGGTGCACTCAATTTCACTAGTGACTCTTTTGCCTGTAGTACCTTCTGCACTCTCTCCTCATCCTATAAAGGGACTTGTGACACATGTTCATTTAGGGCTGTAGTGCCTGTAGGTCCTACTTGAGGCCTGTTTTGTATGTACCAGATCCAAAGTATGATACTAGCCTCTTGTGCCTGTCCTATACTGTGAGATTTAGGTGAACTCATCACCCACTGCATGATTGGTAGTTCGGGTTTCAGAATTACATTATCATTTGATGTCATTTGCTCAGTATTCACTAGAGCCCAATAAAAAATCAAAAACTGTTTTTCAAAAGGAGTACAGTGCTCCACAAAGTCAGATAGTTTTCTAATCCAAAGCCCCAGGGGTACCCTTGTCCTCCCCTGTTTCTGCCACATAGTTAAGTTTACATCAGTGTTTCCCTCTTGCACTGCGCACAAATCTAAAGTCTGTTGAATTACTTCATTTGCCAAATCAAAAGCACACAGCTGCTTCTCACTCCATTCAAACTCATGTTTTTTCCTAGTTACTTTGTAGCAAAGCGTTAAGATTTTACTCAGATGAGGGCTATACTGTTTACAAAAATCAAACAAGCTCATGAAACTCAGTGTCTCTTGCTTAGTGCAAATAGTAAGAAACTCTAAAATCCTTTGCTTTACCTGTGACAACATCTGTCTAGTTTCTGGATTCCACTCAATTCACAGAAACTGTACATTTTGCGACAGTACCTATGTCTTGTCTGAATTAATTTTACACATCGTACTTTGCAAAAGCGGTCTGAATATAACATCGTCAACTTCGTGCTCAGTGTAATCTTTTAAAGAATGCACTTCAACTCCTGCCAAAAACTGTGGGCTGCTCTGCGCACGGAGATCTACGCTCTGCTCATGAGACTCACACTGGCCCCCACCTTTTTTAACCTCCTCATTACTGGAATGTGAAAAGCCAGATTCTCCTGCAACAACTTTGTAGATTTCAGTTTTATCTTGCAATAATTTGTTCTGGCTAATTTGCTCATGTAAATTCTTATTTTCATGTTCTAACTGCTTACATCTCTCATGCATTTTTCTGTAAGCAGACAAAAGTATCCAAACCCTTCTGTCAAGTACAAAAGGAACATCATTTCTTTCAAAAAGTACATTTTCTAAATATGAAAACACTTCTGTTTTATCCAAACACTCATCCCAAAACTCAGAAAGTTCTGATAAACAAGAAAACATGTTTCTCACAGCACCATAAGGCAGTTTAACTTCACATGCATTTTCAAACATGGTCTGCTATGCTTCCTTTAAATCGCGAAACAAAAAAAAAACAATTACACTTTTAAATCGTGCACTTCCAACCTCCAATCCCAATCCCAGACTGCCGACTCGACAAAATGTTTTGATTTATACTTCAGAATAACAGAACTATGCAATTCAGGCACTTTAGGGCACAACGTGAAACAATCACTCCTTTAACTTGTTAAACATTTTTTTTCGCCTTCGAATCCTACCGACTACGCCAAAATGTTTTGCTTTCACTAATGACCGAGCTGAAAACAATCTCTGGAATGCACTTCTTAGTTTAAAGAAGACATTTATTATTACTTCACCACGAGGATCCTGAGAGAAGAGATTATTAGGTTGGAGGCACACGATTAAAAATAGTCACAGCAATGAAAGGAAAATATATCAAAGTGATTCTCAACTGCAATGTACACAGCAAATATATGTGATTATATTATAGCATAACTTTAAAGCAAAGAATAAAATTCAAAATTCATCACCGTAGTAAGGCCCACCAAACTGCTTCATCTTTCTCATGCCAGCAAGAAGAACGACTCCTGTTCAACTGCGAGAAAGTGATTTTCCACCCCCACAGAACAACGCCAGGCAGCTGGCGCCCGCTCCTGACTGAAGTCTCAGAATTCCACGCTACTGAACAGAGTCATTTGTTTTATATCTTTTGAATAGAGAACTTTCTAGAAAGCCCTCCCCCTTGTAGGAGAGTTATAAAAAAGTGCTGGCTACTGTAGATCAGAGTTGGGAAAAAAAAAAACAAGCGTCGGAGGGTGGCCAGGTCTCCAAGGCCCGTTCCTTTTCCCAAGGCTGAGTAGAGGGGAAAAATACAAAATATGTGCTCCCTTATCATGCTAGGATTCGGTGAGAGAAAAACACACGCTTAGTTTACCATGTGGAAAAACGCAGCTCATCTGTGATGTCTCAACTGCAATGTGTAACTCCACGATAAAGCCAATAGGCAGCTAAACTGAATACAAAATGTAAAGTCTAATGCCACGTTAAAGCCAAAAGGCAGCTAAACTAAATACAACATGTCAGCAATAACCCTCATCCTCAAGGTCCTCCTTTTTGTGTTACACATTCACTCTGTCGACTGACCCTGAAACAAATACCATTTCCAAAGGGAGGAGAATTCTGGACTGTGGACTTCCAGTGGAGTGGAATCGACTCAGATGATTTCGTTTCACCATGACTGACCACTTCACATTTCTTATTTTTTGATTGATTCATGTCACATATATCTTCTGTTAATTGTAGCTTCACGATAAAATCACCAATCACAGATGCATTGTCTGCTGTTTTTGATTTCATATTTTGCCATGTACTGATGTCAGTCCCTATGGACCATACGATAATGACCTAAGGTACTTCTTCAAGATGGGATATGTTGCATGTACACGGTCTCAAGCTCAGGATTACAATCATCCCACACAAAAACATTCAAGTGCCGTCAATGCCTCAGTGTGGCGGGTGCAGCAGCACCCGTCACACAGATCAGTGACCTGGGCAACGGGGCACTGCCCAGGGGCCCCTGCACTGCCCTTGCCAGTGCAGGGGCCCACAGAGGAGCCCCGGAGTACCCCTTTCGCCAGTCTTCCCTTACCCACCAGGGAATGGCTGGGGGAAACAGGGTACATTATCCGGAAGGCAGCATTGCTTGCAGCGCTACCCTGTCGGATAATGTAATCCGCCATTGTCAGGCTGCCTGTCGGCGGTAGCCTGGCGGTGGCGGAGGGCCGCCACAGGTGACCCTCCCTGTGTTTATTATATGGCGGTTCAGACCGCCATGCCGGTGGCGGTCTTTTCTGCCACCACCGGCATGGTGGTCTGAAACGCCAGAGTTCATAATGAGCCCCACTGTCTTTTAGAATAGTCAAACATTGAAACAGTTGATGTCACTAGCATGTGCCTTGTCACATACCACACCAAAGTCATCCAACATTGTATAATCGAAGACAGACAGATGACAGTATAACAGTTCCTGATTACAGGTTATTCATGGTCCAATGCTCATGGATCTAGTGGAATGACACAAACATATGTCAGTGTTTTGACACAGGCACTGTGGCCTACAATGATGAAACACATTTATTTACATCTATATACGGGTCATACAAAAAAAGTGTTAAACCAATGTGAATGGGATCTGACTTGGTTGTGGTCTTGGACTACATATCTTCTGACCAAATGATGACACACATGATGCACCAGGCCCACCACAGGACACAAAACACGTCCAATGGGCACTTCAAAACTTCCATCCAAACACTGTGCAAGCTGTCTTTGCACAGGTCTCGTATACCCAAACTCTGTGACATACATTACCAAGAACAATCCATGTCCACTTCTGATGTCAGAACAGTATCACATACTTGCTAATGTCACAACTCTGAAATACACACATGAAGATGTCATAGAGAAGGTGCTGGTACAAAGGGCAGAACATGGAGGATAGGCTTGTAACCATACATATGACACAAGACACATTGCAAGCATCTGGAAAGAAAAGTACATTGCAAGAAATCTGGCACAACAATGCAACATCATCACGGTGGGGATGTGTCAAAAGCTAGCTCATCAATCAGCCTTTGGATGATTTTTCAGCTCCCTAACTGTTTTAAAAACTCCACAGATTCTCACAACTACAGTTTATTGTACAGTCACAGTCATAACATCACATGATATACTTAAACTCATGAGAAGTAGCTGTAGATAAGATCTTCTCCCAAGTCAGCTCCTTCCTCTTCACCACTATCATCTTCAATTGGCATTTCCGGCTTCTCACCGGGTGGCACAGCAAGCTCCCCATATTCTGGGATGTCTGAGATATTCCTCCGCATGGTGATGTTGTGGAGCATGCAGCATGCCATAGTGATTTGACACACTTTCCTGGAAGAGTAGAGAAGGGCTCTACCAGTCCTGTCGAGACAGCTAAATTTGGCCTTCAGGAGCCCAAAAGCCCACTGCACTGCCAGCCGTGTTCTTACATGGGCCTCATTGAAGCGGATTTCCCTTGGTGTAGTTGGATTCCTCAGCGGTGTCAATAACAAAGGAAGGTTTGGATATGGTGAGTCTCCTGTTAAGGGATGGGTCATAAGTTCAACAATGACTTACACACTTCATGATTGTAGCACCTGACATTGCTCACACTAAATCTGGAAAGACGTGACTTATCAACCAGCAAGGCCCTCTCTGGTTGTAGTCGTGACATCAGCTGGGGTTTGGGGCCATTCTGCATAATGAAGGAATCATGGGCATAGCCAAGAAAATGGGTACATACATTTGAGATGTATTAATCCGTCAAACAGATAACTTGCACATTGATGGAATGGACGTTTTTTCCGCTGCAGTGGACTTGTTCAGTGGCCTGCGGTGGCACAAAGCCAACGTATGCCAGAATTGGCCCCCACCAGATGTGGGAGGTGGGCAAAACCATAAAAGTCAGCCTTCATATTGGCTAAATCCTCACGTCTGGGGAACCTGGTATAGCTGTCAATGTGTTTTAACAGTGCTGAGAGGAAAACTCTCAACACCAGACTGAACATAGGTTGGGACGTACCTCCAGATGGGGCCACTGTACGATGGAAGGATCCTTTGGCCAGGAAGTACAATACAGACATGACTTGAACAATGGGTGGTATACAGTATGGATTCCTGTTAGGTGACTTCAGATCGGGCTCCAACTGATGGCATAAATCCACTATTGTTTGCCTATTCAGATGGTTGAGCTAGATAATATGGTGTTCCTCTGTGGTCTGAAGGTCTGGCAAAGAATGGTAGACAGGAGACTGTCGCATCCTCCTTCTCCCAGGGCACCTATGGGGAAAATGCTTCATTTGGAACAATAGTCACTGTGTCCACAGTAACACACATAAAGCAAAGCAACAATATCATGTGACAAAGATTTTCTGAGTGAAAATGCATTACACCAAGTAGGAATCACAGCTCTCAACTACACCGGGATCTAATATAAACCCCATGGTTGTCCAATAATATGTCCACAACATGGATTCAGCCAAAACCCAACTCTCTGCTACTCAATTCACCCCCTAATGTGACATTTTTTTGTGACCGCAAAAATACCATCATCGGTGGTGGACCGTGGACCTCCATCATATGTCATCTGTGGCCTACAACACACTACACTAGTGATTGTGTAGTCAGACCTACACAACAAGATAGATTGAACAGGGTTGAGATGATCCTAAACATATATTGCATCTAACAGAGCCATATACAGCATTTCAAATCAGCAAAATGGCAGATGCCTGACCTACTCCACTGGACATCAGGAAGCACCCACAGCCACCAGCAGAAGTCATCTGTGCGGTGGGTGTAACAAACTGCAGCAGACACAGCCATAGACTAACGTTGTTGCCTGTAGCAGTCAGGGCCCAATGGATGTGTCTGGCGGCGGTGATGACAGCGTAGGTGCCATACGTGTAAGCTGCGTTGTGCTAAATCTGTCACTTGACTCCTGACACTGCTGCCAGCAATGCCTCCACCACTTTAGCTGCTGTGTGCCGCCTCTGAGAGCAATCATGCCATGTCCAGCAGGTGAAAGGCCTTCTTGCCAGAGAAGCTGGGGAGGCTTGTGAGCGAGGTCCTTCCCCTGTATGGTCAGTTCTGTGGCTCACCAGAGGAACAGGTAGTTACCTCATTGGCACAATTGACTTTGTCCTATACCATCCTTTCCCTCGTCACAGGCTACAATGTGCTGCTGTGTGCCAGTTAGATTTCTTGTGTGCATGTTGTTGCAGTTTGTGTGGCATCATTGGGATGTACATGGTGCAGGTATTGGAGACCAGTAATATATTTTTTGTTCATTCACATTGAGTTGTGTGAGTTTTTGTGAGGTCCTAGATCCTCCTTGTGTTGGATGCACATTACTAGGCAATGAGACTTTACTGCCATACAGTGAAATTTTCGTTGTCTATGATGGTTTCAAATGTTGGACAACGTATATGCATGACAGTATGAGCTGTATATGCATCTTGTCTGAGTCATTTGAGGATCTTGTATGCAATGTGTATGGTGCCACAGATCTTTCACCCCAAATCTGGCCTTGCCAACATGTTGTCTGGAAGGCCACACAATGAACTGTCATGTATGGAAGTGAAGAAAATGTGCGTGTCATGTAAGTTCTGGATGCTCAGCCTGCAGAGACCAGGGCCTGTCAAATGTATCTCCCACTACGGACATGCTCCAGGCTGTGGGAGAGTCACTGTGGCTATGCAACAGTGGCACTTTGCCCACTACCTATGGGCCTGCAGATCCTGTCATGTGGCCAATATGAGGCTCTAGTGGCAAAACTAGCCCATAATGTCTCAGTACAGATTAGAAATGGGTACTGAGGTAAATCCCTGAACTAGTCCATATGTGCATTTTGCATCAATGTCAATGTATGTCTTTGACTCATGGCAAGTTCCTTACTCCCACAGCTTTGTTGTCACCTTCACATAAATCATATTTGTCCAGTCAGGTGTATTGACCACTCGTCAAACACACAGTGCAGACAGTGTGTAGATTCCAGGAAGACCGTGACATGTGACTCAGTAGCTTGGTTACATAGCAGGAATTAAACCAAACATACCTTAGTATGTTGGATGCCAACTCTGTAGGTTTGAAACAAATGGTCTAAGGTATGTCCTCTGGTACAGCTACATACCACAGACACCTTGAAGTGGCACGATTCTGCGTTTGTTAAGGCACATGTCCACACATGGACAGGGAAGACATTTTCTGACCCACCATGCCAGCCCTTTTGTTGTCACTCAAGTGTGAGTGTAAAGTCTGCACTATGGTAGTTTCCTGTAGGAACTGTATGCATTGAGTCAATGTTGCAGAGTGTAAATGTGTTTGTCCAGTCAGGCCTAAGTAGTTTACCTTTCAGAAGCCACATTGGTGTGTAATGGTTCATTGTGGCTCACATCACAGTACATGTTGCTGAGCATGTGCTACCTGATGTCAGTAGCCTTGGTTAGTCATTGTAGTTCACGAACAGGGTAGTAGGTTAGTCTGCAGATATCCCTGTACTTATTGGCATGTGTGCTTTACACTTGTGGAGTGTTGAGATATTGCCCATTTTGTGCTTGGTATTTCTGATGTGTGTGACACAACCATTTGTGTACAAACTTGTGTTTGTAATCATTTGATTTGTCTCTTGCTTCCATGCAGGTCAACAATCATCAGAAGAAGGAGATTTGGAGAGACATCACCCGGAAGGTGCAAATTGTGGAGGTCCAGAGCCGACAGAGCGCCCACTGTCGGAAAAGGTGGGAGGTCCTGAGACGCTGGGCATGGAAGACAATGGAGGCCCAGCTGAGGCTGTCCTCCCAAAGTGGCGGGGACGTACTTTGGAGCATGACCCCCCTAAAGGCCTGCATTCTGGTGGTGGCTTACATGGACCTTGATGGGTGTTTGAGGGTAGCACAGCAGCCACAAGGGGATGAGTACAGGGCATATTCCTGCCAGTCACATAGCCAAGTTGATGTGTTAAGTTCTGCCATCTCCCTCTGATGAATAGGGATGGGCCATGTGGGACAAAAGATGAGTAACTGTTTGTGAAGGTATTGAATTTGGTGTATACTGATGTGCCTTGCCTAATAGCTTAGGGACGCAGGACGCAACCGAGTACACTCCACCAAAACATTGTTCTGCAGGGACAACACTTGGGTGTGTATGGTGATCAATCAAGTAATGTTTTTGTTGTAGTAGGTCTATATTCTATGCAACAGACCACTACTCCTCAGTGTTGCAGCCCAAAGAAAAAGAAGTGAGGGATCACTGTCCTCAGCCATGTGTCTGGTCAAGTGAGTAAATTATCATCTGCCCCCAAGAGACCACTTGTCTTCAGTGTGTAATGAGTGTTGGTGCCTCACTACTGTCTGTCATGTGAAGGTGGCCATCACACATGTAACAGAGCATACAACGCGTTTTTGTGCAGCTACAGATCCATATGTTTCCTTTGTAAGTGGGTAATGTCCATTGACATGATTTATGTGCCATCACTGTCACCAACATTCCTTGTGGCTACGTATCCCCTTTACTTTTGACAAAATGTATACACTGATGTTTCATACATGGTCTTTCCATGTTCACTGGATATTTTTGGCATTCCCCACATATATGTGCATGCTAACCTGTGTTTGGACTTGGATATATGTAATGGGGCTAAATTTCACTTGTTGCAACAGACAGGAGTGTGCCACCATTGATTGTTGTCTCACACATATCCTCACCCATCCTAGCATGTCATTTGGCATGTACATATGCAGTATCAATGAGGGACAAAGTAGGTAGGCCTACAGTTTTTACATACAATGTGCATTTCCACGCTATTGATGTGGCATCATGTAGCAAGGTGCTCTGTACATCTGTAATGGGCAAGGTGTGTTACCTGACTGTTGGCATGCATCATGGAGTGACTTGCAGTTATGTAGAAAACAGATGTGGTTGTGTACAACCATTCAGCCACAGAAATCTGGGTTTGCAGTAAAAATGGAGGCGGTGAAGTAGCTCCCCATTGGGCAAAATGTTGAGGGCCTTCTACATGTACGTGAAAATCCCCAGTCCTCTCCAACATACATAGGACTATTTGCTTCCACTGATCCAATCAGAGTATGTCATTGTAAGGTGTGCCAAAGAGGAGAGGTGATTTCCCTGGGGCTAGATGATTAATTATGTTGTGGATTTCTAAACATATCTCCAGATAATTTGCCCATGTTGTCTATAGTGTACATTTCCATGCCAAATGTGTTGTATACATTTGTAAGACCTCCGTGACTCAATTAAGACATTTTACACATGGTGAAGTATGCATTATTGCTATGTTTCTAGTGTGACATGAGTATTTTCATGTCGCTTTCTTCAGACTAATGTACTACAGTCAGCAACATAGCAGGATTTTGGAGCATCCTTTCTGGGTGTTGCAGTATTTCGTATGTGATAAGGAGATGTATGCATGACTTTGAGTGGGTTCTGGGGGAATTAACTTGGCATTGTCCTACTATTGTTTGATAACAGGTAACAGAGGAATGCTCCATGAGGCAAATCCATGAATGTGACGAGGTCTCCTGCTAGTTCAATGGTTACTGCATTGCAAAACTTCACCCATGTAATTGAAGTTGTCTGGGATTTTGATTTTTCTGTAGGCAACTGTTGACAGTTCATGTGGCATGCATGCATATGGTGTGGTATATGTAGGAGCCAATTTGATATAGTTTGTTGCTGGGGCCTACTTGACGTAAGGACAATGTTGGCTAATCACAGCTGTGTGATCAGGAATATGTAATGACCCTTTTTCTCTTTGTATTTGCTGTAGCATCTCAGGCAAGCAAGGGAGACAGGGCAGATACAAGTGTGGAAGCATCTGGCTATGGTACCTCCTGTCATGACACCACTGACACAGAGGGACCCAATTGTCTTGAGGGTGTGCTGAGTACCACAAAGGACACAGGTTGTCATTTTCGGTTTCTACCTCCAGTGGCCACTCTCTAGTGGTGGTGTACCCATCAGGACTTGAACCTGTATCATCCTTCTCTGCCACCCCCGGTACTATCACCATCCTCCCTGTTGCTCCGCACCCAGTTGGCTGTGCCTGCTCACCCAAGAGGGTGGGGGCGTCTCGTTCACCTCAGGCTTCTCACCCCCAGCCCCTGTTACCTCTGCTGCCCTGAGCAAGGAGGCTATTGACCTCCTGAGGAGTATCTCTGTGGGGCAGACTCTCATTGTGTATGCCATCCAGGGGTTGACAAGCCATCCTTAGCAGACAAACGAGTACTTGGAAGGCATTCATAGTGACATGCCTGGCCTACAGAGATCTTTTCAGGCTCTGGCCTCCTTACTGACGGCAGCCATAGACCCCAATGTTCTTCCCCCCTCCACCTCTCTCTTCCCACATCAAATTACCTATTCTCTTACCAGTCCCAAGCAAACAGTCGCATCCTCATTCACCTACCTCAAAACACACAAGCAGCACACATAGTCACAAACACCACACGACACACCGGCACACAGACAATCAACAGTCACCCACAAACACCACATCAGCTACCATTTCAACAAACACCACCAGTGACACACTCACAACAGCCACCATACCCACAGACACCATCATAACAGCCAGTGACTCACCTGCCACACCCATTATATTCCCTGACAACAGCTCACAATCCATAGACCCACACAACTCAGACACCATACCCCCAGATGCCACTACAACACCCACAGACACATCCACTACATCCACCATAATGCCAGGCCCCACCCCAACACTCACAGACACATCCACAACATTAACCATACCCACAGACACCACCACAACAGACACACACATCCACCACTCCCACATCACCCAGCACCTCCACCTCACAGTCCCCCAAGACACGCAAACGAACACATTCACACATGCAACAGACACCACCCAAACACAAGCATACCTCACACATACACACACACACCCGAGGCATCTACACCCACAGACAAGCCCACCACTCCCTCAACCTCCAAATTTCCAACCCCTTTTGATGACCCTCCCCATTTTTCCTAGAAGAGATTCCTCTTTGAGCTTGCCCTTTCCCCTGTTCCCTTCACCCCCTCTCAAACCCAGGAGGCCTCCACCGACATCCTAACCCATCCCTTCCACATCAAAGTCTTCCCCATCACACCTGCCCCCCCTGCACACATACCCCTCCCCAAAGAATAAGCCCACCCCTCCAAAAAAGCCCATTCCCCCAAACCCACCCATCCCAAATCTGACCCCACCCCACCCCACCCAAGCATGATCCCTGAGGTGCCTGCCTGCCCACTTGATGCCCCATTCTTTGGAGGCTCCCTGGCAGTAATAGGAGTCAAAGTTGGGCACAGTACTGTGTATATGCTCATTTGGACTTGCCAAGGGCCTTTGCCCTCCAGCATTTTGGTTAGAATAAACCCAGGTTGTTGTTTTGTTGGGGATACATTTGTCCAGGCATTACGTTTCTACCTTTTTGTTGTTCCTGAGTAACTTGTGTTATATGCATACAATTGTGTGCATTTCACCATGATTGCTGATCCATTTGCTGTTATTTGCAATATCTGACTTTGTGGCCATTGCTGGGATCACCCAAGACAAGGGTAGATGGATATGTGTTTGTTGATCCAATTAGAGTGCAACTGCATTGTGTTATGCTTGCTCTGGTAAGTATTACATCTTGTATTAGCCAATGTCAGTATGTATGGTGTTAGATTTGTCCCCCTGATATGGGTTGTACATTCGTCTCAGATGTGGAGCTGGAGTTTTGTATGTCCACACATGGAGGGTGTTCACTTGTGCTAGCTTTCTTTGCATTTGACTGACCATGTGTCCATTTTTATGTGTGTGCCTTGCAGCTACTTCATCTAAGTGTATGGCCCATGCTGTTGCTGTTGTATGTCTTTCTTGACTTGCACTTACACATTTGGCAGATAGGCATGTCACTTGGCTCAAATATTGATTGTTCCTGAGATTCACGAAGGGCCGGTTTCTGTGCAAACTGTGTTTTGGGGTCATGTGCAAAGTGAAATGTGTCCCAGGGCAGCACCCTTCCAGGAGTGCTCCTGGTGCCTCTATCCCTATTGTGCATGTATTGTTTGCATTTTGAGATTAAGATATTTGTTTCACTAAGTATTGTGCATCCCATTGACATTACATTGTGGTGCAATATTGGTGATGTGTGGGTCCATCACAGCAATGTTTGATTGGAAGAGATTTGTGTTCTATGTCACATCTATATATATGTGTCTTCGTTCTGATGACAGTCCAAGGCATGTGGAAATGTGAGCTTGTCAGTTGAATTGGTAGATGTTATGTTGCTGTGGTGTGTGCTGTGGTGTGACACAATGTTCTGTACACTTCACTGTCCCTATGCTTAAGATGAGCAGATGTGTGTTTTTGGGGAGAGTGGCAGTGCAGTGCCAATGACTTGCCTAAAGGGGGCATTTAGGGAGCTCCCTAACACCAGAGCTTTCTCTTATCTGGGTCTGTTCTTTGATCTCTCCCTGTGTTGGCGTCCCCTAGTGACTGGGAGGAAGGAGGAGTTTATTATGGCTAACACAGATGTGTTTAGCTTTGCCTCTCGCTTAGTGGAAAGACCACTCAAGGCCTTATTGCAGATATTTCAGGCAAAATGATAGTCTATGGGAATGGCCATTGAAACTCTTTCCTAAGCCGTTTACTATGTATGCTAATATTTTCTGTTTATGAGGAATTGAATGTAGGTTATATAGCGGATGTAACAGCTTTTTGGCCTCTCTCCCTAGGGCTAGACATCTGGACAAGGCCCTCTGCCACACTGAACAAGGAGGTTTTAAAAGGTTGCATGTCACATGACTGGTCACTTCACATTCCATGGATCAAGTACATTATGGGTCTTTCCCAGAGCCTGGGAAGGAGTGAGTTGTTCAGCTCTCCTGAAGGGATCACTGGACCTGATCGTAAATGGGCAAAGGACATTCTTTTCCAGTTGATATCTAGCTCTAGGGAGGAGGCTGACCTTTTGAAACCCCAAGTGCATGCCCATTATTTGCTGCAGACTGATCCTTTAATTGAACCGTATCTTCTAATGGTAAAAAGCACACATGAGCGTTTTCTGTTAACTAGATTTAGGTTTGATCGTTTTCACCTTTTGCTAGCTTTTCCATGGGCAAGGCATTTGGGTCATTCACTTGAGCCTTGTGGCTGTGATAATCTGTCCCCGCAGGATACTCTGCTATACATTGCATATACTCCCTCACCAGTACATATGCCTGAATCAACGTCACACACAACCCCTAAAGCACATGGCTGGTCCATTGGACTCACCTGCTCCTCTGGTGCCCCATATGGCTGTTCATAGAGGGGTAGGACCTCCTCCACCAGCTTCTCCAGTTCTTCTGGGGTGAAGGCAGGGGCCCTATCACCTGCAGAATGTGGCATGATGGGTCCCAGAGGCATTACACAGTAGCTCACGTTATGGAGATCTTGCTAGCAACAGTGTCAGGTGTCAAGTGACCAAACTACAGAAAATGGCTGTCATGGACCCAACATATAGGACCACCACCATCGGCCCCCGTATGCCACAGGCAGCAATGTTAACAGATGACAAGTTGCACCACGGTTGCGACTGCCTACCACCATGACGACTTCTGCCACTGAACATAGGTCACTTCCAATTGTCCACTACAGCAGGACAGGCTGCTGCCATTTTGTGGAAATTTAATCACTGGATGAGCCTCATTAAGAGCACCATACACATACTTGCCCAAATGGCGTGTAACCCTATGTTGTGCCATCATGGTAGTGCTTCAAATTGTGACATTCTTGACACAATGGTGTGCTGTGGCTGTACAATTGTTGATAGCTATGTTCCGATACTCGGAGGCACATAGATGAGGGCTATATTTTGGTAGAATCCAATTATAAATGTGTGATCACTGCGGGACAGCTCAGTCAGCCACACATGTTCAATTACACATGTGGCATATGTCCTATACAATGTACATGTAAACCAATATGCAGTGATGAGGGTGTAACATGCGCATAACCATGGTTGTTATTGTATATGTCTGCAGTGCAATGGATCCCCTATAGTGTTAGGTGTGACTAATATACTGTGTGGCGCTTACATGTGCCTACTGCTTTACTCATTGTACATTCTCTCCTCTCAACATAGATATTTTGCCATGAGGAGATGAAGACAACCAACAGTGTACCATCTACTAGTTGACCCTGTAACCATGGAAGACAGGCTTGTAGTCCAGACATATCGTCTGAATCGTCAGACCATCATGGATCTATGTACACAGTTGGAGCCAGATCGCTTGCCAGCCATACACAATTCCTGTTGCATCCCTTCCATTGTACAAGTCTTGTCAGTTGCACAGTACCTGGCCCCAGGCTCTTTTCAGAACACCGTGGCCTTAACATCAGGGATCTCTCATCCCATGACAGTCTTGTCTTGAAGGATGTACTCTGTGCTTTGTTAAAGAACCTGGACAGCTACATCAGGTTCCCCCAACGTGTGGACTTTCCCCATGTGAAAGCAGACTTTTATGATATGGGTCACAATTCTCATGTGATAGGGGCCATTGATGATTTCCATGTAGCCCTGGTCCCTCACAGTGCCAATGAACAGGTGTATAGGAACAGGAAGAACTACCACTCCCTAAATGTTCAGGTCCTGTGTCTGGCAGCCAAGTACATCTCACAAGTGACAGCCAAGTTTCCAGGATCGGTGCATGACTCCTGCATTTTATAGAACAGCAATGTTCCACACATGATGGTATGACTACACACTGAGGGGGGGTAACTTCTTGATATGTATGCAAATGAAGGCATTTCACTATTATGGCACCTGTCATCACATTCCAGCCAGTCACTGTACCTAATATTTCACAGGTCCCACATTTGTGCACACAGGTGACTCTGGCTATACAAACCTTCCTTGGCTGTTGACACCAGTGAGGTGCCCTGCCACGGAAGGGGAACTCCGTTTCAATGAGGCCCATGGGAGAACAAGGCATGTAATTGAGTGCACTTTCAGCCTCCTGAAGGCAAGATTCAGGTGCCTGAATCTATCTGGAGGTGCCCTCCTCTACTCGCCCCAAAAGGTATGCCAAATCATTGTTGCCTGCTGCATTCTCCACAATGTAGCCCTGAGACGTCAGATACCATTGCTAGCTGATGAGGATGAGGCAGCTGGATGAGTGGCTGGATATGCTGAAATGGCAAGTGATGAGGAGCCGGAGGAAAAAGGTGCAGCAGACTCTAGGACAGAGCTCATCAATCAGTACTTCCAGTGACATACAGGTATGTAGAGTGGGGGTTTTCAATTCTTGAATGTCAACATTCAGAGGTGGATTGCTGACTATAGTCCTCCTAACATGATTCCTCAGTGGGGGTGTAATGCGGTCCTATCCCTTTGTGTGAGTTCTGAAAGCTGAGTGATAGAATGTAAGGTGCACAGTAACAGTGGCTCAGTTCTAACATGAGTGTTCACTACAGTAACCTACATTCACTTCTCAAATGGACAGACCAGTATTGAGCTATGTTTGCTGCATTCTCCTGTTCTCGTGTCATTCCAACCACTGACTGTGATTTTTAATCTGTGCCTCTGCTACCTATAGCTTGAGGCATTCATAGTAATTAACAATTGCTAAATGATTGCAGACACGAGGGTTGTTCATGACAGGTGGCAGGTAAGTGATTTGTGTGAATAGTCAGTGACTGGTGATGTGTGGTAACCTCTGGGAGGGGCCTGCTTAGGAGGTATTCTACACTGGGCACAACATCTATGACCTGCATATGTGCTTTGTGTGACACCATGCCTTTCAGCCTGATGGTACTCTCTGTCATGGTTTTTTTGCAGGTTGGAATACTGACTATATTCTTCTGTGGCCCTGGATTTCCACCTTTCTGACATGTTTCCTGGGACATATCTGTTCTTTTTTGTCTCCTGCTGAGGAATCCTCCCTCTGCTGTCCATTACACTGCCTGTTCAATGTAGGGGGGCATCACCAGACCACAGTTGGCAAGCATGACAATGTTTGATGTTTTAGTAAAGCCACATACACAGTAGCTGTGTTAAGTGGTGATTTATTGTTCATATCATAATATTGAAAATAAACATAAAGGTGCATCGATTGACATTAAGGTGATGAGTGAGGTCATGGTAGACGGAATCAGAATAGCAGATACAGAAGTTGGTTGCACAGGTCCATTGTCCAAGTGCCATGTGAAAATGTAGTCATGTCTCTGAGCAGTCAACAGGGTGAGTCAGTAGCATTCAAGGGAGAGAAATCACATGAGGTTCACTTCCTGGCAGTGGGTTTGGTCTTGGCATCTGCTCCATCTGGATGTCTGGGTGGACATCCATGTTTGCGGGGGTACTTCTGCTATAGAGGGAGGGGTGTCTGAGGCCTATGGTCCCCCTCCTCCATTCCACTAACTGCTGCTAACGTAGATGGGCAGATGTAAGGTTGCTAGTGGAAGGGGTCTGATGGTGGGTTGAGGAACCACACAGGGTGGTGTTACATGTACAGTGCCTTAACATGATTCCCAGCTATGACAATGACAGATGCTGCACAGCATTACTTTGGTGGTACCTACTAGTCTGTGACATGTGTTCCATACTCCATTTTGGGTGCTGTCATTCAGGTCTGGTACATATAGCACTGCGGATGGGTTTAGGTACTGCCTGATTCTTCACATGACTGTTCAGCACAGTTACCTAGTGAATAGTCAGGCTTGCTAGATGTCACATGAAACGGATGGACATTGCACCATGGTGTAACAGTGGGAGGACAGTATGTGAGTATGAAAGTTTAAATGTCCTGTCTCTGCATGTTCTGCATGTGCATGGAGTCTGCCATCTTACTTTCTATACCATGGTCAATCCATTTTAGGATTGGAGATCTAGATACGTGGCCATTTGGATTTCTCACAGAGCTGTAGCTGTGTTTAGCCTTGGTTGCCATTGTGGGGTGCCAATGCATTGCTGTTATTTCCATGTTGTGGTCCTCAGTCGTACCATGTAGTTGGTGTAGCTCGTGCAATAGTCATACATGCAAGAGATGTTATGTGATGTGCACATTCCAGGGTTTCATCTAGATGGGCTAGTGCATTGTGAGAGTCATAGTGATGGTATTAGTCAATGCTATCCGTGCCTTTGCCAAGGGCTGTGTGGGCAGCTGGTTTGGGTGGAGGTGTGGCATGCAGGAGAGGGGCATTAGGTGAATAGGTGGGAGGTGTAGTGAGACATACAGGGAATTGGGGAGTATTTGGGTGGTGAGGAAGCATAAAGGACACTACAAATGTGTGACTTGGAAGTTGTGGGTACTTACCAGAGTCCAGTCCCCCAGGTATTCCAGTCATGCCCTCGGGATGCAGGATGTCCAAAACCTTCTCCTCCCAAGATGTGAACTGTGGAGAAGGAGGTAGGGACATCCGTCAGTCTTGTGCACGGCAATCTGGTGTCCTGATGCCATGGAACATACATTCCCCCGTAGGTCGTTCCACCTCTTGCTGATGTTGTCCCTTGTGCGTGGAAAGTTGCCTACTGAGTTGACCCTGTTGACGATTCTTTGCCACAACTCCATTTTCTTGGCAATCCAGGTTTGTGGGACGTGTGCTCCAAACAGTTGTGGCTCTACCCTGACAATTTCATCCACCATGACCCTCAACTCGTCATCTGTGAACTGTGGGTGCTTTTGTGGGGACATGGTTGTGGTTGTGGGAGGGGGTGTTGTGTGTGTGTAAGGGTGCAGTGTTGGGTGATTGATGTGGTGTGGGGAGTGTGTTGTGTGTGATGGACGCTTGTCGTGATTTGTGTGTGCTCGTTATGTGTGTTGCATGTTAGTTGTGCTGGTGTGTGGTGTGTGATGTGTGTTGTGTGTTAGTTGTGCTGGTGTGTGATGCATGTGGTGTGTGTGCCTATGGTGTAAGTGTGCTCTCTCTCTCTGGTTGCCTGTTCTTGGTGTATGTGAATGTCGTTTTTGTTGCAATGGATTGTGGGTTGTGTTGGAGTGTGTTTTATAGTGCAGTGAGTAGGTGTGTCTGGTGTGTAGATGTATGTGAGGTGTGAGGTATTCAAATTGTCCACAGTGGTGTTGTGTTCTCACATTAGTGGGTTCTGATCGTGGCGGTTCGCACCGCCAATGGTTTTCCGCCATGGAAGAACCACTGTGGTGATTTGTAGCTCATAATCTGGTGGGCGGATTTTAGTCAGCTGGGCGGTGCTGCTGGTAGAACCGCTTCTTTCCCACCCCCCAGTGTCCTGGCGGTCTTGTAATTTTGGCTGTTTTTTGCCAGCCTTCAATGTCCTGGCGGTCTTGGAATTTTGGCTGTTTTTTCCAGCCTTCAATGTGTGACTTTTAATACGGCGGTCGGATGACTGCGAACATGGTGGTCTTTTGGCGGCCGCCATTGTAGCGGTCTTCTGAAAAGACGGCCAAAGTCGTAATGAGGCCCATTGTTTTCTTTGTGGGATGTTTCTTAAAAGCTGTTATGAGTGTGAGGAAAACCTATGAGTGATTAATTTTGATTTGCTGTATGTTAATGGTCGTTTCTTACATGTGGTGCCGTTTTATCAGAAACTTTTATGATTTGAATTTTAATGATGTAATGGATATATTTTAGCTTTGGATAATGTGATGGATATTAGGTTGCTTTGCTCTCATGGTTTGCAAAAATTAACCAAATAAAGCATGTTTTGATTTGATTTGATTTGATTTGAATTATCTAGTAATTTAGGTTTGTTTGTCAGCATATGCCTGTGGGTGGTTGGTGATGGGAACTTCAAGAGTCCAGGCTTATATTAAAAAATCAATATGTTTGTCTATTTCTGATGATATTAGGGTCAACAATATTTTTTTCTGATATTTGTGTACTTATCATTGTAAGTATAGGAGCACAATATTGTGGTAAACAATATTTTTGATTCAATATTTTTGTCAACAATATTGTTTGCCACAGTATTGTGTTAGCGATCCATATGATACACCTGCTGACAATTTCTGTAGTTCCAAATTGTTTTTTCTGGAATGAAACAGAATATTTCCCTGGGCTGAAAAATGATTAGAGCATTGTTTGCCAATTTCTGAGACTACGTAGGAATTGTTCCTCCGTACATTCGTTTGAAGCTCAGGCATGTGAATTGAAAAAGAAACTCCAACATCGATGTTATCCCACTAAGATTATCAATCCATCCTATAAACGAGCCAGAAACAATCACAGAGAGGCACTCCTGGAATCTACTATGCGGGAGGAACAAACACGACTTACTTGTGTTTCAACATACACTCCCCTATCCAATACTGTTAAAAAACTCATTAACAAAAGGTGGCATATTCTACTGAGTGGGGGATCACAGATCGCCAAACCCCTGTTTGCATTTAAGAGATCTTCCAACATCAGGGACTTAGTTCTTCATACACGACCACGCAGACAGGATGTTTCCGCAGACCAGCCCACATTATGGAATCTCCCTCCGGTCTCCGGACACTACCCGTGTGGTTCATGTAACATTTGTTCCCTGACTAAACGGGTGGACAGTCTACAGTTGAAACATTTTGGAGCCTGGCACTTGACAAAACACACCAACTGTAACACACGTCACTGTATATATTTGATCACACGCCCATGTGACTTACAATATGTAGGGATGACAACGAGACCAGTCAAGTTAAGAATCAATGAACACCGTAGTAACATTAGATGTGCTCGGATTACGACTAAATTAAGTTCACACTTTCTAGAAGCCAGACATGGCCCTAATGATATGTGGTGGACTGTTCTACAAGTACCTAGACATAATGAAAATTACCCTAAATATCTGTTCAGGACTGAACAGCGGTGGATTTTTCGACTTAAAACAGCTAGTGAGGGTCTCAACGATGATATTCCTTGGTGGACCCTGTCTCCTTAGTCTCCGTGACTGACTCGTTTAGATATTATTTGTCCTTGGCACCACACTCATGTCCCAATATGGAGGTGTAACACTTGACCCCATAATAACATTCGGGTTGATGGCTTCTCACATAATGTTATAACATGCCGGTTTCGTTAGCAGTCCCTTCTCTGCTTTGATGATATTATAGGGGGACTAATGAAAGGACAGAGTCTTGCAACACTAGACTGATGATCATATATCCTAATATTACAGGGTCACTGTATTTAGATTCCTTTTGACGATCCAGCCTCCGTTCCAAGATGGCCGCCGTTACCAAACCTCTTTTTAGTCCTTCGTCGGTGTCTTTGCACTAGACACCGACGTGACGTATTCAGGGCTAATTGCCTGATCAACATTTCACTTTAAAATGCCTCCCGAGCGCGCGTTGCCTTTGTTGTGAGGCACGCGACCTCGGGTAGGCACACAGCAGACCACCAACGGAGTCGAAGTAAGTGAGCGTTTCGTGTGCTGGGCTCATTTTTTTCAGTTCGATTGATTTTTTTAGACTGTCACCGAACGATCGGCTAGCGCGTGTTCAGTTTCTCTGAACTAGCGCGTAGTCCCTGGCAACATTTTTGACTATGCTGAACTCCAGCAATAACCCTTTACTTAGCGTCTGCTGTCAGCGTTTTCTGCCAGATTCAAATTATGGGCCACAATCTTATACGATTAGGAGCTGGGTGGTCACTTTCATGTTTGGTGGTTTCATCAGTGTGGACCCACAGACTTCGGGCAAATTTTACACTTTGTGTTTTTTGTGTACTATTAGAGCTTGTGGACATACAATTATAAGAGGCAATATTACATATATTTTTTTAGACATGGAATCGTTTCTTATTCATTAATTCTAATTTGATGACCTTGTGTAAATATCATTCTAATCAGTTGCTGATGTCTCAGTTTTATTTGATTACATATTTTACTAAAATTTTTCATATTTAGTGAACTCACCTTGGTTATGAGGCTTTACGCGTCCCTATGATGCCCTGTCTTTACATGGGATGGTAAGCCTTCTATTATGTTTTCCTTTTTCACCTTATTTTTTCTTTGGGACTTGATTTCAATCACATTCACTACTCTCTAGCAAGACACCAATGAATGTCTTCCTGCTGTACTTTGTCTTATATATGTGTTTTGTCTCTTATGCAGGGCGACCTACAACTAGACTGACTGTGACGACTGGTCCACAGACTGTAAGTGACCTCCCAGCATTTACGGTTTTTGTTTTGTTTTTTGATTTTTGTTTATTAAGGAGAAGTTACAACTAAACGGTCCTGATGAAGCGCCAGTGGATCAATTTCTTACCGAGTAGGCGCGAAACATGTCGACCCAGCGTTAGGAGTGAATACTCTCTCCTCCTTCTCTTGTTTTAGGAGTATAGGAGACATTATTCCCTTGATACTCCTTCACTTATTTTTAATCTTGGCCTGACCCTTACTATAAACATTAAATCTAGTCATTAGGTGTTCAGAGCCAATTTTATATACCCTTCACTCTCCTTTCCTCCTCTGTCAGCACGTCCTGCGGACCTAATTTGATCTGCAGAACCGTTTTCCGGTTGAAGAGCCACCACCTCTTGTGTGGTGGCCCGTCAGACGTTGCAGTGCCGGTCTGGCGAGGAGTTAGCCCGATGATGATGCCTAGCATCCTATTGTGATGCTTGAGGGCACTCCTACAACATCTTCTTTTCGTCCTCATTGACAATATTCTTGTTTTGGAACAGTGTACACAATTTTTATTAATTGTTTGCTAAATACAACAGACTTCAATATTATGTGATAGATTCCATGGCTCTGATTTATTCAATGTAAATGCTCATTAATATTGTATACTTCATCTGCACCACCATCAATCTTATACTCATTCAAATTATTGTTTAGTGCTGTAAATCCTAATATACAGCGAGCATTCCAAGTGTGCTGGGCAGTGGGACCCTGCACTTCCCATGCCAAGTGCATGGGCAGTGCAGGAGTCCCCTGTGGCCCCCTGTACCTGTTCTCCACCAGCCTTTTCATGGTGTTGTAAACACCATGAAAAGGCTGGTGGAGAACCAGGTCGTAATCAGCAGGGTGGCGCTGACTTCATCGCCACCTTGGCTGATTCTGACCTCCACCACCGTCAACACCGTCAACCCGTCGAGATCAAAGATTGTGGCGGAGATGGCAGTAGGTTGATGGGGCTGCCCGCCAACCTCTTAATGTGGTGGTCAGACCGTCACAACAGCGGCAGCCCGACAGACACACTCGTAATCAGACCCTTTGGAATCTTCAATCTAATGACTTTAAAAATCAAGCAAGTACAATGTAAGAATTACCAATACTAAATGAAGAAATCCTGAAATAATATTCAAGTTCAACTCCATTCTTAAATGAATGTTGTCATACAACACTTCTCTTGCTCCAGACATGTCTTTTGTTGACTTCAAAGAATAAGAGGTAACACACACTCCAAACTACTAAGCAGCAACTCTGTCTCCCAGTGGTCGATCAGAGACACTATGGCCCATAAGATACTTATAATCTATGCATTCAGGATGATCGCTACCATATACAAGTCTTTCAAGTGTCCTATGGCTCTTTTGGATATGTAGTCCTTCTAGCCGTCACTCAAGTGTTTAATGTAGTGCATCCACATAAGACAACATCTTGACACTTTAGCAAATGAGCAGACAGCACGTTCAACAACTGGATGCATTTACAACTGGATGCCTTGCTTGTAGTACAATCTGCTTTATTGACTTCTTGCAAAAAAATCTCAAAGGGTGCTAACATTTAGATCAGGCACTCTATTAGCACCCATTTTTCAACATCAGTTGACGGTAGTACACCTTTTTCTTTATAGAGCATACTCCGTTATGGACTAGTACTGCTCAAACAAGCAAAGCTGCATGTAGAAGGTAGATTTTCAATGGTTTGGATCTGCCTGTATAATTACTTTTACTTTACTAGCTTGTGTAAGCAATTTCAAGTACTTGCAGGAGTTGAAAGAATTGCAAAAATGTGTGCAAATCTTTGAACTTGTAACTAGTAAGTTGTGGACTATTTCTTCCTTTTTTAGAAAGTCCTGGATAATCATGTAGCTGTGGTTTTTTTCTGTTGCAGACATTGCAAGGAATGCAAATATAGTAAAACTTGCCTCAAAGTAGGTGATGAGAATGGGCATTGGACGTATCAAATTCGAGGACACTTTAACTGCAATACAGACTTCTGTGTTTATTGTTTGATGTGCCCGTGTGGGAAACTGTATGTGGGCAGCACATTACATAAGGCTGAAAAGAGGGTTCTTGAACACATCCGAACAATTCGCAATTTTGATCGAACATACCCAGTGGCAAGGCATTTCCATGACAAACATAATGGGGTTGAGAGGTTGTTGAGTTTTGCAGTCATTGATCAGATCAAACCCAGTATTAGGGGAGGTAATAGAGAGAAGATGAGGATTTTGGAATCAAAATTGATTATTAGACTCAACACCCTGAGCTCTGGGCGTTTAAATTCAAGTGAGGAAATGAATGTGCATTTAGGTTAATTGAAGCTGCTGGACATGTGTATATATATATTTTTCGGCAGTCATTTTAATCACATTTCATTTTTTGATAGATGTGACATTGTGGGTGGTGTTTTGACATGTGGTATGGAGTAAGAGGCACATATTTGTACACATGCATAGGATTTGTTGAATATCAATGTAGGGCTGTCAAGGTATACTCGTATACTAAAGTGCATTTATGTGTTTAGGAATACAATGTTATCCGATATATATCATACTTTACAGTCTTGGATTATCTTTTGATATTTATAGCATTTAAAATATTTGAATATTTAATATTTAATATGAAGGTCAGTCAAATGATTATAATTATTCAAAGGTCAATGAGAGAAACCAATGTGGATATTTTAGGAATAGAATGTTATCCAGTGAACATTATGTTCTTTTAAAAATTGTTTAGGACCATTTTGGTAATTAATAATATTTAATATTTAATATTTTATATTTATATTTAATATCACATATTTAATGAATGCAAAAAATTGTCTTGACCATTTGGGTTACTAATGATATTTAATATTTAATATTGTATATGCAATATGTAGGCTATTTGGAGGATTATATAGGAATTTAATTAATGTACAAAGAGAGTAAATGATGTGGATAATTTTGTAATTGTAAGATCAATTTTGGTACAGCTTATGGGCTATTTTAGACATTCCAAGATGGTGCTGACATTTGCACACTATGTGGTAGCTGGGTGGTCTGAAAGTCCTTCTTTTATTTTTGTCCTTATGTGCATGTTGGGTGTGGTATATAGTTGGTTTGTGAGACACTCTCAATTGTAACGTGAACAAGGCTACGGCTGAAACGCGTTGTTCTGGGAGGAAGCATTGGTGAATAAAGTCTTTTGGACCTCCACTTGGTGTCCGGGAACTCTCTGCATGTAACAGGAGGATTGTTGGTAATAATATGTGGATGGCTAGGTCCACGCCTGGACCGCTACTGAAATAGCAGCCTCGGATGTCTGGCAAAGTTGGTGTTTTATATATATATATAGATATATAGTATAACTAGTAAAATATTTCTAGTTGTATCCATAATATATATATATATATATATATATATATATATATATATATATATATATACAGTAATACATTTTAAATATTGATAAAATTTATATAATGTGAAAATATTTGTATTAAATATATATAAATAAAATACTTCACTTCAACACATTACATGTATGAGTAACCCCATGAATATAGTAAAATTTTTAAACTTGTAATAAAAAAAACAGTATTTATATATGTGTGTGTGTGTATTAAAAAACTAAAAAACAATTAATTTACATGATCATGGCTCATTAAAAAAATAATTATCAATTAATAAATAATTGTTATACAATTATAATTTCCAACTATGTATCCCTACAAACCTAGAGGTCGGCACTAAAATATTTCTAAAAAAACTATTCCATAACTTACACATTTAATATAAATAAATTAATTGACAATTAATTATAATTGGTAATTAATTGTTACTCAATTAACTTCCCAGCCTGGACCTCTACTAATCTAGCACCTCACAACTAAAATACAATTAAATTAAATAAGTGTTCCAAAATTTACATATTACAAATTCAATTACATAATTAATTTACAAATAGTAGTTAATAGTTAATTAATTATTATTAAATTAACTTTCCACCTCTATACCTGTACAAACCTAGCACCCCGCAATTGAAATATAAGTAAAATAAATCAGTATTCCATATTTCACATTTGTAAAAATCAATTGAATAATTGATGAACAATTCATAATAAATTGTTAATTAATATTTTCATAACTTCCCCCATTCCACTACTAACCTAGCAGCCCACAACTAACATATATATAAAATAAATAAGTATTGCATAAATTACATAATAAAAAATCAATTAACTAGTTAACAATTAATCATTAACTGTTACTTTATTAGCCGTTAACTACATTCCCACTCTTTATTCCTACAAGCAGCCCATAAATAACATATAACAAAAAAATAAGTATTACATAAATTAGATAATAAATAGCAATCATATAATTAAAAACGTTAATTAATTCTTAATTAGTTATTACCTAATTAATTTCCCACTCTATCCCCCTACAACCCAACAGCCAACTACAACATTATAAATTACTATTAAAATGAATAAAAAATCTAAATTACTTAAAATTACAAGCTATATTTAAAAGTAACACATAACATTAATATAACAAATAAACACATTAAAATAATTATGAAATGATATTTATAATCACTATATTAGTAAAAACTATGTAAAAAATATATTTTATTTACAATATTACTTACCGCAAAAACATATATACCTCTCTCAATATATCCTCTGACTCATCCCAAACCTCATTCTACTACTACGAACTCCAAAATACCCCTTTCCAGACTCTTTCCTCCTCTATCCCTCCTTGGTTCACCCCAAACCTCTTTTTACTACCATAATCTCCCAAATAACCCTTTCTAAATTCTTCCCTCATGAATCTCTCCTTTGACTCATCCCAAACGTCATTTTGCTAGTATGATCTCCTTCAACTATTCCTAGAGACTCTTCTCTCCTGAACCTCTCCTTTTACTCATCCCAAACCTCATCTTAATACTGTGATCTCCCCAATAACACTTTCTAGACTATCCCATCTTCTATCCCTCCATTGTCCTATTCAATCGAACTAACAGACACAGCCTAAAATAGTTCGCATTTCCCACATTAATCTACCACTAATCATTTTTGGGTTCCGGAGTAGAGTGCCACTCACTGAAAAACACATTGACGACTCGTCAGGGGTAGAAAAAGCTATATAAATACAATTACAATTACAAGTACAGTATTCTTGTCAACAATATTTCTGCATCAGGATATTTGTGTGTCACAATATTTAACTTCTGATTTATCTGTCTCCTGATATTTTAAAACACTGTTTTGTCCAAACCCCTGTATACAAATACAGAGGTTAGGTGTTAAAGCCCATACTGTAGCTATACTTAAAGTCTTCTCCTGTTTTTTGTTTAATATCAAAGTCACTTCAGTGCAGATTAAACCTATCTCTATAACATGAACAGTAAAGCTATCCAGTGTTTTAAAGGTTGTTAGTGCAAGGCTGGAAATGGTTTCAGAGGAGTGAAGGCGCGCAATGCACCCCTTGGAGCTGGATTTCAAGTTTAATGCGTCTTTAGTGTAAGTTGGAAGAAACATTTTCCAATGTCATTTAAGCAACAGCTAATTTGGCTATCAGCTTACTCCTTTGTCGCATACTAATACCAGGCTGCAATGAGAGATTGTGGTATCTGAAGAGTACATCCTTGCCACTATACTGCTGTCTACTTTCATTTCTTTTCCACTACTCAATTTCCCCTTTCATATTAAATGGATAATTAATGAAGCCACTAAACTTGAAGATGAAAGATTTCCAATTTAAGAGTAAAGAAGCAATAGGGCACTGTTTCCATTATCTTGTAGTGAGCATGCTCATAGCTCCAGCAGTGTGTTGTAGTGCGGTGCCCAGGACTGGTGAAATAATCACCAGTGCAAGTCACATCTACTGCTACAAAACCAGCACCAGCAGCATCACTAGAAATATCCTTTGTGATGTGTAGATTTGAAAGTTCCGCAATTTACATGGAGCTCAAAGATAGAGGAAACTCAGAAGCAGTAAATGTCAATGATATATATAGAAAAGATTTTACTGGAATACGAATCTGGGCTGGACATTACTTTTTTTTTTCTGTGAACCCTGGATATCTTGAATTGTTTTGTTTTACCTTAGGATCAATGGATTTTAATGATGATCAATATAAGGATGTATTAAGCACATTGAAAAAATCTTTTGGAGCCCAATAATGTTGTAATTTTGGGACTGGAACACATGTTTAATAATTGTGATTAATATTGTGCATTATATTTGTCTATTTTAGCTTTGTATGTCTGATGGGGGGTCCTTATAAGTAGAATTGTCCCGATGATATCTATCTATAGGTTTTATTTGGTGAGTTTGATGTGAGAGCGGTGTGTATGGTATGGTTTATGGCTGTATCCGTTAGGGTGTACAATATTTAGATCCTATAATTTACGAGGAGTGATGTTATTAAGTATAAATTAGAAAATTAGTAAATAAAATGACAGTCTTTGAATACTGATGATTATATGACTAATGCTTGACTTATTCGTGTTTAATACGTCGAAGGATTCCACTTTTGTGGAACCATATTTGGAGGTGGGTTGCTTCCCTGTTTCTAGTTGGATGACCAAACAGAGTTCCCAATAGCTAAAGGCCCATTCATCTATTGGCATTGAAATAAAGGAAGAGTGGTTAGAACTATGCTGACAGCAATAAAACATTTAGTATGTCCTGTAGCCAGTGTATTCTCTGAGCAGGTGTTTAGGCAGCTGGGGCAAGTGTCACAATCAGAAGGACCACTCTGTCTCTTCAAAACATGAAAGTGTCATGGTTATCAGTATGTTTTTCAACCCTTTCAACCCATTAAGCGCTGCTGATTCCCATACTGTGTGAGACACTTTCATGAACCTTGGAGGGTGTCAGGTACCATCAAGGATGTCGGCTTTACTTGCTGAGGCACCCTGGACTCCAGGTTCTAGCGTTAGCTCTGAGACGGTGAGGCCTGTAACGTGCACCAAGCCCTATTAATTCCCCCACTATGTGGGACGCTATCACAAACTTTGGATGGCAGCATGTGCGGTCAAACATATTGGCTCTACTTGCTGGGACACCCTAGATTCTAACGCCCAGCATTACCCCTGCGAGGGAGGGGCTGTAATATGCATTAAGGGCCTGATTTGGAATTTGGCAGTTGGACCGCCAGACTACCATAATGGCGGCTGGCAAAAAACTGGCATGTTGGCTGACATACAGAACGCCATATTATGAGTTATACAGGCAGGAACATGAAAAGCCAGCCAAAAAAACAATACCGCCAGTACTTTGGAGGACAGGAAATAGGTGGTTCGACCAACAGCACCGACAGCCCGTCAACCAACCACTAAACCTATTACAAGTACAAAGTCTCAGTGGCGGTTCGCCAATGGCGATCCAAACCACGGCAGTTGCGGTGAACAAAGTAAAACACAACACCACATTGGATGGATTTGAAAACAACACAGCTGACACACATTGCCACACTCAACACACCTGCAAAGCACACTATAAAACACTCCCCTTCACAAACCACAATCCTTTGCAAGTACGCCAATCACTAAAGTCAGAGCGTATTAACGAAAAAGATAAAACCATAAAATAGGTACCCCTCCAACATTCACTAAGCACAAATCCCATACCGTCAACACACTCCTATCACACCCATTTGCACCTCTCCACTTCACTTACTCCTCCTCACTTGTTTATCTCCCACCACCCATCAATTTTTTAATTATCACCACATATCACCCAAGAAAAATCTCCGTTTCACGGAAGATGAGTTAAGAGGCATGGTGGAATAAATCACTAGAGTTGAGCCACATCTATTTGGACCTCAGGTCCAGAACACAACTCTAGCCAAGAAAATGGAAATGTGGGAAAGGATAGTCAACAGAGTGAATGCTGTAGGCTCCACTCCAAGAACAAGGGACAACATTAGGAAGAGGTGGAACAACCTCAGGGGGAAGGGCCGTTCCATGGCATCTAGGCGCCAGCTGCATGTCCAGAAGACTGGTGGTGGTCCCCCTACCTCCTCCCTTACAACTTACATCATGGGAGGAGAAGGTCCTGGCCATCGTGAATCCTAAGGGCTTGACAGGAATACTTGGGGGAGTAGAGTTGGATTGCAAGACATCGACACTAAAATATCACCAAAATGTATGGTCATGCATGCTCACTGATCGGCCTTTGCCAACTTCACTGTCAACCTATTCAACAGCCCAGTGTCCACCTGTCCATAGACCCCTGTCTGGCCTCCAACATGTGAATTAGAATCACCTTGGGCAACAGCATCTCTGTATAGTGTGGGTAGTACAGGGATTGATGGCACTAAAATTCCCAGCAAGCACTGTTCCACCACTACAAAAACATGGACAGTATATCCTACTCAAAATTGCCTTGTTTGGCAACTCCCCATTGGAATGTATATACCTGAGAGGATGGCATCTGTATAGTGTGTGGGTAGGACAGGCACTACCAGGAATGATAAGGCCAGGAGGCACTGCCACTGTCACTATACACAGCCACAACAGTGTGTTTCCTCTGCTCCAATGACCTTTTTCCCTCTACCCAGCCTTTAACTGACTGTACTCACCTGAGAGGATGACATCTGTATAGTGTGTGGGTAAGACAGGCACTGACAGGAATGCTAAGGCCAGGAGTCACTACTACTGTCACTATACTGAGCCACAACAGTGTCCTCTGCTCCAATGACCCTTCTCCCTCTACTCAGCTTTTCAACTATACTCACCTGGGAGGATGACATCTGTATAGTGTGCGGGTAGGACAGGCACTGACAGGAATGCTAAGGCCAGGAGGCACTGCTGCTGTCACTACACTCAGCCACAACAGTGTCCTCTGCTCTAATGACCCTTCTCACTCCATTCAGCCTCTGACTGTACTCACCTGAGATTATAACATCTGTATAGTGTGTGGGTAGGCCAGGCACTAGCAGGAATACTGAGGCCAGGAGGAACGGCTACTGTAACTACACTCAGGTGCTCATTCCGAGTTTGGCAGTCATCACCGAAGACCGCCGTGCAAACGGCAGCCGATACACCGCCAGTGATGGCGGAATGAAGCCAGCCTCATTACGAGTGACCAACACAACACCACCAAATTTAGACTGAAAAAACAACACCATCTGCCCAAATGACTGTATGAAGGAGGCGGCTGCACCACCACCACCACCATGCCGAGAAAATGCCATCCGCCAAATTCTGAGTCACAAATCACCATTGCGGAAACCAACACGGCTATAATCAATTGGCTGTCCAAACTGCAGCAGGAAAAAAAGTAGCCACCACCTCAGCAACACTGCATCAGATGGGATAACACTAATAGCAGCACCTGAAACACATACACACACCTATCCACAGCACTACAAAACACCCCCCCACTCATACCCAGAAACCTTTGCAACTAGTAACGCTGACAGAGCGAGAAAAAGGCACACTGAAAGGAGGCACTGCACCTAGATACTATCATACTTACCACGAATCACACAACACACCACTGCACACAAACACCGCAGAGCACATGCACATACCATTACACATAATCACAACTACAAACAGCAGACCCAGAATCCCTGCACACCATACACCCCCACCTACTACACAACCACCATGGCACCACAAAAAAAAACAGATTCACAGAAGAGGAGCTCAGTGTAATGGTTGAAGAAATAGTAAAAGTCTAGCCGTGACTGTTTAGAGCACTGGTCCAGCAGACATCTGCAGCACGAAAGAAGGACTTATGGCAAAGGATGGTCAACAGGGTGAATGCAGTGGGAAACCATCCACGCACAAGGGAGGACATTAGGAAGAGGTGGAACGACCTTAGGGGGAAGGTACAGGCTATGGCTTTCAGGCACCAAGTGGCCGTCATGAGGACTGGTGGTGGACCCCCACAATCTCCCCCAGAAATGGCACCGTGGGAGGAGATGGTCCTGGCCATACTACATCTGGAAGGGCTGACGGGAATTACTACTGGACTGGACACTGGTACGTCCACTGTACTCACTGGCCACAATGTCCCTGTGCACATCATGTACCCCACCACCTTCTCACCCCCCTCAAATCACCCGAACGTGCACAATCCCATCATTGGCCCTATACCCACACTTGCATGCCACATCTCCCCACTGATGCCATTTCCTCACAGCCCAACCTAGTGCATGTATGCCTCACACAGCAGAAACTACCACCACTACCACAATGCAACACTCCCTACCCTTGCCTGACTGCTACGTCCATATCACATCTCTGCAATTGCACGTTAAACCATGTCACTCCCCCATCACCAATATGTGGTAGGAATGCAGATCAGTACATGGCAATGACAGTAGCAAGACAAATGTAAACTGTACTGCAAATCAGGGCCATTGCAACCTTTCACTGATGGGAACACAAGCAGTGGACTGGAAACTGTTAATGCCATTACTGCCCTGCAAATACAGTGAATGAGGGAATGCAACCACGTGTGTCACTGCAAAAATAACATCATCTGACACAATACCTCTCATCTCACAGGTTTCCCAAGTACTGACACACAGCAGAGGAGCCCAGTGACAGGAAGTCCAGGCCTGTATGCAGCACCAATAGGGGAGGATTCACATGCAAGTCTGGATTTGGACAATGAACCTGGCCCATCAGCCATGAGTGGTCAGTCTACCACCACCAGCCTCACCCTGCCCACAACTCAAACCACCTCCTCATGGCAGCCAGGGAACAACAGAGCCCAACCTCCCATACCTGTGTCCCAGGGTCACATCAATCATCAGTGTGCCCCACAGGACAGGGGCAGGAGTCAACTGTGCAAACCCAAGACAATTACGGCCCTGGTGTCAGTCGGAGGGGGCACACTACACCAGTGGCACAGGCACAAGGGGCAAGGGCCAGTGGGAGGACAATAGCGGGACAAGGGACGAGGCAGGTACAGGACACAACTGGCCAGGAGGCCGTCGCCAGGGTCCTGGGAGCCTACCAGAAAACCCAGGACCAGTTGGGCCAGATACCCACCACCTTGCAACACACACAAAGGCTGCAGGAGGACTACCACCGGGAGGCAAGGCAGCAGTTGCAGGCACACAATGCCACCACGGCCTCCATATTAGGGGAGTTCAAGGAACTCAACTGCATCCTGCGGACATTCTCCACCCAAAAGCAGGCCCCATACAGTAATCAGTCAACACCACTGCACTCAACATCAGCACCTGCTACTGGAATGGAGGTACAGCAGGAGGAACCACAGGACAACAGCACCCCTACCCCTGCAGCTGACGAACCCCCCCCATAAAAGAGGTCGCCCTTCTAGACATCCAGCAGGACCCCAGGCCAAGACCAATCCCCCCCACGAGGAAGTGATCCCACTTCTGAAATGTCACCCTTGTGTGCCACTGTTACACCCTGTTGGCTGTCCAATACCAAGGTCACATTATTCAGAGGCAAATGGACACAGGACCTATGAACCTAACAGCTGGACCAACCACTCTGTTCATCACCCAGAGCACTACCCCACTCCTCTGGACTGTGAAATACAAGACTACATAAACACCTATTATCACAAGTCATGGTGCTTTTCTCTTTATTGCTAGTATTGCCAAATATGTTGAAGAACAACAAAATAATACACAGGTCTACACAACCTAAAGGTCCAATTTACGGATGTAGTGAGATACTCCAGCAGGAGTGTAAGTACATCAATTTTGTTTTAACATCCACTGTCAACTATGTCAACAGGCAAATCAGCAAGCAAACTGCAAACAGAGATGCCACCCGAAGAGGGATAAGTAAATGGAATGAAGTACAAGGTTGTAAGGAATGTAATCCACAGTCATACATCAATAGCAGTTGAACACAAACACAGGATGAGTGTCCTAGCAGCTGTAAGGGTCTGCATTGGCATTCACACACGTGTGGGACAGGAAAGATGAAACATAGGTAATATCCTCAATTGCACAACTCCCTGAGTAGTCATGAACAGGTACTTGACACCCAGCAGATGACAATGCATGACATGCCTACGCAGCTGGACAAGACTGATAAGTCCCCCTAACATATCCCCCAATAGGCAGCCTGAGGATCCTAAACCTTTAGTACAACTGTAAGACTGTACCGCAATGGCACCAGCATTCCACAAATTAACACTTGACTCCTGGCTTTCGGGCTAGAAAGACCTCCACTTTGTGTGCTGCTGTGTCCTGTCTCTTGGAGCAATGATGCCGCGCACTGTAGGAGAAAGGGCCCCAGCCTTCTCAACAGAGAAGCTGGAAAAACTTGTGGAAGGGGTCCTACCCCTCTATGGGCGGTTGTACGGAGTTCCAGGACAACAGGTCAGTACAACGTCCTTTGTCCCACAAGTTGGGTGGTGTTTGGCAATGTATGTGTGTGCACATTGACATGTCATGACTGATCAGGTCTGTAGCATGCACATGATATGTGTGGGATATTGCCATTGTGCATGAGCAGTGTTCGTTGTGTCTCGCCAAAGCTTACTGCTGGATTGGTTTAATTTACATCTTGTACCCCCTTTTCTCACTGTTTCCCAATCAGGTCAGCGCCCACCAGAAGAAAGGGTTGTGTCGAGCCATCGCCAAGGAAGAGCGGACCCTGGGGGTCAATTGCTGGTGGAGCACCCACTGCAGGAAGCGGTGGGAGGACCTGCGATGCTAGGCCCAGAAGACCGCAGAGGCCCAGCTGGGGACAGCCTCCCAACGTTGGAGGGGTGCACATCGGACCCTGACCCCCGCATACTTGCGGTGGCGTACCCTGATGTGGATGGGCGCTTGAAGGCAGCACAGCAGCCACAAGGGGGTAAGTGTTGACTGACAGGTCACTACTGCATGGTTGTGCACTGTTACCCTCCTTGGACTAGAATGAATGTAGTCATATGTGATTTAGGGAATGTACAGTCCTGGTTGCCACACCCATCAAGTAGGAGTGTGTGACGGTCGCTATGTTGAGCCATGTGGGATGAGAAGTGGTGGTACAGTGACACATGTTCAGCTGTATATATGGGTCTCTCAAGTCTGCTATCATGTCAATGGCTGCATCCTCCATCTCTGCGTTTACTGTAGTAGTACGAAGTGGTCATGATTGCACTGTATATGGGTGATGCCAGGCATCCTACGTGAAGGTTGCAGTTGCATCCCTTACTACATCAATGGATCCTCTGTACTACATGTACTCCTCACATTCCTATCAGTTAGTTAGTGTCCTGAGTCCCTCTCTGCTTAAATTAGTATCATCCTGTAATGGATGACTTGTGATTGGGTATAGTCCTAGGCTTGATTCTAGGAGTATTCATTTTGGCATTAATGGGCATGTAGTTCATGCAGGAGTTTGGTCTACAGGGTTGAGATGGGTTTGGACCTAGCTTGCATGATTCTATTTGGGAATGACTGATAATTGGTCTATTGTTTCGCAGGCAGCTACTGTTATCTGCATTGTTTGTATGTGAAGTTGATGTGTCTAATATGTTTCTCCCTTTCTGTTTTTGCCACCCTCCTTTTGTCTCTCCTCCTCTGTCGATGTGTACATTAGCATCATCTGGCGATAGAAGAAGGGAACCGGTGAGTGGGGATGATGCAGCCCACGGGACCCATGAGACGGCCAGCAGTAAAGCCTAGGGGACCAGTGGGATGGAGGGCAAGCGGAGCACCATGGGAGAGACTGGAGCTACCACAACATCTGACTCAGATTCCTCCTCCGATGGCATCTCCCTGACAGTAGCGGACCCTTCTGGTACCACACCAGCACCATTGTTGTCCGCCACCCCCTTTCCAGCACCTCCCTCCCTGTGGCACCCCATCCAGTTGCCCGTGCCCGCTCACTCAGAAGGGTGGGCATCTCCTTCGCCACAGGCACCTCTGCCCCTGCCTGAGTCAACCCTGCTGTCATCAATGAGGAGGCCATTGACCTCCTGAGGTCCATCTCTGTGGGGCAGACAACAGTTGTGAATGCCACCCAGGGACTGGCATCCCAGATGCAGCAGACCAATGCGTTCCTGGAAGACATTCACGGTGCCTTGTCTGGCCTCCAGAGATTGTTTTAGGCTCTGGCCTCATCGTTGACGGCAGCCAGTGTCCCTTAATCTTCCGTCCCCCCCCTCCAGCTACCCGTTCCCAATCCACAAGCCCTCTCCCTACACCCGTCCATGGCACACCAACACACACGCAAACACCCAGTACAACAGACAAGGTGCGCAAACACAGACATGGCATCATAAACGTTCACACAGGCATGCACACACACAACACACATCTGCAGACACAACAACAGACACTTCCCCCACCACCTCCTCCCGTACAGTCACATCTCCACTTATACCTGCCAACACAGCATCATCACACACTGGTCCTGCTGTCATTCATGTCATCCCCTCAATCATCACAGCAGCAGACTCACAGTCACATACCCCACACACCACATCCACACTCACCATGACTACCCTCTCTGCCACCTCCAGCACCTCCACCAGACTTGCACACACCACCACAACATTCATTCACACATCACCGATTCCCTCTCCCAGCATCTCTGCCCCCTCCCAAGTAATGCATACGTACCCACTTACCCACCCAACATTCAACCACCAGACACATCCAGACACTGCACACACCAGCATCCACGTACAGCACACAGACACTTCAGACGAGCACTCTCTCTACCTCCACTCCCAACCCTCAATCATGTGACCACCCTTGTGTACCTAAGAGAGTTTTCCTTGCCGCCCTTGACCGCTTCCCTACTCTTCTCCCACCCGGTTTTCCCTATAAACAGCGTGTCCCACTGCCCCTCTCAGGCCCTTCCACCTCCCATTCCTTGGGTCCCCCCCTCTGGTGTTTCCCCTGTTCCTCCACCCAGAAAAAAAACCCTGCCAAGCCCAAGATGAAACATGCCCTTTCACATCCAAGCCTCCCCCGCCACCCCACACCAATAAGGTGCCTGTCTGTCCCATTGCTGCCCCTATGAAGTGGAGGCTTATTTTCAATCAGGAGTCAAGTTGGGTCCATATTGATGGACAATGTGTCCTGCTGAATTGGACATTTGGACTTGCCATTGGCACATTTTGTATATAGTTTATTCATTGTTTGACTATATCTGCCCACATTGCTGTGGTTGGCAAGATAGGATGCTTGTCCTAGTTTCCTTCTACATGGTGGTGTGACATCTGTGTGCAAAGGTGTGTGAGGTCTGTGTGTGGATTGTGTCTGTGTTGTTGCATGCGCTTGGGGGATGGTTTGGGCCATGGGGATGTTGTGAAGTGTGTGTCTGCTTTCTTGTGTGTTTGAATGTTGTATTGTGTGTGTCTAGTGCTGCATGTGTGGATATCCTTGATTGTTGATTGTACGTGTTGTGTCACCTGTATGATTGTCTGGATGTGTGTTCACAGCTATTGATTGTGTGCCATTGCTACAGGGAGTTCATGGTGTGTGTGTGTGTGTATGTGTGGTGTCGCACAACGGGCCCGTCTATGTCATCATTGAGATGTTTGTGGGGTAGTTGTCATTATGTGGTTATGGGGTGTGTGTTGGTTGTGTTGTGCGTTGGTGGTGTTGTGCGTTGTGCTGTATGTTTGGCACGCATCTGCATGGCTTTGTGTATGTATTGGGTATTTGGCATTGATGTATGTTGTGTGTGCATGTCCTTCACTGTGTGTGTGGGGTATGTGTGTTCTGTGTAGGAGTGTTTCACTGCCATTTCCCTCCCCTCTGTGCTAGGTCTACTTACGGTTGTCGTCTTCATTGTCGTCGGTGGTCCTGAAGGTGTATGGTGACATACAATGCTGGGAAGACTAGCAGTTAATTTGGCATGGTGGCCATGGCGGCTGCAGTGGCGTCTCTGTGCCTGGAGGTGGGTGTTTCCTTTTACACTTTCTGTTTCCATCAGGTATTTCATGGCGGTAAGGATCCACCGGATATCCTGGCGGAGTGGTTACTCAGAATATGGAGGGCGGGACGTTGGCTACCTCCTGCCTGAAGTTGTCTTCCGCCAGTTGATGCTGCTCATTGGCGGTGGTGGGGCTGGAGGTAAGTTGTCTGTATTGCATTGGGTTCACTGCCTTACTTGTTATTTGGCGGTCTGCAGCAAAACCCTGCCAGCAGTCACAATACCGCAGTCGGCGTGGCGGTTCGGTTACCGCGAAACTCGAAATGAGCATCTCAGTCACTATAGTGTCCTCTGCTCCAATGACCCTTCATTCTCTACTCAGCCTTTGAACTATACTCACCTGAGAGGATGACATCTCTATAGTGTGTGGGTAGGACAGGCATTGGCAGGAATACTAAGACCAGGAGGCACTGCTGCTGTCACTACACTCAGCCACAACAGTGTCCTCTGCTCCAATAATTCTTCTCCTTCTACTCGGTCTTTGAACTGTACTAGCCTGAGAGGATGACATATGTGCACTGCGTGTGTAGTACTTAGAGTAATATGACTGTAGTTCCCAGTAGAGCCAGTCCCTGTAACTCCAATTACCAGGCCTGTGGCCATATGACATTGTGCATCTGTTTGCACAATCTCAGGAGTTATTGAAGGTTCCTTGCTTAGAGGAGTGTTTTCTGCCCATGTACCAGCTGAATTAGTTGTTCTTACTAGAGCATGCTGTATTTCTGATCAGCTGAGAGTGATAATTTTCACTGACAGCCAGTACGGGTTTGGTGTCGTTCATGATTTCAGACCGTTGTGGTCCCAGGGGGAGTTTATGACCTTCTCTGTGTCCCCTATCTGCAATGGTGGCAAGATTTACAAATTGTTAAATGCATTACATCTACCTGCAAACATTGCTGTAGTAAAGTGTGCTGCTCATAAGAAATCTACTGAGTATACAACATTAGTTAATACATATGCTGATAAGTTTGCAACATATTGCACATTAAGCTGTAGCTCCTTTAATGGAGAATGGAACAATGACACACACAAATGATGAGACAAGTCAATATTTCCTGTAAACTGCTGCTGATACTTGGGAGAACGGTAAAGGATTGCAGGAGGAAGTAACAGAAGAGGAACAGCAAAGTTGGGTTAGAGCAGAATGTGCTAAGAGAGATGAAGATGATATTTAGGTTTCAAGTGATGGAAGAGCAGTGTTGCCCAATAGCTTACTGTCAACCATGGCTAGACATTATCATTGACAAGCTCATATTGGTGGAGATGCAATGGTCAGAACCTTTTAGACAGACGTGGTTTAACCCCAGATTCAGAGTGATTGCAGAAGCTGTTTGCCACATGTGTTTCACATGCCAACAGATGAATGTAGGAAAACACACAGTTGTCACGCTGAGTCACATAGGTAGATCAGGAGGACTGTTCAACAGGATGCAGGCGGACTGCATATGTCCATGTGCAATGGGCTGAGCTACTCTTAGTCATTATATGAATTTTCTCTCATTGGGTTGAAGCCTACCCGACCAGGAGATATGACAGTCTTACAGTAGTAAAGCTTTTACTTAGGGAGCTGATTCCTAGTTCGAATTCCGACTTCTCTAGAGTCTGACCGAGGGGCACACTTCAATAGTGAGGTACTGAAATTATTATGTGCGGCATTCCAAGTTGAGCAAAGACTGCACTGCAGTTACAGACCTGAGGCTTCTGGATTGGTAGAACAAGTTAAAGACACTCTATAGTCAAGTCTAGACTGCCAAAAGTATGTGCATCCACCACATTGAAATGGCCAGACACACTTCCTCTTGTCCTGATGAGGATGCACAGTAAATCTGAAGCAAACACTGGGTTGTCCCCTTTTTAAATCATCCTGGGGATAGCCACCAGATTGCCAGCTGTGCCTGCAAGTGCGCTTGTGAACACTACTGGTGACTTGGAGCTGGATTATTGCACAGGACTGGCTGACGTAGTTCATTCTTTTTCTCATCAGGTTGGAGAAGCTACAGTACAGCCACAGCAGCAGCTCTTGCATGACCTACGTGCAGGCAATTGGGTCATGGTGAAGAAACATGTAAGGAAACCCTGCCTGGAGTAACGTTCAAAAGGCTCTTTCCAGGTTGAACTGGTCACTACCTTAGCTGCTGGTCTCCGCAACTGGGTGCATGCTAGCCACACTCACAAAGTACCAGGTCCCATATATGACACAGCACCAGTCCCAGAAGGGTTGGTTACAGGGAGTGAGAGGGATCAGGATAGTTTATCTGTTGGGGCTTGTCAAGTGGCTGCTACAGCACACATACGGAGTGAGGGGGGTCTGAACGAGTCAACAGTGGTTGGTACAGAAAGGTCAAGACAAACTCAGTTTACACATGCAAGCTTGGATGCTGACGAAGGACCAGTTGCTGTACCAGGAGACAATTGGCCAAATGAACAAACAGTGCGAGCATTACAAGTGCCTCAAACAATTGCTGAGGAAACTGTGAACAAAAGCCAAAGTGAAAGTAATGGTGAGGGTTGAGTAAACAGGCAATCCAAGAGAAAGAGAGTACCAAGTCGAAAATACTCAGCACCTGAATGGACATATTTTGTTGCCAATGACTGGGAAAAGGAATTTGCAACTTTTTGCGATAACAATTCAAGCTCAATTCAATAGTCTTGAGTTTGAGGTTGCCGTGGAACTGACCTTTGAATTCTTATTGCCGCTCTATGAACAAAGACATTACATTTTGGAAGTGATTATTAGTGATTATTATGTGTGCTTTATTAGAGACATTTGTACTTCTTATTAGAAGCTTTTTTAAACATGTGCAAGTAAATAAATACTTGATTAACTTTCTAGAAGATCAAGGAACGTCTGTGAATAATTTGAACACTTGAAGAAACTAATTTTTGATTTTGCTTTGCTTGTGAATAAAAAGGACTGAAAAGAAACAGTGAGACATTAAAGCTGCTTTGCATTTTTGATTTTGAATTCAGATTTTTTGTCTGTAATTATAGAACTCATGCAGTCAAATAGAAATAGAGGTAGTAAGTGCAAATATATATATAGGTTTAGTGATTTTGACAGTTATCATGATTATATTATTCCTCATAGTACTGAGTCTACTCATAACAAATGATTCAGAGAGGGTCCAATCTACAAGTGACATTAATTTAGCCAAACCCATAGCAGATCAAGATCCCCTATATAATAATGAGAAATACTTACACACCGATGGTTCTAGATGTTATTTATCCCCAAATATTTATTATAAGTTGTAATTTGAATACATAGATACCATGGAGGTTAGAGATTGTTATGTATGCACACATTTGCCTTCATCAGTAAATGAGGGACTCACCTATCATAGTTTACCCCTAACATATGGAATTTCTTGTAAGCTGTTACTAACACTTTCCTATCAGCAGGAGTATTATCAATATTATCACTCAAATTATGACCTAGGGGGTCATTCTGACCCTGGCGGTCATTGACCGCCAGGGTCAACGACCGCGGGAGCACTGCCAACAGGCTGGCGGTGCTCCCAAGGGCATTCGGACCGCGGCGGTATGGCCGTGGTCAGAAAGGGAAAATCTTCAAAAAGATTTTCAGTGTCTGCCATGCAGACACTGAAAATCGCGACGGGTGCTACTGCACCCGTCGCACCCTTCCCACTCCGCAGGCTCCATTCGGAGCCGGCTTCCTCGTGGGAAGGGGTTTCCCGCTGGGCTGGCAGGCGGCCTTCTGGCGGTCGCCCGCCAGCCCAGCGGGAAACACAGAATAACCGCGGCGGTCTTCTGACCGCGTAGCGGTATTCTGTTGGGGGAACTTTGGCGGGCGGCCTCCGCCGCCCGTCAAGGTTGGAATGACCCCCCTAGTGTTTTCAATTGTCCTGCTCATGAAACATTTGAACAACATTGCAAAGACGAAAAATGTCAATACAGTGGGAGGTTTCTTTGAGCCTACATTGACAGTTGGTACAATTTTCACCCATAAGGATAAGTTGACCTGTATTCTTGCCTCAGTAGAGAAAGAGTTCATTGGAAAAGTGAAAGAAAGGAGAAGAGCTATAAAGTCTAAAATGTAAAAGTGACTAATTTTACAAAATTGAGAAAAAGATGAAACACATTCAGTAGCTGCAAATAAAGGATTCCTGGCTTTAGATTGGCAACATGTATGGAAGTTATGTGTATATAGACCTAGATAAAAGAATTTCACACTTTTGGTAGGAACTAGTGAATGTAGACATGTGTTTTGTTTAAAAGTGTTTGGACATTTATGTTAGCTGGACAAAACCTCACCATACAAGTTGTTTATTTGATATGTGGAAAGAACCCTTAATAAAAGCTGCCGAAAGGTTGGTATGGTACATGTTACCTGGGAGTAGTCTTTCCAAAGATTTATCATGTAGACCATTTTAATGATTGAGTCTGGGATGAGAAATCAAATACCAGAGTCAAGAGAGGTGCTAGTGCTTCAGAGATTGTAGGAGATATTTTTGGTGACAGAATTCCATCATTAGGTATTATCTTGAATGATTTTAAGAGTAGGAAGTTTCAACAATAGTGGATAAGCTATCTACAGGCACTGCAGGTCTCATTTTATTAATGGACACAGAAATGGTTGCTGTAAGATCAATGGTTTTACAAAATCGCCTCCTGTTAGACAATCTTCAGGCAAAAGAAGGTGATTTTGCAAAATGTTGCAAGCCCAACAGTGTTGCATTTATATTCTTGATAATAGTAAGGAGATAAGGAAGTATGTTGCAAACATGACAAATTTGAGACAGGACCTGGAGGAGTTAACAGCAACAGGTGCATGGGAAGCAATAAGAAATAGTTTTTCAGCAGTTGCAAAGTGGTTTGGAAGTTTAGGGAGAGGAATAGTTGGAACCATCTTGAGACCCCTATTGGTAATGGCTTTCTGTGCCCCAGTTGCAGTTTATCTTTACAAAATGTTCAAGAAGCTGAACGAGAAAAGAGCCAAGAGTAAACAGAGAAAGGAGGAAATTGACATGGAGACAAGAAGGAGCATATACTATAGTAACATCAAGCAGTTGGAGTCTAGAAGACCTTACCTAGATTGACCTCTGAAATTTTGAGCTGTCTCATTGAAAATGATGACTAGAGTATTTTGTGATGGCTAGATTCGCCTTTAGAGGGGGGACTGTTGTAACCAAAAAGTTAGTGCTGTCCCTCATGTGACAATGATCACCAATACATGAGTTGTTGCATTATGCTATTCACATTACTAATAGTTTAATTGTAAAGTGATGTACTGAGAAGTGGTTTGGAACTAAATTACATGCTTAAAGAAATAATCTGTCATTATGTTATATTTAAGAATGTAAACTAATAGTCTGCATGGAAACAATATTTGATTTTTGAAGTTAGGTGTTTTAAATACATATACAAAAATAGAGAAATGCAATTCTGCACCACACTAATAGAAATGTATTGACAAAGTTGTTTAATTTTAATGTTACTGTAACATGAATGCTAATCAAGAATTATTAATGCTGAACTGAGAATTTGCATATTCAAATGTGCATTATTTGAATGATTAATGTGCTGTATTAATCCACTTGCATTAGCCTAAGTGAGGCCTGCTAGGCCCTGTATTCTTGGCTGTGCAGAAAATGTCAAGTCATTTTGCAAATGTGAACCTTTCTTACAGATTTCATTCTCTTGAGAAACCTAGTTTGGTAATAGATGGCTAATGCCTTACACATAGATACATTTGACCTTGAACAGGGAACATTTAGGACTGTGTACTGATAGGATATACAAGTGTTGCCATCCCGAATGGAAGAACATTGATGGATGCTGCTCTCATGACAGATTTGGGAAAACATGCAGATGTTTCAAGTTGGAGTCGCAACATTGATTTCTATTGGATGTTGCCCCTTCAACATCAGATGTACTGACAATTTGACGAATAAACTTGACCTCTGAACTTTGATATATCGTTCCGCAGAATCCTTCTTGCCATTCTGCATTGCTTGCTGAGCCTCCTGGACTTTGAGGGGCATTGCTCTCTCTGCCCTTGGCCCTTTGAAATGCCTTCCTGATGCTTAGAGATCTTTTCCTGATCCCAATAGGAAGACTCCTGACAGAGTTTCTAAATGATGATGCCTTCCCCTTTCTTTTTACTTACCTTTTCCCATTTTAGTTTGAAACCTGATGCCCAAGATTTCTTTTCCAAACACTTTTTGTCTTTTTGTGATTTTTGAGTATTGCCCGTATTCGTCCCGTCCGGCACATGTTAATCCTGGATTCTCCAATTTGTAGGGTTTACCCCTGCCCAGAGATCTGAATTTAGATTATCTAAAAAGCCTTAATGCTTGTTAAAACTGTGCAACGCTTATTTTCTATCCACCAGATCACTTTAGTAATGTTCTGTGTTATCTTTATTGAATGCCTAGTTTTTTTTAATGTTTATTCACCTTAATTTGTTTTGTCGCCTTGGTCAACCCTTGGTGATATTGTATCTTTATAACTTTGTCTTGAGATTTCTCCACCTGACTTTGAGCTTAAGCTTGTAATATAACTCTTTAACCTTATTCCTGACTAGAGTTTTCCTTGTATGACCACATGGGTCATACTGTGTAAACTAATTGGTTTGTATTGAAAGTTGTTGTTCGGTTCTACCACACCCTTTTGCTGGTTCTAAAGATCCATTGATCTTGTCAAGCATTGATTCCTGTGAAGAATGAAAATGCTCCAGCAATTTGGTACAGCTACAACATCAAGAATTAGGATTTTACCTCTGTGCTACTTCTACAGACAGCTCAGGTTGGATACCTGGGGCACTGGGGCAGTCTGTTACTATGCATCTCCCCCACCACCAAGATTATGCATTACCAGTATATAATAGATATTCAGTGATACTTAATCTGCGTACAAGAGGGTGGGTCACTAGATGAGAGCAGTCTGTGGTGTACATCACACTCGCCCATTTGTCCTACAGTAAATTTACCTAATACAAGTAAATGTACATGGTTAGTTACTATAAATTACGATTTTGCACCAGAGGTAGCTGCTACTTCAAGTGTAATAAAAATACAGAGGTGGAACATAGCTGGAGTACAAGATAAATTAGGGATGGAAAACTGGGTGGCATATGTTCAGTTTATGGTAGAAACGGGGGGCCAGATGTAGCAAAGGTTTTTTCCCATTGTGTGTCAATGGGAAAATGTGTTCGTACATATGGCCCCAGGTATCTAGTTAGCAGTGGTTTACACCCTGCCCAAGTAGGGACCCTCACTCTAGACAGGGTAAGGAAGTCACACAGCTAAGATAACCCCTTATAATCCCCTTGGTAGCTTGGCTCAAGCAGTCAGGCTTACCTCAGAGGCAATGTATAAAGTATTTATACAGACACACACACACATACATAGTAACACAGTGAAAACACCACAAAAGTACTCCAAACCATTTCAAGAAAATAGCACAATTTTGTCTGAGTAAAACAAGACCAAAACAACAAAAATTCAAAACACACAAGCAAATATATGAATTTTAAAAGATTACCTCTTAGTATAGTACTTAGAAACCCAATTGCTCCAATTGGGGCTATGACGACATCTTGACTGAGTCTTCTCTAACAGTCTGACACCAACCGTGAGGCAGTGCAGGCCGGTCAGAGATTCGCACAGACCCCAGTTACCGTACCTTGAAAAACAATGAGGAAACATAGACGTTGCACGTAGTCGGGGAGGTGAGGCGTCACTGGAGCTGGTGCAGCATTGGTTTCTTTCTGCCACCGAGGACATGAGGCATTGGTTCCTTACTGCTAGACAGGGGAGGTGATGCAGCGTTGGCAGCAAGGCGTTGGTTCCTTATGACAAGGCCTGTTCAATTAATCCAGCAGATCAAGATGCGAGGCATCGACTTCACGGTTTTGCGATCACACCACAGGCCCACAGGTGCTGCTGTGGAGTCGGATGCCACGGACGTCTCTGGACTCACACTGTGGTGGGACTTTGGAGGTACTACGGCAGTGTTGGGACTATGGTGTCGGTGGTGGTCTTTGCACTCAGTGGTGACCATGGATCCGGTGCAGGCAGCGGCGTGGGTCAGACAGCAGTGATGCATCCAAAGTCATTCTGGAGATCGATGCATTGTTTCTTCCTTCCGTGAGGGGGAACTCACTCCCAAGGGCCTGGGAACTGGATTTGGAATCACTTGGCAAGTCAGGACTCCCAGCAAGAGGGCCCAGATGCTATCAGGTTAAGTCGTTGATGTCCTTGAGACTTCTTACCAGAAGGCAAGCTCAACCCATCCCCTTGAAGAACCTTTGGAAGCAGGATGTAGAAAGCAAAGTCCAGTCATTTTACTTCCAGGACACAAGCAACAAGCAGCAGGCCAGCATAATAAAGTAACAGGCAGAGTGGCAGTCCCTACTACGGCAACCAGCTCTTCTTCCTGGTAGAATGTCCTCAGTCCGGAAGGATTCGAACTATATGTGTCAGAGGTCCAGTACTTATACCCATTTTTGTCTTTGAAGCGGGCAAACTTCAAAGAGAAGTATTTGCAGTGCACAAGACCCTGCCTTTCCCTGTCCTGACCCCAGACCCAGGGTTGCTTTATGTGAGGACAGACAAAGCCCTATTCAGTTGCAAGTGTCAGCTCCTCCCACCACTCTAGCTAATGAAGACCCATCAGCCTGGTGATGGGCCATCAGGATATGCAGGGCACACCTCGGCTCCCTTTGTGTGACTGTCTAGAGTGAAAACACAAACAGACCAACTGTCATCCTGACCAAGATGTGTATTCCACAGACAGGCAGAGGCACAAAATGGTAGAAAATGCCCACTTTCTAAAAGTGGCATTTTCAAACTTACAATTCGAAAACCAACCCACACCAAAGGATGCATTTTTATATTGTGAATTCAGAGGCCCCAGTATTCATCTGCTCCCAATGATTAATTACACTTAAAAGATATTTCAGGGCAATCCCCATGTTAACCTATGGGAGAGGCAGGCCTTGCAATAGTGATAACCAAAATTGCAGTATTTCTCAGGACATGCAAAACATGCCATGACATGTCCTACCTTTTAAATACCCTATGCCCTGCCCATGGGCTACCTAGGGCCTACTTTAGGGGTAACTTACAGAAAATAAAAGGGAAAAGGGAAGGTTTGGGCCTGGCAAGTGGGTGCACTTGCCAGGTCGGTGTGGCAGTTTAAAACTGCACACACAGACACCTCAATTGCAGGCATGAGACATATTTGCAGGATTACTCATGTGGGTGGCAAAGCCAGTGCTGCAGGCCCACTAGTAGCATTTAATTTGTAGGTCCTGGGCAGACCTGGTGCACTATATTAGGGACTTACTAGTAAATCAAATATGCCAATAATGGATAAACCAATCACCAATACAATTTAGATAGGGATCATTTGCACCTTAGCACTGGTTAGCAGTGGTAAAGTGCCCAGAGTCCTAAAGCCAACAAAAACAGTTCAGAAAAAAATAGGAGGAAGAAGGCAAAAAGTTTGGAGATAACCATGCAAAAATGGCCCAGTCCAACAGTTGTATTATGTCATTTTAATGCAGGAAACTTGGGCAATAGCTGATGATTTTAGTGAGACTTTTTCCTGTTACTCAGTCCTCGCTACTCCTGTTGTGGGTGGACTGTCTAAGGCTAGGCTCACTGCCTGGTTCAAGACGAGTATGGAGTGTTCTATTTCCCCTATCCTTCAAAGGTGCAGCTTGATCCATGCCTTTTATTTGGGTTGGCCAAGGAATATTTGTGTTATTATTATTCATTTTTACGATGCCATTTTTACTGGCATGAATAATCCAAATATTTTGTGTTCCTAAACAAACTGTAAATATGCTGAGAAAGGAAAGGAAATACATTTAAAAGTGGCAGGATATTTTATTGCAAAACTTGTAATGCTTTTCTGGATAATGGGAATAATCTGTTTGAACCCACTTGGATAGATGGGGCTGCATACAGAATGGATCAAAGGGGGCATGTGCTATATTTCCACCTGGTAAATCGTGAACTTTACAATGCTATGGAAGTGGTGAGCCACCCTCATTTTGCCGCTGCTACCTATATAAGGGGCGCACCACCATCATTTACTAAATCTTCATCTCAAGGTCCCTGTCAACCAGGTTCATGAAGGTTTACTAGAATATTCTGTATTTAGTAATAATAACCCTTTGCCTATTACTTTACAGGGGTAAATGGATAGCTCCAAGAGGGCAGAGGGTATCTCTGGGATTTACTGTGCCAAGGATCAGAGAAGAAGACTAGTCTGGTGGTTGATTAATATGGACGATCTTTTAAGGAGACTTTGTGTAAACCACTTTGCCCTGTTTATTTGCTGTCTCACCTGTGCCTGGGAATACACAAGAAGAACTCAGGTTTATGTTAGACTAGGATCTGTAATCAGGGAAGCACTTATGATGCCACAGAAGCTTAGGGGAGATACACAGCCTTCATGGTTTGATACAACCTGCAGGCTAGCTAATAGCTGCTTCAGGTAAGCACTACCTGCAAATCGCAAAGGCAGGGTTTTGATTGCTGATTGTCATAGGATGTAAAACAGGCACTGCGGAAGAGGAAACTGGAAGTGCAGACCCATATTTGGAGCACTCTGGTCTCTGCTTGCAAAATCTGAAACACTAGTATGTTCAGGCAAGTAGTTAACAGTAACAATCTGTCTGTTGGTAATAAACATAGTACCTGTGCCAACATAACTCTGGATCAGTGGGTAGAGCGTTTTCTCAAAATATATAACCCAAAAAAACGTGCAGTCATGGCAACTGATTGTTCCACCTATCTTTATCCTATTGACATAGTTTTTTTTCTTTGAATGAGATTATCAAGTCTGTTAGAAATGGGGTCTTCGGGTCTCAGTCAGGTTACTCCATGTCCAAGCAAGGACCCTCACTCTAGTCCGGGTAAGTCGCACACAATCCAAATTATCCTGTGCCCACCCTCTGGTAGCTTGACACTGAGCTGTCAGGCTTAACTTAGAAGGCAATGCGTAACATATTTGTGCAATAAATAATACAATAACACCATATAGCACCACAAAAATACACCACAGTGTTTAGAAAAATATTTAATATTTATCTGGATGAATGCAGGGCAAAACAATTCAAATGCAATAAGTAGATGATGAGATATTAATGTAAAAGTGATAGAAAGGCCCTCCGTACAACCCTGGTGGTCGGTGTTAAAGCCGCGGTAACACCGCCAGCAGGCCGGCGGTAACAAAAATGGAATCATGACCACGGCGGAAACCGCCAACACGGACAGCAACTTTAACACTCTGACCGCCACAGCGGTAGCTACAAACACCACGGCGGTAACCGGCAACAGCCTGGAGGAAGCCAAGGTTCTGCCCACTGTATTACAAGAGTCCTATCCGCCAGCTCTTCCGCGGCGGTACCAACGCCACCAAAAGCATGGAGGAAACAGTGTTCTGAAGGAAACGACTCACCTCTCGACACTCAAGGAAGAACCAGGATGCCATGGAGCCCGAGCTGCAGGTCTTCCCCACGCTGGTGTATCTGCTCCTATACCAGGAGCACCAATGCTGGCGACGACGACCACAGTGAGTACTGCACCTAGCACACAAGGGGGGGGGGAAGAGAGTGACACACACACGCAACACCCCCACCCCCCCAACACCATACACACAAACACATGCAACAACATTACATATACACCCCGTAACCCTCAGGAATAATGCAAGGACAAAAGGAATGGAGTCAAATGAATGTAATATTAGAAATACTTAGAAATACTTTCAGAAAGCAAAAACAGTATTTACAATATATACAATATATACAAAAGGGGGGACAATGCCCACTCAAAATGTCAGTGGCCCACTGGGCCAAAACACATAGGCCAAGCCCACACTTCAATCCTGCCTTAATACGGAGAGAACACTGCAGGGGCATCAGGTCAACAACACACAGGCACCTCAGGGGGATGGGGAAGGGGGGGCACCTCAGCCGGAAGATGGTACAAGACCACTGCTACTGATGGGGCTCCATGCCCACTGCTTGGTCCTGGGGAGTGCAAGGCCACAGTCTCTCAAGCGGGTGGTTTGCCCACTGCTTGGTCCTGTGGAGTGCAAGGCCACAATTTGCCCACTGCTTGGTCCTGGGGAGTACAAGACCACAGACTCTCTAGTGGGTGGTTTGCCCACTGCTTGGTCCTGGGAAGTGCAAGGCCACAGTCTCTCTAGTGGGTGGTTTGCCCACTGATTGGTCCTGGGGAGTGCAAGGCCACAGTCTCTCAAGTGGATGGCTTCTCCACTCGTTCTGGAGGGAGCTTTGTGCCCAGTGTGCTTCATCCTGGCAAGGATAGGGTGAGTGGATACCTTCTTCCACTGGTTCTGGAGTGGGCTTTGTGCCCAGTGTGCTTCATCCTGCCAAGGATAGGGTGAGTGGATGCCTTCTTCCACTGGTTCTGGAGGGGGCTTTGTGCCCAGTGTGCTTCATCCTGCCAAGGAAAGGGTGAGTGGATGCCTTCCTCCACTGGTTCTGGACGGGGCTTTGTGCCCTGTGATGCAGCACATGGGGAGTGCAAGGTCACATTCACTGACCTGGGTGTCAGACCCACATGATTTTCTGTGGGCAGGAAGCATGACACTCCATGGAGGCAGGACTACAGTCCATCCGCCGGCGGGGATGGCTATACAGTAGTGGCAGTGCCGGTACTGGTTTCGGTGCTGCCAGTGGTGGGGGAGGCTCCATCCCTTCTCCTGCAGCCTCGGACGGCTGCCCACTGTGGCTGCTGCTGCTGCCAGTGGTGCTGTTTGTGGCGGTGCAGGTGGCGGTGCTTGCGGTGGTGCAGGTGGCGGTGCTGGCCGCGGTGCAGGTGGTGGTGCTGCCAGTGGTGGGGGGAGTCTCCAGCCCTTCCTCTGCAGCCTCAGACAGCTGCCCACTGGGGCTACTGCTGCTGGCAGTGGTGCTGCTTGTGGAGGTGCAGGTGGTGGTGCTTGCGGCGGTGCAGATGGCGGTGCTGGCCGTGGTGCAGGTGGCAGTGCTGGCGGTTGTGGTGGTAGCCTCCAGGCCTTCACCTGCAGCCTCGGACGGCTGAAGTGCCCTGGCTGGGGTTCTGTGCCCCTTCCTGTCCTTGGCAGATGGTGATGCCTCCTTGCTTCTGCCAGGTGGAGTCTTTGACTTGGCCTTGCTGGCTGTTTGTGCCTCCTTCTCCTTGCTGGATGCTGTCCCCCTTTTGCCAGGTGGCGGAACCTTCTTGGCCTTGGCAGGTGTTGGTGGAACCCTGGCTGGGCTGACGGATGCCTCCTTAGAGCCTTTAACAGCTGCAGAAACCACAGCGGACGTGGACTTGGTGGCTGAGGTGCTGGGCTGGGTTCTGGCCACCCTGGCCCGAGGTGAAGGACGGGGAGGGAACGGGTAGGGAAGAGGTCAATGTTGGCTAGGAAAAGCTTCTTAGGGACATTGGGGCGGGAAGAGGGTGAACGTTTGGGAGTGGAGGAAGAGGAAGTGGTGGTAGGAGGTATCAGTCTGCTGTGTTTGGGTGCAGGTGCATGAGCTGGATGCTGTTGTGAGGTGAGTGGCTGTTGGGTGGGTGTGTGCTTGCGTTTGTAGTTTTCGAGGAGGGGTCACAGACACAGTGGGAGAGGACACAGGGGACATGTGCATGGATGTGGGGGCGGTGACTGCCAGTGAGGGGCGTGTAGTGATAGGCGTGCTGGTGATGGAGGTAGTGGATGAGGATGTAGTGCATGCAGGTGTGAGTGGAGATGCTACTGTGAGGGAGGTGGACGAGGAGGAGGAGGGGGACACAGTGGAGGCAGTGGATGTTGGTGTGTCTGCATGGGAATGGTGCTTGTGTGAGTGCCTGTGAGATGAAGTGTGGTGCTTGTATTAACCTGAGCCACTTCTGTGTGTTGATTTGGGTGAATGCTGGACTGAAGGTGTGCTTGGGATAGGTTGGGGTTGAGGGGATTGGGACTGGGTAGAGGAAGTTGGAGGGGGGGCTGGAGACAGGGACAATGGCTGCCATCAGTGCAGAGGCCAGAGCCTGAAATGCTCTCTGTTGGGCCACCTCGCCAGAGTGAATGCCCTCCAGGTATGCATTTGTTTGCTTCAAATGCCTTTAAACACCCTGGATGGCATTCAGTATGGTTGACTGCCCAACAGTGAGGGATCTCAGGAGGTCAATAGCCTCCTCACTGAGGGCAGCAGGGCTCTCTGGGGCAGGGCCTGAGGTGCCTGGGGCGAAGAAGATGCCCACCGTCCAGGGTGAGTGGGCAAGTGATACACACTGAGGGACATCTGGGAGGGCGGTGCCGGTACGGGGGTGGCGGCTGTACCTGTTGTTGGGGTGGGCACAGAGGAGTCCACCACCGCCAGGGAGCTTCCATCGGAGGAGGAGTCGCTGTCTGTAGTGTCCCCTCCTGTCTCGGTCATAGTGCTCCTCTCGCCTTCTGTCCCACTGGTGCCCTCACCATCGGTGGATTCGGCCTCCTGGCCCATGTGGCCTCTGCTCCTCTGCCAGATGATGCTAATGCACACAAGGACAGGGTGACAAAACAAGAACCCCAAGGTCCACACCTCCTTGGCGATGGCACGCCAAATATCCTTTTTCTGATGGGCGCTGGCCTGCAGGAAAATATGCATAGAAAAAAAGGATTAGTCATACCACCTGGACTGTTACACTCATGGCCCACAATATCCCTCCCATCCCCTTAGGCACAGACATTGACCACCAGATATGCAGCACTCTGCTCAGGACCCCTCAGCCCCCCCTACACAAGGCTTACACACACAGCAATCCATACATTCATGGCCCACGCATCATGCTCACAGTGCACTCACCTGTTTGCCTGGAGGACCATAGAGTAAAGTGTACTTGGGTAGGACCCCACCCACCAGTCTCTCCAACTCTTCCGAAGTGAAGGCGAGGGCCCTTTCCCCAGACACTCAAGCCATTGTCGCTTCCAGACACAGGTCACAGCAGCACTTGCAGTGTAGGTCCTCTCCTGTTGAAGGTCAGGTAGCAAGTGAGTGAACAGATAGAAAATGGCGGTCACGTCCGCGGCAGTGCGTACTGTCACCGCCGGCGTACATCGCCATTGGCTCCTGGAACCCATAGGGCCCAATGATAACCAATGATAAGTTGCGCGGCAGTCGTTGACCGCCGACCGCACCGGCGCACAACACCAGCGAAATTACCTAATTTCAACTTGTCTCTCCTCACAGGTCAGGCAGCCACCATTTCAGGGGGGCACAGGCCATGGCACCTAACAGCGTCACAGCAGACATTGGCACATTACCTGACTCTCGTATTCATATATTGTTTCTGTAAAAGAAGAAATGCATTTTTATTTTCACATATGTGTGAATATGACCCTCTGCTCACCGTTTTCCACCCTAGAGTTCAACCGCTGAGGATGAATAGGAGATGGAGACATCCCCCTGTGTACAGACACCTTGTGGACCTGGCGACAATGGAGGACAGGCACATTATCCTTACCTAAAGACTTGATAGGGACACAATCCAAGAACTGTGTGCCTAATTGGAGCTAGACCTGATTTCAGCTATCCACCAGCCCACAGGTATCCCCCCTCAGTGCTCCATTTCTTGGCAAGTGGTTTCTTCCAAGCAACAGTGGCCATGGCATCAGGGATGTCTCAGCCAATGTTCTCCAAAGTGTTGACCAGAGTGTTGTCTGCCCTGCTGAAACACATGTGCAGCTACATCGGATTCCCCCAGGTGGAGGATTTGGCCACAGTGAAGCCTGACTTTTATGCCCTGGGCCATATCCCCAACATAATTGGTGCCATTGATGGTACACATGTAGCATTTGTCCCCCCCCCGGAGAAATGAACAAGTGTTCAGGAATAGAAAAAGCTTTCACTCTCTGAATGTGCAGATGGTGTGTTTGGTGGACCAGTACATCTGCCATGTGAATGCCAAGTATCCTGGCTCTGTGCATGATGCCTTTATCTTGAGGAATAGCAGCATTCCATGTGTGATGTCTCAACTCCAGAGGCACCGGGTGTGGCTAATAGATGAGCCCATGGTCCCCACCCAGTTGATGTAGGTATATGGGTGTGGGGTTGCCCCTAAGGGTGAATGTGTGTCTAACAGGTATCCCTCGATATTTGCAGGTGACTTTGGTTACCCCAACCTCTTATGGCTACTCACCCCAGTGAGGAATGCCAGGACAAGGGCAGAGGAACGTTACAATGAGGCACATGGGCGAACAAGGAGGATAATTGAGAGAATCTTTGGCCTCCTGAGGCCAGATTCTGGTGCCTCCATCTGACAGGTGGATCCCTGTACTACTCACCCAAGAAGGTGTGCCAGATCATTGTTGCATGTTGCATGTTGCACAACCTGGCCTTGAGACGCCAGGTGCCTTTCTGCAGGAGGATGAGCCTGGAGATGGTCTTGTGGCAGTGGTGGAGCCTGTGGACAGTGAGGAAGAGGAGGTAGAGGAAGAAGATGTGGACAACAAAAGGTCACTCATTCAACAGTACTTCCAGTGACACACATGTAAGACACTGTAACTTCACTTTCCATTGCATTTTGTATAAGACATTGGACATGGCAGCCTGATTTTCCTATGTCTATGGCCACTTACTGCACCCTTCGGCATCTCTATTTTCAGATCTCTCTGCCCCAATCTGGCTTCTGGTGTGTTTAATGCTGCCCACTACAGGTCATACCTATTTATATATAACTGTACATATGAAGTGCAATGTTTACAGCTTGTTAAACTAATTCATATTTCAATCATTTGACAGACTCCATACTTGTATTTGTTCCAAGGGTGTTTATTTAAGTGCTAATAAGTAGAAGGGGATGTGCAGTGGGCTGGGGTGATGGTGGAGGAATGTCCAGGATAGAGTCCAGTCTATTTGTATCACAGGTGAATTGTCCAAGGGGGCATATGAAGTGGTTTAATGCCAGTTCAAGGTGGACAGGGTGACACTAGGGTGACATTCAGGCGAGTCTTATTTCCGGGCGGGGGTCCTGGCAATGTTCTCTGGCTTCTGCATGGATTGCAGGGACCGTTTACGGGGTGGTTCTCCTTCTGCAGGGGGTGGGGTGTTGGTGGTCTGTTGGTCCTGTGGCGGGTCCTCCAGTCCACTAGCGCCGGCGGAGATGGAGGGCTGTTCTTCGGTGTGGCTAGAGTCAGGGGCCCGTTGGTGTGCCACTGACTCCTTCATGGTGTTGGTCATGTCAGCCAGCTCCCCTGCAATCGTGACCAGGATGGTGTGGATGTGTTTGAGGTCCTCCCTGATCCCCAGGTACTGTCCCTCCTGCAGCCGCTGAGTCTCCTGCAACTTGTACTGTATCTGGCCCAAGGTCTCCTCAGAATGGCGGCATGCGCCCAGGATCCCTGCAAGTGCCTTGTGGAGAGTATATTCCCTGGGCCTGTCCTCCCCCTGTCGCACAGCAGTCCTCTCAGCTTCCCTGTTGTCCTGTGCCTCTGTCCCCTGAACCGTGTGCCCACTGGCCCCAGAGCTCTGTCTTGGGTTTGTGGGGTTGCCTGGAGTCCCTCTAGTGGTGGACACACTGCTGATTGGCGTGTCCTGGGGAAAGCGGGATTGGCCCGCTGGGTGGGTGCTGTGCTGGTGTTTCCTGAGGGGGGAGGCTCTGTGGTGGGTTGGGACGGTGGCAGGGTAACCGACCGTCCAGGGGTCCCTGATGGGCCAGGTTGGTAATCGTTATCCAGGCGTGCAGAGCTGCTGTCATCACTGTGGGCCTCTTCTCGGGGGGAGCTGGATGTTGGTGGCACCTCCTCTCCGGTGACATTGAGTGGGGTTCCTGTGGGGATGTAAATGCAGTGTTATTTTATCTGCCCGTGCCATCTTTTGCATGGATATGTTTCCCTCCATGGTTGTTATTAGCAAGGCACGTTTGGTTTGTGTGAGATGTTATTGGTTTGGCTAAGTGATTGTCACTAGTGTGCATGCTGAGGTGATGGGTGTCCATGCAGGTCTGTGATGGGTGTCCATGCATTGGTGTTGCATGAAGGGCTTGGTATTGGGATGGGTGGATTGTGATAGTGGGGTATATGTGAGGTGGTGGAGTGATGGGGGTGAGGGTAGGGGTAGGAGTTTGTGATGGCATGCAGGTAGGGTGGGGGATATAGTAGTAAAGATTTGACTTACCGGAGTCCAGCCCTGCTGCTACTCCTGCGAGGCCCTCAGGATGCATGATCGCCAAGACTTGCTCCTCCCATGTTGTTAGTTGTGGGGGAGGAGGTGGGGGTCCACCGCCAGAGCTCTGTACGGTTACCTGGTGTCTTGCTACCACGGAACGCACCTTCCCCAGTAGGTCATTCCACCTCTTCCTGATGTCATCCCTTGTTCTGGGGTGCTGTCCCACTGCATTAACCCTGTCCACGACTCTCCGCCATAGGTCCATTTTCCTTTCAATAGACGTCTGCTGCACCTGTGATCTGAATAGCTGTGGCTCTACCCGGATGATTTCCTCCACCATGACCCTTAGCTCCTCCTCTGAGAACCTGGGGTGTCTTTGTGGTGCCATGGGTGTAGTGTGAGTGGTATGTGTGAGGTGTGGGAGGTGATGTGTTGGGTTGTGTGCTGTGAGGTGCGTGGATGGTGTATGGGTGATGGTGTTATGTGGCTCTGATTCAGTGGGTGCTCCTGGCTTGTCTCTCTCTCAATTGACAATATTTTTTTCGTTGTAAGGGGTTGTGGGTAATGTGGGTGGGTGTTTTATATTGGATTGGGTGTGTGGGTGTGGTATGTGTATGTGTGTCAGGTGTGTTTAGTTTGATTTGTCCAATGTGGTGTAGTTTTGTTAGTGCATGTGTATTTTGAGTGCAGTGGTGTGTACCGCTAATGCTTTACCGCGGTTGAATGACCGCACAGTGATTCGTGGGTCATGACGCTATGGGCGTATTTCTGTTGGCGTAACGGTGTGGGTTTTGGTACTGCCAGATTAACACTGACCTTTGAGCTGGCAGACTTGTGAGGGTGTCTGTATAGAGGTGGATTTCTCTGTGTGGGTCATAATACCCGTAACGGTATACCGCCACGGTCACGGTATGTTGGCGGCCGTCCGCACGGCAGTAGGCGGCATTTATCCCCAGGGTTGTAATGAGGGCCTAAGTCTCTTAAGTCTTTGCAAAACAAGTAAATGTCTCTTAAAAACAATAAAGGTCTCTTGCAAGTACAAGTACCTGGTTCACGTTCAAAATCTCCGCAAGGGACCGCAGAGGAGGTGATGCATGGAAAATCGGGGAGGTTTTGCCCCTTGGCACACCGACTTGCATTGTTATCTTCCATGCAGGGGAAGGCTTTGCGTCAATTTCTGGTGCGTGGACTTCGTTCCACTTCGGGTTGCTGGATTTTCTGGTGCCCCGGGGACTGTACGTGGAATCCTGGGCTTGTGGAGCAAAGTCATAAGCGCTGCGTCAATTCCTCTCTGGAAGTCAGGCTGCGTCATCCTGGGTCGGCTGTGCGTCTCAATCTGGTGTGCCGTGTGTTGAAGTTCCAGTCGCAACGCAGGTGCTGCGTCAATCTTCTCCTTGAAAGGACGCGCTGCATCATTCCGGTTCGCCGTGCAGTGAATTTCTCACAGCGGGGCAGGCTATGCACCATTTTTAGCAGGCTGCGGGTCGAATGCTCGCCGTACAAGGAGTCCAGTTGCAGGAGTGAAGTCTTTTTGGTCCTTAGACTTCAGGTCATAGGACGCAAGCTCTATCCGAGCCCTCGGAGAGCACTTCTCAGCACAGCCAGGGAGCAGCAAGGCAGCAGGGCAACAGCCAGGCAGCAGTCCTTGTCAGAAAAGCAGTCCCAGTGAGTCCTTTGGGCAGCCAGGCAGTTCCTCTTGGCAGGTCTGGTCCAGGGATTCTTCACCATCAAGGTTCTTGTCCAGAAGTGACTGTGAGGTAGAGTGTCTACCCCAAGAAGTGTCTGAAGTCTGTGGTTTTGGGTCCTCTTCTTATACCCATTTTGGCCTTTGAAGTAGGCTTACTTCAAAGAAAAGCCTCACTTGTTTGTGAAATCCTGCCTTGCCCAGGCAAGGCCTCAGACACACACTAGGGGGTTGGAGTCTGCATTGTGTGAGGGCAAGCTCAGCCCTTTCAGGTGCGAGTGACCACTCCTCCCCTCCCTCCTAGCACAGATGGCTCATCAGAATATGCAGGCTACATCCCAGCCCACTTTGTGTCACTGTCTGGAGAGAGGTGCAAACAGCCCAACTATGAAACTAACCCAGACAGGGAATCCACAAACAGGCAGAGTCAGAAAAATGTTTCAAGCAAGAAAATGCCCACTTTCTAAAAGTGGCTTTTTCAAACACACAATTTCAAAACCAACTTTACTAAAAGATGTATTTTTAAAATGTGAGGTCAGAGGTCCCAAACTCCACATTTCTATCTGCCCCCTAAGGGAATCTACGCTTCAATCAAGTTTAAAGGCAGCCCCCAGGTTAACCTATGAGAGGGATAGGCCTTGCAACAGTGAACACCGAATTTGGCAGTATTTCACTGTCAGGACATATAAAACACATTAGTATATGTCCTACCTTAACCATACACTGCACCCTGCCCATGGGGCTACCTAGGGCCTACCTTGGGGGTGTCTTAGATGTAGGAAAAGGGAAGGATTAGGTTTGACAAGTGGGTACCCTTGCCAAGTCGAATTTACAGTTTACAACTGCACACACAGACACTGCAGTGGCAGGTCTGAGACATGATTACATGACTACTTATGTACTGCAGGCCAACTAGTGGCATTTGATTTCCAGGCCCTAGCCACTTCTAGTGCACTTTACTAGGGACTTACCAGTAAATCAAATATGCCAACCATGGATAAACCAATCAACACTACAATTTACACAAAGAGCATATTCACTTTAGCACTGGTTAGCAGTGGTAAAGTGCTCAGAGTTCACTAGCCAACAAAAACAGGTCAGGAAAAAATAGGAGGAAGAAGGCAAAATGTTTGGGGATGACCCTGTAAAAAAAGGGCCAGGTCCAACAAAGGTGATATCAAAACAACCCTGCCATCAAGGCCCCTGGCCTGGATGTGGTCCCTGTGGACCTTTATAAAGTCAAAGAATTATGGTCACCTTTATTCACCAACTTTATCAATGCTGCCTGTGATTCTGAATGTCCTCATTCCTGGCACTATGCAATTATCATACCTGTGCTTAAGAAGGGTACCTGTGCTAGTCCTAGCTGCTACTGTCCTCTTTCACTGTTGGATTTGGTTGTGAAGGCTATGGGTAGGGTGGTGCTCAATCGGTTGACAACTTGGATGGATGAGAATTCAGTTCAATTTAGTGCGCAGTATTGATTCCACAAGGGCCAAGGTTTGATGGAACAATGTCTCAATCTTCATCTTCTGCTCAGCAAATATACCATTGGCAAGCACAGGTCATCTACCTGGCCTTCATGGACCTCCCCTGTGTCTTCAACAGTGTTGTGAGATCTAAATTGTGGGAAATCTTGAAGAGCTTGGGGGTTGATCATGGTATTGTATTCTCTTACTTGCTCTTCACTGCGATCTTGAACCCTCGGTTAGATATGGTGCAAACTCTGTATGTACAGAGCCCATTAGCTTATCTCGGGGGTGAGACAGGGGCGTGTGCTTGCCCCCGTACTACTTCTGCTTTACATTAATGGGTTTGAAGCTACCCTTATTAAGTTGGGTAGGGGCATGCCCACTATTAACAGTAAGGTTGCCCCCATATTATTGTATAAAGATGTTGCTGTTTGTCTGTCTTGTGAACTAGGGTCACGGATTCCATGGCTTTCCTATGTCCAACAAACAGTTGACAAGTTAGGCAGGCCTTCAATTTTTTTGAATCTTTGGGGTTTAAACACCATTACATGGCCCTAAGGAGGGAGGCAAGGGAAATTGCAAACTACCTAAGAGTGCAACATTGAGCATCTCATGCCCTGTACAACTTTGGAAGTGGAACCGTATTTGGATATGGTAGCCAACACCCGGGATTGGATTTTAATAACTACGTTCAATTTGAGATCAGATTTAAACAGATCGGAAGGGATTCCATCTAGGCCAGGTGCCTTTCCCGATTTTTGGGCTTTGATGGCTACATCTGTTTCTCTTAAAGTAAACGGTGTAAGCATTACTGTCCCAGGAGCGTCTGTCGCTATTATGATCTCGGTGCCTACGGGAGTCCCAATATCCTGTTTGTAAAGCTCTGTAAAATATTGCATCCAGTTATCAGCGTAAATATGGCCTAAGGTCTAGGGTTTTCATTGCACCCGCTTTTGGCAATCAAAGACCAAAACCATTTGGAATTACTTTTTTAGCTGCTAATAACAGTTCTTGCCAGGTCACCTCCTACCATCTGATCTTACAAGTCTTTATTATGAGGGCATACTCATGTCTTGCCGTGATCGTCTTTTCTCTGTCTTTTGACCTTACTGCTGCCAAGAGTCTACTCTTGGCCTGTCTATATTCTTTATTGAACCATCTACAGTTACTTCCTCTGAGCTGTTTATTTCCCTTAGAGACTCTGAGAAATAGATCTTTCATAGAGGAAGAAAACACTGCGAGAGTAGCCATGATCTGGGTAGATGAACATGTGAAAGGTGCAGCCGCTGTTTGATAATTATAAACTAGATCATGCAGTTTGTCTGTTAACTCATTGGAATTTGCGAAGGTCTCCCATTTTATAGCACGTTTGTTGTTTGCCACCCTTATAGGGAGCATGCCCTCCCATTCTCGATGGAAGTTAACTTTAGAGGAAAACCACCTATCACATTCTACTAGAATGGGTGAATGATCACTATTACGTTGTTCTCCCACCCTAAGATCTTTGAATTTGTGCCATATCCTTATGCCAATGAGCACAAAGTCAATCGAACTGCTGTAGGTCTCTCTAAAAAACATTGGATTGTCTGGAGTATCAGAGGGAAAGCGCCCATTCCCAGGGTGGAGACCATGAGTTATGGTGAGTGCTGTCAAGTCACTCTGTGCTTCTCTATCAATCAAAAATGGCAGTCCTACTTTTATGTTTGTGGGACATCCCATTTTCTTTTTTTTTTTTATTTGGTAAATCTACTCCTACAAACACTGAGAGACAAACAAAACTTCCTTTTTTTTTGTTGTTTTTTTTAATTTTATTTTTCCCCGGCAAGGATCACACATGTCACATTACATTTACAAATCATCATTTACGGGCAGGGAATATAATACATTCACCATAATTAATCCGATACAGAACAGCTCTATTTTATATGCTAATCTCTTCAACCCATTTAGTCAATGGTGCCCAGATTCGCTCTCCCCAGCGCCTCTTCCTATAGCCTTTAAGTCTATATAAGCTCAGCTCGGTCCTGTGAAAAGATAATAATCTTGACCTCCAAATTTCAAATGTCGGGGGTCCTTTTTAATCCAGTCCGAGGTTATACATAATTGAAATATTGCCATAGCCATATACAGAAAGTATATATTTTTTATAATATAACCCGTCTTTTCCAATGGGTCCATCACCCCTAGTAATACTAGAGTAGGTGTAAGATTCACCCTTCCTCCAATTATATAATTGAGAAACAGTTCTACTTCACAGAGCAACAATTTCAACCTGGGGCATGTGTAAAACATATGCATAATCTCAGCTTCTGGCCCCCCACAACGATTACTTTTCCCCTTTGCTCATTTTGCTGGTATAGTACAGATTGAATAGTGTCTTGTAATGCTGCATTTTCAGACAAGCATAGAGAAAGCTTTTTTCTGCTAACTCCAATGATTCCACCAACCACACCTTTGTACCACCAGTTATAAATACATCCATATTGGGAAGGCAGCAAGCATAGTAATATAGCGTGAAATTGGGAACTGCCCAGTCACCTCGACATTTTGGAAGAGTCATATATTTCATAGCTCTTCTGGGCTTGGCATAATCCCACAAAAAAATGCTGCTAATTGCCTCTAGTTTGCATAACCAGCTTTTTGCAATCTCTAAAGGAATCGACCGAAACAAATACAATGCCTTTTGTGAAACATTCATTTTTAAAACATTGCATTGACCCACGAGTGATAAATATAAATAGTGCATTCTTTCCAGATCTCTCTCCACTTTGCTCAGCGGGGGTCCATTTTAAGTTTCACCAGCTGGTTTACTGCAGTTGTAATTCTAATCTCCAAATACTGCATTCGTCACAACCCGCTTGTCTCTTATAAAAGTCTGAGCTGAGCATATAACCTGTGTCTTATCCTCGTTCAGTTGAAACCCAGAATATAGTCCAAAGTTTCTAGCCAGCTCCTTGATAGTTCTCTCAGGGTCAGTTGTGGTCACTGCTACGTCATCAGCATATGCAAAAACCTTATATTTTTCCCCATGATAGACCACTGGCATGATGTTGCTGCTTCCCTCCAATTTAATTAAAAATGGATCTACATATAATGCAAACAACAATAGAGAGCATGGACACCCCTGTTTAGTGCCTCTACTAACATATATTAAGCTTGACTCTAACCCTCCCAAACATACCGGAGCTTCGGGCGCCTCATATATGGCCCTGATAGCTGTTAGATAATCCCCTTCCTTTTCAGGGTCTCCCATAAAAACTTCCAAGAAACGCAATCAAATGCCTTCTCAACATCTAATAGCACCAGGCCAAGTGGTGTCAGGTGAATCTCCACAAGCTCAAATAAAGAGATTATCCTTCTGATGTGATTGACCGTCCCCCTGCCAGGTATAAAACCATGCTGCCTCTTGCAAACTTGTAAAGGCATAACTCTTGCTAGCCTAGTTGCTAAGATTTTAGCATATATCTTCCCATCTATGTTTAACAAGGATATTGGTCTGTATGATCCGGGAGAATGAGGTGACTTATTTTTTCTTTTAAAACACTATAGTACTTGCACTTTCCCAAGATAATGGGATATGTCCTAGTTGTACCTTGCGAAAGGTTTCAAGCATGTCTCTCCGTAGTTCTTTATAAAACGTTTCATAGAACTCGAGTGATAGGGCATCTGGGCCTGAGGCTTTCCCTGAAGCTAAGGAGGTTACTGCTTCAAATATTTCTTCCAATTGAATCAGTGCATCCAACATAATTTGATCCTCCAGAGAGAGCCTAGTTGATCTTAATCCTCCCAAAAATGACCTCTCTCTGGACACCAACAAAATTTTCTGTATCATCCCTATATAACTTTTGGTAAAAATTCCTAAAAACTTCTAAGATCTCCTCCGGCTTTTCACATTTCCGCCCCTATGTGTCCTTAAAGACCTCTATGCCCGCATTTATCATTTTTTGCCTTATTCACCTAGCAAGAACTTGGCCAGTGGTCTCTCAATATTCATAGCTTTTTGCCTTATAATTCTGATAGCTGGTGGCTGCTGCTTTATTCAGATATAAGTTTGTTTTAGCCTTTAGGACGGATAGCTGAGTCTGCGTTGTGCAAATATCCTCCATTTTTATTATACTTTGTATTAATTTTCTTTCTGCCTGCATAAGTTCTAAGTGAAGGCTCCTAACGTCTCTCTCCCTTACCTTCTGCGAATGTAGCTTATAGCTCAGGGTCTCCCCTCTAATCCCAGCTTTTAATGCAACCCATACCATTCCTGTTGTCGCCGTAACTCTGTTATCCTCCAAAAATGGTTTAATCCAAACCTTCATATAATCTACATGGCCAGAGTCGACTAACAGCTTCTTATTGAATGACCAGGAGTGGCATGGCTTCACAAATCCACATATCGGCACAGTTAAGACTGGTGGATTATGATCTGATAGAAGCCTGGGAAGGAGCTCTATCTTTGCATCCTTAATTAAGTTAGTTGTAATAAAGGAATAGTCCAGCTGTACTAGTTTAGAGTGTGGAGAGGAATAATATGTATAGCCAGGATCTGGGGCCTCAAGTCCCTCCCAGACATCTACCAGCCCATGATCCCTAACTAGTCTCCTCATGGCCCTCCAAACCTTGGGCTTATGACCCTGATAGTGCTTCTGATTGCCCAGGCCTTTTCCAACATCCAAGTGAGTATTCAAATCTCCACATGTTACCAATGGTAGTGGCCATGAGATCAATTCAGAGTTTAGAGTATCTAATACTTCGGCTTCATCAAGGTTCAAGCCATAAATGGTGCAAAGAGTAAACTTGGTCTCACCCATCATACACTCTAAAATGACCCAACAACCCCCTTTATCCACTAGAGAGCGGGCAACATTACAGCAGGAATTTCTTGCCAAAATTGCCTCTCCCCGTGTTGTCACTGTCTGTTGTGTGCAGACTAGGGGCATCAACCCTAGTTCTCTTAGGAGCCCCCGACTCTCCCAAGAGATATGAGTCTCTTGTATACAAAAAAGATCTGCTTGAATTAATTTTAGCCCTAGTGCCACTTTTCTCCTCTTCTGGGGGTTGTTGAGCCCGCATATATTCATGGGACATGTTCCTAACTATGAGCCATTATTTCATTTTAAGGCATCTACACTCCATTGACCTCACAGTATTTTCTCTACATAATTGTCCCCCGCTGACAATCTGCCCTTGCCATATGCAAAATTTTCCATTGCTCACCCTCCTCAAACTCGCCTGCCCTTTTGCGTGTTTTTGATGGTCATCCTTCCCCTTACTCTTCCTGCCACCTCACCTTCATCAGCCCCCCTACCATCCCTGATCCATAAGCCCCCTACTCTAAAACCTACCCCTTCCCCATCTCCTACATCTCCCATACCCACTCCCTCCCCCCACCCCATTGGTCAACTTCCCCCACCACCTCATGGAGAGCATAGGACTACACAGTCCCCATCCACAATGGATTTGTGCACCCCTGCCTTACCCAGACCTAACCCGAAACAGTGTCTTGCATCTCAAAATAACATAGCTATATATAAAAAAAAAAAACCTTATCCCACGAGAGAGAAGAAAGAGGCAGGGTACCACCTTACATTTGATTAAATGAATATACATTTACCCCAAAAAAACCTGTAAAAAAAAAAAGAGAAAGACACACCCCACCAGATATCCTCAAAGTCCATCCAAACAATCTTTGACTTTTACTTCGGACACAAAGAAGTGAGTCTTGCCACTAACGATCACCTTCAGTTTGGCAGGATTCATCAGATAGACCTGAGCCCATTTATTCTGCAGGGGCAGAATTGATTGACAAAGTCTCCATCTCTTTTCCACAGTTGTGTGCCAAAAATCAGGTCCAACAAAAAAAGTGCATTCCCTGGCGGTGCGTTTTGCGATCCGGGCGAGCAAGATCATATACAGCCTGTCTTGCCTGAAAGTTAAGGAGAAAGATCAAAATTGCCCTATGCTTACTGTCTTCTGCACCCAATTTGGCTCTAATGTTGAAAGGAAAGTGGTATGCCTTCTGAACTTCTCTCGCCCAATCCCACTGAGTCAAATCAGGAAAGGCCGTTTAAACAGGCTCGCAATAAACCCTCGTGGATCAGTGACCTCGACCCCTTCCTGAACACCCAGAACTCATAGGTTATTTTCCCTGAGCCTATCTTCTAGATCCGTCAATTTCCATTGGGCATCTTCGAGTTCTGCTTTCATCGAGTCCCCAATCGCTCCCTGCGATACAGCATTGTCTTCCAACTTGGAAATTCGGATCTCCTCCTCCCCCATACGTGCCGCAAACTCAGAACATGTTTTCACCACCCAGCGGATTGACATCTGCATTTTACAGAAAGCTAGCTGGGTTCTACAACTTTCAGTCTTTGAATCTTCTCGGTTCTCCATAATGCTTCGATAAATAGTTTCCAAGGAGATTACACCTGACTGTGTTTCAATACTAGGATGGGTGCCAGAGCCGTCTTCGAGCGGGGTATTAGTATAGTCCCACTGGAGATCTTTAGTTGCCATAGATGTATGCGGGTGAGTAGCTGGACCTGAGTGTGTGTGTTTCTCTTTTTCTGCTTCTTCCTAACAGTGGTGACCTTGTCGCACTCCGATCGCCCCTGTTCCGAGCCAGGAGAGGAGAGCTTAGAACCCAGTTCTGAAGAGATTTTCCCTGTCTCTGAGTCTGATTCCTCATTACTTATCCAGCTGGATTGGTCCGACAGAGAAAATAATTTATCACACTGATTCTTGTCTCAGACTGCCTTAGACGTCAGATATCCTCCTACAGCATGCTTTAAGCTGCTCACCGTTCCATGAACCGTAATAGGACCCCCGTCGCTAATTCGGTCAAGGGGCTGCTGCAAAACCTCATCGCAAAGTACTAGTGCATCACCTTTAGAGCACAAGACATTTAAGGTGCCTGTAGGATAGTCTAAAGGTGAGGGGTGGAGCAGTCACTCACCAGCAGTGAAGTCCTACTCAGTACATTGCTGTCCCTTCCCTCACCTCCTTTCTCTACCCGGGGTCCAGACATTTCAGGGTCAACCATTTGTCCCCCATGTTGCTCTATAGTAGGTGGGTTCACCGCCACAGCCCCCACTCCAGACTCCATTAAGGGTTTTAGCTTAGCAATTACTGGATACTTCTCCTTCACCTTCTCGGGGGCTCCCCGCTTGACTTCCCACTGCAATTTAGGTTCTTCTGGGGCACCAGAGCTACGTACAACACCCAGCTTGTTCTGCTTCCCCCTTAAATGCGGGAAGCGTTGTCTTCGTTCCCTTCAGCGACATCCATCCGTCGTTCAGCCCGAACGACCAGTGCTACACTGTAACAGCCGCACTGATTGACTGATGCAACAATTTAGCCGAATGAAGCTGCTACACAGCGGTTGACGTCTCCGGCATTCCCCGCCACAGATACTGAGCCCAAGCTCAAGGAGCATTCCTCAGGTAAGAAGTACGGGTAAGAACCCGGTCCGGCAACTCAATCACGGTATTTAGGAATCCATGGTTGCATGTCTGGGATCCGGCAAGGGGAGCAACAAACAGCCGTCTCACATAGCCACCATCTTGCCCTCCTCCATTAAGCTGTTCCTCAAACAAACAAAACTTCCTAATGCTAAATGAGGTTAGGCAGGCTTTCACATCTTTATAGAGCATTAGGACCCCCTAAGGAATGGCTACTAGATTTTTGGACCTTAAAGGATGAATAAAATCATATATTTCACTTGAATGCAATTTAGGGGCTTTTGACATAAAATAGGAGCCTTTCGTGTACTACGTCTGTTCTTAATTTATTGAACTTACATGTCTTCCATAGCTTAGGGTAGTTGGAATTATGCTGAAGTGGCAAACTAAACCGCTTCAAGGTAGAAGAGGCGCTCAGCCAGATTGAAATTACAAAGAAATTGAATGCCAACATATGGTGAATAATGTAAAGGGATTGTAACCTTGAACTGCATCTACCATAATGCATCTGGGAGAACTGGTGCTGTTTTACCAAGCATTGTACTCATTTCCTACTTGATTTTTGGGCTCCTCCATGAGCCATTGGGCTGATGAGCCTGTAGGATGCACTGCTTTCTGGAGTGGCACTTAACCTGAGAGACAATGAGCAGCTTTCAATCTACATGTTACTCTCTGCTGATGAGAGACAAGAATCCAGAAATACGTCTCCAGAGAAACAAACTCTGGCAGCACCAACATATGGCAAACTCTCAACTGTGAGCTTTCTTGACTTGCTCTGCATGTCATTCTTGCTCCTACCAGTTGTTGACGGATTCAGGGGTAGGGGGGACGCGATTTGTTATTAATAATTTAACTTCTGATACTCACATGTGTGTGTATGGTGGATCCGGTTTTCTCACCAGCCTCTTGATGTAGGCGAGTGTATTTGTTTTTACAAAAACGAATTTAAAAATGTGTACCCTAAGTTGGTTTCACCTTAAAAATTAATGCCATCTTAACTAATGATATATATGATTGTAGCCCTAGGGTCTGTTAGCCGTTTAATGAATATCTCCTAAACCAATAGCCGCGCATCACCTAGAACCGATGACGCACCAACTGCCAAGCTCAAAGGAGATCATTTCACTTCATTAATCACCTTCTCGTTAACATTTTCTCTGGATGACTCAACTCTGCACGCGCATCTGGAATCTGACATTTTCAATATCCTTCTCCGCATTGCCTTCGTTTGAGTAGTTTGCAAATTAAGCTTCCTCTGCGACAAGGTTCTTATTTCTATGCCACCATTCCATCTAAAAATAGCTTTTTATTTTTCGACTACAGGTTACATGATCTGAAGACTGCTGGTGTCACTGCCTGTACTTTTATCACTGAAGAAAAACCCGTCCTCTGTGGCAAGCGGCCCGTTTCCATGATACCTCCACTGTCAAAATGACGTCTGCACTCCAAAATCGGCGGTGTTTTCTAAATGTGGACTTTCGTATCACCCATTCAGATTTTAAAACATTGTAAACGACGTGTGCATTTTTATTGTAAAATAGGTAGGCAGCATTGCAATAAACAGTATCTCTCTGCAATTCCCGAGTGGAAAATACCTGTTCATTTTATATTGACATGGGGTTGGGATGTATTAACTTAATGTCTGCGTTGGGATACAATAACTCACTGCATGTCCTATTTTTTCCATTTTGTTATATAGCGGACCTTTGCATCAGCAGAAATCAATGTAATTTGACTAATACATAAAACACGAGGGTGAGAAATGTCGTAGTTGGTTCACTGGGGTTTGAGCCCTGGGCAAGCAACAGCCACATTTCCATGCAGGGTGAACCACAAAAAGTCACTAAATTAATCTGTATGTTCCCCCTGCATAGCTTGGCACAAAAAATCAGCCAGGCTTAATTTAGGGGCAATGTGTAAACCACTTATGCAGCACACAAACAGTAATAAATTGGAAACACAACACAAGAAAAATCCCACTCCAGTTTAGAAGGATAGAATGAATTATTTGACAACAACAAAAATCCAATCAGTAGAACCAGAGTTCTGTTTAAAAAAAATATTTTAGCGAAAGTAGCATCGAAAAACCCAAGGGCCAACAATGGATATCTGGTTGAGCTGGATCATGTCAAAGTCACAAGTTCAGGCTGACCCCGATGAAGCACAGGTCTTCTACCGTCATCAGATTAGCCCTACTGAAAGTTTACCTTCTCAAATTAGTTCCAAGAGTCCTGTTTGTGGTGGAGGGGGATGCAAGGACCGGGGAAAACGTTGTGGGAGGCTGCCAGAATAGCGCAAAGAGCAGGGCAGATGTCCACAACAGCACTGCTGGAGCTTAACATTGGTGGTCCCCGCAAGCGGTCGATGATGTAACACTAAGAGGCAGCCACCAGATCTTTGCGTTGAATAGCAGGCAGTGCGTGCAACGAGGTCTTGGATCAAATGGACCCGTTCTTAGTAGCAAAGTGCCAAAAAACTTCAATACAGCTCTCTGAGGCCACACCAAGTGTCCAGCACCTTAAGGGCACCACCTGGGGGCCAGTTCAGCTGGGTCCAGGTGCTGGTGCAATGTGTGGGGGAGCCATGTATGTCCTTGAGGCTCAGATCAGGAGGCCAGTAACCTATCCCTTGGAGTCACTCTGGTAACCCTGGGTTCAAGGTAAAGATACAGGTCTAGTTCTTCTTCACTAGGCAAGAGGACAGAAAGGCAGCAATTCAGCAAGGCAGCAGCAGAACAGCAGTCCAGCAGAGTGGCAGTTCTTTCAGCAGCACAGCAGTCCTTCTTCCTGGCAGAATATCCACAGGTCAAGAAGTGTACAGAAGAATTGGTGTCTGAGGTCCTCTTTCATACCCTGGTGCTCTGGTTCTGGAAGGCAGGAAAAGCTTCTAGATAGTTGCTTGAAGTGCATAGAATTTCTCACCTCCCCTGCCCTGGCTCCAAGGTGGCTGCAGTGAAAATGTGGAGGTGATAGGTCCTTTCCGTGAGACTGTGCTCAGTTCCTCCCCCTCATCCTGCCAGCAGATGGATCATCCAGGCACAGCAAATCCCTCTGTTGTGTTACTGTCTTGAAGGAATTCACAAAGTCTAACTGTCAGTTACACCCAGTCATGTGATCCAAGGCCGGCTATAGGCTCATAAGGGCAAATGGCAGGAAAATGTCAACTTTCTAAAAGTGCCATTTTTAAAATTGTAATCAAAAAACAACTTTACTATCAAGTACTTATTTTTTCTACAATTCTAAAGACACCAAACACAGAATGCCCACCTGCACCCAATTGTAAATTACAGCTTTTTAAATGCTATAAAGAATCCCCAATGTTATCCTATTCGAGGGGTAGGCCTTACAGTAGTAAAAACGAATTTAGGAGTTTTTCACTTAAAAACTAAAGGTACATGTTCAGCCTTTTAATTACACAGCACCTTGCCCTATGGGCCTATCCTACGGGTGACTCATATCTAATAAAAGGGGAGTTTAAGGCCTTATAAGGGGGTTTTCTTGAAGAGTTGACATGACAGTTTAAAACTGCATTCAGGCTGCAGTGGCAGGTTTGGGACGTGTTTTTTCAGGAGCTACTTAAGTGAGTACCACAATAATTGCAGCAGGTCTACGAGTAGCATTTAATTTACAGGACTTGGGTAAAAAAGAAAGCAAGAGAGATACAAGCAAATTAAATATCTCAATTAGGTATAAACCAAATTTAACCATCTTTTATGGGAGTATCACAAGCACTTTAGCACTGTTTTGCAGTCCTAAGGCCAACAAAAGCAAATTGAGCAAAACGTGGAGGAAGAAATGCACAAAGTTTGGGGGTGACCCAGCAGAGAGAGCCAGGCCCAACAACAAGCATTTTTCTGACTCAAAAAGCACTGACTGCTGTGAAAAATAAAGAGTAAAATAGCACACCCCTACGATAAGTAGTCTGGTGCTAATTAACATTTCCTGCAACTTACTGTAGTTCTAAATATATCACTGAGTAGAGCATACAGCATTCAAGTGTGTGCCATTTGGGCAAAAGATGAAAGATGTTTTTTTGTCACACGCCCAGAATGAAGGTATTGGTAGTTTACACTGAAATACATCATACTAATGCTTAATTTCTAAAATATTAAGTGCCAGGACCCAAGATATAGCTCAGGAGGCCACTGCAGCGTTCACCACCTACAGTTCATGCCAGGTTTTTCAATTGCCAGTATCAATGACATCTACTTAGCAGTACAGTCCTAAGAATGTGACAAACTGGTATTTATGAGGTGACCCCAAGCTGTAAGAATGGCCTGAGCACCCTACTGTTATCATCTTTGAAATTGTGCATTCAATTGTTAAACACTTTATGCATGTACTTTTCAATAACATACTGACAGCGCCACCATCCATTGGACTGTCATAAATATGTGCCTGTGTTAGGAAATAGGTGACAGTGCCATGCACCGGCAAACAAAGGCACAAATTAAGCACTTGACGATACAAATTTACCATACACATGTGGATACAGATGCACTGCTTGCGTCAACCTATATTCACATGTGGAAGAGTGCCACACAAGGAGGAAGTCATATCTCATTTTAAAGGCCAATCCGGTTCCACTTTAATTTCAAGTGTCCCAAGAAAAGCATACACATTTGGGAGACATGGGCTGCATTGCACGTGCCTATGTCAATTCTTGTTTCCTGCTCAAACATGGATGAGAGGATATGGGATCCACTGCTTTGGAGTAATAATGCTCTACTTGTACAACAGGAGACTCTGAAGTGTTGTTTTTCATAATTAGTTACCATTTAGTGCTGCATGTAAAACCTACAAATTGGTAACAAATCTATTTTAAAAGTTGGGCCGTAAATATTACATCCTGTTTTGTATTCATTTTTCTAAAGTTTTTTTTTTTTTCTGGAGGAGGGCTTCCTCTGCATCTTAACTCACCCCACTGAAGAGGAGAAGGTAAGGCTAGCTGTAAGAACAGGCATCCTTGGAATGGTTTCCCATGACATTTTGCCTTCAGACCTCATGTTTTGATGACCAAGTTTGTGCTGGCTTTAGGACTCTGGGCACTTTACCACTGCTAACCAGTGCTAAAATGCATGTATTCTCTCCTTAAAACAAGGTAAACATTGGCTTATCCACAATTGGAATATTTAACTTACTAGTCCCTAGTAAAGTGCACTACCTGTGCCCACGGCCTGTAAATTAAACATTACTGATGGGCCTGAAGCACTGATTTTGTCACCTAATTCAGTAGCCTATCCTACAGGTCTCAGACCTCCCATTTCAGAGCCTGTGTGTGCAGTTTAGACTGCCATGTCAACCTGGCAAGTTAACCCTATTGCCAGGCCCTAACCTTCCTTTTTGATACATATAAGCCACCCCTAAGGTAGGCCCTAAATAGCCCAAGGGAAGGGTGCAGTGCATTTAAAAAGTAGGGCATGTACTTTCAAGTTTTACATGTCGTATTAGTAAAAAACTCTTAAATTCACTTTTCACTACTAGTAGCCTAATCTCGCCCCAAGAATAAAATTGGGATTACCTTGTTATATTTTATAAGTGTAATGTCCAATTGGGAAGAGATGGGCCCCCCAAGTTTGGTGTCTCTGGAATCACAATTTAAAATCACAACTTATGGTGAAGTCTGATTTTAAATTGTAATTCTGACTATGCCACTTTTTAGAAAGTTGGCATTTTCTTACTTTAACCATCCGGTTCCTTCTGCCTCTGAATACACCTCTGGGGTGGGTGACAGGTGGGCTTTGGGTGTTCCCTCCAGACAGCCACACACAAAGGGAGCTTAGATGTGACTGATGCACCATCCACAGCCTGATATGCCATCCTGGGCAGGATGAGAGAGAGGAGCTGACATTTACACATGAATGGGCTGTGTCCTGTTCCCACACAAACGGTAGGGTGAGACTTGGCATCTTAAGTGGGGTCTCTTCTAACTTTTTGCCTCTGTCTCCCAGGTTGTTGATGTGTGCTGGAATCTGTTTTTGCTTCTTTTTATACTCTTGGCATTTTAACTCTGCTAACCAGTGCTAAAGTGAAAGTGCTCCTATGTAAAATGTATGTGTAATTGGCTTACCCATGATTGGCCTATTTGATTTACTAGTAAGTCCCTAGAAGGTGCACTAGAGATGCCCAGGGCCTGTAAATCAAATGCTACTAGTGGGCCTGCAGCACTGGTTGTGTCACTCACATTGGTAGCCCTGTAAACATAGCTCAGACCTGCCACTGCAGTGTCTGTGTGTGCAGTTTTAAACTGCCAATGCGACTTGGCGAGTGTACCCACTTGCTAGGCCTAAATCTTCCCTTTTTATACATGTAAGTCACCCAAAAGGTAGGCCCTAGGAAGACGCATGGGCAGGGTGCAGTGCATGTTTAAGGTAGGACATATACTGATGTGTTTTATATGTCCTAACAGTGAAATACTGTCAAATTCTTTTTTCACTGTTGCAGGGCATACCTCCCTCATAGAGTAACATGGGGGCTGCCTTTAAATATTATTAAAGATGTGAAAAAGGAGGGGTCTACCCTAATAACCCTACTATACCTGGGTAGAATAAGAACAGTCTATAGGCAAGAACTGGTAAAATAGTAGGGACAAATCTCGATGCTGATTTACACACAAGGAGCTTCTGAATTAATCATTGGAAGTGTACTTTAATTACTACAATATTATTTACTTCATTTTTGGACATAAAAAATCAAAATGACACACATGCAACAATATATATAACGTTGAAATTTTACCACAAAATTACTTACAAAAACATAAACCAAACTGTCTTCATCATTTTCCAAGTTTAGAAGTAATCTAGTTGTCTACATACATTAGAACTTAATCCACATATATGAGATGGTTGCATCGGCTATCAGATCCCAAATCTTTGTGTCCTTTACTCCTTATTAACAAAGAGATGTGTGCTCTAGTCATCAATCAAATAAATATTTCTTGCAACCTCCCTATCAGCAGGTCGACGCGTTTCAGCCCCTTCACAAATGGGCCTCTTCAGGACTCACGGAGAGATAAAGACCTATAAGTGTAATTTAATATACACAACAGTTTGAATTTCTTGAGAATTATTTGAAAATTATTACTAGAAAACTCCTTCACCATGACGAATTATCCATAATGTATTTCACCATTATGTGGTATTGTTAGTCTTTATGATTAACATGCTCTCAGTCTACTTGTGCAGTTAAAAATCACGATTAAAAATGTGATTTGGTTTACTTAGAAGAAAGAAGAAATATGATTAACATGCCCTCTGTCTACTTGTGCAGTTAAAAAATCACGATCAAAAATGTGATTTGGTTTACTTAGAAAAAAGAAGAAATAGAAGTACCCCAACTAAAATCATCCTGATTATTCCAAAAAATGTTCAATGCCTTACAGTACTGAGTCCGGGACCATTTAAGCAAGCAGCCTCTATTTATCTAAAAGTGAAGTGGAAAAAACATGGATTTGTAGCTATCCGGTAATGAGTTTCAGGGTCAAGAATGTTACCTAGTAAAGCGTTTTGCAAAAAGCGGGTCAAGTGCTCTTAAAAACGTACTTCTTTCTCTATTAGTCGTTTTGTAGGAAAGTCTGCAAGTTGCTCAACAAATCTTCCTGCATGCGCACTGAACGTGTTCCTGTTACTATTGGTTTCACCTGTAGCGGCGGCCATTTTAAAGAAGGAAAATATATACCTTTTGGTAATCACAGCGGCAGCCATCTTAACTATTGGCAACTTAGGCCCATATTTATACTTTTTTAGTGCCGCATTTGCTCCGCTTTTTGACGCGAAAGCGGTGCAAACTTACAAAATACAATTGTATTTTGTAAGTTTGCGCCGTTTTTGCGTCAACAAATTACGCAAATGCGGTGCTAGAAAAGTATTAATATGGCCCTTATTTTGTAACACTCTGTCTTCATAAGCGAAGTCAGTTTCTAGTGTTAGAAACCGGACTATCTCCTACTTAAACTTCATACCTCTCGTTGTCTTATATTTACAATACTTTCAAAGCAAAAAGAATGTAAAATTAATAATCGTCGAGGCGGCTGCCATCTTAACTATTGGAAATATTATCTTGCAACTTGTGGCCATCTTGAACTAATTTTTAAACTTAAATAATGGGGTGAAAGATGTAATCGTCTCAATGCCTTATCTTATCATATCATTATTTTTCACAGAATCATGATAACAGTGAAATTGTTTTTAACACTGCTGAGTAATATTGAATTAAATTTGCCAAAACATAGAGAAGAATTCACTTCAAGAAAACCGATTGTCATTGTTATGGCAAACATATTCAAAAGCAGGGACATTACCAGTCATCTGAGCTCGTAGTCATTTATTTCTTCAGCTATTTCTTAAACTCATTATTCTCTACAAAAATTTCTATAACACTCATTACTTACTTTAACAACAACTTTTGTTAAAAAGGTCTTAGAAATAATGAGTTATTGACATATAGAATTATCCATTAATTCCTTAGTCCTTTCTCTAACATGAAGTAAACAGCCTATGGGGGTCATTCTGACCTCGGCGGTAAAAGGCGCTTACCGACGGTCAGAAGACTGCCATAACACCGCCGCGGTCGCGGTAAACCGCCACGGTCATTCTGACCCGCAACTGGCAAACCGCCAAAAACCCGACATCCACAAAAGTCCGCCACACCAACGGGCAGCGCAAAACAGGCGATGACCAAACCTCCACCGTCACGCCAACAGAAATACGCCCATGCCATTCCGACCCACAAATCCCCGCAGCGGTCTTTCAACCGCGGTATTCCATTGGCGGTACACACCGCCGCGGTCAAAATACACACACATTTACAAAACACTACCACATTGGACAAATCAAAATACACACACCTGAGACACATACACACACCACTCCCACACACCCAATTAAATATAAAACACACACCCACATCACCCACAAACCCTTACGACCACAATTGCGACTGAAGGATAGAGAGAGACAGCACAGCATAGAGTAGACCATCACACAGAGGCAAATCACAACATCACCCACACAATTTCCACGCACAAAACACCATACACCACCACACTCACCACACTCTACAACACATACACCACCCCTCACCTCATCCACACCACCCCATGGCACCCCAAAGACACCCCAGGTTCTCTGACGCAGAACTCAGGGTCATGGTGGAGGAAATAGTTCGTGTAGAGCCCCAGCTCTTCGGTGCACAGGTGCAGCACACCACCATTGCCAGGAAGATGGAGCTATGGAGCAGAATAGTGGACAGGGTCAACGCTGTGGGACAGCATCCACGCAATCGGGACGACATCAGGAAGCGGTGGAACGACCTACGGGGGAAGGTGCGTTCCATGGTATCAAGGCACAACATCGCGGTACAGCGGACTGGCGGCGGACCCCCACCTACTCCCCCAGAATTCACAGCATGGGAGGAGGAAGTCTTGCACATCCTGCATCCTGAGGGACTCGCAGGAGTAGGCGGAGGAATGGACTCTGGTAAGGCAAATCTCCACTTCTTCATTCCCCGACCCCACCTGCATGCCAAATCATACCCCCACCCTCACCCCCACCCCCTTTCACACCAACTCCTTGCAAATGGCTCACCATCACAACCCACCCATCCCAAAACCTAGCCCTGCATGCGTCCCCAAAGCATGGACACCCATCACCAAAGCATGCCCACTGCACACACCCATCACCCCCACAAGCCACCGTCACAAAAGCCCCCATAAGGGAATGCCAGCACTGGGGTACACGGCCACCCACCCATTACACGAAATGCCACACACAGAAGCAATAACCATACTCTTATACCCCTGCAGGACCCGAACGCCACCACACCGCCACGGAGGGTCCAGAGATGTCCATCCCACCCCCAGGAGAGGCCCCCAGTGATGACAGCAGCTCTGTCTCCCTGGACCCAGATGACCAGCCCGGCCCATCGGGGACCTCGGGACAGTCGGTTCCCCACAGACAGCCATAGGCTACACCAGACCTAACCCCCTCTGGGAACACCAGCACAGCTCCCACCCAGCGGGCCCATGCCTCTGTCTCCAGGACACGTCAATCAGCGGTGTGTCCACCACTACAGGGCACCCAGGTTGACCCACCACCCCAACAACAACAGGGACCTGGGGGCAGTGGTAGTGGGCACACCGTCCAGGGGACAGAGGCCCAGGGAAACAGGGGAACTGGGAGGGCTGCTGTGCGACAGGGGGGGGACAGGCCCAGGGAACCGACTCTCCAAGAGGCCCTCTCCTCCATCATGGGAACATACCACCGCTCCCAGGAGACGATGGCTACAGTACTGGCCAGGTTACAGGAGATCCAGGTACTGCAGGAGGAACAGTACATGGGGTTCAGAGAGGAACTGAGGAACATTAGTTCCGCAATGGGGACCATCGTCGTGGCCCTTAACCAGATAGTCACCACATTGCGGGACCATGTGGGACCACAAAGGGCCCCTGTCACTAGCCTGGACCAGGAACAGCCTACCACCTCCGCCGGCGCTAGTGGACAGGAGGCCCCCACACAACGACAGGCCACCAGAACCCCACCTCCTCCAGAAGAAGAACCACCCCACAAGCGGCACCTGAGATCTCACAAGAAGACAGAGTAGGATGCCAAGACCCCCGCCAGCAAAGGATTCCCCCTGATGTCATCCCACTGTCCCACATTGTCACCCTGTCCAATCTTGAACTGCCCCTGCTCCATCCTTCCACAGGCATATGGACAATGCACCTGTGAGACTGAAAACTGGACTCTGACATGGACATTACTCCACCATCACCCATCACCGTTTTACAATCATGTTCCTAAATGTAGCACTTTAATAAAATGACTTATTGCACTTAAAAAATCTGGAGTCTGCTTGTATTTTGAACAAATGTATTAGACATAACGGTGCAATAATGTTCAGTCACATTGTGATGACAACATACCACTGTCACACAGCTGTAGTCCATGGGCAAACAAAGCAGAGGTCACACTGTGGGGCACACAGCTCTGAAAACGGAAGGGAAAGTCACAACTCAGTTAACAGGAACTGGGGGGAAACTCAGACAGTAGAGAGGCAGGAGACTTTAAGTAAATGTAAAATGGCGTGGTTGATTCGTACCTCTGTGCTACTGAAAATACTGTTGTATCACTGTGTCCCTGTTGTCTGTGTCGTCCCCGTCGTCTTCCTCCTCTTCACTCTCCACAGACTCCACAGCTGCTACAACACCACCATCTGGACCATCCTCCTGCAGGAAAGGCACCTGGCGTCGCAAAGCCAGGTTGTGAAGCATACAGCAGGCCACGATGATATGGCACACCTTCTTTGGTGAGTACATTAGGGATCCACCTGTCATATGCAGGCACCTAAACCTGGCCTTCAGGAGGCCGAAGGTTCTTTCTATAATCCTCCTAGTTCGCCCATGGGCCTCATTGTAGCGTTCCTCTGTCCTTGTCCTGGGATTCCTCACTGGGGTAAGTAGCCACGACAGGTTGGGGTAACCAGAGTCACCTATTAGCCACACACGGTGTCTCTGTAGCTGTTCCATCACATAAGGGATGCTGCTATTTCGCATGATGTACGCGTCATGCACTGACCCAGGGAACTTGGCATTTACATGGGAGATGTACTGGTCAGCCAAACAGACCACCTGGACATTCATCGAATGATAACTTTTTCTGTTCCTGTACACCTGCTCACTTTCACTGGGGGGAACCAAAGCCACATGAGTCCCATCAATGGCACCAATGATGTTGGGGATATGTCCAAGGGCATAGAAATCACCCTTCACTGTAGCCAAATCGCCCACCTCAGGGGAAACAATGTAGCTCCGCATGTATTTCATCAGGGCAGACAACACTCTGGACAAAACCTTAGAAAACATAGGCTGAGACATCCCTGATGATATGGCCACTGTTGTTTGGAATGATCCACTTGCCAAAAAATGGAGTACTGACAGAACCTGCACCAGAGGGGGAATCCCTGTGGGTTGGCGAATGGGGGACATCAGGTCTGGCTCCAGCTGGGCACACAGTTCCTGTATAGTGGCTCTGTCAAGCCTGTATGTCAGTATGACATGTCTTTCTTCCATTGTCGACAGGTCCACCAGCGGTCTGTACACGGGAGGATTCCTCCATCTCCTCGCAAGTCCCAGCGGATGGTGACTAGGAATGACAACATGGAGCACAGAGTCAAGCAACCCACAGGTATGTAACCACAGCTTGCACAGTACACGATTCACTATGCATTGAATGGCTTGTATGATTGGCAATGCAAGGCCTAGGCCTGTGTGACGCTGTAGAAATTAAGCCATGTGGGCCCTTGAAATGCCGGCTGCCTGACAAGTGAAGTGTGACAATGGGATGTGAGGTCAATGCGCTGGCGTGGCACACCGTGGCGGTAGGCGGTCGAAGACCGCGGCGCAAAGCAGCATTGGTTAACATTGAACCCTATGGGTCTCAGGAGCCAATGACGATGTGCGCCGGCGGACACGGTACGCACCGACGCGGTACGCACCGCTGCGGGCGTGACCGCCATTTTCTATCTGCTTAATCACTCGAGACCTGATCATCCACAGGAGAGGACCTATACTGCAAGTGCTGCTGTGACCTCGGTCTGGAAGAGACAATGGCTGCTGCGACTGGGGAAAGGGCCCCTGCCTTCACATCTGAGGAATTGGAGAAACTTGTTGATGGGGTCCTCCCCCAGTATGCGCTACTCTACGGTCCTCCAGACCAACAGGTAAGTACACAGGGAGCACGTTGTATGGGCTATGCCTGTGTTGAGTGGGGTGGATGTAAGATGGTGGGGAGGGGAGCGAATGAGGAATGCAACGCACGACAGATGAGAGCATGTGCCACATGGCAAGGTTGGGGAGGGGGGGCCACTCACATCGACCATGCAGAAAAGTGATGATATTTCTTTTCCCACCCTGTCCATGTCACATAGGTCAGCGCCCATCAGAAGATCGACATTTGGCGTGCCATCGCCAAGGACGTCCGGGCCCTGGGGGTCCACAACAGACGGGGCACCCACTGCCGCAAGAGGTGGGAGTACATCCGCCGCGGGAGCAGAAAGACCGCCGAGGCTCTGCTGGGGATGGCCTCCCAACCTAGGAGGGGTGCCACACGGCAATTGACCCCCCTGATGTCCCGGATCCTGGCGGTGGCCTACCCCGATTTGGATGGGCGCGTGAGGACATCACAGCAGACACAAGGGGGTGAGTCTCAGCACATTCTGCTATATCAGCGCACAGTGGAGGTGTCTGGGTGGTGGAGGAGGGCTGTGGCTATCTCTAGGCCAGGGTGGTTTCTGTAGGCTAGGCCCCTCCGTTAGGCATGGCCCTGTGCCCCCGCCCCCCACCTCTGTAGGGTGCTAAGTACAGCTATCCATGGCCCGGGCTCACCTATGTGTGCAGTTGTCCTCCATAGACTTGTAGGCCAAGTCACAATAATTGAGTAGTGTACCCCGAGTGCGCGGCGTAGTGCAGGAGGCTTCTGTGTCTGTCCTCTCCGCCAACGGTGCCGCCAATGCATGCACTCAACATGTCTTTCTTTCTTCTCCCCCCCTTTTTTTTGGTTTTCCTGTTCATGTGTGCATTAGCATCATCAGGCGGAGGAGAAGTGGCATCGGCGCACGAGGGAGCTGCATCTCACATGGCCCCGGAGGGCCCTGCAACCGACTCCGAGTTCACCAGTGAGACAGAGGGCGAGGGGAGCACCACAACGGGGACCCGTGGAGACGTCAGCGACACCGACACGTCCTCGGAAGGGAGCTCCCTTGTGGTGGCGGCAACATCCGTGCCCACCGCAACAACAGGTACAGCCACCACCCAGCGCACCAGCTCCGCCCTCCCAGCAGCCCCTCAGCGTTCGCCCCGTGGCCGCTCGGCCAGGAAGCCGGGCATCTCCTTCGCCCCATGCACCTCAGGCCCTGCCCCAGTTACCCCTGCTGCCCTCAGTGCCGAGATCATTGACCTCCTCCAGACGCTCATTGTTGGGCAGTCTACCCTTTTGAATGCCATCCAGGGGGTGGAAAGGGAGGTGCATCGGAGCAATGCATACCTGGAGGGCATTCATTCGGGTCAGGCTGCCCATCAGCGATCGTTCAACGCTCTGGCCTCAGCACTGACGGCAGCCATTGTCCCTGTCTCCAGCCTCCCTCCTCCAACTCCCTCCACCCAGTCCCACTCCCCTGTTCCTCTGCCTATCCCAGACACACCTACAGACCAGCCTGCACACACATCAACACCCAAGGGCAGCTCATCCAGTCATAAGCACCACAGATCACACAAGCATTCACACAAGCAACATCCACATGCAGACATGCCAACAGCCACTGCCTCCTCTGTGTCCCCCTCCTCCTCGTCTCCCTCCTCCCTCCCTGTGACATCTCCACTCACACATGCATGCACAACATCATCAGCCACTACGTCCATCACCAGCACACCCACCAGAACACTCCGCACACATGCAGTCACACCCCACTGCCATTTACACGTCCTGTGTCCTCTCCCAGTGTGTCTGTCACCCCTCTTCCAAACCACACCAACGCAGCCACCCATCCACCCAACAGCCATCCACCTCACGACAGCCTCCGTCACAAGCACCTGCACCCAAAGACACCACACTTGACTCTCCTACAACCACATCCTCTTTCTCCACTCCCATACCCACTGCACCTACCCTTCCCATTGCTCCTAAAAAGTTTTTCCTCTCCAAAATTAACCTCTTTGCATCACCTGACCCACCCCCTCCATCTCGTAAGAGTCCAAACAGCACCTCAGCCACCACAAGCCCTGCACCTACTAGGACCATAGTTCAGGGCTATTGGAGTCCACCAGCTCCTAGGGCCGGAACATCGGCCAGCAGCAAGGGGACAGCCAGCCCACGCCCTGGGAAAAGAACCAAAAAAGGGAAGGGCTGGCGCGACAGGCCTGAGACGGCTGCCCCCAAGGACACTACCCTTGCACCGTCACCTGGCACATCCACAAAGGGAGGCAAGGGCCCCAGAGATTCGGTGAAGGAGGGCAAGGGCAGCAGGGCGGACAAGTCCGGCAGCAGGCGAGCTGCCCAGGAGGGCCCCACCAGCCCCATTTCGGGTGTGACGGAGGACACCCACGGGCCCAGGACTCCAGCACAGGAGGGCCCCGCTAGCGAAAGGTCGGATGGCGACTGAGCGGGAATTATTGGCCAGATCCGGTTCCCCAGGAACACAAGACAAGCACTGCTGAACAGGGCCCCGCCGTGACAAGCACCGCTGAACAGGGCCCCGCCGTGACAAGCACCGCTGAACAGGGCCCCGCCGTGACAAGCACCGCTGAACAGGGCCCCGCCGTGACAAGCACCGCTGAACAGGGCCCTTCCTGTCAAGCACCGCTCCGCTGGGCCCTTCCTGTCAAGCACCGCTCCGCTGGGCCCTTCATCTCAAGCACCGCTCCGCTGGGCCCTTCCTGTCAAGCACCGCTCCGCTGGGCCCTTCCTGTCAAGCACCGCTCCGCTGGGCCCTTCATCTCAAGCACCGCTCCGCTGGGCCCTTCCTGTCAAGCACCGCTCCGCTGGGCCCTTCCTGTCAAGCACCGCTCCGCTGGGCCCTTCATCTCAAGCACCGCTCCGCTGGGCCCTTCCTGTCAAGTATCGCTCCGCTGGGCCCTTCATCTCAAGCACCGCTCCGCTGGGCCCTTCCTGTCAAGCACCGCTCCGCTGGGCACCGCCGTCTCTGAACTGCTCCGCTGGGCCCTTCCTGTCAAGCACCGCTCCGCTGGGCCCTTCCTGTCAAGCACCGCTGGCCCATTGGCAGGGCCGGATCTGTGTCGGGCAGGGCTTCACGAAGCACTCTGGCCAACATGCCTCCTCCATAACCAGTGGAGTCTGTAATCCACCTGATGGACTGTGGCTTTGCACTTCCCAGGATGTGACAGTGGTCAACCCACCCACTGTAGAGACTTGAGAGACTGTGGCTTTGCACTCCCCAGGATGGTACAGTGGGCAATCCACCCACTGTAGAGACTTGAGAGACTGTGGCTTTGCACTCCCCAGGATGGTACAGTGGGCATGGAGGCCCCTCGTGGATCTGGCGTCGTGGACTCATGTGGCTGAGGTGCCCCCCCTTCCCTTCCCCCTGAGGTGCCTGTAGTTTTATTATCTGATGCCCCAGCAGTGTTCTCTCCAATGGAATCGGGTCTCGTGTGTGGGCTTTGCCCATGTGTTTATGCACATTGGCCCACGAACAATGGAAGGTAGACAATATGTGCCGGACTTTTGGGCTATGTATATATTGTTCATGTTGTAATATATTTTATTTAGATATTTCATATTTCACTTAACTTCAAATATGCTATAATATACTTCAATTTTAAGGATCAATTTATTTTGTCTTTGCATTCTTCCGGGGGGTTTGGGGGATGTCGGTCTGACTTGTTGCTCTGCATTGGTGTGTAGGGATTTGGGGGTGGGGGGGTGGGGGGGTGGGTGTGTCGCGTATGTGTGTGCCCGTAACCTTTTCTCCTCCCCCCTCCCCTGTGTCGTAGGTGCAGTACTCACCGTTGTCGTCTGCGCCGGCGTTCGTGCTCCTGGTAGAGGAGCAGGTAGACAATAGCTGGTAGGATGTTTAATTCGGGTTCCATGCTGTCCAGATTCCTCGTGGAGTGTATAGAGGTGAGCGTTTTCCCGTTCGTAGTCTGTTTCCGCCGCGTTTTTATCGCCGGGGCTCCCGCACCGGAAAAGGTGGCGGATTGGTGGGTCGTGATAGGGTGGGCGGTACATTGTCTGCCGCCTGTCTGTTGGCGGTGACCGCCGCGCTGTTTGTTTGTCCCGCCGTGGCGGTCGGAGTGTTAAAGTGGCGGGCTGTGTTGACGGTTCCCGCCAGGGTCAGAATTCCATTTTTTTTACCGCCTACCTGTTGGCGGGTTGGCCGCCGCTTTAACACCGACCGCCAGGGTTGGAATGACCCCCTATGTCTGTATCCCTCATTAAACCCAAAGTATCAAAATTCCCTGGAGGTGAGGCTTACGTGTTTTCATATCCACATGCGTGTACTGATACATACTGATCAATATATCATTTTTTGCCAACATGATGCCATCATTTTAAATTAAAGACCATAGTTCATCCTGATCATTCAGGCCTCGTCTTGCTGTTCCATATTTCTCAATAATTATTGCCTCCGTAGTGATCAGATTTCTATGTAATGACTGTCCATCTTTAGTAGGGTGTATCACTTGCAAAACTGTCCACCAGATCTCACCTGGCTTATGATTTAGTTCTTCATAATGTTCCACCAAAGGTGCGCCTCTGACTACACATTTAATTTGATCTGTGTTGTAGGATTCTAGTCTTTACTGCTTGTGATGTTTGTCCAATATACACCAGTTCACATGGAAACTTGATACAATATATTACATTCTTAGTGTTGCAGTTAGAGAAGCATATTTGTCGATGTACTTGTCCATTTATTCTTATTTCATTAGTATCATTCCTAAATTGACAAGGTATACAATTCTTACATCTGTAATGACCTTGTAAAGGGGGCAATTGTAACATCATTCTCAGATCTTTTTTCTTATTATCTGTAGAGAAGGTCGCTTTTACCCAAAGGCTCTGCAGATTTTGAGCTTTTTTGAAAGAAAATAAAGGTTTCTCAATTCTTAATCTGCTCAATATTCTCCAGTTTCTTTCAATTATTGATCTTATTTTGTTGGCTTTAGGGCTATAAGTCATCACACAAGTTAGGGGAGTGTCTTTTTTCCTTTGTTTAGGAGTTAAAAGCGACTCTCTGGGTGTGTACCAAGCTCTTTTAATAGCAAGTTTAACTAATTTGTTCAGGTATCACCTGTTCACCAATTTAATCGTCAACTCAATTGCATTCTTTAAATAGTCTTCCTTGTTACTACTATTTCTTCTAATTCGTAGGAATTGGCCATAAGGTAAGTTTTCTTTTAACATTCTCGGATGACCGCTCGAAAAATGTAACAGCGTGTTACGGTCGGTCGGTTTTTTGTATAGGCTTACTTCTAAATGGCCTTCTTTGGCTAATATTCATAAATCTAAGAAGTTAATTTTCTTAGTATCACAATTCAGTGCGATTTCATAATCTAATGTACGTTGGTTGAGCCAGTCATGGAAAGAGGATAGCACTTCTCTCTCTCCTTTCCAAATCATTAGTATCGTCAATATATCTAAACCACTTTATATTGTTATTTCTAAAGGGATTGGAAGTCGCATACACCCACTTTTTTTCAAAATAATCCATCACAAGGTTCGCTATCTCTGGTGCAAAACTGCAACCCATGGCTACTACCTTTATTTGTAAATAGAAGGTCTTTTTATACATAAAAAAATTCTTTTTAAGGCAGAGGGTAACAAAAATCATTAGGAGTTCGGTGGGAGTCTTAATGGGAAGTGGTCGTGATTCTAACACCTGTCTAACAATCTAGATCGCCTCATCTTGGGGAAAATTTGTATAGAGAGCTTCTCAATTCTTAATCTGCTCAATATTCTCAAGTTTCTTTCAATGATTGATCTTATTTTGTTGGCTTTAGGGCTATAAGTCATCACACAAGTTAGGGGAGTGTCTTTTTTCCTTTGTTTAGGAGTTAAATGCGACTCTCTTGGTGTGTACCAAGCTCTTTTAAGAGCAAGTTTAACTAATTTTTTCAGGTATCCCCTGTTCACCAATTTATTCGTTAACTCAATTGCATTCTCGAAATTGTCTTCCTTGTCACTACTATTTCTTCTAATTCGTAGGAATTGGCCATAAGGTAAGTTTTCTTTGAACATTCTCGGACGACCGCTCAAAAAATGTAACAGCGTGTTACGGTCGGTCGGTTTTTTGTGTAGGCTTACTTCTAAATGGCCTTCTTTGGCTAATAGTCATAAATCTAAGAAGTTAATTTTCTTAAAATCACAATTCAGTGTGATTTTAAAATCTAATGTACGTTGGTTGAGCCAATCATGGAAAGAAGATAGCACTTCTCTCTCTCCTTCCCAAATCATTAGTATCGTCAATATATCTAAACCACTTTATAATGTTATTTCTAAAGGGATTGGAAGTCGCATACACCCACTTTTTTTCAAAATAATCCATCACAAAGTTCGCTATCTCTGGTGTAAAACTGCAACCCATGGCTACTACCTTTATTTGTAAATAGAAGGTCTTTTTATACATAACAAAAATTCTTTTTAAGGCAGAGAGTAACAAAAATCATTAGGAGTTCGGTGGGAGTCTTAATGGGAAGTGGTCGTGATTCTAACACCCGTCTAACAATCTCAATCGCCTCATCTTGGGGAAAATCTGTATAGAGAGCTTCTACATCAAAATGTGTTTATCTTCATCAAATGGTAAATTTTCTATTTTATTAATGATGTCCATCGAATCCCGGACATATGCCTTAGTTTGACTCACAAAAAGTTTTTAAAAAGTGTCCACAAATTGGGCTAAGGGCTCTAAAATAGACCCACATGCTGAGACAATTGGTCCCCTCGGGGGATAATGCAAGTTTTTATGGATTTTAGGTAGAATATAAAAGCGAGGAGTCCTTCCGTCATTTTGGTTGAGAAACTCAAACTCCTTTTTAAATATCCATTGATTATTAAAAGCCTCTCCTGTAATAGATTTAATTTTATGCTGCAAATCCTTAGAAACATCTTCATGAATGACACAATAGTGTTCTGTATTGTTCAACTGTCTCATCACTTCTTAATCATATCGGTCTCTATTCCATATGACTATACCACGGCCTTTATTGGCTGGTTTGATAATAATATCCTGATTGTTTGCCAAACTCTGAATCGCCTCTTTTTCTGCCTTTGTACAATTCTGTTTAAAGAAAATCTTTTTAGTATTAGGATCATATATTTCCCTCAGCACTACATCTTCAAAGACTGTTATTTCCTTTGGCATATCATTTTTCTCTGGACAGAAAGATGATTCTGGTCTCAAACCACTACTGGTCTCATCTATCTCTGTCGGGGAGTCAGCAAAGTAAGCTTTTAGTCTGAGTTTATGTAGAAATCTCAAAACTTCAATCTTGCTATCTACTGGATTGTGGTTTTTTAAAGGTACAAAAGACAGTCCTTTACTCATTAGTTGGCTTTCTGAAGGAGTAAGGGAGTAAGTTGACAAATTTTAAATAGGGATAAGGTCTTCATTATATCTAGCATCTGTATGTTCTGCGCCGTGTCCCTTGGTCTTGATATTGACCTCTCTGGGTTCCTCCTCCCCTTTCCTGGCAGCCACCTCTGCCGACAAAAGGTTGAGCCCCTGAGTATTGTAGGTTGGGGGGAGATTGTCCCTGATTTTCCTGCTCGGAATCAGAAGATGTGTCTGAAAAAGTAATAAATCCCCTCCGGGATCTAGTTTCGTGTTGGAGATTCAAGGTACTTGGATTATTGTTTTTATAAAAGTCTTCTTTTAAATATAGGTAAGTATTTGTTAAACTGAAATTTCTGATGTCTCTCACAACTTTCGTAGTTTTTTGATTAACTGTATGGGTTTTGAATTCTGTAATCGTCTTATTCACATTTTCTAGGAGTAATTTTGATAGTGTTATCATTCAGAAATTCTTGTTCCAGTTCTTCAGTTTCTTTTAACTCAGCTTCACTGACCCTTAGCACTGTCTCTCCAGATAGAGCTAACCAATCTCTTGAGCACTTTGTTCCAAATCCACTGAATTGGGATAAATAAGTTTTGTCAAAAATAAATATGACTGGTATATTTTTAACTTGTAGTCCTAGTGGTGTTGTGTTGTTTTTAAGGTGTTCCAATAATACCTGTGCATGAAGTTGGGTTCTAACATTTTTCTTTTTCAATTGTTTTAATCTTTCTACATTATCTAATCTTGATGATTCATTTGTAATTTGGTCGCCACTCAATAGTGAAGGATATTCTAATAGTTTTGTAATTTGAGCTTCTGAATAGCTTACCATATGGGGTTCAGACATCGTCAACCACAATTTTACACGAATATGCAGTAATACCACTTTGGTTGTTGTCCTAAATATAAATTACGCGTTTATCCCCTACTTGCAAGAAGAGGATGGACCAATCCAAAGGAACTGACTCACAAACTCCCCACACCTAACAAGGTGTAACTCAATAATATGAAAAAGGAGGGGTCTACCCTAATAACCCTACTATACCTGGATAGAATAAGAACAGTCAATAGACAATAATTGGTACAATAGTAGGGACAAATCTAGATGCTGATTTATACAGAATGAGCTTCTGAATTGATCATTGGAAGTGTACTTTAATTACAACATTATTATTTATTTCATTTTTGGACATAAAAAAACAAAATGACACACCTGCAACAATATATATAATAATGCTGAAATTTTACAACAAAATTATATACAAAAACATATACCAAACTGTCTTCATCATTCTCCAAGTTTAGAAGTAATGTGATTGCATACATACGTTAGAACATAAATCCACTTAAATATTATTAAAGAGTAGATTTCCTTTGGGAGCAGATAGACGTCTGGAGTTTAGGGTCTCTGAACTCACAATTTAAAAATACATCTTTTAGTAAAGGTTGTTTTAGATTGTGTGTTTGAAAATGGCACTTTTAGAAAGTATGCATTTTCTTGCTTAAACCATTCTGTGACTCTGCCTATTTGTGGATTCCCTGTCTGGGTCAGTTTGATTGTTGGGCTGTTTGCACCTCTCCTCTACACAATGACCCAAAGGGGTCTGGGGTGTAACCTGCACATCCTGATGAGCCATCTGGGCTGGAGGGGATGGGAGGAGTGGTCACTTACACCTGAGTGGGCTGTGCTTGCCCTCACATAATGTAGTTTCCAACCCCCTGATGTGTGTCTGGGGCTTTGCCTGTACAAGGCAGAATCTTATACACAAGAGAGACTTTTCTTTGATGTTTGCCTACTTCAAAGACAGAAAGGGGTATCAGAATTGGACCCCAAACCCCTGAAGATTTAATTACTTCAAGGATTCAAGAGAAACCTCTGCCTGGAGAAGAGCTGAGGAGAAGTGCTGTCCTGGCCTGTGACTGTGCTGTGTTGGGGTATCCTGCTGCTTCTGCCTGTTCAAGGGGACAGAGACTGGACCTTGTTTTGAATTCCTACTTGAGAGGTATCTCCAAGCGCTTGGACTAGAGCTTGCCTCCTGTTTTAAAGCCTCAGGTACAGCAAAGGCTTCACCACCCAGTTCTGAGTCTGCCTGCTGTGGACCCTAGCTTTCCAGAGGGTGGCCTTCTAGATCCTGGGACCCTGGAAGTGAATTTCTGGAGAAAAACCTGTCTAATGACGCCAGACAACACTGTGTAACTTCGCAAAGGATGCCGCTGCCCGGAACCCTGACATCACCTGCCCCAAGGCCATGGGCCTCACAGAGTGCAAGGACCCCGACGACCCTATAGGCTTCGTGTCACTGTAGCCGCTGATCCCGCCCGACCTCGCTGACTTCAGAGTGTTGTAAGTCCGACGTCCATGACATCTGACACCATCGCAGCACCTGCAGCCATGTGACATCATTGCGACCCTGTGAGGTCGCCCCACAGCATCGTGACTTCACCAGACTTCGTGCCTGCTGGAACCAAGAGTCCAACTTCACAAACAATGCCTCTTCGCCTCCACAGCCCTGCAGTAAGGACCTGACGCTGCTGCGTGATGCCTCTGCCCTTCTGCCCCCGTAGCACCGGAACCGACGCCGCATCCGATCCAGAGACGCCGCTCTCCCCGGTCCCTTGCACCAGCCTGTTTTCCACTTGTTTGCTATGGTAGTGCACCTGGGGGTCAAACTCGCATTGTAGGAAACGACTCCATCACAACGCCGCTTAATACCAACTTGCAGCATTTGTGCCTCTATGCACAATTTTTGTACTTTAGGGGCCAGATGTACTAAACTTTTTGCACGGCTCAAACAGCGAATTTTGATGTTTGCGGCGTGCAAAAAGCACATCGCGATGCCCAAACTCTATGGACCACTGCCTGCTCTGAAAAATGAAATGAAAACGTTTCATTTGTTTGTTTTGTAATGCATCTCGTTTTCCTTTAAGGAAAACGGGCTGCAGTACAAAAAAAAACTGCTTTATTTAAAAGCAGCCACCATCCCTGTGAGTGCCACGAGTCTCAAGGGGGTCGCAAATTGCGACCCACCTCATGAATATACATGAGGTGGGCCTTTGCGACCCCCTTGCGAGTCGCAGATGGTGTCAGGGGCACCATCCTACATTCTGATTTGCGACACGCAAATTGTGAGTCGCTCTGACTTGCAATTTGCAAGTCGCAAATCGGAACCTACCTACATCTGGCTTTAAGTGCTAATTCAGATTTTTAACTGTATATTGTGGGTTTTTATTGTGTTTGGTCTTGTTTATTTAGATAAAATAATTACTATTTTTCTACACCTGTATGGTGTCATTTTGTAGTAGTTCACTGTATTACTGTGTGTGTTGGTACAAATGCTTAACACATTGTCTCTGAAGTTAAGCGTACCTGCTCGTGCTAAGCTACCAAGGGTCTGAGCAGGAGTTAACTGAGTGTGATTCTCCTTTACCCTGACTAGAGTGAGGTTCCTTGCTTGGACAGGGGGTAACTTGACTGACAACAAAAGACCACATTTCTAACAGGTAGCATATCCCCCTGTAATGAGTCTGGAGCCAGGGCACAAAGGACAGGGACTCTGTGAACTTCAAAGGCATCTCTTTGAAGTTTTCTTCCTTGAAAGGCACAACTAGTTATAAGTACGGAGCCATTCCCAACTCAGTACACTTCTGGACTTGTGGACACTCTGCCAAGAAGAAGGACTGCTATGCTGACAGGGACTGTTACTCTGCTAGACTCCTGCCCTGCTGTGCTGGCCTGCTGCCCTCCTTGCCTGGTAGTAAGAAGGACTGGTCCTACATCTCTCCAACCCAGAACCAAAGTGACTCCAATGGCTTGCTGGCTTGCCTCCTGTTTTCTGACATCTCAGGGAAGCAAACAACTTTTAATTCACCTGATACAGCACCTTGACTCTGCCAAATGTGGGTTTTACCCTGCCAAGTGGTGCCAATCCAGTTATGAGCCCTTGGAAGTCGGTATAAAGTGCTGCTACAGTCAGAACCAATGCGTCGCAGCCACTGCGCAGATCAGAACCGGCGCATCGCCCCTGTTGCATGGATCCTAACTGGCACATCAGCCCCACTGCATGGATGGGAGTCAGCGCATCATCTCCCCAGCACTGATGGGTCTTGGCACATCCCCTTCAGGACTGCCCCATCTCAGGCCTGGTGCATCGTCGCTGTTGCGTGGCTAAAATGCATTTTAGCTATTGCGTTGGAAAGATCGACACATCGTCTTCACTGCAGGGATCAATATCAACACATTGCTTCAGCCTGCTCCCCGCATCCTCAAATGCTGATGCAATCAGGATTAAGGTATTTTTCTTCAAAGGGCCTCATTGGGTTCTCCAGCCAGCCCATGCCCCATCGTGGTCGGCCTGAACTTCTGACATTGCCCCAGTCCGGCACGACCAGCTGCTCCATTTGGCGCTTCTTGTTTCTAAGCGCTATTTCACGGTTTACTCTTTAAAAATGAATATCTAATTTCTACTTATTGGATTTGTGTCATTCTGCTCTTGTTTTATTTATTATATTAAGCTCTATTTTTCTACTTCTATCTTTTTGTGTGGTGTTTTCACTTTTTTACTGTTTGAAGTGTTGCACAAATACTTTACACATTGCCTCCAAAGTTAAGGCTGACTGCTCTGTGCCAAGCTACCTGAGGGCAAGCACAGGTTAATTGTGGGTGTGTTTGTAACTTAACTTCACCAGGAGTGTGGTTCCTGTTTGGAAAGGGTGCATATGTCTGCTAACTAATAACACAATTTCTAACACTTGCTTAGTGCACTTTGGGGTTCATTGAAAAAGTTCTGCAGTGCAGGCTTTAGTTTGCCTGTGATAAGCTAGTGATTGACCAAAGAAATGTTGACACTTAAGAAGTCACGGATGTTTGTTTTTTGGTCAAATAATCTATTGATTTATTCAATTAAACAGAAACTATAAATAAGAGAAAAAAATACACTTAAGCTAATTGACACATTTGGCACATGAAGATTTGCCTTATCTCCAGGGTTAGTATTCGTTTTCCTTTTTAATAGACACATGTAAATTATTCCAGTCAACAATCTTCCTCGAGAAACACATGAATCGTTCAAACTCAGCTCACAGAGCAGTGACCAAACAGCAGCCTGTAGAACAAGAGTTTGCTAGATGATGCATTTTGGATATGACTGTCTTTGTGTGGTTGTCCCTCACATTTTTGCTGTTTTTGTTTACCCTAGAACTCTGCACTTTGACCTTGCTAACAACAGATAAAGGCCCATATTTATACTTTTTGACGCTAAACTGCGCTAACGCAGTTTAGCGTCAAAAAATTTTGCGCCGTCTAACGCCATTCTGAAGCGCCATGCGGGCGCCGTATTTATGGAATGGCGTTAGCCGGCGCAAGCAGACCGGCGCTGCCTGGTTTGCGTGGAAAAAAGCCACGTACACCAGACAGCGCCGGCGTAGGGGGAAAATGGCGTATGGGCGTCTTAAAATGGGGCAAGTCAGGTTACGTCGAAAAAATCGTCGTAACCCGACTTGCGCCATTTTTTTTCGACGCCCATCCCCCATCAACATGACTCCTATCATTGTAAAGATAGGAGTCATGCCCCCTTGCCCAATGGCCATGCCCAGGGGACTTCTGTCCCCTGGGCATGGTCATTGGGCATAGTGGCATGTAGGGGGGCACAAATCAGGCCCCCCTATGCCACAAAAAATAAAAAAAAATAAACTTACCTGAACTTACCTTAATGTCCATGGGATGGGTCCCTCCATCCTTGGGTGTCCTCCTGGGGTGGCCAAGGGTGGCAGGGGGGGTCCCTGGGGGCAGGGGAGGGCACTCTGGGCTCATTTTGAGCCCACTTGTCCCCTAACGCCATGCCTGACCCAGGCGTTAAAAAGCGGCGCAAATGCGCCGTTTTTGGCCACGCCCACTCCCGGGCGTCATTTTTGCCCGGGAGTATAAATACCACGTAAAGGCCTGGGAGTCATTTTTTTAAGACGGGAACGCCTCCCTTGCATATCATTAACGCAAGGAAGGGGTTCACGCTAAAAAATGACGCACACTCCGGGCACTTTGGCGCCCGAAGCGTCTAACGCCATAGTATAAATATGGCGTTAGTTGGCGTTAGTTTAGCGTCGAATTTGCGTCGAAAAAAACGACGCAAATTCGGCGCAACCAGAGTATAAATACGGCCCAAAGTACCTGTGCTCCCTCTTTCAGCATGGTAAAATTGGTATACACCTGTTTGTATTATTTAATTTGCTTGTAGGTCCCTAGCATTTGGTATACAGTGTACCCAGACCCTGTGGACTGCAGCATTCATTGTGTCATCCACTGCAGCAGTACTGTAATATCTCTAAGCCTGCTTTGCATCCTGGCTGAAAATTTGATCTGTCAAAATAACATCACTTTGCCAGGCCCAAACCTTTCTTTTAAATATTAGCAACTAACCCCTAAGTAGGCCCGTTACCCTAAAGGTAGGGTGCATGGTATTTATAAGTAGGGCAAGTTAAAGTTGAATATTTAACATTTCCTTACAGTGACTTGTACCTCAAAATAATTTTCACTGTATCAGGGCTGGCTGTTTCATATGAAAGCATTGGGATGCAATATTAGGTTTAATAAATGTTATCTACACCTAGAAAACAGCAACACAAAAGTTAAAAATATAATTGTTGGACGTTATGAAATATTAATTACAAGACAAATTCACTGGTAAAGTTAGATTCATGACAAAATTTTTGCAAAGGGGACTTTTAGAAACTCATGTTTGCCCTGCCAGAGGTCCTTGGAAGCTAAATCTGCATGTTGCTCACTCACTCACTCCATCCAGCCTGTAATTAGCATTTCAATAGGCCCAAATGAGGTTTGAGCTTGCTCCCAGGACTGGGACAAAAGGCTTTGGGTATAGGGAGATGTCGTTGTGTTTTTGATCAGATGGGCTGTGGGCGGGGCTCAAGGACCTAACTAACTTCAAATAACCTTACCCTGTCACAAGCAGATGTAGCTAACACCCAGGCATGCACCATTTTTTGGTCACGCAGCCAGACTGTCCCCCATGACAGTGGGACTCTTCTTGAGATCACAGTACCAGATTGTGCAATATTTTGAACAAATACTTTATTATTAAATGCATGCAGACATTAGGCACCTAATGCGTCAAAAAACAACTTTGGCAACTGGAATAACAAACCCCTAACGACTCTGAAGAAAGTGACCAATCAAGAGTTATTTGTTCATAAATGGCGGACAGTAGTTTACTACTGACCAGGCTTATATTCACAGCCACTGGAACTATGCAGCAGGACTGGATTAAATTATGCTGCAGGGTTGATTAAATTAACCCCTTCTGTGCCGCGGACGTAGTGGTTACGTCCTGCGGCACAGTGCTACTGTGCCGAGGACGTAACCACTACGTCCTCGGCACACAGCCCAGAGGGAGCGCTCTCGCTCCCTCTGTGTGCTTCCCCCCACCCCCCCCAAAGTCAGGGATGGAAGGGGAAGCCCTTCCCCTCCCACCCCCGACCCCCCCAACCCCCCCTGTGATGTCAGCGTGCGAGCGCGCGCTGATTAGTCACAGGGTCTCCCCCATCGCGCTGGAAGCAAAGCTTCCAGCGCGATTGAAAGAGAAATGCTTTTGCATTTCTCTTTCAATCCCATGGGGGAGGCCCCCAGAGGCTTCAAAGGGAAGGAAATGTATTTCCTTCCCTTTGAAGTCTCTCACAGGGTTTCAAAAGCCGGATGGATTGCTTGCAATCCGGCTTTTGAAACCCCACTAGACACCAGGGATTTTTTTTTTTTTTATGAAACTGTCAAAAGGGAGCGACCCCTTGGGCAAGGGTCGCTCCCAGGGGGGGCATTTTTTTAGGAAGGCCTTTTCTGCCCCCCCTATTATTAGGGCCGATCTGCCCCCAGGGGGGGCAGAAACCTCTAGGCACCAGGGAGTTTTTTTTTTTTTTTATTTTTTTTTTGTGATGTTTTCTTTTTGTTTAGGTGGGGAGCGACCCCTTAGGCAAGGGTCGCTCCCCTAGGGGGCAATATATATTTAGGCCATTTCTGCCCCCCTTGGGGGCAGATTGGCCTATTTTGATGAGGCCAATCTGCCCCCATGGGGGGCAGAAACCATTAGACACCAGGGAGTTTTTTTTCCCGCAAATTTTACGCAACAGGAGCGACCCCTTGGGCAAGGGTCGCTCCCAGGGGGGGCATTTTTTTGGGAAGGCCTTTTCTGCCCCCCCTGGGGGCAGATCGGCCTATTATTAGGCCGGGGCAGAAACCTCTAGGCACCAGGGATCATTTCTTTTTTTTCTTTCTTTTTGTTATGTTTTCTTTTTTTTTTTTAGGTGGGGAGCGACCCCTTAGGCAAGGGGGCTCCCCTAGGGGGCAAATTATATTTAGGCCATTTCTGCCCCCCTTGGGGGCAGATTGGCCTATTTTGATGAGGCCAATCTGCCCCCAAGGGGGGCAGAAACCATTAGACGCCAGGGAGTATTTTTTTGTTTGCGTGAATTTCACGCAAGGGGAGCGACCTCAGGCAAGCGTTGCTCCCTGGGGGGGGGGGGGGATTATTTTAGGCCATTTCTGCCCCCTGGGGGGTAGATCAGCCTATTTTGATTCGGCTGATCTGCCCCCAAGGGGGGCAGAAACCACTAGGCACCAGGGATTTTTTTGTTTTTTTGTTTTACAGATGGGGAGCGACCCCTTGGACAAGGGTCGCTCCCCTGGAGGGGCAAAATGTATTTAGGCCATTTCTGCCCGCTTTGGGGGCAGATCGGCCGATTTTAGGTCAATCTGCCCCCAAGGGGGGCAGAAACCACTAGGCACCAGGGATCTTTTTTTTGCACCGTCACGCAAGGGGAGCGACCTTGTAGGCAAGGGTCACTCCCTGGGGGGGGGAAGGGGAGGTAGGGGGGGCAAATTTATTTTATGCCATTTCTGCCCCCCCTGTAGGCGCCAGGGCAATTTTTTTTTGTGTGTTTTTTTTGTTGTTTGGTTTTTTTTAGAGATGGGGAGAGACCCATCAGACAAGGGTCGCTTCCCTGGGGGGCAAACTGTATTTAGAGCATTTCTGCCCCCCTTGGGGCAGATTGGTCGATTTTAGGTCAATCTGCCCCCAAGGGGGCTGAAACCACCAGGCACCGGGGATTTGTTTTGTGGCGCCAATGTCATGAAGGGGGAGCAACCCCGTAGGCAAGGGTCGCTCCTGGTGGGGGGGTGGGGGTTGGGGATGCAAATTTATTTTAGGCCATTTCTGCCCCCCCTGGGGGCAGATCGGCCTATTATTAGGCCGATCTGCCACCGGGGGGGGCAGAAACCTCTAGGCGCCAGGGCAAATTTTTTTTGTGTGTTTTTTTTTTTTGTATGTTTGTTTTTTTAGAGATGGGGAGCGACCCATCAGGCAAGGGTCGCTCCCCTGGGGGGAAAACTGTATTTAGACCATTTCTGACCCCCTTGGGGGCAGATTGGTCGATTTTTGGTCAATCTGCCCTAAGGGGGCAGAAACCACTAGGCACCGGGGATTTGTTTTTTTGGCGCCAATGTCACGCAGGGGGAGCAACCCCGTAGGCAAGGGTCGCTCCCGGGGGGGGGGTGGGGGTTGGGGATGCAAATTTATTTTAGGCCATTTCTGCCCCCCCTGGGGGCAGATCGGCCTATTATTAGGCCGATCTGCCAGCAGGGGGGGGCAGAAACCTCTAGGCGCCAGGGCAAATTTTTTTTGTGTGTTTTTTTTTTTTTGTATGTTTGTTTTTTTAGAGATGGGGAGCGACCCATCAGGCAAGGGTCGCTCCCCTGGGGGGCAAACTGTATTTAGACCATTTTCTGCCCCCCTTGGGGGCAGATTGGTCGATTTTAGGTCAATCTGCCCCAAGGGGGCAGAAACCACTAGGCACCGGGGATTTGTTTTTTGGCGCCAATGTCATGCAGGGGGAGCGACCCCGTAGGCAAGGGTCGCTCCCGGGGGGGCTGGGGGTTCGGGGGGCAAATTTATTTTAGGCCATTCTGCCCCCCCTGGGGGCAGAAACCTGTAGGGCGCCAGGGCAATTTTTTTTTGTGTGTTTTTTTTTTTGTTTGTTTGTTTTTTTAGAGATGGGGAGAGACCCATCAGACAAGGGTCGCTTCCCTGGGGGGCAAACTGTATTTAGAGCATTTCTGCCCCCCTTGGGGGCAGATTGGTCGAAAACCACTAGGCACTGGGGATTTGTTTTTTGGCGCCAATGTCACGCAGGGGGAGCGACCCCGTCGGCAAGGGTCGCTCCTGGTGGGGGGGGTGAGGGTTGGGGATGCAAATTTATTTTAGGCCATTTCTGCCCCCCCGGGGGCAGATCGGCCTATTATTAGGCCGATCTGCCACCAGGGGGGGGGGGCAGAAACCTCTAGGCGCCAGGGCAAATTTTTTTTGTGTGTTTTTTTTTTTGTTTATGTTTGTTTTTTTAGAGATGGGGAGCGACCCATCAGGCAAGGGTCGCTCCCCTGGGGGGCAAACTGTATTTAGACCATTTCTGCCCCCCTTGGGGGCAGATTGGTCGATTTTAGGTCAATCTGCCCCAAGGGGGCAGAAACCACTAGGCACCGGGGATTTGTTTTTTTGGCGCCAATGTCACGCAGGGGGAGCGACCCCGTAGGCAAGGGTCGCTCCCGGGGGTGCTGGGGGTTCGGGGGGCAAATTTATTTTAGGCCATTTCTGCCCCCAGGGGGGGCAGAAACCTGTAGGCGCCAGGGCAATTTTTTTTTGTGTGTTTTTTTGTTTGTTTGTTTGTTTCTTTAGAGATGGGGAGAGACCCATCAGACAAGGGTCGCTTCCCTGGGGGGCAAACTGTATTTAGAGCATTTCTGCCCCCCTTGGGGGCAGATTGGTCGATTTTAGGTCAATCTGCCCCCAAGGGGGCAGAAACCACTAGGCACCGGGGATTTGTTTTGTGGCGCCAATGTCACGCAGGGGGAGCGACCCCGTAGGCAAGGGTCGCTCCTGGTGGGGGGGGTGGGGGTTGGGGGATGCAAATTTATTTTAGGCCATTTCTGCCCCCACTGGGGGCAGATCGGCCTATTATTAGGCCAATCTGCCACCAGGGGGGGACAGAAACCTCTAGGCGCCAGGGCAATTTTTTTTGTGTTTTTTTTTTTGTATGTTTGTTTTTTTAGAGATGGGGAGCGACCCATCAGGCAAGGGTCGCTCCCCTGGGGGGCAAACTGTATTTAGACCATTTCTGCCCCCTTGGGGGCAGATTGGTCGATTTTAGGTCAATCTGCCCCCAAGGGGGCAGAAACCACTAGGCACCGGGGATTTGTTTTTTTGGCGCCAATGTCACGCAGGGGGAGCGACCCCATAGGCGAGGGTCGCTCCTGGTGGGGGGGTGGGGGTTGGGGATGCAAATTTATTTTAGGGCCATTTCTGCCCCCCCGGGGGGCAGATCGGCCTATTATTAGGCCGATCTGCCCCCAGGGGGGGCAGAAACCTGTAGGCGCCAGGGCAGATTTCTTTTGTGTGTTTTTTTTTGTTTGTTTTTTTAGAGATGGGGAGAGACCCGTCAGACAAGGGTCGCTCCCCTGGGGGCAAACTGTATTTAGAGCATTTCTGCCCCCCTTGGGGGCAGATTGGTCGATTTTAGGTCAATCTGCCCCCAAGGAGGCAGAAACCACTAGGCACTGGGGATTTGTTTTTTTGGCGCCAATGTCACTCAGGGGGAGCGACCCCGTAGGCAAGGGTCGCTTCTGGTGGGGGGGGTGGGGGTTGGGGATGCAAATTTATTTTAGGCCATTTCTGCCCCCCCTGGGGGCAGATCGGCCTATTATTAGGCGATCTGCCACCAGGGAGGGGCAGAAACCTCTAGCGCCAGGGCACATTTTTTTTGTGTGTTTTTTTTTTTTGTATGCTTGTTTTTTTAGAGATGGGGAGCGACCCATCAGGCAAGGGTCGCTCCCCTGGGGGGAAAACTGTATTTAGACCATTTCTGCCCCCCTTGGGGGCAGATTGGTCGATTTTAGGTCAATCTGCCCTAAGGGGGCAGAAACCACTAGGCACCGGGGATTTGTTTTTTGGCGCCAATGTCACGCAGGGGGAGCGACCTCGTAGGCAAGGGTCGCTCCCGGGGGGGCTGGGGGTTCGGGGGGGCAAATTTCTTTTAGGCCATTTCTGCCCCCCCTGGGGGCAGATCGGCCTATTATTAGGCTGATCTGCCCCCAGGGGGGGCAGAAACCTGTAGGCGCCAGGGCAATTTTTTTTTGTGTGTTTTTTTTTTTGTTTGTTTCTTTTTTTAGAGATGGGGAGAGACCCATCAGACAAGGGTCGCTTCCCTGGGGGGCAAACTGTATTTAGAGCATTTCTGCCCCCCTTGGGGGCAGATTGGTCGAAAACCACTAGGCACTGGGGATTTGTTTTTTGGCGCCAATGTCACGCAGGGGGAGCGACCCCGTCGGCAAGGGTCGCTCCTGGTGGGGGGGTGGGGGTTGGGGATGCAAATTTATTTTAGGCCATTTCTGCCCCCCCTGGGGGCAGATCGGCCTATTATTAGGCCGATCTGCCACCAGGGGGGGGCAGAAACCTCTAGGCGCCAGGGCAAATTTTTTTTGTGTGTTTTGTTTTTTTGTATGTTTGTTTTTTTAGAGATGGGGGAACGACCCATCAGGCAAGGGTCGCTCCCCTGGGGGGCAAACTGTATTTAGACCATTTCTGCCCCCCTTGGGGGCAGATTGGTCGATTTTAGGTCAATCTGCCCCAAGGGGCAGAAACCACTAGGCACCGGGGATTTGTTTTTTTGGCGCCAATGTCACGCAGGGGGAGCGACCCCATAGGCGAGGGTCGCTCCTGGTGGGGGGGTGGGGGTTGGGGATGCAAATTTATTTTAGGCCATTTCTGCCCCCCCGGGGGGCAGATCGGCCTATTATTAGGCCGATCTGCCCCCAGGGGGGGCAGAAACCTGTAGGCGCCAGGGCAGATTTCTTTTGTGTTGTTTTTTTTGTTTGTTTTTTTAGAGATGGGGAGAGACCCGTCAGACAAGGGTCGCTCCCCTGGGGGGCAAACTGTATTTAGAGCATTTCTGCCCCCCTTGGGGGCAGATTGGTCGATTTTAGGTCAATCTGCCCCCAAGGAGGCAGAAACCACTAGGCACTGGGGATTTGTTTTTTGGCGCCAATGTCACTCAGGGGGAGCGACCCCGTAGGCAAGGGTCGCTTCTGGTGGGGGGGTGGGGGTTGGGGATGCAAATTTATTTTAGGCCATTTCTGCCCCCCCCTGGGGGCAGATCGGCCTATTATTAGGCCGATCTGCCACCAGGGAGGGGCAGAAACCTCTAGCGCCAGGGCACATTTTTGTTTGTGTGTTTTTTTTTTTTGTATGCTTGTTTTTTTAGAGATGGGGAGCGACCCATCAGGCAAGGGTCGCTCCCCTGGGGGGAAAACTGTATTTAGACCATTTCTGCCCCCCTTGGGGGCAGACTGGTCGATTTTAGGTCAATCTGCCCTAAGGGGGCAGAAACCACTAGGCACCGGGGATTTGTTTTTTGGCGCCAATGTCACGCAGGGGGAGCGACCTCGTAGGCAAGGGTCGCTCCCGGGGGGGCTGGGGGTTCGGGGGGGCAAATTTCTTTTAGGCCATTTCTGCCCCCCCTGGGGGCAGATCGGCCTATTATTAGGCCGATCTGCCCCCAGGGGGGGCAGAAACCTGTAGGCGCCAGGGCAATTTTTTTTTGTGTGTTTTTTTTTTGTTTGTTTGTTTTTTTAGAGATGGGGAGAGACCAATCAGACAAGGGTCGCTTCCCTGGGGGGCAAACTGTATTTACGGCATTTCTGCCCCCTTGGGGGCAGATTGGTCGATTTTAGGTCAATCTGCCCCCAAGGGGGCAGAAACCACTAGGCACTGGGGATTTGTTTTTTTGGCGCCATGTCACGCAGGGGGAGCGACCCCGTAGGCAAGGGTCGCTCCTGGTGGGGGGGTTGGGGGTTGGAGATGCAAATTTATTTTAGGCCATTTCTGCCCCCCCTGGGGGCAGATCGGCCTATTATTAGGCCGATCTGCCACCAGGGGGGGACAGAAACCTCTAGGCGCCAGGGCAAATTTTTTTTGTGTGTTTTTTTTTTTTTGTATGTTTGTTTTTTTAGAGATGGGGAGCGACCCATCAGGCAAGGGTCGCTCCCCTGGGGGGCAAACTGTATTTAGACCATTTCTGCCCCCCTTGGGGGCAGATTGGTCGATTTTAGGTCAATCTGCCCCAAGGGGGCAGAAACCACTAGCCACCGGGATTTGTTTTTTGGCGCCAATGTCACACAGGGGGAGCGACCCCGTAGGCAAGGGTCGCTCCCGGGGGGGCTGGGGGTTCGGGGGGCAAATTTATTTTAGGCCATTTCTGCCCCCCCTGGGGGCAGATCGGCCTATTATTAGGCCGATCTGCCCCCAGGGGGGGCAGAAACCTGTAGGCGCCAGGGCAATTTTTTTTTGAGTGTTTTTTTTTTTTGTTTGTTTCTTTTTTTAGAGATGGGGAGAGACCCATCAGACAAGGGTCGCTTCCCTGGGGGGCAAACTGTATTTAGAGCATTTCTGCCCCCCTTGGGGGCAGATTGGTCGAAAACCACTAGGCACTGGGGATTTGTTTTTTGGCGCCAATGTCACGCTGGGGGAGCGACCCCGTCGGCAAGGGTCGCTCCTGGTGGGGGGGTGGGGGTTGGGGATGCAAATTTATTTTAGGCCATTTCTGCCCCCCCTGGGGGCAGATCGGCCTATTATTAGGCCGATCTGCCACCAGGGGGGGGCAGAAACCTCTAGGCGCCAGGGCAAATTTTTTTTGTGTGTTTTGTTTTTTTGTATGTTTGTTTTTTTAGAGATGGGGAACGACCCATCAGGCAAGGGTCGCTCCCCTGGGGGGCAAACTGTATTTAGACCATTTCTGCCCCCCTTGGGGGCAGATTGGTCGATTTTAGGTCAATCTGCCCCAAGGGGGCAGAAACCACTAGGCACCGGGGATTTGTTTTTTGGCGCCAATGTCACGCAGGGGGAGCGACCCCGTAGGCAAGGGTCGCTCCCGGGGGGGCTGGGGGTTCGGGGGGCAAATTTATTTTAGGCCATTTCTGCCCCCCTGGGGGCAGACCGGCCTATTATTAGGCCAATCTGCCCCCAGGGGGGGCAGAAACCTGTAGGTGCCAGGGCAATTTTTTTTTTGTGTGTTTTTTTTTTTGTTTGTTTGTTTTTTAGAGATGGGGAGAGACCCATCAGACAAGGGTCGCTTCCCTGGGGGCCAAACTGTATTTAGAGCATTTCTGCCCCCCTTGGGGGCAGATTGGTCGATTTTAGGTCAATCTGCCCCCAAGGGGGCAGAAACCACTAGGCACCGGGGATTTGTTTTGTGGCGCCAATGTCACGCAGGGGGAGCGACCCCGTAGGCAAGGGTCGCTCCTGGTGGGGGGGTGGGGGTTGGGGATGCAAATTTATTTTAGGCCATTTCTGCCCCCCCTGGGGGCAGATCGGCCTATTATTAGGCCGATCTGCCACCAGGGGGGGGCAGAAACCTCTAGGCGCCAGGGCAATTTTTTTTGTGTGTTTTTTTTTTAATGTTTGTTTTTTTAGAGATGGGGAGCGACCCATCAGGCAAGGGTCGCTCCCCTGGGGGGCAAACTGTATTTAGACCATTTCTGCCCCCCTTGGGGGCAGATTGGTCGATTTTAGGTCAATCTGCCCCAAGGGGGCAGAAACCACTAGGCACCGGGGATTTGTTTTTTGGCGCCAATGTCACACAGGGGGAGCGACCCCGTAGGCAAGGGTCGCTCCCGGGGGGGCTGGGGGTTCAGGGGGCAAATTTATTTTAGGCCATTTCTGCCCCCCCTGGGGGCAGATCGGCCTATTATTAGGCCGATCTGCCCCCAGGGGGGGCAGAAACCTGTAGGCGCCAGGGCAATTTTTTTTTGTGTGTTTTTTTTTTTGTTTGTTTCTTTTTTTAGAGATGGGGAGAGACCCATCAGACAAGGGTCGCTTCCCTGGGGGGCAAACTGTATTTAGAGCATTTCTGCCCCCCTTGGGGGCAGATTGGTCGAAAACCACTAGGCACTGGGGATTTGTTTTTTGGCGCCAATGTCACGCAGGGGGAGCGACCCCGTTGGCAAGGGTCGCTCCTGGTGGGGGGGTGGGGGTTGGGGATGCAAATTTATTTTAGGCCATTTCTGCCCCCCCTGGGGGCAGACCGGCCTATTTATTAGGCCAATCTGCCCCCAGGGGGGGCAGAAACCTGTAGGTGCCAGGGCAATTTTTTTTTGTGTGTTTTTTTTTTTGTTTGTTTGTTTTTTTAGAGATGGGGAGAGACCCATCAGACAAGGGTCGCTTCCCTGGGGGGCAAACTGTATTTAGAGCATTTCTGCCCCCCTTGGGGGCAGATTGGTCGATTTTAGGTCAATCTGCCCCCAAGGGGGCAGAAACCACTAGGCACCGGGGATTTGTTTTTTGGCGCCAATGTCACGCAGGGGGAGCGACCCCGTAGGCAAGGGTCGCTCCCGGGGGGGCTGGGGGTTCGGGGGGCAAATTTATTTTAGGCCATTTCTGCCCCCCCTGGGGGCAGACCGGCCTATTATTAGGCCAATCTGCCCCCAGGGGGGGCAGAAACCTGTAGGTGCCAGGGCAATTTTTTTTTTGTGTGTTTTTTTTTTTGTTTGTTTATTTTTTTAGAGATGGGGAGAGACCCATCAGACAAGGGTCGCTTCCCTGGGGGGCAAACTGTATTTAGAGCATTTCTGCCCCCCTTGGGGGCAGATTGGTCGAAAACCACTAGGCACTGGGGATTTGTTTTTTGGCGCCAATGTCACGCAGGGGGAGCGACCCCGTAGGCAAGGGTCGCTCCCGGGGGGGCTGGGGGTTCGGGGGGCAAATTTATTTTAGGCCATTTCTGCCCCCCCTGGGGGCAGACCGGCCTATTATTAGGCCAATCTGCCCCCAGGGGGGGCAGAAACCTGTAGGTGCCAGGGCAATTTTTTTTTGTGTGTTTTTTGTTTGTTTGTTTGTTTTTTTAGAGATGGGGAGAGACCCATCAGACAAGGGTCGCTTCCCTGGGGGGCAAACTGTATTTAGAGCATTTCTGCCCCCCTTGGGGGCAGATTGGTCGATTTTAGGTCAATCTGCCCCCAAGGGGGCAGAAACCACTAGGCACCGGGGATTTGTTTTGTGGCGCCAATGTCACGCAGGGGGAGCGACCCCGTAGGCAAGGGTCGCTCCTGGTGGGGGGGGTGGGGGTTGGGGATGCAAATTTATTTTAGGCCATTTCTGCCCCCCCTGGGGGCAGATCGGCCTATTATTAGGCCGATCTGCCACCAGGGGGGGGCAGAAACCTCTAGGCGCCAGGGCAATTTTTTTTTGTGTGTTTTTTTTTTTTTAATGTTTGTTTTTTTAGAGATGGGGAGCGACTCATCAGGCAAGGGTCGCTCCCCTGGGGGGCAAACTGTATTTAGACCATTTCTGCCCCCATTGGGGGCAGATTGGTCGATTTTAGGTCAATCTGCCCCCAAGGGGGCAGAAACCACTAGGCACCGGGGATTTGTTTTTTGGCGCCAATGTCACGCAGGGGGAGCGACCCCATAGGCGAGGGTCGCTCTTGGTGGGGGGGTGGGGGTTGGGGATGCAAATTTATTTTAGGCCATTTCTGCCCCCCCTGGGGGCAGATCGGCCTATTATTAGGCCGATCTGCCACCAGGGGGGCGGCAGAAACCTCTAGGCGCCAGGGCACATTTTTTTTGTGTGTTTTTTTTTTTGTATGTTTTGTTTTTTTAGAGATGGGGAGCGACCCATCAGGCAAGGGTCGCTCCCCTGGGGGGCAAAACTGTATTTAGACCATTTCTGCCCCCCTTGGGGGCAGATTGGTCGATTTTAGGTCAATCTGCCCCCAAGGGGGCAGAAACCACTAGGCACCGGGGATTTGTTTTTTGGCGCCAATGTCACGCAGGGGGAGCGACCCCGTAGGCAAAGGTCGCTCCTGGTGGGGGGGTGGGGGTTGGGGATGCAAATTTATTTTAGGCCATTTCTGCCCCCACTGGGGGCAGATCGGCCTATTATTAGGCCGGTCTGCCACCAGGGGGGGGCAGAAACCTCTAGGCGCCAGGGCAATTTTTTTTTGTGTTTTTTTTTTTGTATGTTTGTTTTTTTAGAGATGGGGAGCGACCCATCAGGCAAGGGTCGCTCCCCTGGGGGGGCAAACTGTATTTAGACCATTTCTGCCCCCCTTGGGGGCAGATTGGTCGATTTTAGGTCAATCTGCCCCCAAGGGGGCAGAAACCACTAGGCACCGGGGATTTGTTTTTTTGGCGCCAATGTCACGCAGGGGGAGCGACCCATAGGCGAGGGTCGCTCCTGGTGGGGGGGTGGGGGTTGGGGATGCAAATTTATTTTAGGCCATTTCTGCCCCAGGGGGGGCAGAAACCTGTAGGCGCAAGGGCAGATTTCTTTTGTGTGTTTTGTTTTTTTGTATGTTTGTTTTTTTAGAGATGGGGAACGACCCATCAGGCAAGGGTCGCTCCCCTGGGGGGCAAACTGTATTTAGACCATTTCTGCCCCCCTTGGGGGCAGATTGGTCGATTTTAGGTCATTCTGTCCCAAGGGGGCAGAAACCACTAGGCACCGGGGATTTGTTTTTTGGCGCCAATGTCACGCAGGGGGAGCGACCCCGTAGGCAAGGGTCGCTCCCGGGGGGGCTGGGGGTTCGGGGGGCAAATTTATTTTAGGCCATTTCTGCCCCCCCTGGGGGCAGATCGGCCTATTATTAGGCCAATCTGCCCCCAGGGGGGGCAGAAACCTGTAGGCGCCAGGGCAATTTTTTTTTGTGTGTTTTTTTTTTTGTTTGTTTGTTTTTTTAGAGATGGGGAGAGACCCATCAGACAAGGGTCGCTTCCCTGGGGGGCAAATTGTATTTAGAGCATTTCTGCCCCCCTTGGGGGCAGATTGGTCGATTTTAGGTCAATCTGCCCCCAAGGGGGCAGAAACCACTAGGCACCGGGGATTTGTTTTTTGGCGCCAATGTCACGCAGGGGGAGCGACCCCATAGGCGAGGGTCGCTCTTGGTGGGGGGGTGGGGGTTGGGG